>NW_027117366.1:3770348-4455523 GCF_038363865.1 Apiospora hydei | reverse complement strand
TAACCCTAACCCTAACCCTAACCCTAACCCTAACCCTAACCCTGACCCTAACCCTAACCCTAACCCTAACCTTCTTTCTTTCATACTCATAATATCACTCACCTTTACCATCACTCCACTCTTTCTTTCATACTCATAATATCACTCACCTTTACCACTACTCCACTTTTTCTTTCATACTCATTATATCACCCTTACCATTACCCTCCCCTTACCTTTCCTTTTTCTTTTATTACTTATTATATCACCCTCATTATTACCTTCCCCTTTACCTTTTCCTTTTCTTTTATACTTATTATATTACCTTTACTATTATCCTCCCCTTTATTTTTCCCTTTTCTCTTATACTTATTATATTACCTTTATTATATTATTTATTTTTATTATTATTTTACTTTTTTTTTATATTTATTATATTACTTTTTATTATTACCCTTTTTTTTTCTTTTTTTATACTTATTATATTACCCTTACTATATTACTTACTTTTATTATTACTTTACTTTTTTTTTTATACTTATAATATTATTTTTATTATATCCCTCACCCTTACTTTTATTCTACTCTTTTTTTTATACTCACTATATCCCTTACCATATCCCTCACTATATCCCTCACCATATCCCTCACCCTCCCCCTCATACTCATAATATCACCTTCACCACTACCCTCCCCTCATACTCATAATATCACCTTCACCACTACCCTCCCCCTCACCTTTCCCTTTTCTTTCATACTCATTATATTACTCTTACCCTCTTTTTTATATTATAATATTATTTTTATTATTATTTTTACTCTTAATTTCATAATTACTTTTATTTTTACTTTTAACTCTTTTTTATATACTTATAATATTATTTTTATTACTATTTTTACCCTTCATTTTATAATTACTTTTATTTTTACCCTTATTTTTTTAATATACTTATAATATTACCCTTACTTTTTTATTTTCCTTTTTTTAATCTTTACCCTTCCCTTTTTTAACTCTTACCCTCACCTTTTTTTAACCCTTACCTTTATTTTTACTTTTTTTAATTTATTATATTCCTTTTTTTTACCTTTTTTTATCCTTACCTTTATTATATTACCTTTTCTTTTACTTTTATTTTTACTTTTAATATTCTTTTTATATTAATATTTATATCTCCATTTTTATTTTTATTCTTATACCCCTTTTTTTATACTCACTTTTTACTCATATTTATTTTTCTCTTATTTTTTTATATTTATTTATATTCTTTCTTTTTCTTTCTCTTCTTTTCTCTTCTTTTCTTTACCCTTATTTCTACTTTTATTTTCTTCTTTTTCTCTTTTTACTTTTATATCCTTACCTTTATATTTTTACTTTCATATTCTTATTCTTATATTTACTATTATTCTTATTTACTTTCTCTTTTATTTTTATTTCTTTCCCTTTATTTTCTTCATTATTTTTTTTTTCATTAATTTACTTTTTCTTTCTCTCTTTTTTTACCTTTATTTTTACTTCCACTTTTATTATTATTTATTATTACTATAATTTTTATTATAATCTATTATTATTATAACCTTTATCCTTATAATAATCCTTATTTTTATTATAATTTTTACCCTTACTATAATTCTCACCCTCTCTCTTACCTTTACTTTTATAACCCTCCCCTTTTTTTAATCTTTCTCTTTATAACCCTCCCCTTTATAACCCTCCCCTTTTTTTTACTTATATTACCTTACCCTTATACTTATAATATTATTTTTATTACCTTTACCTTTATTATATCCTTTTTTTTACTTTTATTTTTTTTATATTTATTATATTACTTTTATTCTTACTTTTATTATCCTCTTTATTTTTAACCCTTACCCTCACCTTCTTTTTAACCCTTACCCTTACCTTCTTTTTCTTTCATACTCATTATATTACCTTTATTCTCACCCTCACCCTTTTAACCTTTACCCTCCTTTTTAATCTTTACCCTCCCTTTTTTTAATACTTATTATATTACCTTTATTTATAACCCTTACCTTTTATAACCCTCTCCTTTATAACCCTCACCTTTTTAACCCTCACCTTTATAACCCTTACCTTTATAACCCTCACCTTTATAACCCTCACCTTTATAACCCTTACCCTTTTTCTCACCCTCCTTTTTACCCTTATAAACCTCACCTTTTCTTTTACCTTTTCTTTTATATTTATATTACTTTTACCCTCACCCTTATCTTTTTTTAACTCTTTTTTTTATATATATTATTTTTTCACTTTTCCTTTTACCTTTATTTTTTTAACCCTCTCTCTTTTTTATACTTATATTAACTCTCTTTTTTTCTTTCTCTTTTTTTTCTTTCTCTTTTTTTCTTTCCTTTTTTTTTTTTTTTTTTTTTCTTTCTTTTTTTTTTTTCTTTTTTTTTCTTTCTTTTTTTTTCCCTCTATACTTATTATATTTAATATACCCCTTTTTCTCCTTTTTTCTATCCTTTTTTTATATTTATTATATTACTTTTATTTTTATATAACCCTTATTTTTACTTTTATTTATAACTTTTATTTTTATTTTTATCTTTTTTATACTTATTATACTACTTTTATTTTTATCTTTATAACTTTTACCTTTTTTATTACTTTTCTTTTTTTTATACTCTTTTTTTCTTTTATATTTACTTTTTTTTTATTCTCTCTTTTTTATACCCACTTTTTCTTTTACCTTTTCCCTTTTTTATACTTATTTACATCCTTTTTCTTTCCTTTTTCCCCTTTTTTTTCTTTCTCCTTTTCCTCTCTTTTTCTCTCTCTCTTTCTTTTTTTCTTACTTTTACCCTTACCCTTACTTTTATTTTTACTCTTATTTTTATTACTTTTATTTTTTTTATATTTATTTTAACCTTTTTCATTTTTTTATTTTTATAACCCTTATCCTTATAACTTTTACCTTTTTCTTTATTATTTTTCTTACTCTCACTATAAACCTCTTACCCTCTTTTTATTTTTAACCCTTACCCTTACCTTTACTTTTTCATACTCATTATATTACCCTCACCCTCACTTTTCTTTTCTTTTCTACTCATTATATTACCCTCACCCTTATAACTACTTATAATATTACTTTTATTACCCTTACCTTTATTATATTCCTCTTTTTACCTTTATTTTTTTATACTTTTTATTTTATTTTTATTTTTACCCTTACTATCCTCTTTATTTTTAACCCCTACCCTTACCTTCTCTTTTATTTTTAACCTTTACCCTTACCTTTATTTTTAACCTTTACCCTCACCTTTTTAACCCTCACCTTTTTTAACCCTCACCTTTTTTAACCCTCCCCTTTTTTAACCCTCACCTTTTTAACCTTTACTCTCCCTCCTTTTTTTATATTCATAATATTATCCTTTTCTTTACTTTTACTTTTACCTTAAACTTTTACCCTTACCCTCTTTTTTTATACTTATAATATTACCCTTTTCTTTACTTTTACTTTTACTTTAAACCTTTACCCTTACCCTCTTTCTTTTATACTTATAATATTACCCTTTTCTTTACTCTTACTTTAACCGTAAACACTCTTTTTTATACTTATTTTTACTCTTTTCTTTTTATATTTATTTATATCCTCTTTTTCCCTTTTTTTTCTCCTCTCTTTTTTTTTTTTTTTACTTTTACCCTTACCTTTACTTTTATATTCTCCTTCTTTTATTCTTACTTTTATATTTATTATTATTTTTACTTACTTTTTCTTTTACTTTTCTCTTTTTACCTTTATTTTCTTTCTTTTTTCTTTTTCTTTTTTTCTTTTTTCTTTTTTCTTTTTCTTTTTTTTTCTTTTTTCTTTTTTCTTTCTACATTTTCTTTTACTAACCTTTTTATTTCTTATACCTTTTCATTTTCTTTTTATTACCTTTACCTTTACTTTTATTTTTTTATACTTATTATATTACCTTTATTTTTACCTTTATAACCCTCACCTTTTTTATTACTTTTATTTTTCTTTTTATACTCTATTTTTCTTTTATATTTACTTTTTCTTTTACCTTTTCCCTTTTATACTTATTTACATCCTTTTTTTTTCCTTTTTCCTCTCTTTTCCCTCTCTCTTTCCTTTTTTACTTTTACCTTTACCCTTATTTTTATTTTTATTTTTAATTTTCTTTATATTTATTAATTTTATTTCTTTATTTTTATAACCCTTATCTTTATAACCTTTACCTTCTCCTTTATTATTTTTCTCACTTTTACTCTTACCCTCTCACCCTTTTTTATTTTTAACCCTTACCCTTACCTTTACTTTTTATATTCATCATATCACCCTTACCTTTACCTTTACTACCACCCTCACCTTTACCTTTCTTTTTCTTTTTATACTTATAATATCACCCTCACTATATTACTTACCCTCACCATTACTCCACTTTTTTTTCATACTCATTATATTACCTTTACCCTTACCTTTACTTTTTATTTATACTTATTATATTACCTTTATTCTTACCCTTACCCTCCTTTTTATTTTTAACCCTCACCCTTACCCTCCTTTTTTTCATACTCATAATATTGCCCTTTTCTTTACTATTACTTTTACTTTAAACACTCTTTTTATACTCATTTTTACTCTTCTTCTTTTTATACTTATTTATATCCTCTTTTTCCCTCTTTTTTCTTCTTCTTTTTCTTTTCCTTTACTTTTACCCTCACCTTTGTTTTTATATTCTCCCTCTTTTATTTTTACTCTTATATTTATTATAATTATTATTTACTTTTTCATTTACTTTTTCCTTTACTTTTCCTTTACTTTTTCCTTTACTTTTTCCTTTACTTTTTCCTTTACTTTTCCCTTTATACCTTTATTTTCTTTCTTTTTTTTATATTTTCTTTTTACCCTTTTTCTATTACTTACCTTTTTCATTTCTATTACCTTTTCACTTTTTTTATTTCTATTTCTATTTTACCTTTACTTTTATATTTGTTTATTTTCTTTTCACCTTCTCTTTTTTACCCTCTCTCTTTTCATTACTCTTATTTCTCCTTTTATTTTTATTTCTACTTTTTTTTATTCTTATTTCTTTATTTTTCTTATTTATTCTTATTTTTATTTTTATCCCTTACTACTACTATTTTTTACTATTACCGTATTTCTCGCTATACCGCTCACTATTATTTCTATTACTATTATTTTCTCTTTTACTTTCACTTTTTCTTTTATACTTATAATATTACTTTTACTATTATCCTTACCCTTACTATATCCCTTACTATATCCTTCACTACTACTATATCCCTTACCACTATCGTATCCCTCACTATTACCGTATCCCTCACTATATCCCTCACCACTACAGTATCCCTCGCCATATCCCTTACCCTTACTATATTTATCACTCGCACTATACTTATTACCTTTATCTTTTTTTATTATATTTATATTTTTATTTATTATTTTCCTATATTATATATTTTATTATTAACTTATATAATTATTTCCGGAATCTTTTATCCGTATTTTATTACTTTTTTACTTTTATTTTTATATTTATTTTATTTTTATTTTATTTCGCGTTATTATAATTATTATTATATTTTACTGTTTTACTTCTTTTTATTTTTATTTTTACTTTTTTTTATTTGTTTTATTAATATTTCTTTTTATTATATATCTTTTATTTTTTAGTTTATATATTTATTCTTTTTTATTTTATTTCATAATAAATATCTTCATTTTTTAACCCGTACCATTACCCTCGTTTACCTGATTTGCGATATAATAACCCGCGGGCGACACTACCCTATAAAATATATTATTTTCAATAAACGACACTACTATATAAAATATCCTGTCTCCGACGGGCCAGCTCCGCAAACCGACGGGTCCCACCACCCTGTAAAAATATTGTCTCCGACGGGCCAGCTCCGCAAGCCTGCGGGCGACACCACCCTGTAAAATACATAATTTTTAACCAACGACACCACTATATAAAATATCCTGTCTCTAACGGGCCAGCTACGCAAGCTTCAGGGCGACACCACCCTATAAAATATCCTATCTCCGACGGGCCAGCTGCGTAAGCTTTAAAGATATCTCGATTAAATATAGTATATTTAACGAGATACCTTAAAAAAGCCACATAGTCCGTTTAATCGTAGCCTAAATTCGTAAAATAAATATACTAGCCGCTTTAAATAAACACCACCGAGACCATTATAACTAAAACCACCACAACTAGGACCACCACGACCAAGACCACTACGACCAAGACTACTACGACCAGGATAAGAAATAAAATTGTTTATGTTCACTTCTCTAATAAAACACTATAAGATTATTAAATACCTGGTCGTCGTCAAATCGACTAACATACAAAAAGCCAACATCAACGACATGAAAGCCGTAGATTTCGCTCGCGACAACGAGTTCACAAGGTCCTTGTATTATTAAAACACGACCAGGACCACCACGACCAGGACCACCACGACCAGGACCACCACGACCACCACGACCAGGACCACTACGACCAGGACCGCCACGACCAGGACCGCCACGACCAGGACCGCCACGACCAGGACCACCACGACCAGGACCACCACGAAATATTGGAGCTACCTTGTAGCGGAGATAAAACCGGCGGCAGCGAGGTCTACGAGGCCGCGGCGACGACGAGGCCTGGTGCGTTCGATAAAGCGCGGCAAGATGCAGGACCACGATAACCACGACCACTACGACGAAGACTATACAGATTAAAACGGTTAGCGTTATTTTAATAAACGCTATAAAAGTAATAAAACTAAAAAAATAAAGATTAAAAACTCGATAATATAATCGCTCGCCACGCCGCGAAAGCGTTTGTAACAACCGCCCCGTCAACCCGCCGCGTTCGGCAAAGCCACCCGGTATACGATTCGTCGCTCGCGTCTATATCGAACGCTTCTCGTAACAGCCTCTGTAGCGACTGGCTCGTCCCGGCCAGCATCGCTACCGGGAGTACCGTATCGATCCAATCACACTCGCCCCCGGCCACCCCCTCGCCTTCCGCCCCCGTACACCACCCTGCGGCAGCCCACACCGGTAACAGCAGCTATACTCGCTAAATCGCAGCCTTTCTCGCCACGTACGATACTCGGCCGCCCGGATCGTGTGGCATACCCGAAATGCGTGCGAAACCTTCCTTTGTAACGCTTCCGGCCGGCCCCGTTGTAACCACTTGACGAAGCAGACGGGGCACTTCCCTTCCCGTACCTCGTCCAGCCAACGTTGTAGTACCCGGTCGGTTTCGTGCTTTTTCCGGTACCATTGCTGGAGCCGGCCCTCGCCCTCGCCCTCGCCCTCGCCCCTACTCTGACCCTCGCCCTGACCCTCGCCCGGACCTTGACCCTCGCCAGCACACCGGTCACACGGCTCGCCTTGAACCCCTGCGCAGTCCCCGCCTTGCCCGTCCAGAAACGTCCCGAACACGACCCGCCGGCAGTCGACGCTCTGCACGAACCACGCCATCGCCTGCCGGTTCAGCTGCTCGACGTCGCTCCTCTGCGGATCCTGCCACGCCGGCCGTCCGTCCCACACGACCACCGAATCGACCGTCTCGCCTTCCCGCCGCCCGCCCCGGCCCGTCTGCTGCGCGAAGTCCACCAGCCCGTACGGCAGCCCCGCGTGCACCACCGCCACGATCCCTTGAATGTCGACTCCGGTCCCCAGCCCCGTCGTCGCCGCAATCCAGCTGCTGCCGGCTTTACCGCTCACCCACGCCTCGAGCCGCCCCCTCCGCGTCGCCTCGTCGACGTCGCTGTGATAAAACGCGCAGCCGATCTTGTCCGCCAGCCCCTCGCACGCCTGTTTCGACCGGCAGTACACGACCCCCTTTTCGTCCTTCCGCCAGCCGCGTTGCAGCCGGATTACCGTACGGATCACCTCGTCGTCTACCGCCGTCGGCCCCGGCGCTACCGTCGTTACGCGGTATCGGATATTCCGCTTGATCGTCGACGCCCGTACGATCTCGGCGTCCTCGGCCAGCATCACCTGCCGGAACGCGCGCTCGAGCCGCACCGGCAGCGTCGCCGTAAGCAGCACCACGGGGCAGTCGAACCGGTGCAGCTCCCGGAGCTCTTCGAGCCGCGGCCGGTACGCGGCGTCCATCAGCACGGTATGGCACTCGTCGATAAAGATGCGCCGGAGCAGCCGCCTCGCGCGTAAACTGTCGGCGTACGCGAGAAACTCGCCGCCGATCGCGACGTCCGCGCTCACGACGACGAGCCGCGCGACCCGGGCTTGTTCTTCGCGCCCCTCGACCTCGGCCGGCTGCCAGTGTAAACAATCCAGCCCGGCGTCCCTCGCGCGTCGCACGAGATCGTCGATTAGCGCGGTGAACGGGACGACGACGATACTCACGCCGGCGTGCATGTCGGGCAGCGCCGGCAATTGAAACAACACGCTCTTTCCGCCCCCGTCGGGAGCACGACGATAAGCACGGCGTTGCCGCGTAGCGCCAGCACCCGACGGGCGCCGTCTTCCTGCTCCGCCGACCGCCAACGCGCCCCTTTTCCGAGCAGCGTCTCGAGCGCGCCGTCGGCTTTTTGTTGTTGCCGCGCGGCCGCGTCGTCGGCCGGGGCCTGCTGGTGTCGCTTCGCCGTCTGCTCCGCCTTTCGACCCTCGTCCTCGCCGCCGTCGGGGTGGTTGCGTTTTCGGCTGTGGTCGCCGCTGCTGTCCGTCCTTTCGCCCTCGCCGCCTCCGTCGAGATAGCGGTGCCAAAGCCGGCTGATCTCGCGGTAGTTGGCCACCATCTGCGGCTGGAGTTGGCCCGGGAACCGAACGTCGACGGCGTAATGCTGGCGCGCGGTCGCGGTGCTGTGCGTCGCTTGCAAGTCCCACATCGACTCGATCCGGGCCCCTCGCCGCGCCTCCCCCGTCGCCGCGTCCCGGACGAGCCCGCCCCCGGCCTCGTCGTCGCTGTCGGCCTCCCCCGCGAGTTCTACCTCGACCTGCCGGATCACGAGCCCGCGGATCGTGCGGCCCAGCTCGATCGCCACGTGCCGGTAGCTGGACACCGTGAGCTCGACCCCGACGTACCGGCCGGTTACGCGCACGAGCTGTTTCGTAAGCTCGGCCGTCTCCCACGGGCCCTTTTTTCGTCCGTCCTTCCACAGCCAGTCGTCGAGCGACGGCGCCGCCCCCGGTATGCCGGCCTGCGCCTGCAGCAGCCGCTCGAACGGGAGCAGCCAGACGACGTACGCGACCATCATCTTTCCGACCCGCGCCGGCAGAAAACGCGCCACCTTCCGGCCGATACCGCGGATCGCTTTGCTTTTGTCGCGGTCGGTGACGAGCATCACGTCGCCGTCGAAAACGAACACGTTCCGGAGCAGCTGCTGCGTATCGCAGTGCCGCAGCGTCATCACCTCCGGCCCGCGGCCCGGCTGCCCGCCCCAGACGTGCGTGTTGACCAGATGGGCGCGCCGGAAGTCCTGCAGCCGGTCGAGCCAGCGCCGCACGGGCTCGTTCCGCCACCGCCCCCGCCGCCCGTCCCACAGCGTCGCGCGCGCGAGCCCGGCCAGCCGCGCGTGCCCCGGCCGCAGCCAGCCGTTGGCCTCGTGCGTCGCGAACGACCGGCCGGCGCCCTCGAACATGACCGTGTCGACGATGCGCGCGAGGTCGAGCGACCCCGCGAGCGCGCCCCAGCCGCCGAAGCAGAGCCCGTCCAGCAGCGCCTCGGCCTCGTCGACGACGGCGCGCGCGGCCATCCGCACGTCGTCCACCCGGACGCGCTGCCCGAAGTAGCGAAGCGACTGCCCCTCGGCCTCCCACAGCACCCGCGCCGCGCCGCCCTCGTTTCGGCGGTGCCCCTTCCCGTACGTCATCCAGCGGACGATGGTGCTGACCGGCGTGTTCGTCCCGTCGGCGAGCCACGCTCGATGCTCCCGTTTGAATTCCTCGACCGCGTCGGCATCGACGGCCTCCGGGTCCTCGGGCTGGCCCTCGAACGCCGCCTCGAGCAGCAGCGCCCGCGCGCACCAGAGCAGCCCCGCGAGCCGCGGGGTGTAATGCTTCGCCTGCCGCCACGCGCGCCGCGTAACGTCGATCCCGAGCACGGCGGCGAAGTGCAGAAGCGGGCTCTCGAAGACGCGGCCCCCGAGCTTCTGCTGGAGCGAGTACACGCAGAACTGGAAGACGGCGCGGCCGAGTAGCCCGCGGGCATCTGGCTCCTCGCCCTCCTCTTCCGCCGCCTCGGCCGCCTCCTCCCCCTCGTCGAGCGCCGCGACCACGTCGGCCAGCGCGTCCCACTGCCGGTCCGCGAACCGGATCCCCCGTTGCGCCCCGGCCTCGTCGCGCCCCAGCTCGTACGCCCGCACGCAGTAGCAGAGATAGCGCCGCCAGTACCCCCGGTACGTCTCCATCGTGTCGGGGTGCTCTTTCGCCCCGAACGGCCGCGCCGCCGGCCGGCCCGGATCGGTGCTCGCGAGCCAGCGCCGCGCCTCGTGCGGCACCCACGCGAGCCGCTCGAGCGACCGCGCCACTTCCCCGTCGAACGCCCCCGCGAGCCGCGCCAGCCGCGCCTGCGCCGCCCGCGCGTCCGGGTCGCGCAGCTTCGCCCGCGCCGCCCGCGTGACGGGGGCCGCGCTCGCCTCGTACAGCGCCACCAGATCCTTCCCTTCCAAGTGCCGCGCCCAGCCCATCTCGCGCACCCAGACCGAGTCGCCGTCGATCCCCGCCGGCCCGTCGGCCACGCGCCGCCGCGCCTCGTCCTCGGCCGTCAACTGCGTGCCGTACGCCGCGAGCATCGGCTCCCAGCCGTCGTCCCGCTCTCCGCCGCTGTCGCCGCCCTCGCCCTCGCCCTCGCCCGCCACGATCCAGTACCGCGCGTGCCGCCCCGGCGAGTACGACTGCAGCGTCACGCGCGTCCACCCGCGGCCCGCCCGTCCGGCCCTCGCGTGCTGCGGCGCCGTCCGCGCGTGGTGCGTCATGTTGTTATAATTCACCGTCCGGTACGCGCACCCGGCCGAGGCGCACGCGTACCCTTCGAGCCGCGCGAGCCCCTCGACCGCCGCGCGCCCGTCCGCCGGCAGCTCGACCGTCGCGGGGTCGCGCGCGCCGCCTTCGACCGACCGGCATCGCGCCAGCACCCGTTGGAGCCGTTCGCCCGTGAACCGGTGCCGGTTGCGAAAGTGCGACGCCGCCGCGCCGACGCCCGCCCGGCAGAGCAGGCAAAGCACGACACGGCGACGCGCGTCGATAACGACGACGTCGGCCAGATCGTTTTCCGCGTTCATCCGTGTTTTATACGATCGAGTTTATTCAGGGTTTATTATATTATTAAAAAAAAAAAA
This sequence comes from Apiospora hydei, assembly GCF_038363865.1. NCBI lineage: Eukaryota > Fungi > Ascomycota > Sordariomycetes > Amphisphaeriales > Apiosporaceae > Apiospora > Apiospora hydei. The sequence continues at coordinate 4,444,236 of NW_027117366.1, read as the reverse complement.
TCGAGTGTTTCGTATACATCGTACGCGTCGTTCGCGCGAAATCCCCTGCGTCGTACGGCGTAACGCCGATAACCCCAACTCTACCCTAAATTACCCTAAGTGGGGGCGCGCGCGCGCGCGCAGCCAATCCGCGCGCTCGTCGTACGGGAACTCGTCGTACGGGAACCGGCCCGTGCGCGGGCCTCACCCCACGCCCAACGGGCGCTCGTTCTCGGAGAACGGCGGGGGGAATGGCGGGCAGGACCACTACGACTAAAACTATAAGGCTTAGGTAGCTGCTTATTCCGTTTATTCTAAGTTCTCTAGACATCGTATTTAGTCATCGGTACTGAACGACTGCCGGTAATGCCAAGATTCCACTACATAACGCATGTTAGTTCGTAATGTGATGGGCTAGTGAACGTGAGACAGGCTGTTTAACGGCGTTTCTTTTTACCTTCCTGTCCCTATCTTATTAGATACTCTACCAAGTCCAGCCTACGACACGGCAACAAATATGATGCGGAACTCGGGCTTCACGAGCATTCCCCACCCCCTTAGGTCCCTGTCCATATCCATATCCTGCCCCGAGACCATCTCCAGGTCAAACACCCATAGCATCTTGGCTATGAACAGCCTGCTCTGCCACTAGGCGACCTCTTTACCTGCGCACATTCGCGGCCCCATACTGAAAGGATGGAAGCCGTTGCAGTTGTCTCCGTCGAACTGCGGGTCATGGAGGGGATGGTCATTAGGCAGCCAGCGTTCAGGCCGGTATCGCAGGGGGTCGCGGAAGTTGCGGGGCTTCTTGCGAATGCAAATGAACTAGATTGGCAAACGACCTGACGGGGTTTCGTTAGCAGAACGTAAAAAGGCAAAGCCATGGTCTCCCACTTACCCCTTTAGGTATCCAATTCCCATCAACCGTGGCGCCAGGGCTGACTACCGGCATTCCTGTGAGAACATTCGGCATGATTCGAAGAGATTCCTTGAGGCAAGCCGTCAGGTACGGTAACTTTGCAGCAGATCCTGGTGAGATTTCGACGTAGCTGCCGAATGCACCCCTGATCTCGCGTGTCAAGGTTCCAAGACAGTCGGGGTGCTTGAGAAGGTGGTAGGTGGTGAAGTAGAACCAAACAGCCGGCGGTTCATATCCCGCAATCAGTAGTTGACCCGCGATCTGTTCTAGATGGCGTCGCTCGTCTTGGTCTTTGGGAAGCTCATGATCATCCGGGACCATTTGCTCGAAGAAGTCGAGATGTAATGCAGAGCCCTTGCGCCGGATGCGTCTCTCGAGCTGCTCTCGACTGTGGTCCCGGATATTAGAATGCGGTCTCATGGTCGTAAACAAATAGGGGTACTTTAGCGGGCTGAGAAGGGGGAACCGCCATGAAATCTGGATGACCACGAGAGCTTTGTTGAACCTGGCCAGGATGTCGAGATATGGTGGTGTCTTCACTGCGCAAGCTCTTAGTCATCTAGTGCCGTCTATGGCGAGAGAGAAGGGGAACACTCACTATTCTTTAACGCGTTCATCTCCCTGTTGTAAGCCATATCGGCAGAGATGTCTACGCATAGCCAGTTCGTCCACGTGGGCAAGCTTACACCTTCGGGGTTCGAGCCGAGCGTCTTCATACGTTCGACGAAGAAGTCGATGTGGCGGTGAAATGTGGGCTCTTTGGCTTTGAGCGCAGACCCTTTGAAGGCAGGTCCCAGCTGCTTGGCCACCTCGCGGTGCCGCGCGGGATCCCATTCCCAGATGAGACCACCGCGCTTATCGTTCCCATGGTTGTTGATCTGGGTTTTGGGGAAACTCTCGAGGTTCTTGTGATGACTCCCGTAGAGATCTCAAGGAGTGCTGCTCGTTAGCTATTGCAGGTCCCCGGGAATAGACTGAGTTTGATTTACCTGCGAAAGCCTGCGGGCTGACGAAAACCAACTCGTTGGGTGCAACTCGAACAACGTTGCCTTGTAGCCAGAACGTCAGCTCATCGATGCCAGGACTGAAGTTTTGAGCAGACATACCGTATTTCTTCAACACATCTTCGACAGCCCAGGGCCATCGTCCTCGCAGCCTTGATAGAACAAGATCAGCACAAGCTCCTTTACCTAGCCTGGCAACTTGAAAAAGGTTACTTACGAATGATATGCGTACCAAATGTCGGAGATGGCAGCGATTCGAGGACCAGGGTACTTGGATAGGGGGTGGAAATAAAGGCGCCAAACTACCCGTAGTGTCCAAAATGCCGAGAGCTATATCAATGGGAACATCAGAGATGCGTCTTCGGGTGAGATGGAACTGTAACACGCACACTTGCGAAGAGGAGAGTCAGTATCAGCTGCGCCGCTGCTTGGTCAAGCAGCCACTCAAGAATGGGCTGCGGCATGATTGCGGTGGTGTATATCGAGATATTTTGAATGGAGTTGTTAATGCCGAAACAAAAAGCTGAAGAGGATGTTGTGAGGGCATGGAGGGGAAGTTTCGATGCAAGGGATGACCCAATGTGGAGCAAACGATACGATCCCTGTAGCGGTGTTAGTTGTTTGAACAGCATACATAAGTGGGAGATTGCTCCTCGGTACCGGTATCTCGGGTACGCCAAACACCACCCAACATTTCTCCCAGCCAGTCTGCTTCCTTCACCTCCTCTCTTACACATGGAATTCAAACATGAATTCGAACAAAGGTAGCGGTGTGCTGTTCTCCGAAGCTATCAAAGTCACGAAACTGGACGTGAACACATACAAGTGCTCCCTCAATGAAGCATTTTGCGTAGGCGCAGGTTAGGCTTCCATCCCGACACGCGTTTCCGGGGTCGCTACTTACACCACTGCAATCTAGTTCCCAATGGCGGGTATGCCGCGTCGTGCATGCTTGCTGCCGCCGGCATGCACCTCGCTCCTCGCGGGCAGCCGGATACCCTGACTGCCCATTTCGAATTCCCAAACCGTACCTTTGCCGGCCCTGCTGTCATTTCGGTCGACGAGGTGAATCTGGGTAAGCAGCTTTCCAGGCTGCACCTTACCCTTTGGCAAGGTGGCCTAATGTCCAAACCACCATGGGTCGACCAGTCTGCCTCCCGCCGCACCGTGCTGGCCTACACCACCCACGCCGATCTCCGGAACTTCACGGGCATCTCGCTGCCGACCGGCTACGAGGGGAGAGAGGCCGCGGCTTTGCCCACGTTGCCCGACTTTGAGGCGCTCAAGGCCAGCGGTCGCGACGGCAGCTGGGAAGAGCCCAAGATCCCCGAGTCGGTATCGCACGTGATGCGGTCGCTGCAGAACTGGCACTTCTATCTCCCCCAGCCAGAGCCCCTGGCCCCGGGCGTCCTGGACATGTGGATACGCCTCGCCAGCGGGGGAGCCCATCACCAAGGACACGCTGGCGTACGTCGTCGACTCCTTCCCTTACAACATGCACACCTTCCTGGCGGCGCCGGAGCTGCGGCAGCTTCTGCTGTCGCAGCCGGACCCGGACGGAGAGACCAAGGAAAAGAAGGCGCAGCGAGCCGAGGTGAAGGAGCGAGACGAGCAGCGCGCGGGCCTGTGGTTCCCGACGGTGGTGATGAACCTGGAGGCCAAGACGGCGCTTCCGGTCGAGGGCGTCGAGTGGCTGGCCGTCCGCGTTACGTCCAAGCAGATCAAGGACGGCAAGTTTGATATGGAGGTTATCGTACGCGACGTAGAGGGAGAGATGGTCGCGCTGAGTCACCATGTGGCCATGATCGTAAGCTTGGAAAGGAACACGAAGAAGAGGGGCTCCTCGAAAGCGTCCTTGTAGTACGAGATGTCACACATCTTGATGTTCATGTCAGCAAGTCTAGGCTACACTTGGCCTTTGACATGTGCTAGCAAAAGGAGTTGACCACTTCGGGCTCGAGTTTAGGATTTCAGTTTTATGATGGGATCATGGCCAATGGAAGCTAGGCTGGCACAGCCCTGACCTGTGTATCGCAGATATGCAACGGAGGCGTTACGTTTCGGCCTTATGGGGAGCTTCAGTAGTTTCAACAAGGACCTTAGATGGCATATTCGTTTCATTATCACAGTGGCCGATTGATCTAACTTGCTGCATTCCCCAGACTGCCGCCGCCATGCTCACTGTTTAACATATTTGGCAGCCTCCGACCCGGCCACACGGCCAAAGACGACACATTCTAGAAGCGATGATCCGCCAAGTCGGTTGTCGCCGTGTATACCGCCCGTGATTTCGCCTGCCGTCCAGAGCCCCTCGACCGGCTTCGCCCCGCCCTCAGCGGCTGGGCCTTCTCGTTGAACGCCGCGCCGCCCATCGTAAAGTGCGTAACCGGCGTGACCTTGCCGACGCAGACCTCCTCTTCCCGGTTCGCCTCGCCGGCCGGAAGCCGCCAGCGACCAAAGTTGGTGCGCCCAAAGGCGTCGTCTTTGCCCTTGGTCACCGACTCGGCATACCTGTCGACGGCCTCGATGGCCGCGGGACTGAGCTCTTTTACCTTCTTCTTCTGCATCAGGCCCTTCCACATGTAGAAGCCCAGGTGGCCCGCCGTGGCCTCGCAGGCGCCCGGGTCCATGAGCAGCGTGATGTACCACTGCCGGCTGTCGCCCGTTTCCTTGCTGTGCGGCATGTTCATGATGGCCTCGCTGACCTTCTCGCGCGTGTCGAGCTCGTTGACGAACCGCTTGTCCTCGTCCGACAGCAGGATGCCGCCCTCGCCTCTTAGGGCTTCGGCCGCCAGGAACTTGTACCGGACGGCGGGGTCCTTGGGGTCCACGAAGCCTGTCGGGTGCACCTGCACGCTCGTCATGTCCACGAACTCGACGCCCACCTCTTCCAAAATCCCGTGCGACCCGGGCCGGTCGTCGTTGGTGGATGGCAGGCCCGCGAGGTCCGGGCGGTACTTGGCCAGCATGCCCATGGCGTCGCCGGCGAAGCCGCCGGCCGCGAAGACGACGGCGCCGTCGAGGTCGTGGGTTTGCTTGTCCTGCACGTACCGCACGCCCATCACGACGTCGTCCCGCACGGCGAGCGAGACCACCTCGGCCAAGCTACTGAGCTGGAAGCCCGGGTTGTCGGTCAGCTTCTTCTGTATGGCCGAGACGATGGCGGCGCCCGGCGGCAGCTTGCCCGCGCCGCGATGCGTCCGCGGCACCATGTGGCCGCCCAGGATCGCCACGACGCTCAGGTCGACGCCGAACTCGTCGGCGACCCAGTTGACCGCGGCCTCGGACCTCTCTGTCAGCGTGTTGACGAGCCGCGCGCGGTCGACCTTGGCGAGGTCCTGCGAAAACCGGCGCCCGGCCGAGCGGACCGAGTCGTCGTAGAAGGCGTCGTCCTTGGCGATGCCGGCGGCTTTTTGGAAGCGGGTGTGGGCGCCGTTGATTCCCGAAGAGGCCTTGATGCTGTTGCCACCCGGCTTCGGGGCGCGGTCCAGCATGTGCACGCGCGCGCCCGCCTGGAGGGCCTCGTAGGAGGCCGACAGGCCGGCCAGGCCGGACCCGACGACGATGACGGGCCGCGGGGACGACATGGCGGCTGGTTCTCGAAAGTTTACTAGGACGCCAAAGGTGTCGAAGATGGCGTTGCGGTGGTGGAGGCTGAAGACGGCGATGACGATGCCAATCAAGAAGATGAGAAGCAGGCGCCGGCTTCTGTACATGGGTTTGGAGGTGAACCGATACGAGTGATCAGTTCAATGTGCATTTCTGGTTGATTGTTTCATTGAATGCGGCGCAGATATAGGTGTGGATTAGAGACCCGAGTGGATGGACAAGTGCGCCAAGGGCCGTCTGTGGTCAGACCACGTCGTACGATGGTGGCTACACGCGCGCCCACGGTCGCGCGGCGAGTATCTTGATCAACCGATTGACATGCATAGGACAATCCGCTACACCGCGATCAGGCGAACTATAATAGGGTGCATCTTTGCGTGAGGTAGGTAAATGTGGCATGTCGCGTCTGCGGCGCCCAGCATTGTTGTCCGGTCTTGTCAGGCCATGGCGCGTTGCCAAAAGTCCCCTGAAGCGATGCGGGGCCATCCTGCTAAGACGGATTCAGCTCGACGGACCAACCGCTTCGCTCAATATGACGTGAGAGCAACATCAGGTAGATATCTAAGTCATTCTTTAAATGGTAGACACAGTTCGCAAGCTTTTCTGAACCGGTCTTCAATATTGGATTCAACGATGCACCACCGCGTGAAGCCCGTCAAGCCCGACAGCCCGGCAGATCCACTGACCCGCCAGTGCGTATCGCTCTCAGGACCGCTGACAAGCTCAGGGCCTTGCTTCAACCGACTTAGAATTGGCCAAGCCTTTCGTGAGACACTCCTGAGTTCAAACCAGTTGACCTATCCGAGCAAACGAGAGACAGTGGCCTGGATACAAGTCCTTGCCAGTCCGGCAACCAGCCCGGTCACCTCCATTGCGACATTCCAGCATACCTCCACCTGCACGCGGCAACCAAGACATGACTACTTCTTTCTAGGCAATACGCGGACGGCCTCGACAACGCCCTCCGTAGAGTTAGCCACTGTCGGAAAGTCGGCAATGAATAGCGGAAAGTAACTCACAGTCAGTGGAATGGTGACAACCATCCTTGCCCACGTGAGCGACTTGGTGTTCGCAGTGCCAGTCGGCGTAGAGCCAGACATCCATATTCCCAATGTTGCTGGCCGCGACGTGGTGCGAGGTCGAGGCGGTCTTGCAACAGATCTCGTCGTCTTCGCCGCCGGCCGTCGCGCCGGTGGACTTGGGATCGCAGCCCGACTCGTAGAATTCAAGCAGCCTGGTATGCACGCTGTCTTGGGCCGTGGGGTGTCTGATGTTGATACCCGAACTATACAGGTCAGGAGAAAGACTTGCAAGCAAAAAGAGCCAGAAGACTAAGGACAGCGATGAGAGATTACGTATGCTTCCTCAATTATCTAAACGTGTAAATTCCATCTTACTCAGAGCGAGCACCTCGACAAACCCCGATGTTAAGCAAAAATCCGGTGGCCAGTCTTCCGCAGCTTTTGGAAGACCATATTGGGGTCATACTTCTCGGCGGCCGCCCTGATCTTGTCGGTAGCGTAGGTGGTGATGGGATCCTGGCCAGCATAGGCGTAGTTCAGGAAGCGCCAGTCCCAGTTGACCCCCAGCGACGTGGCGTAGGCGTCGACCTCATCCTGCCACTGCTGCATGATGGGCAGTGCCACCGCCTCGTTCTCGGCGCCGTCGACGGCCAGGCTGGCCAGGAACAGCACGCCGTTCTCGCCCTGGGACTTGGCCTCGAGGTTCATCGCGTTCCCACCGTTCGCGTCGCCGTGCTCGATCATGGCCTGCGTCAGGGGAACATCGAGCAGAGGGTGACGAGCTGGCTGTCTTGGCTCACGAGTCCGGCCAGTTTGCCGGCGATCAGCTCCTCGTGCTTGTCCGCGGCGAACTTGATGATACGTCTGTAGCGCTTGTCAGCATTCGGTCAAGATGCCAAACTATATATGTATTGACTTACGGGTCGTTCTTGTAAGCACCGGTCAACCAGATGTTGCTATAGTACCAATGTCAGTGTTCAAACAAGGGAAGGTAACGACGCAGGCACCTACCGAAGTCCATCAGGTTGGCCGACATCGAACTCGGCAGTCAGCTCGTACATGGGCGCCGATCGGAGCGACTTCTTGATGAGACCCGACGTGTTGAGGTATCGATCGTAGACGGGCGGATAGGCAATATCGAGCGTGTTGTCCATGGCGACTTGCACAATCAGAGAGCGTGCTGCGAAATAAGTTAGACAGATTGATTCATCTTCGGTCGTCATACTTACTCAGTGGGTGTAGACCCAGTACAGCATGGTCGAGCTGTTCTTGTCCAGGTGGTTGTTCTCGACAAAGTCCACGTACGCGTCGGTCAGGTCGTCCGCCGCGCTTAACTCGTACTGCGCGATTCCGCCCCAGATGTTGGGCTTTGTCGGGTCAGGGAACTCGATGACGTACATGTCGAAGCGGGTGACGAGGCCGAAGTTGCCGGAGCCCCCTTTTAGGGCTTGCCACAGGTCGTTGTGCTCGTCAGCATTGGCGTCGACGATGGTGCCGTTGGCCAGGACCACTTGGAAGTTCTTGGCGTTGTCGCAGGCCCACCCGTGCGAGGTGGAGTGGAACGAGTTGCCGCCGCCCGTCGTGAAGCCGGCCACGCCCACGCCGCCCGCGCGGCCGCCCGTCACCGTTACTCCGCTGTAGAGTGGTCAGCGAAGAGGACATGACACAGACTGCTCCGCACTTACTATGGCTCCAGTGTCTCGTACACTGGCTGCCAGGAAGAGCCCGGGCCGATGGAAGCTATCTTCTCGACGGGATCGTAGGTCGTCTGGTTCATGCGGCCGAAATCGATCGTGACGCCTTCCTTGATGCTGTTGGAGGCCGGGAAGTCGCCATGGCCGCCGCTCAGAATGCCAAAGGAGCATTCGTTGCTCACCAGTGTCTGGATCACGACAGCGGTGTCCTCGGCGCTCTCAGGCTGCACAAAACACCAAGGCGGCAATGCGGCGCTGGCGGACCAGATGGACTCAACGAGGCCCCGGTAGTTGGAAGTGTTCGGAAAGTAAACCTTGCCCGCTAGCGATGCCTCCTGCGATAAAGCATTGCACTATTGTTCAATGTCAGTCAACGATCTTTGCCTCGCTTGATGTAAGAAGGCGTGGGAGTAGGGGGGTTGCTCACACAATTAGACACTGCCTCAGCGCATGCGACTGAGACTTGACACAGCAGCAGCAGCGCCAAGCTGGTAAAAGATTGACTGCGTTTCATCATTGCTTGGGTTGTTGCCCGGATCTGACCTGCATATGCTGCCACACTCAAGGACGAACCGTAAATTTGGTATGGAATGTACGCCGCGGCCTCCAAAGAAAATGTGATGGCTACATACAGACATTGGCCGCCCAAAGACGATGAGGACCTGCTTTTATTTCTCTTGCACCCGAGCCTGTAGACCTGCATGTCCGCTCATCAACATCTGCTTGAGTTGCATCTCTGCATCCTTGCAGTTCGCTATGGCCCGTTCTGCTCGGAATGTTAACCGAGACTGGAAGATAAAGAGTGGTCTTTTGCTGTGCCGCCGCGGAGCAAATTGGGAGTGGGACGACGATGGTGGTGATTGGAGAGGGGCGGCGATCTCACCACCCAAGCGGGAAGTCAGCCCGGCGACCCCCACTCGTGAGATTCTGCATTGCCTTTTCTGCTACCCCTGCATAACATTCAAGTTCTTGTTTAGTTCTCTACACATATGCTATCTGGTATCTGAATGACACAGGAAGCCTGCATTATAGAAGGGACATCCAAATCCTTCGGGGCCTGGAGACAATAGACTGAGCACCCTTTCAACGACAGAGCGGGGCTTCGTTCCCAGTACTGAAAGTCCTTTCGAGCTCCTAGCCGTGCATATGTGATATCACCCTGGCCTACCACGGAAGCTAGATCGTACCAGCTCTGATCCCCTGTCGTCTCCGATGCGGCAGGGATCTTCCGGGCTGCCGCGCTCGGCTGTCTCGGAAAGCAGTTGTTGCCGTGAGAATGCATTGCGGCGTAGCCCGCGTGCCGACCTAGAATTCTGAGTACGCGGCATATCTGATGTAGGAGTCCTTGATATATGCCAATCGCCTTCGCAGATGTGCTGGCAGAATGCAACGCAGCACGGCGCGTCTCACTATGCCTGATTGGGGGTTTGCTCATGCTTGCCTCGACGATGGCTCTTATTTCTCTGCCACGGCCCTCCCTCGAGGTTCTGCCAATGGCACAGACAACTCACTCTACCTCGTTTCCACAGAAGAAGAGCCAGAATCACGTGAGCCATAGATCGGGCAGGAGCAGCTCCCACGGCGGGCACTTCGTTGTATCTTGTGGACCGCCCTAGCCGCGGGCTGTCTCAACCCCTCTCGCAGCCACGTCTCCAGGTCGGACAACTTTGAGCGGGTCCGGAGGTCGATCACCTTTGCACAGACGACCGACAGCCGACGCACCTTCTTTCCATCTCGACTCACTCTTCAAGGTCTGGAAACACTTGACTCGAACTCGACAGAGACGGCTCCCATGTCGGGGTTCCCGGTGGTAGACGGAGTCCACGTGTTGCTGCCGCCGCCCGAGGGGTATGCCGTTGATCTAGCCAACCCCCAGAGAAACGGCGAAGCCGGGATCTACTGGTGCTATGCGATCGGAAGCGCCCTGGCTTTGGTGTTCCTGGCGCAGCGGCTCTGCACGAGGGTCTTCTTCAGTGGTGGGCTCCAGTTGGATGATGGTGAGATGAGACACGCACTACAGAGTACGCGGGAGCTGGCTAACTGGTGTCGATGGCAGTGTTTATGATTCTTTCGTGGGTTCGTACATTGGCCAAATTAACGAAGATGCATGTCACTGATATCATCACGATTAGGGCTTTGGGCAGGCAACGCAGCTCATTTTGGTTTGTAAGTAAAAGCGCCAAACCCGTCGGTCGAAGCTCACAAGAATCGCAGACGAGTTTGCCGCCGCCATCGAGGGCGTGCATGGATGGGAGCTGACCATACCCAAATACGAATCTTTTTTGCTGGTACCTCATTCTTCTTCGACGTCCCCTTGCTGTCCGCTTGCGCTTACCGAAACCATCCAGCTCTCTTGGGTCAGCCCTCCGCTCTATGTACTCGCCGGCAGCTTCGCCAAGCTGGCTATTCTCGTAGTGTGTCTCCGCCTGGCGCCGAGTGGGTGGTTCCGGGCCTGCTCATGGGCCACAGTCGGCCTTGTATTGACGCATACGGTAGTCCTCATCTTCGTCATGATCTTTTCGTGCTACCCTGTGAGTCCACCCACCTCATGTCTTCTTGCCCATGACTGATCCGAACCGAGCTAGGTGCACAAGAGCTGGGACGTCAGCATTCCTGCCACGGAGGGATCTTGCATTGATGTGGTCAAGCTGTACTTCGCTACGGCCGTCGCCAACATCATCACGGATGTGATACTGTTTGTTCTGCCGATCCGCCTTGTCTCGCAGCTTCGGATGCCCAAAGTGCAAAAGATTGGTGTTGCTATCATCTTCACGTTTGCTTCTGCGTAAGTATGCAACTCTACTCTAGCCGACGTCCGCAAGTTGACGTTTCTCAGAACAGTGATAACGTCCATCGTGAGGTGTGCCTACTTGCCCGAGCTCTTGGGCAACACGGATCAGTCGTGGGTCATTTCACAGCCAAGCCTATGGGCGTAAGTTCCCTCATCCGTATCCCGGACCACGAGAAGCAAAGGCTAATGCAGCACAGCATCATCGAGGCCAACCTGATCATCGTCTGCGGCTCCGCACCCACACTCCGGCGGTTCTTTCGCCACGTCGCCCCCAGCCTGATCGGCGATTCCGCGTCCCGCGGCAAGTCGAGCAAGGAGACGTACCAGCACGATCCGGCGCTGGTGACGTTCGGTCAGATCTCCAACCGAAGGAACTACGCCCGGTTCGGTGAGGATAACGAGATGGACGGGATTGGCAACAGTATCAAGATCGACGCCAGGCGTAGGGACGTTGGTGACAACAGATCGCTTGGGGTAGCAGACCTTTCCAACGATGCGAGAAGCGATAGGGCAATTATCACGGACACTGTGACTGTAGAGTATGATAGCAGGTAGAAGAAAGCTAATGTCAATTCGTGCTACGACTACGTTGATGTTCTCTAAGGGGTACAGTACCAGCGAGTCACACCAGTCTATTTGAGCAGGATACCGAAAGTCAACATGATTTCTCAAGATCTCGGGATCCTGAACACCGGATACTCTTCACCCCTCCCAACCGGGATGATGTTGAACGTGACGTAGCTGTCGATGTTCTCTGGCTCAAGCGCAATGAAGGCCAGCGCAGCGTTTTTCTGCCTCGTGCTGACCCGGAAGCTGCCGGCCGGCAGAACCACCTCGCGCGTGGCAGTCTCAGTCGTCACCGTGTTGAGGACGTGGCCTTCGTACAGCCTGGACCCCAATGAGGACGACACCACCGTCATGGCCTCGACGGGGCCCCGGAACTCGTGGGCCAGCGTCTCGACCTCGAGGCCCAAGATCTCGAGACGCTCGGCGATGTCGGACCAGCTTCGGGGGATCAAGTAGGCCTCGGGCCGGGCACGGGTGAGGTTAGCGCGCGACGGGGTGGTTTCGTACCACGTCACCGGCGCCTGGACCACGGTCCCGTCACGCCGGTCGATCATGGTGAACGTACGGTTGGAGCGGGGGTAGGAGTCCGTGACCACGATATCGTCGTCGCTGTCGATGAAATCTGCAATGGCCCCTTCGACCGTAGTGTAGATCTCCTCGGTCTGGTCCCGGGCCAGCTCCAGGATCGCCTCCATCTTGAGCAGCGCCGTTGCCACGCGGCGCTGGAAGTGCTGGTCGCCGAGCCGGATGCCGCGCATCTCGATCAGGAACGAGATGGCCTGCGTGAGCCCGACGGCGTTCCGCCCGGTGCGCGCCTCCGTTACGGCTTGAGTAAGAGCGATGGCGGAGCCCGGCGTGCTGTTGGAGGCGCCGGTCGCGTAGTGTTCCCAGCGGAGACCGTGCGATTCGAGGCGGGCGCCCATGGCGGGGATGAAGTTGTTGAGGACCTGGTCGCGAATGGCTTGGTGGATGTTGAGGTTGATGCCGCCCGAGATCAAAGAGTCGGCGCCGTGCTGGTAGTGGCCGCCGTACACCGTCGGGGCCGTGAACTCGTCTGTAAACCAGAAAGTCAGTAGCGGGATCAGGTGCTTTGAACATCAGAGCAGTTACGTACGCATGTCGATGGAAATGTGTGGGCTATACTCGCTGACGGCCCGCTTGATGCCGCGAGACTGCGCGCGCATGAGCTTGATGTGTTCGCGGTTCGGGTCGAGGTTGACGGCCAGCTGCCGCTGGAAGTAGGCCACACCGTCCACATTGTACCTCGGCAGGATCTTGATGTCCATCTTCTCGAGCAGCGATGAGGTCCACGTCTGGTTGGCGTTCATCTTGCCGAGTAGCGCTAGGACGGACTGGTCCGCCGCGGGCTCGTTGCCGTGGATGGCGCCCTGGAGGTACACGCGGAGCTTGGGGGTGTTTTGCGGGCTGGGCCGCGACAGGAAGACGTAGGGGATAGTGCGGCCTTCTTCCGAGAGGAAATCGGCAGACTGATACGTCATCCAGTCATTCTTCCGCGCCAGATCTCGGATGAAGAAGTCTTTGTCTTTTGTCAGCGAGTTTCTTGAAGTTGTGTTTTGTCAACGCACCAAGCTCCATGTGGTCAGTCGGACCCTCGGTGCCATTTTCGAAGCGAGTGGGAACCGACTCGGGATTCATGAAGGCAGGAGATAAGAGCTCAATGTCGACATCGGGGAAGTTCCGTGCTACCAGCTCGCTGTCCTTGACGGTTGGCAGCCAGTTCTCCCCATACTTGAGGCCCGACTGGGCTCCGCCAGATTGTGCCCAAATGCTAAGGACTGCCGACAGGCACGCAAACCAGCGCAGCTTGGCTCGTACAGAAAACATAGCGAATCTTTGATGGAACAGCAGAGGTCAATCGTATCCAGCTCAATTCCATGTCTATGGTGTGGCAACGTTGCATATTTATATACGGCAGTTTCCACCAGGATGTTAAGCTGTCAGGCCATCGTCTTCTGCATGCTTCGATCGTTGTCCGTACAAGCGTGCAGCTATCTCTCACTCTGAGCATATCGCTCGATGAGGAAGGTCACGAAGAGGGGCAACGCTTGGTATGGAGAAGTGAGGGGATGTGGAGAGTTATAGTAACCCAAATCCATGGAGATGGGCACTTGGCATCTTGGGGCATGGAGATGGGCAGGCCAAGACCTGCAGCCAAGGCCGCATGATACGATGTATCGGCAGGTTGCCGGGCTATCTGCGTGATGTCGCCGCGACTACTGATACGAATTACCCCCAAAAGGCTTTTCTTAGAGAACTGACGTCTGAGTCTAGAGGCATGGACAGTCATTCTTGTGAGAATAAAGCGTGTACGTACAAGAATGCCAAACCGAAGATTGATCTGATCTAAAGACTGGGCCACAGCATCATCAACCTCTGCCTGGTTCAATTGACAAGACGTAGTTGGCTAGAGTTGAAGACTGGTCCACATCAGCTTCAACCTCGGCGGCTTGATGAGAAAGTGGAACGCCCGCGTCGTCGACAGCCACATGCCATGGCATGGCCGACTGCGAAGTCGCGGGGCGACTGAGATAGCTTCCCATCCCGGAGGCGCCGCCGTCTCCACCACCCCCCCCCTCGTGGCAGGCCAGCATTGTAATCTGCCGAGATGCCGTTCTTGCGGATCGTGACTGTAATGTGTATCTAGGTACTCATGTGTTGCTATCAGCCTCGGCGGCAGACCACGGCAGGGTGGCCAAGCCCCTGAGCAACTCTGTCACTACAGCGGGGACGCCCTTGTCGAACCGGAAACCAATTATCTGACCTGCAGAGGCAGCCTAGCGCTCGTGGGCACAGCTCGATGGGTCAGGGAAAGCGCCATGCACAGAGAGCACTCTTGCTTCTGTGAAAGGAACGCCTGCTGGAACTCATGTTGGCTCTTCAGATACCAAGAGGCCTCCGGCAAGGCCATGCAAGTCAAGAGAGCCAACCGCGGTGGTTTTGCAGAAGCCAGAGATACAAAGTGAAGCACAACGTATATACAACACGTAGTTGCTTCTGCTGGCCTGCGCTGGTATGAGTCGCAAAGCAAAAGAATAGGAAAAAAAGAAAAAAGTCAATACAACACGTAGCTTAAGTTGCCAAAGATGAAGATAGCACGTTGGATTGAGCAGCAGACCAGGCGTGGAAGCCCAGTTTCTGTTGACATCAAGCCCCTCTTCAACACTCCGGGTCAGGTCTCGACCAAGGCCGTTGACAAGCACCCCTCATCGGCCTCTATAGAACGTTTGGTTTTGCTAAAAGTGTATGTTCGTCTCTCACAGACCAGACATCTTTAGCTTGCATTGATCAAGAGAGTGTTCTTTGGTCAAATGACGAAGCGGCCTTGCCAGATGCTGTCGATCCACCTCAATATGATCAGTAACCACAAGCAACGACAACACTAGTCCTGAGATCAGCGAAGCCCTGACGGCTTGATCAAGTATAGTGAGGGGAGTCAGATGTGTTTTTATATGCAAGGCTCCGTCTATGTGACATGCCTCCTGGTCAACTGCTTCGAGAGCCGGCCTACTTGCGTTGATCTGGCATATGATATGTATGGCCTGCAGAATAGTTCGATGCCACGGGTATGCATCACGGCCTCAACGACGCCTCTCCCCAGAGTACGTACAAGTATGCTGTCAGGAGTGCTTGGGCGAGGCGAGTTCCGAACGGGATTTGACATCGCCTCCGCATATGTAAGAGGACTGCTTGAATACCTTCGGCATGCGGACCAGAACCGTGCTCAGGGGCCATGGCATTGCATACTCTACTGTGGAAGTATGGTGCGGTAGCCTCTCGGGCTAGGGGTCGTCATACATGTACAGAGCTTCGACAGGATAGACTCGGAGAGACGGTATGGCACAGCTCCCGAGTACACACAGGTTACCAGGATGTCGGCGATAGAACACTAGGGAGCGCCGCGTAGCTACTTGACCTCGGCCCCGCTACTTCACTTCGGCAACAAGAAAGTCTTTTCACTTCTCGAGATGGCGGCTACACTCTGCTCGCGTCGTGGCTGACACATCCTCAAACGCCCTAGGTCCTCGTCTCCGGGTCCAGATAGGTCAAGATGTCGAGGCCGTGTTGGGAGAGGACGGGAGCTTAAGGGGGACCGAGACAGCACTTGCTAGCCTCCCGTAGCTTTCAGCAAGCTCACATGATCACTACATCTTGAAGCTCCAAGATAAGGGAGGCCAGACTAGCGAGCTCGGCGCACTTGCTCTGGACTCTTTGCAAAATGCCATGCTCGAAGCCCCCGCTTGCATTCTATCAGCTACTTGCCCTGTTTTTTTTTGTTTTTTTTTTTCCTTTTTTTTCTTTTTTACTTGAGATAAGTTGGTGTCAGGGCCGTGTACCTCGCGTGAGGGCTAAGGGGGTAGGCGCCGTCACGACAAGGTCGAGGTTGTCATCTCTGGCCACGATGGTTGCTCATTGTCGATTGCAGCTTACTTTACTATACCGTCGCTTGTACGTACGCAGCGGCGCATCCGTGACCTGGCGTCAGGAGTGGCTCGAGCAGCGTGGAAGACAAGCGCCGCGGCCCTCTGCTGGCTGCACACACAGCCCAGGTTTTTCGTGACTTTAGATACAAGCACACTTGATAGCTTCCTGTGTTGAGTCTGAGTACGGGGGAGAGTGTATATGCAGAGCTCTAGATCTCCATCCAAGAGATGAGCCTACATCTCTGCAGCCCTTGCTCCAGCTTCGGGTGGGAGACGGTTTGGAAACTGCGATGAGGAAGCTAATGAAGTCACCATGCGTAGATGATGATGGGTTGAAGTATATATGAGCCAACCAGAGAGTACCATGTGGATGCAACCGGGTCCTACATGCTTGAGGACAGGAGTAGAAGTACAGTCAGCTTGTCACTGTATTGGACCTAGGAGACGAGCACGCTTCCTCGTATTCGTCCGCTATGCCCGAGGGGTTTAGCTATAAGCTGTGCAGGGCGGGATGGTACACTTGCTTGGACACGGCATGTCGCCAACCAAGGAACCCAACAAAGCCTCCATCCTCTACCACCCTCGCTTCTTGCACGACGAGGTCACCTCTTGGCAGCATGTCTTTTGGATTTACAAGTAGCTTGTGTTCTGCGAGGGCGTCGGCGAGGCCTTTCACAACTTCCTTGTCGAGGGCGGCATTCGCGACGCCGACCTCTGGAACGAGGTTCGCACCGCCATGTCTTAGGGCAACTGGCATCCTCAGCCGGATCAGCTCATCTCTTCCAAGGCGAGTTGTTGATTGCTTGAATGGCGATTGGCCACGCCAGTGCTCCGCGGACACTTGGCACGTCAGCTTGCCATTCATCAATCCCCCGCTGGTGTGTTGCAGGTCGTCGTTGTTGAGTTCTGTACCCTCTTGGCTGACTTGACGGCTGCCTTGTGTAGGTCTTATCATGACTGTCTCGTCGCTGCTGGCTGTTCATGATCTATGTTGTTGTTGCTTTCTGTCTCTACATGGTAAATGTGTGAGATAGATGTGGTTGATCAAAGCCTTCGGCAGAGCCTATGATGCTGGATCTTGGGCGATTTCATCTTGGTTGCGACTTCAGCCTTGCAGGTCTTTCGTGTCTGTCGTGTCTTTCAAGATTCCGTAGTTCGAATGGTGTACACAGCTCTTGGCACCAAGACAGCAGTCTAATGTGAACCAGCCCGTATACAGTAAACCGTCATCCTAAGTCACGAGTTCACAACGCGTCATAAAGACAGGCGGAGGTGCATGACCTTCACAAGACATCAGACAGCACATCAAATGGAGAAGACATCATTCATCGCCTAAAGAAAAAGATATATTCCTCGCCACGAGCCCTCGCGTCGCGATGCGGTCTATGACCGCGTCCGTCACGTTGTCCGAGATCCTGTCCGAGACCGTGCTGGCGACAATCTCGACCAAGTCCTCGTCCTCTTGGAACTCGCGGCAGTACTGCACCTCGCCGTCCAGCCGCTCCATGTCGTCGCGCTGCACCGCCATCTCGAGCTCGAGCTCCTCCACCCGGCCGTGCGCGCGCTCCGCCGCCAGCCGCACGGCCCCGATGTCCACCTCGCACTCGCGGATGCGCTCCTTCTGCTGCCGGTTGTCAGCGAGAAGCTCCTCGATCTGCTTGGCTTGCGCCTGCACGAGCACCTCCAGCATGGTGAGGCGCTGCAGCACGGCAGAGGATTCGGCGGACTCGGACCTCGGGGAGAAGCGCGCAAGTCGGGCTTCTTGACCTGCAGCCCGGCGTCCGCAAACGCCGCATCCTCACTACAGGTGCTGCTCGTGCTGCGCCGCTGCCGCTGCCGCTTTGTGCCCTGGCTTTCCGACTTGGCTGCGCAATGTTAGATACCCAGAACAGTGAAGGGAGATCGCAGGTGAACGTACTTGAAATTGGAGGCATCGGCGGCCCTGGGCCTAGTTCGTCATACCGCGGCGGCGGCAAGCTGCTGTGGTCTTCATCTACCAGAGGCGGTAGTGGAGGCGGAGGTGACAGAGTCCTGTCCACCCATCTACAACCGCCCGACCCGCCGAAGAGTCGGGCCGTCTCGGTATACGGAGGCAGCGGCGCGGCACGGCCAGCAGCAAGCAATGCACACAGAGGCTGCAGATGGGCCCGCGACGCTTCCTCGTCCACCATATAGATGGACAGCTCGGTCGCTCGGGCGAGGGATCGGAGGGCGTCGAGGACCATGCCAGAGGCGCGGCTTCGTGCTCGCAACGGAGATGGCGTGTTGCTCGGGATGATGAGCCGGGCAGGCTCGCTGAGCGTCATGGAAAAACGCGCCAGCCTGCCCGGCAGCTTGGCCCGCACGTCATCAGGGGCGTCGATATCATCGTGGTACGTCGGCGACTGGATCTGGCTCGGGTGGACGTGGACGTGGACGGGGGCGTGGGCAAAGATGCCCTTCAGCTTGAGGGGATGGACAGTTGCAGGAAGACGCCGGTGGGCTCGTCTTCGCGATCGGCGTCTAGCGGGCTTCTTTGGGATTCAAACACGATGCGGGCGTCAGAGGGATCGGGCATGGTCAGGAAGGATGATGATTCGTGATTTGTCTCGGACCATTGCAGGGCTACGCGGGGGATCTTAAGAGATTGGGGACGGGGATTCAGATGTGACGACATATCGGCGGCACCTAGATCTGGTCAGTTTCCAAGGGTCGGCGCCACTTACCGCTGGCTGCCGCTGATGCGCGCGCACACTGGACCTCGCCGGTGCAACGCAACGCGGTCGGAATGCAAAGACAGAGTGGCGCCGGGTTCGACGGATGGCGATCTGGCCAACTCCTCCTTGCCGCGCGAGCGCAGCCGAGATGGACGAGGAGATGAGAGATCCCTTCCCAGTGCCCTAGCCTTCCATAAGTGGTGTCAAGCAGAGACTACAAGACGCGACCGATGGGTAGAACCAGTAGAGTACGGCACTGGGCGTGAAGTACAGGCGCCCGGCTGCTTTGCATCCGACGTGTTGATTGAGGAGCGACGAGGCGATGCGGCGTCGATGATGACGAGGAACGGGAGGTTGGAGCTGGTCGCGACAATTGACGATTGGCGATTGATGATGGATGCGTTTCTTTGACGGTTGTGCAGGTCTTTGGAGGCGGTGGATGGATGCCCAAGACTGGAAGGCTGGTGGTGTTGCATTAAGCGGTGGTCAGTGCGGCTGGTCGGGCTGGGTGGCTGGTGCTATCACGTGACCGCAGCCAACATATGCGACTGGGCCCACACCGCCACGGTGTGGCGGTTGCAGTTGTTGCAGCCAACGCGATTGGCACGGCTGATGATGTCGCAAGCAACACTCCCGGGCAGTCCTGCTGACCTTGGTGAAGAGATAACAATACCAGCGCCTTTCTTGATTGGCCCACGTCTCGAACTAATTAGTACGAGAGCATCGCGATCTTTCCAGCAGCACCAGGCCGGTCGCAGCTCGCAAGATGGCGTCGTTATATTTCCACCAAATCCGATGGCAACATCGTGCCCAGACCTCTCTCAAGTGAATAGGATTCCAGTGCAGAGGCCGCTTCTCGATGATGGCAACGCTTATTTAATGGTTGGCTGTTGGTATCATGGCGCAGGGTTTCTGTCGCCGGGTTTCCGACGCCACTTATTGTCTACATCATGGTTCCGGGCTTCGAGCTGTAGCGAGCTCGACTACTCCTGTTGAAGTGGACGGCTTGCTATGGCGTCAGTTCAACGGATTGCATTTCTTTCGGCTGAATGGGAAGAGTCCAAACTACTGTACCTCTTAGACAATACCGAGCCACGAACGCCGTGATGGTAATGGCCGACAATGTTTCTAGGACGAGGCCAGGGACATAGTTTGTTTGTGCCAACTCAAAGTCAACTAGCCCATCTAAAACACCTTTGTGGGAACTCATGCTCAGCTGAGCGTATGTATCGGATAGTAATCATGAGCAGCTCACGGAAGCTGGGAAACGAGTTTGCAAGGCGAAACTACTGCATCGACTTCTATTCATAATGGGCTGCAGACAAATCGGCAGACACGGCATCGTGACTGGCATGCGAATGTTGGCATCTGATCGGCTTCGATGGTTGGCGCCCCAAACCAAGGTGTGACGTGAGTCAGCCCTTCCGGCCCTTGAAAGTCTACGAGCCCACCTAGTGTGCTGGCGACTGAAAGCATACAAAGAGAAAGCGTTCAAGACGGCCCGAGTCGGGCATTTCCGATGCTGACTAGAGAGCAAGGTTAGACGTCGTGTTGACTACGCTTCAAGTATCAGGTTTCACATCCAACATATATTGACACCATGCAGGCAGACGTTGCATGAGAACATTGCCAACAATCTGCACCCCGAGTCAGAACTGCATGATGCTGAAGCTATCTATCCTCTGGTGTTCGCTATACCAACTTCCCCCACTCACACTTCGGTATATCACACCACTCTGGCCGGTCCCAGTCTAAGCCATGGACCCCCTAAGACAACCAACATGGAAGACAAGTCGCTTCCTACACAGGCTCAAGACGCCTTGGAGCAGGCCGTACAGTTCTCCTTCGACCAACAGCATGAGGACGGGCACTGGGTGGCCGAGGTCTCGTCCGATGCCACCTTCACCTCCCAGTATGTCATGTTCAAGTACGCCGTCGGCCTGGACTTGGCCTCGGACGGCGATGCGATCAAGCTATGGCTGCTCAGAGACCAGAAGGAAGACGGCTCTTGGGGTCTGGCGCCAGAACTTCCTGGTAACGTCTCGACCACCGTCGAGGCGTACCTAGCCCTCAAGATCCTCGGCGTCTCCGCGGACGAAACGACAATGCTCAAGGCCAGGGACTTCATGATCGACAACGGCGGCTTGGCCAAAGTCCGGTTCTTCACGCGGTTCTTCCTCGCGACCTTCGGGCTGATCCCATGGGAAGCTATCCCGCAGCTCCCGGCCGAGCTCATCCTTATGCCCGCGTCGTGCCCGCTCAACATCTACAATCTCTCCTCGTGGGCGCGGAGCACCATAATCCCCGTCCTCATCGTGGCGCACCACAAGCCGCTGTACGCTCTCCCGAACGGCCGCAGCCCGGACAACGACTTCCTCGACGAGCTGTGGGTCGACCCGAAGAACAAGAACGTCCCCTTCGCGCCGCCCCTGTCCACGCTCGCGTGGGAAAAGGAATGGATTCAGCTCTTCTTCACGGCCGTCGACAAGATTCTCGCCATCGCCGGGGGCTCAGGAACTTCCCGACTCGAAAAATGGCCTTGGCCAAATGCGTAGAGTGGCTGCTGGAGCACCAAGAGCCCGAGGGCGACTGGGCGGGGTTCTTCCCGCCCATGCACGGCAGCGTGTGGGCCCTGATCCTCGAAGGGTATACCCTGGACCACGACGTGATCCAGCGCGGCCTCGCTGCTCTCGAACGGCTGGCGGTGCAGGACGAAGGTGGCAAGAGGCTGACGGCCACCGTGTCGCCGGTGTGGGACACGTCCCTCATGGCCGTCTCCATGTGCGACGCCGGGGTGGGCTCCGACCCCCGCATGCGCAAGACCGCTGCGTGGCTCCAGTGCCGCCAGCTCCTGGGCCCCGAGGGCGACTGGCGCGTCTACAGCCCCCTGCCAACAGGCCGGGGGTGGAGCTTCCAGTACCACAACAAGTGGTATCCCGACGTCGACGACACGGCCGTGGTCGTCATGGCGCTCGCGAAGCAGGACGCCCAGTGGCTCGAGTCCGACTCCTGCGTCCGCGCGCTGGCCTGGATCATGGGGATGCAGAACCACGATGGCGGTTGGGGCGCCTTCGACTGCTATAACAACAAGTTGTGGTTGCACAAGATCCCCTTCAGCGACATGGACAGTCTGTGCGACCCGAGCACGGCGGACGTCACCGGCCGCATCTTGGAGTGCTTTGGGCAGATGCTGGCGCAGGGAGCGAAGCGCCTGGGCGAGGTGTTGCAGAGGAGATTGGCAGCCTCCGCAACGCGCGGCGTGGACTACCTCCTGAAACAGCAAGAAAAGTTTGGTCCGTGGTGGGGCCGTTGGGGCAACAACTACATCTACGGCTCCGGCAACGTGCTCCGCGGCCTCGTGCACTTTGGCAAGTCTGACCCGGAAGTGTGTTCTTCGATCAAGGCGGCGGTGTTATGGTTCGAGTCGATCCAGAATGAGGATGGGGGCTGGGGCGAGACGTTGGCTTCGTACGAGTTCCCCAAGTTGGCAGGGCGAGGGCTGAGCACGGCTGCTCAGACGGCGTGGGCGCTCCAGTCGCTGTTGTTGTTCCGCCCCGCGCATTGCCGGGCGATCCAGGACGGGATCTCGTGGCTTGTCAGGAACCAGACTGTCGAGTCCAGCAGCGGGATGTCGTGGCCGACGGATGTCTACACCGGCACCGGCTTCCCGAAAGTGCTGTACTTGGGGTATCCGCTTTATCATCATGCGTTCCCGGTCATGGCTCTGAGCAAGTATCTTGCCGCTCAAAAGGAAAGAGTTCATCGAAATTTGGAGACCAGTGGTGGACATTGAGGTGTCAGCTACGGTGAGAGGTAGATTGTAACGCATTGAATTCCCGACATCAGTTCTTTATTAGTGTTTGGGTAGATAAATGAAATCGGATATAGAATGCTATCTCATTGCTATTATCAACCTGTTTGGTCTTGAAGTCTCACTATGTCTTGTGATGACCTGGTTGATCTTCTCGTCAATTGAGCCAGACTGGAGAAGAGGACTCCGACGTCCTCCAGTTTCACATGGGCCACCGTAGCATCACCATAGCAAGTAGTTGAGCATAGACAAGTCAGGGTTGGCTCTTTCGCGGCACCAAGTCTTCCACAACACTATGTCAGTATACTAGAGTTCACAAGTCAGATGCCGCTTGCTGAGCAGCAGAATCGTCCAGTCGCTTCGAGTCGCTTCAGGAGGGCTTTGGCTGTCTTGTGACGAGTCTTGACCTCATCGATTGTCAGCTGGAGAGGCCCAGCCAACCTACTGGTCGTGACCTCTTAGCGTGTATGGCTTCAATTGACTAGTTCCACCGCGTGGACTGAGGCTCCGGCCGGTGGTGTTGTCACAACCCTGCACCTGACAGCTGGCTACGTGAGCGCAATCCAAACCAGCTTGCCGTCGCTGCCTATTGGACTACCTAGTCACTACATAGCTTTCAAGTCAATCCACTGACCTTCCCAAGGCAAACAATGACGTGGTGTCTGGTGGAGGCCCCATCTGCAGAGCCGTGAGAATCAACAAAGAGGCGTCAATAGTGGAGGCCCTCGGACGGCGCGTGAATAGAGTCACAACAGGCGCTAGCGTAGACATGTAAACAATAGACTGTTGACAGTGGATGCTTGGTGTTTTTAAATTTGAAGAAACCAGTCCTTGCCCTCCATCCTTCCACCCACCCACCCATCCATCCATCCAGCCAGCCAGCCTGCCTACCTACCTACCTACCTACCTACACGCGCACGCACGTACGCACGCACACCATGGACGAGCAGCAGCAGAAGCAGTACCAAGAGCGCTACATGCGCGCCCAGGTGGAGAAGGCGCAGGCGCTGGCCGTGCCAGTTAACAAGGCCAGGCTGCCGGACCCCCTCGTCCCCAGCACTGGCGAGCTTTGGCAAAGGGGCCTTCTGCGCCCATTCTCGTGAGTATACTTCGTCTCACCAGCCCATCTTCTAACCACTTAACCCACCCCCTTCTGGCAAGCAGTCAACTAACAATGGATATGTAGCGGTCTCCCCGGGCATTCGCCCACCGACACGTCGCGGCCGCCCCCCCCGCCCGCTCGAGGACTTGGCCAATCTGGGCCTGCCAGTCGACCGCCCGGCCGTGTTGTCGCAGTTCGCCCGGCGCCCATCCGAGGAGGTGGTTTACATGTTTTTGGATTTCGAGAACGTGTGCTGGAAGGTGCCACACCCCGGCGGAGGCCACTCCGGTGCACCGTCCGAGATCGGCCTGGCTTGGTTCGATCCCTTCGAGCAGTGGCTGCGCGACAACGACAAGCCGAAGACCAGCGCGGGCCAGCCGGCCTCGTCACTTCCCGGTTCTTCCGGGGGTGCGGGGTCGGTTGGTCCAGGAGATAGAGGCCAGACCTGGTCTCGATACATCAAGAAGCACCATGCGCTGGTGGAGGAGCGGGTGACGCATGGTCTCAGGACCTGCCAGTCTCATCAGTGAATACTTTCATCAACTACGGCAGCGACATCTAACGAACGTAACGGAATAAACGGAATAAGCAACCACCTAAGTCGACTATAGTAACCGGGATAATCAAACCAGGACACTGGAACAACTGGAATAGCTGGAATTGCTGGAATAGCTGGAATAGTCTACATCCGTTGCTCCGTTTGGATAGATGCTCACAAACCTATTCGACCTACAGTTGCATCTGGATATACAACAGTGTTTCCCGTGTTCAACTTGCATCAAGGCCGCCTTCGCGTGTGCTGGCATGCTGGCCCTCGCCTGTCTCACAGATGCGCAGCGCTTCCAGTATCACCACCAAGTCCGTCTCACCCCTGCCCTCGACTATTCCTTTGTCGGGTTCACTCTCGACAGAGCAAACGTCACCAGCCCCTTCACATCTTCCAGTCCCGGCGCCTCCCCCACCAAATCAATGACAATACTCTCCCGCCCCCATCCCCTGGAACTATAATCAGGCGGTGACGGGCATCGCTGACCCATCTCACCCATCTCGCCCACCTCGGGCACGTGCCGCACCTCGCAAGAATCGCAAGAATCGCCGTTCCCGGCGCAAGCACAAGGATAGCGATGATGATGATGATTATCGTTCTGGTGACAACACCTCGGATTCGGAGAAGTTTTTCGCAAGGGACGCCGTTCCGTATACGGAAGGATAATTTTGTTCTGGTCTGGGTTTCTCATGTATTTGTTGGGGCCGCGGCCGGGTGCCCAATCCCACCGTTGCCCTCGACAGTGCCCGGTTCTTCCGGGGCTTCGGGGGTGGCGGAGGGTGCGGGCACTCCGGTGCGTGTGTCGCCATGGTCAGTCTCGGTTTCGTTTCGTTTCGTTTGGTTTTCTTTCTTAAGATGTATGGTGGCATCGCGCATGGCCGCTGGAGGAAGTGTCTGGAAAGGGGTACTGGAACAGGACATTTGCACATTGCTTGGGGGTTTCCTACCATGATGATGATGAATACAGCACGAAAACTGGCAAACATAAATGTATTGACCTGGATATTCATGCCAGGTGTGGCTTCCACCACTCCGGCGTACAGATCGGGAACGGCGATGAAGAGGACAATCACGTGGTTGCTTGGAAGGGTCAGGCCGACCAGCAGGCTCCCCATCAGCTTAGCGTTTGGGTGCCCTGGGATCCTGGCCGTAGTGTGCAATGTTGCGCAAGAGCTTGACTGTGTTGAACCGCGGCGTGAGGGCGTACTTATGAGGAGTTCGTTCACCACCGTTGAAAGCTTGAGCAACGTCCAAGAGCATGAAGGTTGTGCGCAGGTAGGCGATGATAGTATGGTATGCATCGTAGTCAGAGTTTTGTATGGGATCGTAGACGTTCTTGGTGTCAGGGTGTGTCCATTCGTACTTGACAGCGAGGGACTTGAGCACCTTCGAGGAGGCCGGGTTGGTGCAGTTGACGCCCCAGGACATCGTCACATGGATGACCCAGTCCTGCCACTGCGGAATACCGACAATCTGCACACCAGAGTCGGTCAGGTAGCGCAGCAGGTCAAAGTTCTTGAACAACTTGCACTCCATGTCGGCGACATGGCACAGCGGAATCAAGTTGCGCTTCCGAACCGTCCTTTGAATTCCATTTTATCAAATTGAGCCCAGGCATTTAATGTAAGCTCAAACGCCTGGTCTACATTGGCCCACGTCGAGCACTAAGTAACCACAGTATGTGGTTGTGATCAAGTCTTATCCATGAGACCTTGAGGAGACCGCTCGACGGAACCATGTAGAGATGTGTTGGCATTATTGGTTGCTATCTAGTTGCCGAGAGCTCAGTGTGATGTCTACAAGCTACGAGTACCTGGAAAACGACCAAGCAGATGGTATGCTGCAATGCCATAGCTGCCCCGAGTGATTCTAGTGTTGGCCACGACCATGATTGGCAATTGGCGATGCATCTCCACGCTTGCCACCTGAATGAGCAGCTTAGCACCACTGCCTCCTGAGCCCAGTAGAGGTCCACTCGAGCACTCGTGAAGGATTTGTGAACAGAGCCACACACAACAATACCAGGCAGTGGATGGAGGGAAAGAGCAATTGTTGCCAGTGGGGGCTAGGGTTGTTTTTAATCTTCAAAATTCAATCTCATCTTGCAATCTATTTTCCAACTTTCCATCCATTCATCCATCCATCCACACACGCACAGGCAAGCTAGCAAGCAAGCCCAAACACACGCAAGCAAGCAAACAAGCAAACAAACAAGCAAGCACACACATACACATACACGCACACACATACACACAATGTCGGGAGCCCACGCACAGATTCACTTGGCCACGCCGGTCGACAAGGCCGAATTGCTCAACCACCGCCTGAACAAACGCCTCTGGCAGCGCGGCCTCATCAAACATCAACCGCAAGTATCTCTATCTCTTTTGTCAATTCTCCATGACTTCCATGCATTTTTGAATGCTTTCATCGAGTCACCAAGCGTCCATCAGAATCCCCAGCATCTAATCAACCCATCGCGGTCCCAATCAGCCTGCCCAGCCTGCCCACACAATACGTACTACGGTGTCTTAGACCATTCATAATCTCAGTCTCTATGAATGCCTTCTATACAAGTAGCCCAATCAGCGGAGGTCCCTTTCCAGCAGCTGAAACTTGGTTTGGTTTAGCCTAGACTCATGTCGCCTCGAGAGATCCTTGAACGTTACATAGTTGGCTATCTGGGCAGACAGTCGTCTCCAAGCGCCGGATGTCGGAAACATACTATTCAACACTGGAAGACAGCAACAAAGCAACGAGGCAAACATTTGGACGCAACCAGAGATGCCGACCATGCTGAAACTTTCTGCAAGTGAATTCTCATATTAGCGATCAGGATGATCGAATTAGAAAGGGGCAAGTATACACTTATCCTTACCATTGGCGGTTATCGAGTAAGTGATGGCGACTTTCACAAACCCTATGATTCCAACTCTGATATAGAGAGGATCAGCGACGCGCATCCACAGTACCTG
Source organism: Apiospora hydei (assembly GCF_038363865.1). NCBI lineage: Eukaryota > Fungi > Ascomycota > Sordariomycetes > Amphisphaeriales > Apiosporaceae > Apiospora > Apiospora hydei. Next base: position 4,417,078 of record NW_027117366.1, on the reverse strand, counting down.
TGTCATGGAGCTAGAAGACTCTTACAGAAATCCAAGCCCGAAAAGGAATTGGAGCTTGACCTTTGTGCTTTGCTGGAGCTGAAGCGATCGTATCATGACAATGGCAAGTGACACCATGGCGAAATCAATCAACGAGTTCGGTGTCTCGCCGATAAGCGCAAAGTGCCCCGGCGCCATGCATTTGCCCGAGACGGAGAGATCCCAGTAGCTGCTCGTCGGCTGGCACTGGAAGGCTTGCAATACACAGGCTACCATGACCAGCATGGTCTGGCATGCCCCTATCACGAAAATCCAGATTCTGAAGTCCTGCCGTACTCTGAAGATGCGATAGTACAGTGCCAGGACACTGAGCTTAACGCAGAGAGCATGGGCAAAGTAAAAGTACTGGCTGGCGAAGTTCCACTAAAGCAACGACCAGCATACAGGTGGGCATATGAGGTTGTCTTGCCATCGCACCTTGCGCATGTGCTCGTAGTCGCCTGGGGTCTCTGCGATCTCTATATCAATACTTCGCCCGTTTAGAATGCCGATTGCTGCACAAACGTTAGGGCTAAAGCTTTCAAGACCCTTCAACTTGCACAGTGTCACTTACCACTCGAAGATCCTAAGTTTGTTAAGGATATGAAAAGAGTGGCCGAAAGTGCCATCCAGTCCTCCAGTCCGGGATCGCGTGAGCTGCGTTTCGTTACGACGAAGCGTAGCACCGTCACCGCGATCCCAAGCGGCGTTAAAACCAAGATGGTGATGAACTCGGCCAGCTGTTTGGGGTACCTATTCAGTTCAAAGCCCATCGCGGTATTGTCATCTCACTCAATGTGTGATTGAGCTATGGGTCGTAGAGTGGAGTGTGTGAATGCCGTAATCGTGACTCTAAGCAGATGAGACAAAATAGAAGGACAACAAACAGATTGAGATCAGCGCAGGCCTTCAGCTGTCGTACTTATACCAGTGAGACGCCTGCCAGTACTCGGCGTACTCGGCATTAGGCGGCACCTTTTCACAACAGTATCTTAGACCCGAAAGGCATTACTCCTGGCATGTGACTCAATATATCTGTATTGATTCTGATGTAAGCATCCCAGCCGCTCTTTGCCTTATCCGTTGAATTGGATGCCTCGTGTTGCATTGTGATGTCGGTATGTACTTTCACCAGCTCTCATGCACGAACCCAGCCATGGTTCTTGGAGGCTGCTAGGACTTCTATTGCTGAAAGGTGTGCTCCAAATGGCGGTAGACAGCCCATGATTGGTCCAAGTCATCCAGCCTGATCTGCGATATGAACATGGTCAATCAACCAGATGGTTTCTTTCCCATACACCAGTTGGAGCAGGAATGGGGGCCAAAGGGTACCGGAATTGATATATGACATTCCTTTGCGGGAAAAGTGGCCTCAGCCACAGCTGCCTCTTCCTCCGTGTGCAATTCCCAAATGACAGGACTATCCCAGGGGCGGGCAGCTATGATCGTTGTATGGCTTGGTGAGTCTGACCTCAACCCAAAGCCTGCTTTATTGTACAAGAAGTCAATCGAATACGGTTCCTACATCTATGGTGGAGATGGCGTCCATGGCCAATAAGCTATGCGAAACGATGTGATATGGTGCAAGTGCAGTAGTCTGGGGTGCAGGCCAAGCTACATCATTGGGACACAGTTCTTATGTCGTGCGGCTGAGACTGGGAAACATCTTTTCGAAAACTCGATGCGGGAAGGCCCGCTAAGAGCCTCAAACCAGAAGTAAGGAGTGTAGCAGTGCAGCCGAAAATATCAATTGTACTTTGGCAGGTGTAAGCAAAGATCGGTAAGGCATGGAGCTGACAATATTGCGCGTCATTTCGATATGGTGAGTTCGTGACAAGAAGTATCAAGACTCAAGACGAGACGTAAGCCATTGAGCCTCAAATCTAAAAGCCCCTCTAGTCTCTGTAAAAATAACTCTACTGGTCGAGCAAGGGCCATGGGCAGAGCAAGGTTTTTCTGAACGGGCCAGAACCCTCTTCCCTGACTCGTGCATGAGACGTTTGTTTGAAGCCGACTCAGGCCAGGGTGAGTCTGCAATGTTTCGGGAGCTTCATCTGGGCGGCGCCATTCTCGCCGTCTTCGAAAGCCATCGAGAACTCGCGTGGCATATGCTCTGTAGGGGATGGCAACTCTGCTGGTTCAACATGTCTGCGCATGCTTTGACCATGGTCATTCTTTGGACACAAGACTGCAGGCCATCGGATCGTACGTGGCCCGTCTGCTTCGCTGCAGCTACTGAACGGGTAGGTTGAGATGAAACCGTCCTTTACTGCAGACTGATGTAGGCGGCCTCGTTGTTGATTACCAAACGAGGCCAGAGCATTAGCTTTGTGTTGATGTCCAAACTGCAAAGTTTGGCCAAACTGATCAGGGCATTTGGAATAACTCTTCTGGAGGAAAGCTGTAGTGTCGGCGTAACAGCTTGCAACTTGCAAGTTTCGTCATTTGATGAGAAACGGCAGGTTGACTCCGCACCCAGTGACAATGACCGAAGACTCACCGTGGTGTGCGAAGGCCGATGGAGCGCAAAGGATCAAGACAGGAATTGTTGACAACATGACACCGTCAAACGACAAGGTCAAGGTGGCCATTGTCGGAACTGGCATGGCCGGCCTGGTGACTGGCTACCTCCTCCGACAAGACGAACTTCAGCGGTATTCAGTCACGCTATTTGAAAAGGTATGTCACTCGATCCTCTTCAAACACACGTTCCGGGGCTAACCACCAAAGAAAGGGCGACCGCATATCACTGGATGCCGCTTCGGTGACACTGGTGGATGAGCGCGACAGGACGTGTAGCCGGGTGGATCTGCCCATGAGAGCGTTCGCTGGGGGTTTTTACCGAAACCTGATAGCCATGTACGACCATCTCGGGATCCGGTACCACGCCAAGCGCTTCCTATTCGCTTTCTCAGACGTCACTGCCCGGTTGTATGGAGGTCGGAATGACGAAGAGAAGTCGCCGTCTTTGTCGGGAGCAGATTCGCCGCCGTACTTCATCCACTCATCCAACAATCACCGGATACTCCCAGTCCGCCCGCCCGGAGCACACGCTGCGGGCCATCTTCTGGAAGTCGTCTTTGTACTGGCTTGCTATGCCTGGTACTCGCTATGCTGCTTCCTCGCGGACCCCCGCGCGGGCGAGAGCTACGGTGCCTACCTGAAGCGGATGAGAGTGCCGCAGCGCTTCGTCCGCCGCTACATGGTCCCGATCCTGTCCAGTGTGGCGACCTGCTCGCACGAGGAGCTACTGGCGTTCCCGGCGAGCGACTTGACTGGGTACCAGCGAGGCATTTTCGCGACCGATCATTTCGTGGTATCTCACGGAGTGCAGGATGTCGTCACGGTGCTCTCGGAGAGTCAAGATATACGCCTGTCATCTGAGGTGCTCCTGGTCGAGTCCTGCGGCTCGCGGGTCAGGCTGGTCTGGACGCAGGGCCCGGGAGAAGACGTGGTGGAGGAGGTCTTTGACCGGGTCGTGCTGGCCATCGACCCGTGTGCCGTGGCGAAGGTCTATGCTCCGCTCCGGTCTGTCGTGTCACGCATGCCCACCAGGATCGTCGAAAGCGCAGTCCTACAAGGGGCAGACAAGTCTACAAAGCTCCGCGTTGCAGAGCGCAGTTTCAAGCAGAACGACACGGCAGGCGTGGATGCACTGGTCGCCGACACTCTGCTTCTCAGGTCCGAGCTCACGGGTTCAGGCTGTACAGAAGCGCTGCACACAGTCAACTGCGGCGCCGTGGTGGCGACCTCCATATCCGGAGGGTTTGGGGAACTAAATGTCCTTCATCGGGCAGCGTTCTGGAGAGTGCTGAGAACGCCCGAAAGCCAAGAGATTGTTAACAGTGTGATGCAAAAAGGCCAGAAAGGGACCAGATTAACAGTCCCAGGGACTACGTAGGCTGGCATAATGGCGATGACGGTGTGTGGCTGGCGGGCGGTTGGTGTTGGGATGGCATGGTTCTTCTCGAAGGCTGCATCGTGTCGGCGGTTCGAGTCGTGCAGGACTTTGGCGTGCGCATCCCTTGGCACAGAGATGCAGAAGATTGAACAGCGAAAATTGTGCATTCTCATTAGCATTGAATTGAAAATCCAATCACTTCTGTCTAACACTTCCCTGCTGAGCCCATGCTGGACGTTGCGATGCAGCATGAGTTGACTCACTGTGCTTCATGTACTCGCGGTGCAAGCGCCACAGCGCTCTCTTGCCATCTGTCGTCAAACGAATTGGTAGTCTTGGCCTGCAGATTTGCATGCAAGTACAAACCCACTCAGCTTTCCGATGACAACCATCTGGCAGTGTGATCTGAACATACGAGAGATATGTAGGTACATGTGTCATGTTATCATATAGATGGCTGGTCTTGATGGGAAACAAGCAGACAGATGCCCGAGATGCGCATTTCCCCGCCATGCACCCGCTGAGCTTCTGAGTTTGACAGCCCAGACCTGCTGAAACTTCTGGGGGGGCTTGCCCCTAAACCCAACGAAAAGTGCTCGACTGACCTCGCGCTGCATCGCCGCTGGGCCCGACGCTCCGACAAGTCCAGTGCACCCGTCGATAAAGAAAGTCGCTTGCCTCTCTCTCTCTCGACTTTCTAGTAACACACCAGACGGAACAGACTAGACGAAGGACACCTGATAGATCTGCTCCCAATGATCGGTTCCAGCTTTCTCAGCTATTCAACCAATAGCCTACTCTTGATTATCATATGTATATAAGACACCATTGCTATTGTGAGCATGTGGGCGTTCCTCTCGTGCCTGAGCACGACTCACGTTCTGTGTGTTTTGGCGGGGTTCGCTATTGGCATCCTAGCCCCTAGCCTAAGCTGGCCCAAAATCCGATTCACCCGCCAAACGCCCACTGACTGGGGGTTTGGGGAAACGAAACGACCGGCTCTACAGTCTCGACCATGGCAAGCTCAACATCGAGCTCCCGCCAAAGTCCATGTGGATGAACATGGGATTCTGGTACTGTGTCCCGTTCTCTTGACATATGGTTCTTTGGCTGACATGCTGATTTGTTCAGGCGGGACACGGACGACTTTCCCACGGCCTGCCAAGCTCTCCTGATTGAGGTCCTCAAAAAGGCCAAACTGCTCGACGACACGGGCAAGTCGCCAGAAGTGCCAAAACTACGAAAGAGCCTCAAGAGTCTTTCGATTCTTGATCTCGGATACGGATGCGGCGACCAGACTGCCTTTCTGGTCCAACTTGCGCGCATCCCGCTCAAATACGTCGGCATCACCCTCAACTACCGCCAGTATCGGTTTGCGCAAAACCGCCTGGGGCCCTGCACCAGCCAGGATAAGAAGAGAGACGTCCAGATCTTCTGCGAAGATGCGGCGCAAGCCAGCTCGTGGCCCGAGGACCTGCACAAGTCCGTTGCGTCTCTCAACGCCAAGGAGCAGAGCGGCAAGAACAGCAGCCAGGACGAGACATGGGTACTCGCCCTAGACTCGCTCTACCACTTCCACCCGTCGCGCAAGCCCGTCCTCTCCCTGGCGGCCCAGGACCTGAACGCGTCCGTCATGGCGTTCGACATGCTCCTGTCGGACGCGGCGTGGTTCCACCAGCGGTGGGCCCTGAAGCTGGTCGCGTGGATGGGCGAGTGCCCGGTCCACGCCTTCATGACTCGCGAGCGGTACGCCGAGATGCTGGTCGAGGCTGGGTACGACTGCGGCCGCATCGAGTTCCACGATGTCACGGAAGATGTGTTTGAGCCCCTGGCCCGGTACATGCGGAAGCGGAGCGACGAGCTGCGGGACGTGGGACTCGGGCTGGGCTCGCTGAACGTCGCTAGGCTGGTCTTTGAATGGTGGGCGAGGAGCCGCGTCTTGGAGGCGGTCATCGTGGTGGCCAGGAGGCCGGCTCTTGATGCAGGGGCTACGAAGGGGAATGGCTAAGAAGTCATGTGTATATTCATCTGAAAATTGGCGTTGAGGGGTAGAGAGACGGTAGTGGAAGACTTGAGATTGTAGAGGAGAACAACCAGACCATACCCACCATACCTATCGCATGCATACCTGATGGTACCCCTTGGTACATTGGGGTTTCGGCAGAGCTCAGCCTCTCGTTCTGTCGCTCATCAACACTGATTGATGCAGCGCATGTCCTTAAGCTGCTCAGCTGGTGAAGTCGCACAAGCAAATAAGTCAATTCCGAGGCTCGGCACATGAGAGACTTCAATGACGACTATTCATGTGCAAGTAGGCTTGGGAGCTACCAGTCACGCTCACCTGACTATCCGCCGATCACTATCGGGGTACTACAGCCGTATAAGCGGCCCTATCAGGTCTTCCAATTGACGTCGTTCCCATGAGAAACCCGCCCAAGAGGATCTGACGTCCGACCCCACGACGTCGGCTCCGGATCCCCGGCCAGAAGTGGAAGGTCTCTTTGGCAAGGCCCTAGACTAACGAGACCTAAGCACCAAAAGCTGTGCTTGATACCATCACTCGCGAAACACTTGAATGAAATAGTCAAGTCGATGCTCAAATATGTGAGATGAGTAGAATACCTCAGCAAGACTCCAAGGCCATTCTATCTTAACGGCCATCAGATCAGGCTTGCAGTTATGGTTCGTCTAGTATCTTGTCAATGTCTACAGCCCGGCTCTCGCGGCGAGAGCAGAAACGGATGTGTTTCCTGTTTGCATGCCACCCCATGACAAATGGAAAATCACGGGATCGCGCAGCGTCGCATTATGCGGGGGAAACATTGATGGAAGGATGGACGCTGTGGAGAAAGGGAAAATGCCGTTTTGGGTCTGCGGAGAACGGTAAGCGAGTAAGATCTCGCGCCAGATCTGACCAGGACAGACCCCCGACGGCCCCCCGACGGGCAATGATCAGCCCATACTCGCTCGTGACCAGAACCAAACATCTTGGTTTCGAGGTTGAGATGCTGGATTGGTGGTAAAATGAAGCCCCTCCACGGCTGCGACCGTTGAAAACAAGAAGCAGGGCTGGCACAATCCGCTAAAGCGAGCGCAGACACACAAACGCCATGCGCAATGTCGTCAGGCCCACTGCGCGCGAGAAGGACCGGATCTAGAGAGCGCCGGACAGCAATGCCGGTAGCATTGAACGGCCACGACACGGGCAGTTCCACCCAGCACAATTTACGAGTGTATATGTGCAGTGATATAGATGCGCTGTCTATATATATCTCTCATGGATATATAAGGGAGGATGCACATGCAGATCCGTTCCTGCATGAAGGGCTCTTCCTAGTATTGGCTGTAGGTACTGCGCAGTCGTGATTCTTCAACCCAGCCATCATGCGCTCTCTATCGCTGCTGCTGTCGGTCATCATTGGCTCGGCTTCTGTTTCGTTGGGCTCCGCGCTTCCCAGCTGGACCAAAGCTCAAGACTCTATCCAAGCTCGCGCTGACGACTACGAAGCCTACTTCTTTGCCTACTTCACCGGCAACTCCATCGAGGGCGAGAAGATCCATTTCGCCGCCAGCAACGGCAACAATGCGCTGGACTGGGAGGAGCTCAACGGGGGCAAGCCCGTGCTCACCTCCACCATGGGCACCAAGGGCCTCCGCGACCCCTTCGTCATCCGCTCGGTGGACGGCGGAAAGTTCTGGGTGATCGCCACGGACCTGTCCATCGGGTCCGGCACCTCGTGGGGCGACGCCGTCAAGACCGGCAGCCGCTTCCTCGAGATCTGGGAGTCCAACGACCTCGTCACCTGGTCCGCCCAGCGCCACGTCGAGGTCTCGCCCCCGACCGCCGGCATGACCTGGGCCCCGGAGGCCTACTACGACGACGAGATCGGCAAGTATGTCGTCTTCTGGGCGTCGGCGCTGTACGCCGAGAGCGACCCGAACCACACCGACGCCACATACCACCGCATGATGTACGCGACGACGAGCGACTTCGTCACTTTTAGTCAAGCCCAGGTCTGGCAGGACGCCGGCACCTCGCGCATAGACACGACGGTCCTCAAGGCCGGCGACGTGTACTACCGCTTCACCAAGGACGAGGGGTCCGTCACGGGCTGCACCGACATCATCCAGGAACGCTCCGACACCCTGCTGGCGGCCCTCCCGCAATGGACCACGGTCGCTTCGTGCATCGGCAAGAACGCCGGCCTCGCTGCTGTCGAGGGCCCGACCGTCTTCCAGGCCAACCCCAAGGACGTGAACGGGCAAAAGTACTACCTCTTCGTCGACGAGTACGGCAGCGGCAACTACGTGCCCCTCGAGACGGCGGATATCGCCAAACCCGATTGGAAAGTCTCCAGCTCGCACAACCTGCCGAAGAGCCCGCGGCACGGAACGGTGATGCCCATCACTGCCGCCGAGCGGTCCCGCCTCACGACCGCATTCGCCAAGCGCGATTCTGTTGCTGCTCTGGCGAAACGCGAAGGCAGCCCCGTCCTTCCCGGCCTGTGGGCCGACCCGAACATCGCAGTCTTCGGCAAGACGTACTACATATACGCGACCACGGACGGTTTTCCAGGCTGGGGCGGCAACACCTTCTACGTCTGGAAGTCGACCGACCTGGTCCAGTGGACCAAGAGCGAGCAGCCCATCCTGACGCTCAACGGCACCAGCGGCAACGTGCCCTGGGCCGTCGGCAACGCCTGGGCGCCCACCATCGTCGAGCGCGCGGGCAAGTACTACTTCTACTTCAGCGGGCAGAACCCGACGTACGACCGCAAGACCCTCGGCGTGGCGGTCGCCGACTCGCCCGAGGGACCATTTGTCGCGCAGCCCACCGCCATGATCACCAACGGCGAGGCGGTCAAGTCCGGCCAGGCCATCGATCCGGGCGCGTTCTACGATCCGCAGACGAAGAAGTACTTCCTGTACTGGGGCAACGGCAGTCCCGTCTTCGCCGAGCTGGCCGACGACATGGTCTCGATCAAGGCTTCGACTCTTTCCGGGATCTCGGGGCTGACCGACTTCCGCGAGGGCCCCTTCGTCGTCTATCGCAACGGGCTGTACCACATGACGTACTGCATCGACGACACGGGGTCGCCCAACTACCGCATGGGGTATGCCACGTCGACTAGCGCCACCGGCCCCTGGACGTACCGGGGCCTGATCCTGGAAAAGGACGCGTCGCAGGGCATCTTAGGGACGGGCGGCAGCACCACCATCAACGTGCCAGGGACCGACGACTGGTACATTGCGTATCACCGGCTCGCCATCCCGGACGGGGACGGGGTGCATCGGGAGGCCACCATTGACCGTCTCTACTTTGACGAGAGCACCGGGTTCATCAAGAAGGTCGTGCCGACTTTGGAGAGCGATGCCGCCGCAGGCAGTACCTTAATGGGTTAGGGCTTGTGCAACCTAAGTAGATATCTACAATTTAAATAGTAATTGATCAATCATGAGAGCAACCAGTGACTAGAGGAGCAGATGCCATTCATGTGATAGCTGACACATCTGTGGTCAGTTTGGTTTACTCCCCTCTTGGTTTCTTGACGACAGCAGACATGTTTACGAAACATTAATCAATAAAAAGGCACAAAGTTGATGTTTAGGAAATTATGTATATTTCCTGATCCGCATCTTGGATTGTAGTATGTCCGGAAAGAATATGTACAGTAAATGTTCTAAAAATGGTAGTAGAGCACAAGAGAAGTCTTATGGTTCACATGCTGAGCTGCCACTCGTCGCGCAGCAGTAGAAGCTGACATCGCTCTACTAACTTAGACGCGACCCTGGGTGATGCCGAACCACATGAGATCAAGGTCCTTGTGGACGGGGACGGTGTGGCCGACGTTCTGGGCCATGAAGCCCATGAGCTTGGAGCCGTCACCGTAGACGATCTTGGTGTAGCCGGGCTGGGGCTGGTTCTGGGCGGTCATGGTGAAGCCGACGTTGAGGAGGGCGGACCACTCCTTGAGCTGTTCGTCCAGGTTGGGCGGGAAGACGAGGTTGTCGGCGGTGCCGTGGAAGGTCATCATGCGCGGGTAGTTGCCGGTGTAGCCGGGGTACATGTCGCGGACGATCTTGGCCCACTCGGGACCGGTCTTGTTGATCTTGCCGTTGGCGCAGGTGCGGTCCGAGGTCGTGGGGCTGTTGCCGGGGAGCCGATCAGGCAGCCGGCGGCGACACCGGAGTAGCACGAGCCGGCGGCGAAGACATCGGGGTAGGTGGCGAGCAGGACGTTGGTCATCATGCAGCCGGAAGAAGAACCGGTAGCGAAGATCTTGGTCTTGTCGACGTTGTACTTGCCGACGAGGTACTGAACCATGTTGTTCAGGATGGTCGGGTCGCTGCCGCCGTCGTGCTTGAGCGCGCGGGGCGACGAGTTGTCCCAGCAGTTGCTGTCGTTGGTCGCGGTCGGGTAGGCGACGATGAAGCCGTGCTGCTCCGCGTCCATGGTGTAGTCGGCCTGGTGGGAGTACTGCTGTCCCGAGCCGCCGCAGGGGTGGAGCTGTGATCGTGAGGTTAGTGGACGAGGCTCTCGCAATCAGATGAAAAACCATGGTGAGAACTTACAGCGAGAATGAGGGCCGGGTTGGGCGCCTTGTTACGGGGCACGTAGATTTCCAGCTGCAGGTTGCTGGGGTTGGGGCCGCCCCAGTTGTAGACGGGCTCGAGGGCCTGCGCAGAGGCAAGCAGGAGCGCCGCGGCGCAAGAGAAAAGAGCGTTTCGGACCATGATGACGATGGTTCTCAGTTGGGTTGGAATGAATGACTGTAGTGGGAGGAAGTTGTGTGGTTGTGTGTAAGTTCTTTTTCTTGGGATTGCGCCGGGGATCATCTTGACTTTATGCTCTCTGCCACTGACAGACATCCAGGGTCGACCTACCTCCACGAACAAGGTACAACACCAACTCTACACCTGCCTGCCTGCCTGCCCTGCCCTTCAGGCAGGCCCGCTTCTGGGCAGCAGCAGGGACTCCGTAACTGGGCTCGCCCTGGCTGTCGATCCTGGCCCGACAATGGACCGGTTACCGAGGGTAGTTCAGTGATCCATGGGCCGACCTTCCTGCATTGATTTGGGGGTCGCCAAGTGGCCTTGTCGGGTCAAGCTTGGTCAAGGTGAAATGCCATTATGGAAGGGTGGCACCGCGGCACGGCCAGGGGCTCCGCATGAAATGCAGACTTGCAATTTATTAGACGAACCGTTGATGGGTCTGGCTGCTACGTACGTGGACTGGGCAAGGCGTGCAGGAGATGAATGGTCGATTGATAGGAAGGAAAAAGACCGACCAAGAGACCCAGAGAGAGCTGCTTCTGCCTTGCACGACGCGTCTGAACAATTACTCCGTGAAGAAACTGGACGTGCCAACAGTTCCTGGATTTCCGTCGATGGGTTGATGTGGGTGCGAACCGAGATTCGGTAGGGGCCGGACAGGGAGCGATCAGCGGCAGTTGGGCGACCTGCGACGGGGGGCTAGCATGGGCAGAAGAGAGACGAGAGAGTGGCAGAGAGTGGGGGAGCATGGCAAGTGGGCTTGGGTTGTTTATGTAAAGGGGGCTAGTGTTTCGACACGGGTAAATTTAGAAACTCCACCAATCACGCGACGCCATCATTTGTCCGGGTGGGCACACAAGAACCTCGGGAACGGACGGGCTTGTCTGTTTGTGCCGGCATCAGGCTAGTCGATGAGGCTGACAAGCGATGAAACGAAGATGGGATGGCATGGGGCGAGATGGCTTTTTTTTTTGGTCCGTCTTCTTGACGTACGAGTTTCTCCAGGGTCCCGACCACGTCGCTAGCTCACGTCAGACAGCCAGTTAGCTAAACCACCAAACGACGAACGATTCATTGAAGCGCGACACTCCCTACTAATCCTCCGTCCTAACTCCTCCGTCCGGCGCTAGACCGCGAACCCGCCCGAGTTGGCCTGTCTCGGCTCGCCGGCCGCCTCGAGAACGTGCCATTGGGCAGCATCCGCAGCGCCTGCGCCGTGCTCTGGCCCGGCGCCACCCAGGTCACGTTGTGGCCGAGCCCTTCAGGTACGCGACGGTGCCGTTGTCGTACGTGTACTCGAACGAGACCTGGTCGGGCACGAGCTGGTCGTGCAGGCGCGGCTGCGCCAGGGCCAGGGCGTGGTCATGTTGCGGTCGAGGACGTTGTGAACGTTCTGGATCGTCGCGGTGATGATGCGGCTGCCGCCCGCTGACCCGACGACCAGGTACAGCTTCCCGTCGGCGCTCTCGACGATGGTGGGCGAGATGGACGAGAGCGGGCGCTTGCCGGGGCGGATGTAGTTGGCCGGGCTGGGGATGTAGCCGAAGGCGTTGCTCGAGGCCGGGATGGAGAAGTCGTTCATCTCGTTGTTCATGATGACGCCCGTCTCGGGCACCATGACCTGCGACCCGAACAGGGTGTTGATGGTGGTCGTCAGGCTGATGGCCAGGCCGCTCTTGTCCGCGGTGCCGACGTAGCTCGTGCCCGGGGTCTCGAGGCTCTCGATGCCCTTGGGGTCGTAGTACGACACGTTGTGCGACGTGGTGTCGGAGATCTTGGCGTGGATCTCGGCCGTCGTCGCGTCGGAGAGCATCGAGTCCTGGTACTCTAGAATCCCCTCAAGGAAGGAGGGGTCGCCCAGGTTGGTGCGCTCGCCGTAGGCGAACCGGATGGCCTCGTCGAGGCGGTGGGTGGTCAGGTTCAGTTGCGAGTCGTCTCCGAATCCGTCGTAGCTCTCTACGATCTTGAGGGCACTCAAGGCCACGGATCCGCCGGCCGGCGCACCGCAGGCCGTCAGCTTGTAGCCACGGTAGGTAATATTGGACGGCTTGCGCAGGGCCACCGTGTAATTCGTAAGATCGTCCGTCGTCATGGTCCCATTGGCAGCCTGCAATGCGGCAATAGTCGCTTTAGCAATAGCGCCACTGTAGAAGGCGTCGGGCCCTTCTTTGGCGATGACCTCCAGCGTGTCGGCATACCGCTTGCGGGTCATGGTCTCATTGAGCTTGACGCGGTAGCCATGGGGCGCGAAATCAATGGCCCACGAGGGGTCCTCGGTGAAGAACTTGCCGTCGCCGCTCACCGTGTTCATGTAGCGGACGAGGTCCTCGGTGACGCGGAATCCGTCCCTGGCGACTTTGATGGCCGGCGCCATGACCTGGGCCCAGGGCAGAACGCCGTAGTTGGTGTGCAGGTACTCCAAGCCCCGCAGCTCGCCGGGCACCCCGCTAAATCCAGGTCTTGTAAGCCAGGCCGTCTCCCTCTGTAGGTACTAGCTGCGAAGGAACGACTTCGTGTGCATGTGACTTACCTCGCAAGACCGCCGTACAGACTCGCATCGGTGTTGTTCTTGTACATGTCCTCAAACGCCGCCGCGGGAGCGACCTCGCGGAAGTCGATGAACTCGTAGGTGCCGTCGGACGCGCGCACGAGCATGAAACCCCCGCCGCCGATGCCGCTGTGCATCATGCCGACGACGCCCACGCAGAAGACGGTGCCGACCAGGGCGTCGGCCGCATTACCACCGGCCTCGAGCAGGTCAACGCCAATCCTGCTGCAGACGGAGCTCTCGGATGCGACGGCGCCGAGTTTGGGGATGCTGCCACGGTTGCTGTATGACGGCGGCGAAGGCGCGCAGACTGCTCCGAGGACAGACCCGAGCAGATGGGCCGCCGTTAGCAGCTGGGAAGGTGTGCCGCGACGCATCTTCGTCTCTTTCCTACTTGCACTGGCGGGCTCGGCTGCGACGGAGATTGTCGGACCAGGAACGATTGAGCGAGCGTGAACGTAGAGTGGCAGAGTGAAGAGCGACACGGAATTTGCATCGATTGAGACAGCAGATACTTATTCTATCTATGCAGCGACTGCGCATTCTAATCATGCAGTCGCGACCGACCCCTCTCAGCTATCAGCCAGCCCCCGGTTTTTGTTTTCGCATAGGTAATAGTGATCACGACATCTGCACCTCACCAGGAGACATGCGGCACGGTTGTGGTGCAGATGGGCTGCTTAGTCCTAAAGAGGCAGCTCCCTACAGCTGAGGTGGTGATCGCTGCGGCAACAAGCAATCGGACCTGGCAGCTAACCTAGCAAGCTACTTAGCCTGCAGATTTGAACCTAAACGCAATGCGATAAGGCAACGAATGGCTTATCGACGCTGATAGCACAGGCCTGTGTCGCATCGCGCAGTTGCACTTGCGACCGAAGTAAGTAGAGAAACAAGACTGGCTAATGTGCTGAGCATGTCCAGCGGTGAGAGATACGCCGCAGGCGGGCTATTGTAGAACAATATGCGGATGAGACAGATGAAATTGCCGATCCAGTGCTTCTATCTCGAGTTACACAGCGTCACAATCTATATCATATCGGTTGGAGACCCAATGCAACGGCGGGAGTCGATGCAGCCTGCTGCTGAGTGCAGGGTCGCACTGTTCGCCAAGGCCGAGTCGCGAAGCCAGTGGGGGTGACCTATGGGCAATCAACAGCATCCAAATTGGGGTGAGAGCGTCGTATCTGATGTGAACAGAACGGGAGGTTGCCATCAATTCGAGTCAATCCGTGAATTGATTCATTTATCTTGTTCGCTAGGAGGTGATGTTGGCATGATGCCCTGCAATGGCCTATCACTGGTGTTCCTTAGTCCAGTCTAGCAGATACAGACCAATCCCGGCAGCCGACTGTCTTTCTGCCTCGACGTGATCTTGACGCGGCTCGTCGTCGAAGCTCTGGCGGAGATACGTTGGATCGGATCGATCGGCTAGATCTTTCCAACGCGTGGGACTGTTTCCTTGGCCATTCCAGCCAAATGGCCAGCGCGGCACTGCCGGCTTGAGTGGCTGTACTTGTGCTCATTGCCCGGCTGCATCGCATATGGCGTATAGTCTCAAAAACAACCACATTTCGGCAGTGGTTTCAAGGGGATCAATACGGCATCACCAGTAGTGCAGGCGCCGGACATGGTGGCAGGCCAGGGTCGCACTGCATCTGCATGGATGGGTTTTGGTTGATCCCTTTGTCTCTGGCCACTGGCCACATACAGTGATAACGATAATGAAGTGCGGGGGGACCCAACGAAGCAGTTGGGGTTCCCTCCCGGCCTCACATACTACAATGCGGATTCCATCTCACACACAAGAGAGCGACTGGGAGATGACCATACTGGCTGAGGCCTCTCGCTGTTCCGATTGCGGATAGAAGTGCCTGCAAGACACGATTACTCAGTGGGCGGTTGGGTTGGCGCTGAATAAGTCCAGAACATCAGTGGCTAAAACTGAGTCGCTAGCGAAGTCCACCGGCCAAAGCGAGCATCGAATCAAGGTCCGACGGAAGCACCTGAACTCTCCCGATCACCCTTTTGGGATATCCTGACTAGGTTGGTGAGGGCTGTCCAAGTCGGATACAGTAACTGCACGCATCATGGATATTCAATTGGGTGATGGCGGTGCCGCTCTAGGACAAGTCTGACACAAATCCAGATTGGCATGAACGGCTATCTGGGCTCTTCCCTTTGCACTAATGCAGCCGCATCACTCCAGAAGAGTCTATTTCGACTTCACTTGGTTGGGAAAGATCATCGTCAGTGAAATAGACACTCTCGGCTCAGGTCCATCGGGTAAGGAAATGTGCAACTCCTCTATTGTTCACGTGAGTCTCGATACATTACTTCAGTTCCTATGTGGTTTGGTATCTGCAGTGGTCATGTAGTGGTAAAGTCAAAATATCCTTACACCTTCCCCCAAGCCAATCCAATCTCCAGTCCCCCTATTCCCAATCCAGCCTCGCACCCAGCACCCTTAGCAACCTGTCTAGCGACCTGACCATGCCGTCAACACAAATGCATCACGCCAGGCCCTAACGGGTTCCATGACGTCGACTACTTCAATCCGACTTACTGCAATCGGTCGAGTCGCTGAATTCGGTAAACTCGCTGCAGGGAGTACCCGTGCCCGCCGTCTCGGCCTTCTGAATCTTCTTGATGATCTTCTGCAGGATATCGCCGAGCTGCTCGACGTTGTCGGCGTCACGCGGCACCAAATGGCCCAGCCCGTGGTCGTACAGCTCGGCCGTGTCGGGGTTGCACGAGTTGTACAGGGCCACGGCGCAATAGACCAGGGGGTCATTGGTGCCGAAGACGTGCAGGGTCGGAATGTCGATGACGGGGCCGCACTCGTCGGCCAGCTTGGCGGTGCACTCGCCATCCTCGATAGCCAGAGGAGGGGACCCGGCGAAGAAGATGGCAAACTAGATAAGTGATTAGATAACTTTTTCTTTTCCTTTTTTCCCTTGCTGTTTTGCCCTTTTGTTTTTCGACTCTTGCCAGCGCTTGCCAGCAGAAGTGACTCGAACGAGCAAACTCAACACACATCGACTCAAAAGCAAATAGCCAGGAAGTGATAGGGTAGATGTGGTTTACCTTGATGCGTCTGGGGATGCCTTCTTGTTCGAACCGTCGGTTCTCCTCGCAGCAGATGGACGCCGCCAGCATGGCGCCTTCCGAGTACCCGATCAGGGCGTCGACCTCGGGGTCCTCGTCGATGGTCTTGAAGATGGAGTCGAGGGCCTCCTGGGCGCTGCTCGTGTCGAAGACCTCGTCGTCCTCCTTCTTGAACAGGCGCAGCGTCGCCTCGGGCGTCAGGCCGCGGGGGATGTGCCGCACGCGCCGGAGGATCTCGAAGGCGTCGCCGCCGTCGCCGCTGGTGCAGTCAATGAAGCGGTAGACGGGGCGCGCGCCGAAGTAGTGCTCCCAGCCGGCGGGAGGGTCCACCTCGTGCACGCCCTGTGTGTAGGTGAAGTTGGCCAGGCCCCTGTCCTCCACATGCTTGGCGAAGGGTCCCAGTTGGACGCCAAAGTTCTGTGAGGCCATCGTCAGTCTCTCGTCTTGGAATCTTGGATTATGGGAGTGAGTGGTTTCCTACCTTTGCGCTTCCGTAAGCACCGGGCAAGCAGAGAAACTTCATGGTGGATAGATGTGTTGGCGGAGATGGGCACTAGGCTGCTGGTGTGGTATGTTGAATAAAGAGGACCTGTCAAGTAGCAAGTTCTCCTGGGCTGGCGTGGTGCGTATCCGTTTTGTTTTCTGGTCTCCTGTCAGATTCATGAAACGGCAGAAGTCGAAATGTTATAAGTATTCTCCGAGATGGGCTTTTGGTGCCGGGCATTACATACGGTTTAGCTTTCCCCCTCGGCATTGGCCCTTCTAGTCGAGGCCTAGTGGCATCTTCCCTCTCTATCCTTTTCTCGTGCCGTGGAGTAGTGGCCGGTTAGTCAGCACTTCCAACCGTCCTTTGGCCATCCCATCTTGGCCATTTTGAGTTGGGCTAACCGATACAAGCATCTAGTCTTTCGCCGGCCCCGGCGCGCCAGATGACTTGCAGCCCGTCTAGACTTTTGCCTGTCTGCGTCAGAGCCGGCAGAGGAGAGCAGATGGATGTCCTGCTCCATTTGCCTCCATATCGGAATGCAGAACAGGATGGGATGGGATTGTGGAAGCCGACGCTAGGTCACGGTGGCTTGTAGTCTGTCATGGCTATTTTAAACACTAGATTTCTCTGGGAAGTAACTAGCCCGAGCAACGACTAAGCACCAGCCCAGGGCGCCCTTAAGCTCCTCGGGGTGTTGGCGCCAAACGGTTTGAATTTCCTAGTGCCTCTGCCTGGTGCGAAGCTTGGAAGTCCGAACCCACGGCACCCTGACTTTCTCCATTCTCCTGTCCGGTATGCTTAATCCCACCCTGCATGCATGTTGGAACGCTCCCGGTTTCCATCGACATGTGGTCCGCCCAGGACTCATGTCTGGCCAGGTCGAGACAGTATCGTCTATCGTCTACTGCCCAGGTAACCTTGTCAGAGTCAAGTCATGCAAGGCCTGGTCTGCCTCTGGATTACCAAGCAAGTCGAGCCAATGGCTGGACGCGTCAGGCACCCGCCACACGCCCCATGAAGCGGCCCTTTTCTGGGAGACTCGAAGGAACGCAGTCAGAGGAGGCACCTTACTCGGACCATGTCGTGCTTCATAGCCGGAATACTGGCGTCTTTAGACTTCGCTGCCCCGCGGCTGATCCGATGGGCGCCAGGACGCTCTCAATGCTATCTATTCCTGTCAAAATGTGCCCTCGGGAACTGGCACATGTCACATTGCCCTCTGCATCTTCGGACCTGCCATTTAGCTCAGCTGCAACCGACGCCAGCAGAAGACTGTCCTGCCAAGCAAAACGATAGAGACGAATCCCCCGAGAGGCTAAGGGCGCGTTTGACCCAGCGGGGAGCGCTTGGTCCCAGCCGCAAATCGCGAACAGTATATCTCGACCAGCCCATATATGACCAACTGAAACCCAACCTATACACTGCTGACTGACTTGGACTATATCCCACTTTGGTAACTCCAGTCCTAGTCACTGTTGCCGTTCGTTTTCTCTTGTATTTGGTTGTTGGTCTCGGTTTTCCAGAAGAAGACGAAAATTAGAAACATCACAGACGAGACGATGGGGTCCAAAAACGACTTGATGCCGATCGCCATTGTCGGCATGGCGTGTCGCCTGCCGGGCGACGTGTCGACCCCGGACGACTTCTGGAAGCTGTTGACCAAGTGCCGGAGCGGGTGGTCCAAGATTCCGAAAGACCGGTTCAACCAGGACGCCTACAACCACCCGAACCCGGAGAAGAAGGGTACCATCAACTCACAAGGAGGCTACTTTATATCACAAGACTTGGAGATGTTCGACCCCGGCTTCTTCGACATGACGAAAAAGGAGGCAGAGACTATGGGTATGCCTCTAGTGTTCTACTTTACTTTTCACTTTGCTTACACTGCTTCCAACAGACCCCACACAACGGCTCATGCTCGAGTGCACCTACGAAGCCATCGAGAATGCCGGGATCCCCAAAGAGCAGATAAGCGGGAAGCGGGTCGGCGTGTTCGTCGGCGGGCCGGACAACGAGCACCGCATGGGCAACCTGCGCGACCTCGACGACGCGCCCATGTACGACCCCACGGGCGCCCAGGGCGCCTTCTTGGCGGGACGCATCGCCTACTTCTTCAACCTGCGCGGCCCCACCTTCACGGTCGACACGGCCTGCTCCTCGAGCATGCACGCGCTCCACATGGCGGTGCAGAGCATCCGCAACGGCGAGTCCGACCAGGCCATCGTCGGGGCGTCACATCTCATCACCCAGCCCGATGTATGGGTGTCCATGGCCAAGTTAAGGTATGCATACTCGACTCTTGCCAGATATCAGACGGAAGCTGACCATTGCAGGTTGTTCGCCGAGTCCGGCAAGACATACGCGTTTGACCACCGCGCCAAGTCCGGTTACGCCAGAGGTGAAGGCGTTGGCTGTGTCATATTAAAGCCTCTCGACAAGGCACTAGAAGACAAAGACCACGTGCGCGCCGTCATCGCGCACACAGGGCTCAGCCACAATGGCCGAACAGTCGGTACGTACCTTTACTACTTTCCGTCCCATGCCTGTTTACTGACTGGTGTCGGAAGGTATCGTTGCCCCAAGCCCAGAAGAGCAGGAGAGGCTGGTGCGCGATGTCATGGAGCAAGCCAAGATCGAGCCCAGCAAGGTTGGGTTCTTCGAGGCACATGGCACCGGCACCGCTGTTGGTGATCCGATCGAAGCTACTGCCATCTTCCGGGCAGTCAGCAAAGGGCGATCGGGCGAGGACCCTCTCCAGCTCGGATCCGTCAAGTCCAACATTGGCCATCTGGAAAATGCCAGTGGCATCATCTCCGTCATCAAGGCCGCTCTGATGCTGGAAAAGGGGTTCATCGTGCCCAACGCCGACTTTGAGCAGCCCAACCCCAAGATTCCGCTCACAAAATGGAACATTGAGATCCCCACGAGACAGAAGCCGATTGGGTTCGAAAAGCAGTATGTCTGCGTCAACAACTTTGGATACAGCGGCTCCAACGGGCATGCCATCCTGCAAGCGGCACCGGCAGAGGATAGCGAGTCTCTCTTCGACATCGCCAAGACCAGTGACCACATCATGCTGAAGCGCCTCTTCCTCCTGAGCGCCAACGACGAGGCCGCCCTCCGCCAGAGCATGGAGAAGCTCGGCATCTTCCTCGAGCAGCACGCCGAGCTGTACCAGACGACGATGCCGCGCAACCTGGCCTACACGCTGTGCCAGCGCCGGTCGCACATGCCGTGGCGCGTGGCCCTCGTCACCGACGTCTGCAGCTCGCTGGCCGTGGCCCTCAACAGCGCCGACGCCGTCCCGCGGCGCGCGGCGGTCAAGTCGCCCAAGGTCGCCTTCGTCTTCACGGGCCAGGGCGCCCAGTGGTACGCCATGGGCCGCGAGCTGATGCCGTCGCACCCCGTCTTCGCCTCGGCCATCAAGCGGGCGGACCAGCACCTGCTGCGGATAGGCTCCGACTTCTCGTTGCTCGAGGAGCTGCTGCGAAGCAAGGAGGACTCGCAGGTCAACAAGGCCCATATCAGCCAGCCCATCTGCAGCGCGGTGCAGATCGCGCTGGTCGACCTGTTGACGTCGTGGGGCATCAAGCCCTCGGCTGTCACTGGTCACTCCAGTGGAGAGATTGGCGCGGCCTACGCTGCCGGAGCCTTGACACTAGAGGGTGCCATGTCGGCCGCCTACTACCGTGGTCAGGCCATTGTGCGACTCAAGCAGACGCACCCCGACGTCGCCGGAGCCATGATGGCGGTCGGCATGGGCGCCGAGGAGCTGCAGCCCATCCTCAAGCAGTTGCCTCGCGGCCTGCGGGCAGTGGCCGCCTGTGAGAACTCGCCCGAGTCCACCACCGTCTCGGGCGACGCCGAGGCCATCGACATCATCGGCGCCAACCTCACAGACAAGGGCCTGTTCAACCGTAAGCTGCAGGTGGACGTTGCCTACCACAGCCCGCACATGCAGCTGATTGCGGACTCGTACCACGAGGCCATTGCCAACATCAAGCTCTGCGACAACAACGGCGCCGTCGAGTTCTTCTCGTCGGTCCGCTCGCGCAAGATCCGCACCGACGAGCTCGGGCCGCAGTACTGGGTCGACAACCTGACCAACCCCGTCCGCTTCAGCCGGGCCCTGCAGAAGCTGGTCCAGGAGACCTCGCCCGACCTGCTCATCGAGATCGGCCCCGCCGCGGCCCTCAAGGGCCCCATCATGCAGTCGCTCAAGGCCCTGGGCCTGCCCGCCAACAAGTCGCCCTCGTACCTGTCCGCCCTCGTGCGGAACCGCGACGCCACCGAGACGTGCCTGGAGTTGGCTGGCCAGCTCTTCATGCGCGGCTACGAGGGCATGGACTTCTTCAACGTGAACCACAACCGCGCCGAGATGGAGAAGCCCGTGCTCATCCCCTTCCTGTACGCCTATCCCTGGTCCCGCCAGCGATGCTGGTACGAGAGCCGCATCACGCGCCAGCACCGCCTCAAGCCGTTCGCTCGCAACGACTTGCTGGGCGTCCTGGCCGACTGGAGCAGTGACCTCGAGCCGACGTGGCGCAACTTCATCCGGCTCAACGACATCCCCTGGATGCGCGAGAACATCTTCCAGCAGCGCATCGTGTTCCCCATGTCCAGCTTCCTGTCTATGATCATCGAGGCCGCCAGCCAGCGGGCCGTGATGCTCGGCATCGAAGACGTGGCCGGTTTCGAGGTGCGCGACCTCAAGGTCAAGGAGCACCTCTTCCTGCTCGAGGACCAGCAGGTCGAGATGATGGTCAACTTCCGGCCCTGCCGCGACAGCAGCGCACCCAAGGACGAGTTCCACATCATCAGCTACGAGCCCTCCCGCGGCTGGCTAGAGCACTGCCGCGGCTTCGTCGAGGCCAAGCCGGCTTCTACAAACAACGGCAGCATCAGTCCGCGCTCCTCCTCGCCCAAGTCCCGCAGCCGGCAGACGATCCCCAAGGACGCGATGCAGGTGCCGGCGGCGCAGTTCTACCTCAACATGGGCGCCGAGGGCACGACGTACCCACTCGAGTTCTGGACCATGAAGAACATGACGGTGCACGGCAACAGCTGCAGCGTGCAGTGCTCGCAGATGGAGACGCACTTCCGCATGCCCAACGAGCACGAGAGCAACTACGTGATGCACCCGGCCTTTTTGGACAGCATGATGCAGGCCACTCAAGTCGGCTGCGGCATCGAGGGCACCGCCGTGCCGCAGCTGCCGTCGGCCATCAAGCAGATCCAGGTGCACCTGTCCAAGTCGGGCCAGCACGACCGCGCCACCGAGGGCCGCAAGTTTGTGGTCAACTCGATTAGGGACGAGAAGAACGAGACCTTCACGACGGAGCTCATCTTCCCCGCGGGCAGCGAGACGCCCCTAGTCACGATGGCCGGGATCGAGCTGTCGTCGGTCAAGCGCGCCAGACTCGAACCGACCATGCCGAGGGAGCTCTGCTTCTCGGTTCAGTGGGAGCAGACGCGCGAGCCGCAGCTC
Source organism: Apiospora hydei (assembly GCF_038363865.1). NCBI lineage: Eukaryota > Fungi > Ascomycota > Sordariomycetes > Amphisphaeriales > Apiosporaceae > Apiospora > Apiospora hydei. Next base: position 4,394,757 of record NW_027117366.1, on the reverse strand, counting down.
AACGGCGTCAGCAAGACGCACATCGACACGCACGGCCGCCGCGTCGTGATTGTGACGGAGCGGCCGGCCAACGACCACCTCGTCTTCGACCTGCGCCAGGCCATTGAGCAGAACACCGAGATCGACGCCGAGGTGTCCTCGCTCGACGACCTCATCGACTACACGGGCTTCTTCATCGTCCTGTCCGAGCTCGACGAGCCCCTGCTGGCGTCTATCGGCAAGCCCAGGTTCGAGCAGGTCCAGAAGCTGATCGTCAAGAGCGGCGGCCTGATGTGGGTGACCCGAGGCGCGTGCCGCGTCCCGACCAACCCCAACGCCAACATGGCTCTCGGTCTCATCCGCACGGCGCGCTCGGAGCTGGGCAAGATTGCCGTCACGCTCGACCTCGAGCCCAACAGCTGCTTGGACGTCGGCGGCCAGGCTGAGCTGATCGAGGACGCGTTCCGCCGAGCCGTTCTGGCCGATAACCCCGAGGCCGAGGTCGAGTTCGCCGAGCAAGATGGCATGCTTGTCGTGCCCCGGATTGTGCCGGACGTCGATATGGACTTGCGGGTGCACCGCGAGTGCGGCCCCTCGGTGCCCTACCTCCAAACCTTCGCCCAGTCCGGCCGCCAGATCCAGCTCGCGACCGAAGTCGAGGGATCCCTCGACGCCTTGTTCTTCGAAGACTCCGCTGCCGATCCCAAGCAGCCTCTCGGTGATGACGAAGTCGAGATTGAGGTCAAGGCCAGTAGTCTCGGCCCCGACGACGTGGCCTCCATCATGCACGACCAAGCCTCGGCGCCGCTCCCGATGCGTCCCTGCAGCGGCATCGTCACCCGCGCCGGCCGCGCCGTGGCTAATGTGAGCGTCGGCGACAAGGTGTGCCTCCTGACCGAGGCCAAGTTCGGCACCCATGCCCGCGCCCGCGGCACCAGCGCCATCCCCGTCCCCAAGGGCTGTTCCTTCGAGGACGCGGCGCTGATCCCGCACGCGTTCGGCAGTGCTTACTACGCCCTCGCTGAAGTCGCGCGCATCCAAAGAGGCGAAAAGGTCCTTATTCAGGTCAGCGGCGATGCTGGTCTGGCTGCTATGCACGTCGCGCAGCACTTGGGCGCCGATACCTTTGTGGTGGTCAGCGACGAGGAGCGGCGCGATGCCGTCATCCGGTCCTGCGGCGTCGACTCGGCACGTGTTTTGTGCACGGCTAGCCTGTATTTTGAGCGCGAAGTGCGAGCTGCCACACAAGACCACGGCATGGACGCTGTGCTGACGAGCTCGTGCGGCAACACGCACGGCAGTTCGGCGGCCGACGAGGCCAAGGTCTGGCAGTGCGTCGCGCCCTTTGGCCGCATCGTCGAGATCCAGAGCTCCTCAGTGGCCGCAACGACGGCACCAAGCACCACCTGGCCGAGAACGTCACCTTCACGACCATCAACATGCCCAAGCTGGCGGCGGCGCGGCCTAAAGTCATGGCGGCGGCTCTTGGGGCTGTGGCTGATGCGTTCGCGCGGGGCGCGTTCAAGCCTCTCGGCGGCGTGGTGGTGCTGCCCGTCTCGGATCTGCAGATGGGATTGCAGATGGTGCAGCAGGGCTGCTTCCACCCCGTCGTCGTCGCGCCCCGGGCCGGCGAGCAGGTCAAGGTCGCGCATTCGACGGCCGGCGCGAGTCTCAGCCCCAACGGCACGCACGTCATCATCGGTGGAACCGGTGGTCTAGGAAGAAGCATGGCCAAGTGGATGGTCGCCCACGGCGCGCGCCACATCGTGCTCGTGTCGCGCAGCGGCGGCAACGACAAGAAAGTCAAGAAGGTCATCCGGGAGGCGGCGCAGCAGTTCGGGGCCACGGTCGTGGTCAAGACGTGCGATGTCGCTAGTGAGCAGCAGGTTCGTCTGCTCGTCAACCAGTGCGGATCTACGCTGCCGCCTATTTGCGGTGTGGTTCATGCCGCCATGGTTCTTCACGTAAGTCACAGACATTTCAATCAGGTTACTTCTCTACATCTACTAACTTCACTCATCACAGGACGGTGTGTTTGAGGACATGACGCACGATTCATTCACAGACGCCGTACGATCCAAGGTCGATGGTACCTGGAACCTGCATAACGTCCTGCAGTCGGCCAACACCCAGCTCGACTACTTCGTCCTCTTCTCCTCGGCCGCCGGCGTCTTAGGCAGCCGTGGCCAGGCCGCCTACGCCGCGGCCAACACGTTCTTGGACGGCTTCGCAGCTTACCGCAACCGCCAGGGCCTGCCGGGTGTCGCCCTCGACTTGACCGCCGTCACGGGCGCCGGCTACATCGCCGAGACCGGCGCCAAGCGCGAGGGGAGATCCTCAAGAACTTCGGCGACGAGTCCGTCTCCGAGACCGAGGTGCTGGCTCTATTGGCCGTCGCCACTTCCGGCAACAAGAGCTGCCCGGCGCAGTGCCTGACGGGTCTCAAGCTGGTGCCCAACAGCACTACCGGCGCGCTGCCCTACTACGCCAGCGACCCGCGCTTCACGCACCTCAAAGCCGCCGCGCTGGCCAACCTCGCCGCGTCCGGTGGTGCGAGTGCCGTCAGCATTGTGTCGTACCGCGACGCCTACCGCGCGGCCAAGAGCGCCGACGAGATGGTCGACGTCGCGACGCAGGGGATCCTGCAGAAGCTGAGCGAGGTGCTCTCCGTGGCGCGCGACGACGTGGACGCGCAGCGGTCCATGACGAGCTACGGGCTCGACTCGCTGACGGCCATCGAGGTGCGCAACTGGATCACGCGCGAGCTGGGCGCCAACCTGCAAATCCTGGAGCTGCTGACGTCGGCCAATGTCACGGAGTTGGCAGTGTTGATTGTGAGCAAGACTTCCAGTGGGGGCAAGTAGGTTCAGGGATGATGTTGGGAAGAGGGGAGGAGAAGCATATAGATGGTTGATTTGGCATACTGGGTGTCTTTCTTTTTGCAGGTTTGGTTATGCTCGTTTTGACTTGGTGGATGCTTGCATATCTACATGGGTGGGAACCGGGCTGGGGAGATTGTCACGTCGGGTTCAGGTATATACTTGCCTTGTTCTGCATATCTCCATTCGTTCATTAAGGCAGGTTTCTCTCTAAGATAGACTTAGTAATAGCTAATACTTGAACTCGTCTGATCCTTAGTTGCCTGGTCTTCATCGTGATGCATCCACCTTTTTATCGTGGCTTGCTTTTGCTGATTGGCTTCTGACGGGAGACGGTCGCCCGGACTTCCGTCGCCCTCTGCTTACATGTTCTTCTTTTTCACTTGACGACAGCGCGGCCCCGAAGCGATGGGTCTGACGGCCTGGCCAATCGATTCAGTCCTTTGACGCCCCGGACGAACCCGGCGCCCGCCAAGAAGCAAGAAGCAACAGCTGGCGTGGCGCCAGTGCAACCACCTCTACTGGTATGCCGCCATGGTGAAAGCTACCGGGGTTGGGCAGGGGTAGCTCGTCTACAACATAAATGCACGACTGGACGAGGTTTGATTTTTTTTGACCTCTTTCCTTCTCAATCAGCCCTCTTGCACATATCTGACATCTTGAAATTATAAAGATGACATCCATCGCCCCCATCTCAGTCTTGCTCTGTGGAAAGATCCCGGACCATATCAAGGCAGTGACGGAGATCCTGAAGCCCGAATTTGAAAGTGAGCAGCTCTTTGCCTCGGCATATCCTGATTAGTCACGAACCACGTGCCGAAAGGTTCACCTTCCACCATACGTTCTAATCCATCAATCGCTCGTTCTAGTCATCGAAGTCTGCTCATCCCTCGATGCAGCCCGCAACGCCATCTCCAAGCGCCTTTCGTCTTCGTCTTCTTCCGACGCGGAGAAACCGCGCGTGGTCCTGATGGGCGGCGGCTTCACCCAGGACGACTTCCTGTCCGTTTACGACAGTGTCGAGGGCGCCAAGTCGGTGCCCTGGGTCCGCCCCGCCATCATGAAGCCCGGGGCCGAGGACTCGGACGCCATCGCGCGGGGGCCGCCGCCGGCGGAGGCGGTGGCGGGGCGGATCCGCAAGACGTTGGAGGGGCGCTTGGAAGAGCTGCGCGCTGGGAAGGGGTTCGAGGGGGAGGTTTGGTGGATGATGTGATATGGTGGTGAGTGAGGTCGTTTGGAAAGTGGCAGCGTCATCCATCGGCGATGTTGGGAAGCAGCACTGTGTCAACTTGGAACGGTAACATGCGTAATAGCGGTAGCAAAGCCGCACCTTGTACGAGGTGTTATAAAGTCTCTAGGCATACGATTGTCTCTTATAGGTCTATAAGTCCTATGATGCGCGTGAACACATCGGAGCCCTCTATTTCATTGCCTTTACGCGTGTCTATGGGGGATGGAACCTTAGCAGGACTGTCTGTCCCTGAACACTCGTTGTCGACTCGACGTTGCCGTTTCCCAATAATTGTCCACGAATGGTGCTATTCACAAAACTCATCCGCTTTCTATCTCCGATATACAGTTATCCTGCTGAATTCGAGCATAAAACCAGGAGAACAAGGGCTTGTGGCACAACTCTGACTCTGCTGGAATTGAAAAGGCGAATACGCGCGATCCTAGCAGCCAGCCCACAGCAAAAGCGCATAGTCGCCCTGTCCTTTCTCAGCTAGCTCTTCGATTAGACTTGTCCTCCTTTCGCCGTACGTTTCGTGCGGAAGAAGTGCCTTTAAGGTATCGGCCAACTTGTTTCTTTTGCAGACCCAAGGGACCCAAGGGCCTTGTAAGGCGTTAGGCCGGGTGTAACAATAGCGTGGTACGTACCCACCAGGAGAAGGGCAGGCCAAGCGCACGACATCGCGAATCTGGTCGACTTGATCCGGGGGGATTGCGTCGGTGAGATAGCTCCGTGTGGCCGGAAAGACGGGGTCGTTGGCAGCGGGATTACGTTTGGCAATCTTGGGCGCGTTCTTCACACATACGCCAGTAAAGTCCGGCCCCAGGACCTGCATGATGTGGGCTTTAATTATGTCGAGACGTAGATAGCTGTACGCATCCCGCCCTCCGTGGCACAGGGTGCCCCTGTCGACCCAGATGTCGCACGACTGGACGAAGCAGTCGTGCTGGGTGCTGAGGTACACCATCCCCTGACGACCTCTACCTACTTTGCGGCAGCTCGTTTCTTCCCCCAACGACTCATCGATGTGATGCGCAGTCAGTTTACCCGCCGACTCCTGCCAGTATTCCATGGTCGGAGGGTAGGGATACTTCCTCCAGGTATCGATATAGCTCCCTCGCACCATCGGGGCGTCGAGGTGCTCCGGCAGCACAGGACGGACAGGCAGGTGGACGTCGTAGAACTTCAGCGCGGCCTCGCGCGCTTCGCTGTTCACCGAGAGGAGGGGGCTGACGAGGTAGTTGAACGGCAGGACGTGGTAGTGTGTCTGGTGGACCAGCACAAGCCGGCTGCTTGCCTCTTCCTCGAGCGTGTGCTCCCAAATGGCCAGCCGGAGCTCTGCTGGCAGCTGAGAGAAGCCCTTACAAGTCTCCATCTTGAACTAACCATATTAAAGATATAGTGTATGGGGGCTTGCTCGTTCGTCAGTGTCAGGAATGACCGGAGGAGCGGCGTAGCACGGAGTAGATCAACAATCTGTCAAGGATTTATGATGCTCTGGTGAAAATATCCAGTGAGGTCAATGGTTTCGACCCTTTTTATATACAGTTTTCAAACAATAGGGTTTGTATAGTGCTTGGTTCAAGATACCCTGGACTTCGACACTGACCAGCAATCTTAGACTAGGGCATACATTCAATGGCGTAGAGTTTGGGGATGCATATCGATAACTGAGAACATTTGATACCTACCGGTTTCTATACTATGGAAGAGTCACCTGAATGAAGCCTAGCGACATGGTCTGACCATTCGAGCTCATCTCGTTGGGTATGTCGTATCATAATTTTAGTATAGCGCAGAGATACCCATCAGGGTATCTGCTCTGTTTTGGGTCTTTTGTTTCCGCTGGCCTGCCGTTAGGACTTGAAATAGCCAAAAAGAGAAAAGCATAAGAAGAAGAAAAAGTGATATCATCAGAAGATAAAGTCTATAACACTTAGCGCTATCGGTAATTAACTTATTTAAAACTTTAATCTGTTTAATTTAGCAAATGTCGCCATTTCCCCGCAGGCTTATGGTATAAATACCAATAGCCGGGGTCCAATTCCCTGACCTTGGAGAACCCCTGGTTACGCGTGGTACTGTCGATGAAGTGATGCGCCGAGAGTTCTGTGTTTGCTAGAAGAGCAGCAGGAATATGTCAAAAGAATGGATGAAAGTAGCAGCAACCAGCGGCTGCCACAATCTAATGTAATGCGGAATGGGAAACTAAGAAGAACGCAAGCAAACAACTATGCCAGCCCCGCGACATCATCAGGGGACCGTGGACAAGGGGACCAACCGATGATACTGATTTACCCTGCCACATGGAGCATCCCGACCCGGACCCCTTGGTGATCACTGTTGTCAACACCTATTCGCCTTAGTTGGGAAAAGGCAGTCTGTATGGTTCGTATTAAGCCAAGAGCTACCTCGGAACAGTGCTATCCATCGCGAAACATTAGGATGAGATGAAATGATCACCGAACCGAATGAGTGAACACTACCATAGGAAGGAAAGACCCCAGGCGTTATCCACCGGAACATGGATAATTTCGTGGAAGTGTGCGGTTTCAGAGGCTGGAAAAGGTCAAGCAAGAATGGCCAACTACATAAGATACAGCATCGCGATGGCTTGGACAGGCGGATCTCCTATCACACCTCTGTCCAGCCAGGTGCACGGCGTCTTGGATATCGCCTGGCCGAGAGGAATACCCAGGAGAAAATTGTCTGATTTGATATTCCAAGCGATAGTTATATAATTGGACCAGAGCCCTAATCACCGCCATCTCAGAGACACTGTCAGCATATACATGTGCAGTCGTTGTAGATACCCAAGCAAGCCCTTCAAGGCAGAAAGTTGCAGGTTGACTTGCACATGGCCAGAGTAGAGCCAGGATTTGCTTACAAGTCATAGCAATGTCGTGTATAAGCCCACAAGAATGCTTCTGTATACGGACATAGATATTGCCTTTCAGACGAAGCCTTGAAGTGGAAAGCTGCGAGATTCTTCATGGCCGATTATCGATTGACCCGAGTTGACAACTTGACATCTGAACTGTCTTGCTGTTGCCCCACCTGGAGCTCCAGTGGTTTTGGCGGGGTAGCGCCCTGTATAGAGCCTAAGAAGTGCCGAGTGGGGGTCTGGTTCAGAAGCCCCGTGCGCCCGCGTCGCGTAAATGGCGTACCGACGTACCCAATTCTACAGGGGAACGCGTGCCCAAAAAGCAATTTGGGTGCGGGAGACGCGCCTACCCTGGTCGGGACCGCGTCAAGAGCCCTGACGTTTTGGAGCGGGTTATCAATGGCAACGGCAGTCGCTCTTCCATGCTCCCTCCCGCTCAACCACTCCCCTTTGAATTTCTTGACATTGGGTCTCTGCTTTTGAGAATATTTTGCTGTTTCTTTCTCAAAATCTGCGGGAGATCACTTGTTCCGGTGTGTTTCTAGAGGAGCCTTTGTTTTTGTCTGTTGCCCTTCTCGTTTTCCTCGAGAAACTTGAAATTCCGTCAAGATGGGGGAGAAATCGCTTCCCAAGACGCCGTCGTTGACCAAGAAGACGAGCTCCATGTCCTCCACCGGCGGCAAACAGAGGAGCATCTTGGGCTTCTTCTCCAAACCCGCCCAGAATGCCGCCACGGCCCCATCCGCCAAATCCTCCCCGCCAAAGGAAGCCAACTCCTCGCTCTGCCTGAAGGAGAGCACCACCAAGTCCATTCCCTCCACCTCAACAATAACAGGAAGAAGGCCGCCAACATCACGCCCGTCCCCAGCAGCGACGCAATCGAGCCCTCGAGCTCCCAAGAGAACCACTCCGAGGCCACCCCCAAGCAGGCCACCCCCGCCACAGCCATCTCCAAAATGGCCTTGGCCAGCAGCCCTTCTCGCCGGGTAAGTCATGCCTCGAATTGGTCTTCTTTCCACAGATCTGCCCAAATAGCAAAGTTTTGGTAATTAACATGTCAATGCCAGGCCAAGAAGCAGGTCAGCTACGCCGAATCCGACGACGAAGACGAGGACGTCGTGGTCTCTAGGAAACCCACCCGCTCTCGCCGCACCGCCACGCGCCCGGTTGTCAAGGACGAAGACGAGGAAGACTATGAAGAAAACGATGACGCGGCGCCAGAGGAAGCCGACGACAGTAAGTTTTGGTCCCCCACCCTTCCTCATTCTCGAGGCAGTCGACTGATGCTTGTTGCTTCTAGTGGAAATGGACGACTTTGTAGTCTCAGACGATTCCGACGCCCCCTTCAAAGAAGCGAAAGCGACCCCAATCCAAACCCCAGACGGCGCGCAAGCGCTCGCAAGCCTCATCTCCCCCCTCGCGCCAGGAGCCCGAAGATGACTTGGAAGACGAGGAGCCCATGGAGGAGATGCCCTCGACCTCGACGGCCCAGCAGTGGAAGTACGACCCCGACACCGTCAACCCCGTCCAGCTGCGCAAGACCAACACCCCCGACGTACAAGCCGCCGTCGCCCGCGGCCAGGCCCACACCCGGGAGCCCGAGCAGCGGTATTCCTGGCTGGCCAAGATGTCCGACATCAACCGCAACCCCGTCGGCCACCCCGACTACGACCCCTCCACCGTCTACGTGCCCCCGTCCGCGATGGCCAAGTTCTCGCCCTTCGAGAAGCAATACTGGGAGATCAAGCAGAAGCTGTGGGACACGGTCGTCTTCTTCAAGAAGGGCAAGTTCTACGAGCTGTATGAGAACGACGCCACTATCGGGCACCAGCTGTTCGACCTCAAGCTCACCGACCGCGTCAACATGCGCATGGTCGGCGTCCCCGAGAGCTCCTCGACATCTGGACCAACCAGTTCATCGCCAAGGGCTACAAGGTCGCTCGCGTCGACCAGATGGAGAGCGCGCTCGGCAAGGAGATGCGCGAGCGCGACGGCGGCAAGGCCAAGAAGGAAGACAAGATCATCCGCCGCGAGCTGGCTTGCATCCTGACCGGCGGAACCCTGGTCGACGGCGCTATGCTCCAGGACGACATGGCGACCTACTGCGCCGCCATCAAGGAATCCACCGTCGACGGCCACCCCGCTTTTGGTATTGCTTTTGTTGATGCGGCCACCGGCCAGTTCTTCGTCTCCGAGTTCGACGACGATGTCGATCTGACCAAGTTCGAGACGTTTGTGGCGCAGACGAACCCGCGCGAGCTGCTGCTCGAAAAGTCCCACCTCTCCACCAAGGCGCTGCGCATCCTCAAGAATGCCACGGCCCCCACGACCATCTGGAACTACTTCAAGTCGGGTGCCGAGTTCTGGGGCGCGGACCTCACCCGCCGCGAGCTCGACTGCAACGAGTACTTCAAGAAGGACGACGACGACAACAAGGAGGAGTGGCCCGCGACCCTGGTCGAAGCCAAGGACAAGGACCTGCTCATGTCTGCTCTGGGCGCACTGGTGCAGTATCTGCGTGTGCTCAAGATTGAGCGCAACCTCTTGTCGCAGGGCAACTTCTCCTGGTACAACCCCATCCACAAGAACGGCACGCTCATTCTGGACGGACAGACGTTGATCAACCTGGAAATCTTCAACAACTCGTCCAACGGCAGCAGCGACGGCACCCTCTTCAACCTGCTGAACCGGTGCATCACGCCGTTTGGCAAGCGACTGTTCCGCCAGTGGATCTGCCACCCACTCTGCAACATTGACAAGATCAATGAGCGCCTGGATGCCGTGGACATGCTCAACAGCAACACGGAGATTCGAGAGCAGTTTTCTTCCGAGATGACTAAGATGCCTGATCTGGAGAGGCTGATTTCTCGCATCCATGCCGGTGCTTGCCGGCCGGAGGACTTTGTCCGCGTCCTTGACGGGTTTGAGCAGATCGAGTACGCCATGAGCCTGCTGGCCCCCTCCGGCAGCAGCGACAACACGCTCGTGAACCGTCTCATCAAGTCCATGCCCGACCTCACTGAACCCTTGGCCTTCTGGAAGTCGGCCTTTAACCGCAAGAAGGCCCGCGAGGAGAAGATTCTGATCCCGGCTGAGGGCATCGAAGAGGACTTTGACGCCAACGCGGCGACCATTGCCGGTCTCAAGAAAGACCTGCAGCGACTGCTGGAGAAGAAGAAGACGGAGCTCAAGGCCAAGAACCTCAAGTTTACCGACGTGGGCAAGGAGGTCTACCAGATCGAGGTACCCAAGTCGGTCAAGGTCCCCAAGGACTGGAACCAAATGTCGGCCACCAACGCCGTCAAGCGCTACTACTTCAAGGAGCTCACCAACCTCGTCCGCGAGTTGCAAGAAGCGGAGGAGACGCACTCGCAGCTCCTCAAGGAGGTGGCCACTCGCCTGTTCCAGAAGTTCGACGTGGACAACGACACCTGGCTGCAGGCCATCCGCATCGTATCGCAGCTCGACTGCTTGGTCAGCCTGGCCAAGTCGTCGGCCTCGCTCGGCGAGCCCAGCTGCCGCCCGACCTTTGTGGACGAGGAGCGGAGCGTCGTCGAGTTTGAAGAGCTGCGCCACCCCTGCATGCTCAACACGGTGGACGACTTCATCCCTAACGATATCAACTTGGGCGGAGACTCGGCCAAGATCAATCTGCTGACGGGCGCCAACGCGGCGGGTAAATCCACCATCCTGCGCATGTCGTGCATTGCCGTGATCCTGGCTCAGATCGGCCACCATATCCCGGCCACACGTGCTCGCCTGACGCCGTGCGACCGCATCATGTCGCGACTCGGTGCCAACGACAACATCTTTGCGGCCCAGTCGACCTTCTTCGTCGAGCTGTCCGAGACCAAGAAGATCTTATCTGAAGCCACGCCCCGTTCCCTTGTGATTCTCGACGAGCTCGGCCGCGGCACGTCGAGCTATGACGGTGTGGCCGTCGCACAAGCCGTGCTGCACCACGTCGCCAGCCACATCGGCTGCGTGGGCTTCTTCGCTACGCACTACCACTCGTTGGCAACCGAGTTCGAGTCGCACCCCGAGATCCGGGCCAAGCGGATGCAGATCGACGTGGACGAGGCGGCGCGCCTGATCACGTTCCTGTACAAGCTCGAGGACGGCGTGGCCGAGGGCAGTTTCGGTATGCACTGCGCGGCCATGTGCGGGATCAAGGAGAGCGTCATCGAGCGGGCCGAGGAGGCGGCGCGGGAGTGGGAGCACACGTCGCGGCTCAAGGAGAGCCTGGAGAAGGCGCGTCAAGGCTGCTACATTCCGCTGGGCATGCTGAGCGACGTGGCGGCCGTGCTGGACCAGGCGAAGACGCCCGACCTCAATGACCGGAGCTTGGATGTGCTGATGAGGGCGATTGAGGCACTGTGAAGATTTGAGTGTGTACGAGGAGGTGTTTTCAAATTTCGCATGAGACAGGATGGGCGTTACGGATGGGACGGCAGACCCTTTGGTCTGTTCTAGCTATACTAGAGATCTATTTGCTGCTGCAAGGCGTACGGCGATTATCAGGCAGGCCTGCCGTTTGAGGCTGGGTCACGGATGTATGTGAGGATTGACGATACTGGCTAGGATTCATGGCATATAATACAATTGGCTTTGCCTGGTGATGATCATAGATGCGGGACATACGTATTCGAATGTCGTTGCATTGCTTTCTTGTCAGTGTTGTCCAATTTAGGTATCGCTTAGGGTATACTGGGAATGTGACAATGCTGTTCGGACACGAGGCGACAAACCCATACACAATCAGCTTATCCCATTGGCAGAAATCACGATTTTCAGGTTTGGTCCGTAAACAAATCAATTGTCTATATGTCTCTTTTGAGTCGCTTACGAGATACAGGACGCCTCTCATTATTGAGACATGACGAAGGGAAACAGGTACATTGAAAACACACCAAGCCATGAACTAATCGCCATCCTACAGCATGGCAGCAAGAGCAGCGACGACGGGGAGAGGAGAGCGGCCGAAACCAAGGCCACCGACGACGCGGCACTCTCGTCGCCGTTGCCGCTGCTGCCGCCGGGGCCCTTGTTGGACGGGGCATCGTTGACCTTGGCGTCGGGCATTTCGACGAGGGCAAACTGGGCGTTGACCTGCTTGCCGTTGGAGTCCATGATGTTCTGCTGGAACTTGTAGTCGACCGTGTCCATGAGCTTGCCCGGGGGAGGCGCCGGTGACGCCGTCGTCCATGAAGCCCTGGGCCTCGCTGGGCAGGGAGGGGATGGCGCTGAAGTCGCTGGCGAAGCCGTTGCTCTTGCCGAGGATCAGGTCGGAGGAGCACTTGGGCGGCGCGACGACCTGCATGTTGTCCGTCTTGATGTTCTTGATCTTGTTCCAGTCGACGTCGTCGTACTGCTTGGACAGGTTGTCAAAGTCCTTCATGAGCTCGACGTCGGACGACTCGGTGTCCTTGGTGTCGGCCATCTTGACGAGGCCGAACTTGTTGGCCTCTTGGGTGTACTCGAAGACGATGCCGCCCGCAAAGGTCTTAACCATGTCGTCGCGGCCGTACATGGCGGCGATCTCGTTGAAGGGGCGGGGGGAGCCGACGGGCTCGTTGCAGCCGTGCTCGGACCAGAAGATGGGCAGGGAGGTCTTTTCAAAGTCTTTGACTAGTTCCGGGTAGCCCGACTCCTCGAAGGTGGCGTCGCCGCACCACGAGTAGATGTTGACGGCGAAGAAGTCGGCGCGCGACATGTCGTCCTCCTCGCCTTCGATGCTGCACCCCAGGTAGTTCCACAAATCCACAACGGAGTCCTTGCCGGCGCCGGACGCGGAGCGGGTGTCGGTGGCGGCGTAGCCGACGGCGATGAAGCGGTCCGAGTGGTTCTTGATGTACTGCTTGAGGTCGCGCGTGACGGCGCGGATGTAGGGCGGGTTGTCGCGAGCCTGCTTCTTGTCGTCGATGACCTCGTTGCCGGCGAAGAAGGCGATGACGTTGCTGTAGCCCTTGAAGGCCTCGACCACCTTGAAGATGTTCTCGAGGTAGCCGTGGTGGTACGTCGACTTGGCGTTTTCTTTATTGATGTGCGTGTTGACGACGGGCGAGTTGACGTCGAGCATCAGGTAGATGCCCGCGTTGTTGAAGACGGTGACGCACTCGTCGTGGTTCAGGTCCGCGTGCAGATTGTAGACCCGAATCACGTTGGCGCCGAGCGACTGTATCACGGCGGCGTCGCGGCGGCACTGGTCCGGGCGCGAGAGGGGTCGAACTTGTCGGCGCCGTCGCTCTTGAAGGCGGACTGGCCGCCGGGCTGGTAGGCCAGGCCGCGGATCTTGAACTCGCTGCCGTTGCCGGTGAAGTAGAACTGGTTGCCCTTGATCTCGATCTGGGGCAGGGCCGCCGCCGCCGTCGCGCCGAGGGCGACTAGGGCGGTTGATAGCTAGAGTTGAGGCGTTAGTATGGTTGCTACCTTTGTTGCATATATCGTTGGACTTACACGCATGGTGACAGTCACTAGATGGGTTCCGGATACAGAGAGTAGTGGTTATTATGGAAGCGAGGGAGATGCAAAAATGCCAGAGCAATCCAGTTAAAATGAGCTAAGTAAAGGTTCTAAAAGAGTGACTTGAAAAGGTGCTGGCGAATGTTGCCGTTTCTGATCTGCTTCGCGGATTTGCCTCTCAGAAGATAAAAAAGGGAAGATGTCGAGAACAACAAGAAAGAAGGGAGAGTCCTCGGATTCAAATGGGAGACATGGCAAACGGTTTGAATCCTTTCCTGTTTCCCTCTTGCCCCTTCTTTTCCTTTTGCCATGTTTTACGACATTGACCAAGAGAATACCAAGAGGTCCCAAGACGTCGCCAAGCCGAGTGCGTGCCGACGAGTCGCTCTTGGGGGGCGCGCATGAAATAAGGCCAAGCGAAGCTAATGGCAGGCTGCGCCTGTTTGCCCAGCAATCCAGGGGCGAAAGACAGCAATAGTAGCCTTTGGCAGTGGCATTACCAATAATAACAGCGCGCAACCTGGGTCCTCCCGAGCGTCGAGGTGATGAGTTGTGGTGATCATTCATTCTCGGCGCGGCTCTGGGCAGTCTTGTCGCATCCCCACACCTGCTTTTTTCCCAAGTCGGGCTTGGCTGGCTGGCACTGGAACATACGCTCGCTCGCACAACAGACGGACAAACCAGGATGCGACGGCCAGCGTACGGGCATCCGAGTCGCGCCCAGAAACGACAAGACGAAGCAGATGGCCATCATCCGCCCCAACCTGAGACCAAATTAAAGTTAACGTCTCGGCCCCCGGTTTTTGTTGCTCGTCCCAGAACCATAGTTCGTTCGTCTGCTCGACTTCTTCATCTGGTGTCTAGCTTTGGGTCTGTCGCGTCTTGTCTGGGGGGCTGCTGGTGCAATGCCGAGCCGCCGGCGTCAAATTCGTCCCAGGGTTTCGCAGACCGCCAAAGCCGCTTTGGCTCTCAGCTCTGCTCCGCATGCATCTTGGTATTTCGTATCTCGGATGCCTAGAAATTTAATAAGGCGAACAGGAGAAGAGGATTGAGAAATTGGGCCTGACAATAGGATTTTTCTCTATTGTGCAGCTCGTGTAAGATCTACTTTTGGCTGCTTGCTGGTAGGTTCAGCAGGATTCGGTCTCTAGTGTGTTTTTGACAGTCAAGGACCTCGGGTAGTCCTGCTTCTTGGCAACAGGCAGGCCCTGTCGTCTCGTGTACTCAGAAGCATCGTCCTTATGCCAGTGAGGTGCGCTGCGAAAAGAGCAATCGACTTAGAACTCGAGGATTACTGGGAGCATCACCAAGGAGCGGCAAGCATGTGTCCATACAGAATGTTCAAATGTCGAGCATGCTCTGTGCGTAGCACTGGCTTTGCTGATTCCGGGTGTGACAGGGGCTTCTCCAGGCAGCTTGTTAAAGTCTTCAGCCGCCAACTGATTTCGCGCAACGCAGGTCGGTGCAAGCCACATATACTAACATAAATATCTCCCTGTCTGCAAAAGTACGAAATCCACCCTGTCGCCAAATCCAAGGTTAAATCCAAGGTTATGCGAACACACGTTCTAAGACCTTACAGAACTCTCTCAATGAAGCTTCGAGTGGTATTGGCTGCCCTGCGCCCATCGAACGGCACGGCACGTACATGCTTCCAGGCGCTTCAATGCGGTATCTTACAATGCCATTCAGTACAATTCTGCCCACTCAAACCAGGTCGCTTAAGAGTCTGCCGATAGGTGATCGCTACTGCTTACTGCCGACTGTTGTCAGGCAGGACAAGTGCATGATGCCTATTCGTCGGTACCCCCGCACGACAGCCAGGCCTGCAGGCCGGGCGCTTCATTGAGAGCATTTTGAAAATCCTGTCAAAACCAAATACTTAGGCATCGTCCGCATTGTGAATAATCTTGATATCATCACTCCTTCCCTTTTCTGATATCTTCGCTATGAGTCACAAAGCTCTCGTGAGGCTGCCAACCGCGTCTCTCACTGCTGCTCCGCCCCGGAATGACGGTGTAGTCAGCATATGGGGTGCCGCCGAGCCCGGAAACTCAAACCACGCTCAGGGTATCCCATTCGATGATCACGACTTTTCTGATAACAACTATACATTGAGTGCGCCGTCATCTACAGGCGGTTCCGCCGCCGCTATGTGAATGTTCATCGAAAACGCAATGCAACCCAGCTATCGTGGGGTCCCCCTTCGGTTGTCTGACTGTGCCGCAGACCCGCTACAGTCATTGCACGATGGCGCGGCGAGATCGAGTCGTTGAGCGCCGAGCAGCGTCAGCTCTTCCTAAGAGAACTCCCGGAAGGTGGCCTGCAGAAATATGTCGACGCTATCGGCAACCTTATTGGCGATAAGGTGCAGAAAAGCCAGTCTCTCAGGGTGGGCAGATGGGTAGCACCCTTGGTACAGCTTGTCGACATGAGTCGGCCCTTTGCCGATGCCCTCAACTCCGTTTATCCGCCCGCCGGCATGATCCTCGGCGGTGTCACTTACGTGCTGTCCATGAGCAAGAGGTTCGTCGACTATCAAGGAGCCGTCCTTGAGTTCCTCGTTAAGGTTTGCAAGAACCTGAGCATAATCGACCGGTACAAAAAAGGGTTTCAAACAGAGGAAATGCAATTGGCCCTGATCGATGTTTACGGAGATATCGTCCAGTTTTGCGCGCGTGCGTCCAAACCGTTTCTGGACAGCAAGGGGAAAAGCAGGATTACTGCCGTCTCTCTCTTCAAGTCGCAGATCAAATCCTTCAAGGAAGAGTTTGGCGATCTGGAGCGGAACCTCGCAACTCATCTCTAAGTACTCGATAGGACCGCCATCCTAGTCTTGGGTCAAATGTCTGCAAACCTCCAACAGACGCAGCTCATGGGGTTGAAGATGCAGGTTCGCTCTCACGAGGCCGACAAGCGCCAACGCAGCGAGGAAGAAGAGCGTATAGCCAAGGAGCTTGCCAAAGAGCAAGGTGAGCAGCGCAGCCAGGTGTCGAGATAGAAGATTGTAGGAAAGCTGATACCGATGCAGACGAGTTTCGTTGGCAGATGCTAGAGTGGATATCCACCACCGACTTTCGGGGAGTGCAAGACGAGAAGCTTGATAATACACTCGACGGCACCGCGCAGTGGCTCCTCGACGATGATAGGTTCAAAGACTGGAAGCTGCAGTCCCGCCCGAACCGCCTGTATCTTCACGGCAAGGCCGGCTCCGGAAAATCGCACCTGGCGGCCAAGCTAATCAGAGACGTCGATCTTTGGTGCCGTGAGCAGAATGCCAGTCTCGCCAAGGTGGAAACCCAGATATCCCGGGAGCAAAATGCCAATGCAAGCCACGCAAAGATGGAGAGCCATCTGGCTGGGGAGCAGAATACCAACGTGAGCCTCGCGAAGGTTGAAACCCAACTGGCCCGGGGAGAAGAAAATTCCAGTATCACGAAGCTGGAAAACCAACGAAAATACGCCATGGCCTATATTTACTGCGGCGCCAACATGACCGAGACCTCTGGCCACAAGAATCTTGATAGGACTTCGGAACCTAGGAGCGGAGCCGCTGCTATTCTCTCCTCCATCTTGAGACAACTCTACAGTTACCTTCCTAGAGATCAAGATGTAGAGTTTCTCAGGGACCTCTGTCGTCAAAACCAGTCGAGTAATCCATCGATAGAGGATGTCAGAGAGAGTATAAGGCTGATTGTAGCCAAGTTCGCAAGAACCTTCATCGTGGTAAGATAATTTCGGTGTTTATTATTCATCATTACCTGGAAGAGTATTATTGACCACGACCGATTCATAGGTTGATGGGTTGGACGAATGCAGCGGATTCAATGACATGGGGTTCGAAAACCTTTGCTCTTTTATCTCTTCGCTTGCCTATGCGGATGTAGCAAGCAGCCCAGCAACTGTCGCCATCTTCAGTCGTCCGGGCTACGCTGCGATCGAAGATGTCCTCGGCGGAGCTTCTCGTATCCAGGTGGATGTTGGGGCAAACCAAGCCGATATAGACCTCTTCATTGCAGAGAGGACACAAACCCTTACCTCGAACTCGTCCACCCTGCAGGACATCAAGGCCATCCTATCCGAAGACGCCGATGGTATGTTTCTGTGGGTCTCGCTGGTAATAGACTCCATCAAGAAGGAAAGAAACGACAAAAGAAGAAAATCAGCCGCGAGAAATATGCCTCGAGGTCTTGCTGGCGCTTATTCCGTGGCCCTTGATCGTGTCCTGGCCCAAGATGAATCTATCAAGGACGTCGCTTTGAAGACGCTACTTTGGATAGCGAACTCGGAAAGGCCCTTGAGCGAGGTAGAACTGTTCGAGGCGCTAAGTATAGAACCAGGGATGCCGGACCTCGACGACGAGGATAGAATCGATGGCAACTTTTCGCTCACGGAAGACTGTGCAGACCTGGTTATATCCCGCAACGGCCAATACAGCCTCCTCCATGTCTCCCTGAAGGAATATCTCACACACCCGCCGCTCAAGTACGCCGAGGAGCCCATTGCCGAGTACTGGATGAAGCAGTCCAAGTCCCAAGCTATCCTGGCCGAGCTGTGCCTGACCTACCTCATGTTCGACACGTTCAAAGAACACCGTATCGAGGCCAGAGAAGATACAATAGTACTCCTCGAGAAGTACCCTTTGCTAGAATATGCGGCTGCACATTGGGGTAAACACGTTGCCAAGGTGTCCGTCACAGAGAAAGACAAGATTATGACATTGGCAAGAGACTTTCTGACCGACAAATATCTTCTCCAGCTATGGGGACAGGTGATGTCACTTGCAGTGGGGGCGTTGAACGAACGGGTCTGCAGCCTCTGCACCTAATGTCTTTCTTTGGGCTTACCGAGCTTTTAACGCACTTTGATCCAGCTGAGTTGCAGCTGCAGCTCGACTCTAGGGGGAGGATGGGCAATTCCCCATCAAGTTGGCCTTTGATCAGAGGCACAAAGACATTGCTGACTGGCTTATCGCTCAGTACGGATCATCAACCATGGAGGCGTACGTACTGCTATCTACAAAGCGCTCGCTCGTTTGTTTGGCAGCACGAAACAATTGGGCGGATGCGATCCCCAGACTGCTCGGTATGGGACTTGATAGCAACGAATTGGCTGTGGTTCCCGATCAAGGTCAGCTGACGGCTTTACATGAGGCAGTAGTCTTTGGCTCCGAAGAGGCGGCGTTATCATTGATCAAGGCCGGGGCCAGTCTCGACCTCTGTAACAACTTTGGTGAGACTGCTCTCATGATGGCAATCACCAAGCAAAGGCTTGGAATCGTCGATTTCCTTCTTGACCGTGGAGCAAATGCCACATTGCACGACCTCCATGGAAACTCGGCTTTAACCAACGCGATACGCCAGAACCTTTTGCAGGTTGTCACGAAGATACTTCGACGCGGTGCGGATGAGGGAACCCAGCTCGATACCCGTACAAGCCTTCAGGTGGCGGCGGTCTGCGGGGCACACGCCGTGATAGACGTACTTATCGAACACGGAGCGGACCTCGAATACATGGACAATGACGGATATACCGCTCTACACAATGCCGTTTTGGGCTACCGGAGTAACATGGCACTTCTCCTCATCAGTCGAGGACACATGCTGGCTGCCACAGCCACTGATAAAAATGGGGCGACAGCGCTGCATCAAGCAGCCGAACAGGGCAATGAGACGGTTGTACGAAGGTTGTTGGACTGTGGATGTGAGCCACATCCCGAAGATAAACTTGGAAGAACCCCTTTTTGGCTGGCAGTGTATAACCAGCAGCGCGAGGTCGTGGACCTCTATCTCTCACGAGGTCTCGATGAGGTTGTTACGAGACGTGGACCCCGACGCAACTGCGCACTTGCAGCCGCAAGGAGTGGCGACCTTGGCCTATGGCGCAAAGTGGTCGCCATTGATAAGACTTTGGTATCCGACGTCGATCCGGAAGGCGACGATGGTCTATGCCTGGCTGTTTGCAATGGACACACCCATATGCTGGAGGAAGTGCTTGCCATGGGCTTTGATGTCAATGGCAAGACCGAGCATGGCGGCACGGCGCTGAGCATGGCCGCAATGAAAGGTATTATCGGTTCCGTGCGATATCTTTGCCTTAGAGGTGCCGACCTGGATTCCCAGGACGTACATGGCCTCACAGCCCTTCACTGGGCCGCGCAAGGAGGGTTTGAGGAATGCCAGAGTATTGATCGAGGCTGGGGCGGACCAAACGATACGCGATGACCTTGGCATGCTCGCCAGAGACTACAACCCATGCGCTTCTTTGAAGGCCCGGGCCCCGGGCCCTGAGCACGGCACCTACGACAGCCGAGTCATGGCTGCGGCAACCACTCGGAATTTTATCCTCATGTCGATTGGACGTATCAGAGCAGAAAAACCCCCTCCACCGAAAGAAGCAGCGGAAAGATCCGCGTGGGAGAGAAAGAGACGAGTAGAGTTGGGTGCGCTGCTACGTGCACTCGCCCTATTCCGTGATCTGGAATGGATTCTCTTTGTGGAGCTAAGTATGATGCATCTAGAAGATTGGGTGTGCTGTGACTGCTGTGGCTACAGCCTACAGGATGCCCTAAGCTGGCGCCTCTGCATTTATTGCGATGAAAACGTCTGCAATCAGTACTATTTGTCTCATGATGGTCACATGGCCGCCCTCAAGCAGCTGGAGAGGATGGAGCTTGACACGGTTGCTGTACGCAAGGTGCTCAGGCCGGTAGCCCCTCAAGGACGTCGTATTTTAGTCGATGTTTTTGACACACCGGGCGCTCTGGGACTGGGTCCGGAAGAGAGCCGAAGCGTGCAATGCTAGGAAGTCCGAGAACGAGGAGGAAGGGTTTAAAATATCCCTAGAGAACCTCCCAGGATGGGAACTGGTGAGTATCCTGAGCCAGTTGGGAGACGAACTCGGCAAGACCGGCAAGACCGGTAAGCTCGCAAACACCGAGTCATCGGTTGTCGATTTGGGTGCGAAACTTAACAGCCGACTGCGAGACCTGTTCCGCGATCAGTCCCCAGATAAAGAGGTGACACTGCCCAACTTTGCGGGTCATCAACTCCTGCACATTACACCTGTGAAGGAACTTGCCGACGACAAGAAGGCCATGCTCGGCCCGGAAAACGAGCTCACCGAGCTTTTCCTTCGGTCGTTGGAAGAGAAGTACAGATCCATCGAACAAGCAGATCTGCTGATTCGACCAGACAATGAAACCAACGAAACACGATTGCTCTACACGGGCTATGATAAGTTCAAGAACCAAAAGAGCGTGGGAAAGCAGGCGGCTTCCGAGACGGGAGAAGAGGAGACTGCCGGAGAGGAGATGCACCTTGCCGCGGACAGGCAGGTCGAGTTCCTGATCGGCGCCATCCAGCACGATCTGATGCGGCAGTGGAGCTTGATCGCGCCGGGGAAGAAGGAGAAGACTCGCGAGGAACAGGAGCTGATACTCGAGACGGCATGGCAACTGGCTCAAGCTATCGCTTACCATGAGGTACGGATGCCGTCGCTGGCCGACTTGACTGCCGCGGGTCCCACTAGAAGCTACTGGCGGAAGGGAAGTGAGCCGAGTGATTCAGGGACGGACTCGTCGTCGGTGTCGGATTTCAGCTTGGATCTGTGATGCCTTAAGGTCCCAACACATGTACTCCCAGAGGGGGCACAGGCACCACGGCTGATGGCAGGTCTTGGTGAAGGAGTTGGCTAGGGAGACGATGGTGCTAAGATTGAAAACCTCGGTTATAATATTGGGGAAACCACCCGACTATCCCGTTGCGTTTTATGGGTGTGAGACTCGGTGATGGCTCCTTGGACCCGTGGATGGTCCTCCGTTCGTTACTTGCCGTACTGTCACAACAATAAGCCAATGCCATAGCTAATTCTTCTCACGTTTGACTTCCACAGCTGAGATGAGCTCATCCGCTGGTGCAGTACGTAACCTCCTAATTAGCGGCACACAGGGTAATCATGGGCCGGATACTCTGCCTCCAACATCGGAAGATCCATCGTACTTGAAGGATGATTCTGGTTCCTCTTTGCACCCGTTCTCTGTGTTTTAGGACGCCCAAGCAGCGACCGTCATGTAGGGTTTGATACAGCTGCAAGGAGCATCAAAGTTGTTTACTGACTTGTGCCTAGTATGGGAAGACGGTCCAAGATGAGGACCTCGAGAAACTAAAGGGAGCAAGACAAGTCCGTGGTTTCAAGTGTGTGGTAGGCTCCTATAGAATGACCTCGACGGTAATAAAAGACCATGACTGACCACTACTCATTTGGCTCATACGTATTCCCAACTCAATAGAACGGCTCACCCACCGCGCAGTCCACGCCGTCTTTCACACACCGATCCACCGCCGCGGCCGGATCCTCATCCCCATCCAGCATATCCAGCCAACAACTCTTGACATCCTTATTCTCCAGCAGCAGCGCCGTCAGGTGCGCCACCGAAACCCGGCTGGCCTTGACCCCGCCGTACTTGTCCGTCTTGCCCAGCGACACCTTACCGACGGGCGTCTCGCCCAGGGTGCCCGGGCGAAGACAGATGGCGGCGAAGCCGGGCCCGCGCTTCTTACCCTCTTCGTACAGGACCTGGTCGGCCGCAACCTTGGCCTCGTAGTAACGGGCCAGGGGCCCGACTTCATCTGCTGCTGTTGCTGCTTCATGTCCTCGGTCCACCAGGGCGCGTCGGCTAGGCGCGAGCCCAGGAAGGAGATCATGACGAACTTGGTGATGCTGGGTGTTGCGGCCGAGGCGCGGATGAAGTACGTGGCGGCGTCACGGTCTACCGCAAAGGTCTGTCCATTGTGTTAATCATCTTTGTGTTGTGGTTCTCATCTGGCCTTCGGCTACTTACCCGTTCAGGGGGTCCCTTTCCGCCGGCACCTGACAGCAAACATAAAAGTCATCAGTTTTTCTATACTGCCACGTTATTTCTAAGGTTCAAAGGGGGCGGAACATACCGGCGCTCCATACGACGTAGGACGGCTTCACCTCGTCTAGGATGCTCTTGGCCTGGTCCTCGCTCTTGACGTCCTCGACGCTGCGGACGAGCACGTTCAGCTTGCCCTTCTGGCCCTCGCCCAGCTTCTCGAGGCCGGCCACCTGGTCCGGGTTCCGGATGACGCTGGTGACGGCCCAGGAGCGCTGGAGCAGCATCGGGGTGAGCAGCTGGGCGATCTTGCCGCTGCCGCCGAGGAGGAGGACGTGGGGGGAGGCCATGATGGGGTTGTGTGGTGCTGGGCTGGGTATCGAATCGAGAACTTGGGGGACGATATCGTTTTGTCTTAGACGAGAATAGGGTATCTTTGATATAAAACGAAGGTCTAATTTAGCGGACGGATACTCCACCATCGTTGGGGATCTATATATTGAGGACCCCGTTGGCAGCATTAGTCAGGGCAACTCCGCTCTGTGACGTCACTTGCAGACGGGGTGGCCGCCGGGACCGGATTCGATAACTTCCAACCTGCTGTTACAAAACTCTAATATCTTGTCAACTGCAAAGATCTTGGTGTTTGACTTCCATGATCTACATTTCCTTACGTTCGCCGATCTGATCTTGCCGTGGCTGTGTCAATTGCGACGGGGCCGCAGCATCCGAAGTCCAACAACCAACCATGACTTGATCGGAGTTATGGGACCATCGGACTTAAGATGATCAACAGAATGGCACGATACGAGATAGCACTACATCACGGCAGCGGCAAGATTGAAGAAAGCAAGTGTCCGTTCATATGATTATATTGAATTATACCAAGATGTACCATCTCTACTGATGCCAAGCGGCTTAGCTTCCTGAAAGCGACAAAATCCCGTCCTCCCCGCAAAAAACACATCAACCATTGTGAGCACGCTTAGGTGTGACCGACAAGACCCTGCTGGGGCGCGTTGTCGGGGTTGATGCTGACGCCCGCGAACCCGAGCTCCGAGTTCCAGGCGTCGGCGGTGGTGGCGTCCTTGGGCCCCGTGCCGAGCTTGGCCTGGGCGGCCTTGCAGGCAGTCACGGCATCCTTGGCGGCGCCGCAGACGTTGTTGAGCTGGTCGCAGATGCGGGTGAAGATGATGTTGGGGTTCAGCGCCTCGTTCTGGCCCTTGTTGACGGCCGGGTCCTGCGCCTGGAAGGTCGACTCGCCCGCCTTGCGGCCGTTGAGCGACTCCTCGAACTTGACCGTGGGGACGCAGGTGCCGAAGTCGAGACCGAGCGAGGATTCCTGGAAGCCGGGGAAGTTGCCGGTCACGGCGTTGGTGACGGCGCCCTTGCCACCAGAGGCGGCGCCGCCGGCGTTGGCGGTGCCGTTGTTGGCGTTGCCGGAGTTGTTGTTGCCGGAGTTGTTGTTCTGGTTGTTGTTGTTGTTGTTGTTGTTGCCCTTCTTAGCGGCAGCCGAGGTAGTGGCCGAGGAAGCAGCAGAGCTGGTGGCGGTTGCAGATGCACCCCCGTTGCTTCGGGTAGCGCTGGTCGTGGCGGCGTTGCCGTTGCCCGAGTTCTGGTTGTTGTTGTTGTTGTTGTTACCAGAGTTGTTGTTGCCGGCGTTACCAGCGTTGCCTCCAGCGGCAGCACCCTTGGTAGCAAAGTTGCTGAAGCCGTTGGCCTTCATGATGTCGGCGACCGACTTGCCGGAGGCGTCAAAGGGGTGGTCAGCGACGTGGCCGACTTCTGGTTCTCGTCGGCGGCGCCGTCGACGTCGGGGTCGACGAGGGGGATGATGCCACGGAGCTCGGCGGTGGCGGGCAGGCTGGCGTCGTCGCAGATGTTGGGCACCTTGACGTTGAAGGGGTTGAAGTTCTGCTCGGCCTGGACGAGCTGGGCGGCGCCCTTGAGGACCTCGGGGTCGTTGCCGAGGCTGGTGACGATCTTGTCGGCCAGCTCGAGCTTGGCGCACGGGTCGGCCGCGGCGAGCAGGACGCCCGGGGTCTGACCGGCGAAGGTGCCGGCCTGGCCGGGCTCGCCGAACGAGCTCAGCGACTGGATGGCGTTCTGGACGGCGCCTTCTTGGCCGAAGCGGGCCTCGGCGACGGCCAGGAGGATGGCGAGGGCGGCAGACTTGGTATACATGATGACAGAAGGTTTGGTTTGGTTTTGCAAGCGAACAGTCTTTGCAATGAAGGTAAATAAGATTTTACGTCGAAAAAAGATCGAGAGTAAAATTTGGTAAAAATAAAAAGATTGTGTACCGGCCAAGCGGTATGTGTCGAAAAGAAGGTTAGAAAGAATGTTACGAACGAAAGGGAGTTCACAGAACTGTGGAGAGAACTGAATATGTCAAAGAAAGAACTGATGCTTGATGAAGAGGGAAAGAAGAGAAGCCATCATGGGAAGGACGAAACGATATGTTTATATATTACTTTGGTACATGTACAGGTAGGAGCTGCAACTGGAGGGATCAGAGGTCTGGACCGTCACTCTGGCCAGGCGGCTCCGTCTACGAGTCCTGGCCATCGCCTCCTGATGGCGATCATACAGATGGTTGCAATCAGACGGCCCCGGCGGCTGAACTGCGATGTGGGAGTGGATTCCGTCCGATGACAACCCAAGTAGGGTATACGACCGTGTCATCGGGGGTGGACGCAGGCGGATCATGAGTGTCCCGGGCGCTGAGCATGTTTGATTTCGTCAGCAGAATCAGCACAGGTGCATATGCCCCAGGCGTGCGTGCACCAGGCAAAACATGAAGTTCGGCATGTAGCGAGCGATACGTAGAACAGAGCTAGAAACAAATCCAGCATAAGCAACTCCTTGAGGAGCCCTAGATAGGAAAGTCGACCGCCAAGCCTCACGACTAGTGCGTTCAGGGTGGGTGGAGATGATGCTAGTTCGTCTGGGCTCGCGAGGGTTAGGTATGCAAGATGCAGGGATCTGATACGCGAGTCTGTCGAGAAGCACTTGCGGCTTGCAGGCTATACACGATGTACGTATCTCTCTTATGAGGCTCTGGCGTGTCTGTCGTGATCTCGTATGTTGAGTGGATTGGGCAGGAGAAGTAAAGCTGTATCAGATGAGAATCGCCATGCACATATTCCAACTTAGGCTTGTAGTTATCAGACACACCATCTCGTTTTGATGGGTAGATCAGGGCAACGTAGGATGAACTATTCAATCGAAATGGAACAGTGATCTGTCAGTTGTCTGCCAAGCGGTCGTTGAAGAAGGAATTGACGACTTGAAGATCAGAACAAAACGTTTATTGGGGTTGTCGGTTCTCGCAAGCAGCCGTGACGGGAATCCGTTGCAAGGTTAGACGGACGTTGAAATTTGATTTTGGCGGGCGACTCGTTGCCACTGAACAAAGAACAACCTTAGATCCAAGGTTAAAGCACCGTCCCCTGTTGTCCCCTGGCGTGACCCCTGTCCAGCACTGTTTAAGTCGTTTAAGGCCCCTGCTTCAGCCGCTTCAAGCCTAGGGGGCCCCTCTTCCAGCACCTCCAGAACCCAGACAGAACCGAAAAACCCCTTCTGAGGCTCTGGGCTCTGAAGTTACTGGGGTCGCAGCCCGTCTGGCAAATTGACTTTGGGCCAAGCATTGCAACCCCAGGTCCGCAAAAAACAAACAGTCTCAAACCCGTTTCGAGACAGGAGGGGTTTGATCGGCTCGATTCTTCTGTCGGATTGAGCCGTTCGCTTTCTCGTCCAGCCGCCATGCGCTTTGAATTGCCATTTCAACTCTACTTTCTGGTAATTTGTCGTAAGCGATGAACGTGTCGCTATGGCCATGTATGGCTTCAGAGAGCGTTGCGTATGAAATGCATGCATGCAACTGACATCAGGCGGTTCTTACCGCGATGGGATCACGTCCGTTCCCAGTCAAGCCGTTTGGCAGTTTGCTACAAGCAGCCTGCCGTCTGAACTCAGCATGTCGTGGCGAGATAGCCGTCCCTTCTTCTGGACGACATGCTCGCTCTGATCCGTCCCAAGAGCTCGACCTTGTGCACATCCAGTTCATTCGTCGCTGATCACACAAATGTCAACGGGAAGATCCAAAAAGGTCGGACGAGATCGACATGTTTGCTGGACCATTGCAGCATTCGGGGACTGACCACTCGGCGCCGCCGACACTGGCAAAATTCGCAATGACCGAGCCTCTCAGTCGGTACGCGTCAGTTCAATTGACCGGCGGAAAAAACAAAAAGTGGTGCAATTGCCCTTGAGCCTTGTCCTGTCTCATCTCGGCTTTCTCTGCATCCGGCCTGTCCACCGACCGCTCCGCTCCGGCAGAGTACACACTGCGTTTCCCCCATCATCCAATTTGCCAATTGCGGCATTACTGAGAGGGCTCATCAAGATCATCAAGAGAGGGACCGTACCACAGCGCGTTGCTGGACGGAACGGGCGTGCTGCGGCCAATGATACCTTAACCGGCGGCGACGCGTCACCAAGTGAGCCTTTTGACAAGACTCCGGACTGGCATGCCAATCCTCTCACACTTGTTTCGT
Source organism: Apiospora hydei (assembly GCF_038363865.1). Classification (NCBI taxonomy): domain Eukaryota; kingdom Fungi; phylum Ascomycota; class Sordariomycetes; order Amphisphaeriales; family Apiosporaceae; genus Apiospora; species Apiospora hydei. The sequence goes on along the minus strand of NW_027117366.1, from coordinate 4,367,906 downwards.
TTGCTCGAGTAGCGTTCGAGCGCTGGTGGATGAGTCCGGAGTCGTGTCAGCGTCAGCATCAGCATCGCATCCGGCATCACGCCTGCAGAACCACATGCAAAGGGAAATCGTCCAAGTTGTTCAAACTAATCATGCCCTACATACCACACAACCTCAACAGGGTTGACAATTTCGATATACTACGTCTTATCTTACCCAGTACGGATATGCCTATTGATTATTATGGACTACACGGATAGCCCGCCTCAAGGAAAACAGAATTGTTTGGTAACGGCCATAACCAACATCCGGAGACAAGGACGGCTAATCGACTCAAGCCCGACCTACACAGGCCCAGACGTGCCGCCCACGCCCTCGCGTTCGCCTTCATCTCCAACATCATCGTCGTCGTCGTCGGTGGCAGACTCCACTGTCGCTGGACCTCCTCCCCCTCTGAGCACCGCCGCCGCCGTTCGACCTGAGGATCAGCACCGCATCGACCTCAGTCGCCAGCTGCCGCCGGATGCCCTCGTAGTAGCCGCCCCAGAGCTCCATGGCCGGGTCGAGCCCGTCGATGCGGCCCCAGACCATGCGCCACTCCTCCTCGCGCGACGACGACGCGGAGGAGTCGCCGAGTACCTGCCCCAGCACGTAGTCGTACAGCATCCCCATCTTGACGTCCTGCAGGTGCCGTTGCGAGTACCGTATCATGGGCAGCGCGACGCCCAGCCCCTCTAGCGGCGGCTGCCGAACGTGCATGACGCGCCAGGTCGCGCCGGAGCGCATGTAGGGATCCGGGTTGGCGGCGAGGGGAGGCGGCGGAACTGTGCCTGGCTGTAGAACACATCGTCGCCGCCTATGTCGTCGTCGGGGCCAGGTGTGAAGTACCCGCCAGGGCCGCCGTCCTGCTGCACTCGGGTGAAGAAGAAGGGGAACTTGGCGACCAGGAGCGGGTTCAAGACCGGCTCCAGGCCCTCGTGCGCCGGTGCGGGCTTGCGAAAGAGGTGGACCTGCAGCGCGGGCGATGTTTCGACGATGTCGTGCCAGCGGCAGCAAACTCGCTGGATAGACGTCAGGATGGTCTGCTGGTCGCTTTGGAGAAACATCTGCTCCAGGAGTTCGGTCGTGCCCAGAAATCTGGTCATGGGCGTGGCTGCCATGGTGCGCTTTGAATCTTCCGCGGACTAACTAACGGTGTCAGCCGAAGTTCAGCGCGACGTCGAAATCTCAGTTGTCTCTGGTGTTGTCTCTGGCACAGAAGAGATGTCGTCATCTGAGACACAACAGCATCGATAGAATCTCCCCAGACGTTCGGCGGCTATGGCTTTCGAAGGCCTTTGGGAACCCATCCGCCCATCCCAAGATGACGTTGGGCGTCCTTGGGGTGTGGCCATGCCAGGCCCTTCCCAATCAGGGAATGCTGTTGGTTCTGTTGCAGCCAACGGCGGATAAACCGCGTCCCAATCAGCACCCGAGGCGGCTGCCATCGGCCCGCTTAACCTGTCGAGGGGTGGTGTAAGCATCTTAGTAAGATGAGTCGTTCTTCGCTAAGCAGCGGGTTGTTTCGAAGTCCATTTCGCATTTCTGGCTTGGTGATCTTGCATGCGCTGGACTGGGCTGATGGAGGTTGAGGCGGACCCCGACAGTCGTGAGTATCACCCTACCCATACCCAGTCACCTTACCCGGCCTACCGGTGCGGCGCCAAACCGGACATTTCTCTGGTTGACCAATCTGAGCTCCTGCCCTGTGAGAAAGGCCCCCGATTAAGTAAGTGATGATGATCCTTGCGTGCAGTGGTTGAAGCCTCCCCGGTCGCATGCAACAATGCTCTACCTCTACTCATCCCCAACAAGGAAACCTGCAGCATCTGTAATTGCGATTTCGTTTGCCGTCTCTGTTCTTGATCTACTTCAATGCCTTCCGGAGCCTTCAATTGCGTACTTCGGTAGTGGTCTGGCGCTTGACCGTTGGGCTCGTCGGCGCGCAATCCCTCACCACGTGGCTATTGGCAAACATAGATGCGCCAGATTGTTTGTTAAAAATTATCTAGCGATGCTAATTATAGATACGCTCTGCGAGCTTAGATCCAATACGGGGCCCAAATCGCGTGTTCTGCGTGCTCGTATGCAAGGGGGTGTATGACCGTTGGAAGTGCCTACTCTACATGCGCCGGCTAAGCTGAGCAAACAGTATCATCCCTATCTTGTAGATTGACTGGGTCGCTTTTGAAACACAGAATACCTGACGACTGTTGTCTTGCGGTTCAGGCAGGAATGTAAGGTATGCGATGCTGTACTCGCCGTGAAACATCCACAGACAAACGGACGTAAGGCATGCGGGGGCGTTCTTCCCCGTAGCAAAGAGGGTTCCGACTCCTTTCATCAGCCATCATGGTATCTTAAACCCATAAAACGGGCGAAAAAGGCGCAGTAGATGCGATGGTACCTGAGCTACTGCGCAATCCACTTTGCGCGACCGAGGAAAGAAATACTATCACCCCGGGCCTCTGGGCCTTCTCCGGACCGCCGCCTCAGCGGCTACACGAGTCAGTACCAAGCGGGCTCGAGGTCATGCCGACTACTGAAGATATGACTGTTCCGGAGTCAGCTGAAGGGTCCGCGGCGGCTGCGCCACCGACGAAGCCACCGCCGCCATGGGCTGGCATGATACCCTGGGACAAGGAAGCCGAGCAGAAGATGGCGGTCAAACATGATGACCAAGGACAAGGCCGAGGCAAGAAGCGACGACGCTGGATCTGGATTCTTGTGATAATCGTGTTGCTGGCATTGGTCACGGCGCTGGGCTTGGGTCTGGGGCTCTCCATGCGAAAGAAACGCCTGGAGGAATCGTCGGATGGTTCGGGGAGATCAGGCGCGTAAGTCGGCTCACGGGCACGAGAGCCTCCGGGTAACTTATAAAGATGGGCCATTCGCTGGCTTCATGGTGGCTAACTTGGCGCCTTTAATGCAGAACATCCGGTAACACGCCCTCTGTACCGACGGTATGTATTCCCGCGGAATTCCTTCGAGTCACGTCCCCACCCGTCCACTTTCATCGACTGGGTGCGGCACAAAACGAATGATTGCCGTCTAACATATCTGCTCGACCCCTGATGCGGGGTCCGGTGGTAGGATCCTTCTCAAGCTGACCTCTTTCCCGTACCAGACCTCCACCGCCGCCCCAACCGCAACCCCCTCGGACACCGCCCCGCCGTGTCCTGGTGCCAACAACACCATCTACACAAATCAGGCCCACGAAGGCAACACGCAGTACCGGCGCATCTGCGGCATCTCGTACGACGGCAACGACATCCAGCCGCAGATGGCCGAGACCATGGGAGATTGCCTATCGCTCTGCTCCGGGTATGTCGGCGGCGGCGGCGTAGGGTGCGCGGGCGTGGTTTGGTACGACGCGGGCCCCCAGGGGACGGACCTGAACTGGTGCTGGCTGAAGCGGAGTATGGATAGGGCGGTGCTGAGTTACCGGGACTCGGCTCAGACGGCGATACGGTTATGAGCTTGGGCGGTGGGCGGGGGGCGGTCATGGGAGGGGGGCTGGGCTCACTTCCCTCTTCTTATCGATGCAGATTTAGGAGACATGCTGAAGTTGAAGGCCAAGCAAGTCCGTTGAGAGTTAGTTAGCGAGGGGCCACTCGACAAGCTGGATCTTTCAATTATCCGAATGCAAGGTAGCCATTGCTCATGAAATGGACACGTGGATTGATTGGTGATATCACAGACACCAATTACCCTTCAAGCAATGTAAGGCTGTTATGAATCATGTAGACTAGGACACGGAATCTGACTGGTCTAAATTTTGAAAGTACTTCGCTTGCTCGTTTCTCTATTCTAGGGTATGATTACAAATCTAGATGTTCAATTGACATCCGATTCCGCGAGCACTCCCTACGGGGACGCCCCGATCCTCCAGCCAACCTTGACCAACGTCTCGCAGTTCTGCTCGGTGCTGTTCCGTACCAAGTCCTGGTCGAGCTCGATGTCGCCCCGGGGGTGCAGCGTCACGACGGTGCTGCCGCCGTACTGGAACTTGCCGACGCACTGGCCCCTGCGCATCTGGGCGCCGGGTGTCTCGAGGCCGTCGACGTAAATAATGCTGCCGACCAGCATGGCGCCGATGGCCACGATGGCAACGTGCTTGCCCGTCCCCGCCTGCTCCACCATCATCACGCTGCGCCGGTTCTCACAGAAGACGTCGAGCGTGCCGCTCTGGTTGATGGCCTGCGGGTTCACCGTGTAGTACGTCCCCGGGATCTCCTCGACCGACTGCACCGTCCCGTCGACGGGCGCGTGCCAGCGGTGGTAGTCCTGGGGCGCGAGGCGGTGGATGGCGACGGTGCCGCCCTCGAAGAGCTTGGCCTTCTCCGCGCTACCTAAAAGCCGCTCGATTGTGAAGCCGGAGCCCTTGATCCAGTACTGCGTCGCCAGGTCCACGGTGGGGAACACCGACAGGCGGCAGTCGGCGACCGAGGAGACGACGCGGGGGTTCTCGGGCTCCGCGATGGGCCGGGCGTCCTCCCGAATGGCGCGCGAGAAGAAGGCGTTGAAGTTGGGGTACTTGGCCGGGTCGGGCTCGACGAGCTGGGCGAGCGAATCCTCGAGCGCGAAAGACTTGATAAACGGCAGGATGTGGTTGACCGACTCGGGCCGGTCGTAGGCCTCGCCCATCTTGCGGCTCTCCTTCTCGAGGTACTTCTCGGTGCGCTTCCAGTGCAGGAACTTGGCCTGCTTGGAGCCGTAGAAGAGCAGGTGCATGCCCAGGCGCACGTAGATGCTCATGGCCTCCCACGACTTCTGGCCCGTCTCGCGGTCGATGACGTAGTTGCCCAGGTGGTAGCTGTTTTCGAGTTCTTGGATGTCGATGTGGTGCGGCAGGTACTTCTTGATCCAACTGTGCGTCTCGGGCGTCTCGGCGTTGCCGTGGATGTGCTCCAGCGGCGACTCGTTGTGGTCGTTCACCGCGGCGTCGGTCAGGTCGCCCAAGGCCTTCTCGCTGCCGTGAGCGTCATCGTGGACGAGGTCTTGTATTTTGGAACCCATGGCGATTTGTGTCTAGTGTCAAACGTATGTGTGTATGGACTCCGGTGCTATGAGGAAAAGAAAAGAGCGCCCAACCGCAAGGTCGAGATATGAAGCCATGTTGTCGTGGGTATATGATGTCCAGTCTCCGCGAGGAATTCAACTACGTCACGACGGTAACCTGCTTTGCTGAGTGAGCTAGCCCAGAAGCTGGGTTTCCAGTCGCCAGGCAAAGCTGAAATACTCCGTTTGAGCTGACAGATTGGGAGCTAAGGGTAGACTAAATAGCCCTAACTGCCCAAGTCGAGTTCAGCTGCAGGCGAGCAAAGCACGTGGGCTCCGTGAGGAATTGCCTGTATGGAGAACCTGCAGCATGCAGCCGGGTTTGTTAGTGGGCAAACTCCCGGTTCCTTGGAAAGCCATGTTGTGTCAGTAGCGCTACCGCAGGGACGGTTAGGGGCGGGGTAAGCCCCTTGGCCCTCAGCTTTAGCGCTCGACCCCTGCCAAGATCCCCTCCCTCGCCGATCAAGGCTTGGCTGACGGGCGGCTGAGGGAGGGGCAGGATAGGCTATGACGAAAGTTGGATCTCTGTCGCTGTTGAAGACCAGATCATCAATATTGAAAATAAGAGACAGAGCTCAACCTGGTCCCCGTGTCTCCGTCCTATGTTCGGCGAAGTCTCTATCCCGCAGACGGCCCGGTCGCATCACACGATCTCAGATCCCGTCTGTAGGGACATTGAGAAGAGAAACCCGACCAACCAGAACCGCCAGTGGTTAACCAAGCATTGACGGATCAAGAGACACAGAGCACCACTGTCAACCATGCCATATTTACACAGAGACCGCCCCGTACTCAAGACACTCAGGCAGTAAGCGGCTAGTATTCGCGCCGTTGCGGCAGCCCGGCTTCCATAGCTTTGTACACCCATCAACGAGATACCCATTTCGGCATCAAAGTCCGCGCTCATGAGTCCGATACGCGATTCGCAATCAACCATCACCCGTCCGGCTGGGATGCCGCCCATGTCCGTCGAATGTTCCCTTTCTCACGTCTATCCAACTGCCTGTTTAACTTCATTCCCACTTGTTGCTGTTTACATTCGACCAGTCCGGAGTCTTGCCAAAGACATTCCTCGTCCCATCCTCGTAAGGCAGCGACATGCGCATGTCCAGCGCCACCACGACTCCAATCTGGGGTATCAACGTCTCCCACGGCGTACCAGCACCAATCATTCTTCCTTCTGCGCCGGTATACACCATTCAAGAATGGAGGAGTTCGTGGCAAATGAACCTGGGCATTATGGGCGGCATCTAGACCGAACTAATGTGCGGCAGCCGCTGAATCACGCATTCCATAATTCCAACGACATGTCCCTTTTTGGCCACCAACATGCATAAAAGACGAGAGGAAGTAATCATGTCGCAAGCCACGGCGCACTTTTTCGAGCTGAACGCACCCGCGTGCCGTGTGGGCTCAGCTGGTTGCTGGACCTCTTCCGTGCGCCACCATCCCCGCTGAGGCTCGCAAGAGACTCTGAAAAGATTCCTGTCGCATCCAATAGATTTCAATATTGATCAGCCCCATACATGAACTGAGTGGTTGCTTCTTTATGATAGATCAACACTGGCGTACCCCGCGGTATGGGATACATCCGGCCGCGGCGTATTGCACACTTCATCTGTCGGATTCGAAGGTAGCAATACATTACAGCAATGGAAGGCATGCTGCAAACCGGAAGTGAGTAGGATGCGAAAGCCCCGAACCAGAACACCAAGCTACCCGTTATGTTGACAGATGGAAGGACGGTGGCTGGCCTGGCTCCCTATTCGGCCCATCGTTTCTCTATCTAGAAGGGATGCCGAAACAGAGCTGAGAAGACCTAGAACATCTCTCTTTCCATTTATGTGACTGGTTTCCTTTCCGACCCGGAAATTGAGATTAAACCACTGAAAGAGCCCTTCCTCTTATAATTACCCCCTTTGCCATCTTCGCCCAAGATGGAAGAAAGCAAAAGCAAGATTTCCGCGACGAGCATGTTGGGTCTCCGGAAGTTGCCTCTAGGTAAGCGGTTCGCTTCTCTCTGTCGTTTTCTCGTGATCACTCAGCTCTTACCACAATCCCAGGTCTAGGAAAGCGTCGTTCTCGTTCTCGTACATCTTCTATCTCATCCAAGCAGTCCACCGAAGAGCTATCGTCAGATCCGGCCATGGCGGCGGTAATCACCAACGGCAATGCGGGCTCTCCACTCAAACAGCCTATCAAGGATGCCCCCAAACCTCTGTGGTCGAGGTGAGGCAGAGCAACGACTCCAGCCCGGTTCGGAGTGAGCGGCAGCCGCAACAGCAGCATTACCATGTCGAGACACGCACCACGTCCGACGAGCAACGAACAGTCACCATAAAGCACACCTTGACCGTGAGGGTGTACGAGGAGGCCCTTAAGGTCCGGAAGAGGATCATTCGTGAAGTCTACGACGTAGACGACGGACACTTTGATTATGTCAATCTCGAGTCCTACCTCACCTTCATCAGCGATGAGCGTCTGTTCCACATGCCCAAGAAGGGCAGCCGGTGGGATCGCGTCCTGCAAGAGGCCGAGTTCTTCGGGCTTCTGATTGATGAGTTCTCGTCCACTGTAGGAGACCTCGTCTCAGAGAGCTCTTTCGTTCGCGATACGGCACTTGGAGGATGTCAAATGCTTTTGGAGGTAAGTTACCTTCCTGTTAGTGGGATCACACCCGAAACAAACCAATTGACTTGCGAAACCAGTTGGGCTGCGACCAAGCCGAAGCCCTTGAGCCGACCTTCAACGTCCTGTACGAGTTCGGCCACCTCCTCGGCCACCTGATCCACCTGCGCGACCTCTTCACCGGCAATGAGACCATCACCCAGTCCATGAGCAACCTGTACGCGAGCCTCGTGCAGCTGATCGGCGACATCGCCGTGACCTACCGCCAGCGGATCAGCCGCCTCTCGTCGCGCAACAACACCGTCTCCATCGATTTTGACAAGGAGTTCTCCCACCAAATCCGGGACGTCTGGACCCTGCGGTCGCGCCTCTTCGAGCACATGTGGAGCCGTGCCCTTCGAAACGAACAAGACGTTACCTCCGAGCTGACTGCCCTCCAGCGCAAGCTTGCTCCCAGTACCAGCAGCGAAGAACGGTCGCAGTTGCTGTACGGTCGCATTACCGAGAAGGCCGAGCGGGCGGAGGGGACCTGCGAGTGGGTCGAGGACGACCTTGTCGACTTCCTCGAGAGCGGGGAGAACCTGCTGGCGATCACTGGCAGCCCTGGCTGTGGCAAGAGTGTCTTGTCGGCCTGGTTGCGCGAGCGTCTGCAGAGGCCCATCCATGTAGGCCGGGACAGAACGAAGTTTGAGACGTTCGGGTTCGCATTTGGTAAGATTCATTCATCTCCCAGCATACCACCGTTCTATTGCACTCCATCACTGACTATCACACAGCAAGCGACAACCCCGAGGAATCCACCACATTGGCCTTCCTCAAGAGCATGGCCTCCCAGTTATTGGCAATCAATGTCGGCGATGCCAGACTCCTCCAGAGGCTGATGCGTTCATTGGACGAGTGGGACTCGAAAAGAGATGCCGGCAAACTCGAGACCGACCTCTGGGCTGCCATCGAAATGGGCCTCGCCGCCATCAGCGGCCGCGATGTTCCCACGGTGATTATCGTTGACGCCCTGGATGAAGTCACAGATGGAGACGCGAAAGCTTCCATCCTTTCGGAAAAGCTCCGCGTCATCGCTAGTAAGCTCTCACTGGTGCGCGCCATTACCTTGTCGCGATCGGCAACGCAGCCCGCCAAGCCGGGGGTGCGGCACTTCAGCATCACGCCCGACCATCTGCGGGAGGATATCCGGGCCTATCTACATGCCTGCCTGTCCACCAGCATCATCGTCTCTAAACAAACTCGAGACAAGCAGCAAGCGTTCATGTCACTCATGGAGTCCCGCGCCAACGGCTCTTTTCTCTACGTCTATCTAATTTCGAAGCTCCTCGCGGCTGGTGCCGACTTCGACACCTTGAACAAGTCCTTGAGCTCCAATACTTTCAACCCCCTAAAAGAGCTGTTCGCCAAGGTCAACTTCAAGGACTCTGGCATCAGCCGACTGTTCACATTCGTCATCGCCGCCCAACGTCCCCTGACGGTAGGGGAAATGGAAGACATTTTGAGCGTCGACTTGACCGAACGCAAAAAGGTCACTTCTGTCGAACTGGCAAAGCTGGTCAGCCAAACCGCTGGTCTCATCGTCATCCGGGACGGCATTCTCCGTTTCAAGCACGCATCCATCCGCTCGCACGTCCTCAAGCAACAGTGCGGACAGGCTTTGCCTTCGCTCAACGATTGCCATCGCCAACTGACCATGACGCTGCTCCTGTTTGCCCGCATCCATTTGAGCCGGCCTCACGACCCGTGTCTGGACGGCGCCGACTCGACGTTGGTCCACCAGGTCTTCCGAACTCACCACATCATGGAATATCTCGTCTACCGCTGGATGTCCCACTTCCGACGCTCGTCCCTGGTCGGCAAAGCCGATGAATTATCTCTGCCTTCCGGGTTCAAGGAAATCTTCCCCGAGTCGACCCTGCTCTGCCTCCTCGAATGGTCCACGTGGCAAGAAGACTCTACCGACACGATTCAGCGACACGATTGGGCCCTCCGCATCCGCTCGACGTGTCTGGGCGAGAAGCACCCGTCCGTCCTCCAGGGGCTGATCGTGCTCGGGCACCTGTACCGCAGCCGGTCCGACGCACACAAGGCGAGTGAGTGCTTCTACAAGGCCTGTACGGTAGGCCAAGTCATCCTCTTCAAGTTCAGCCCCATCGTCGTGAGCTGCACCACCCTTTTCCTCGCCTGCTCCGACCACATCACGTTCACGAGCCGGACGACCATCTGCACATACCGCGAGGAGATGGTGCGGTTCATGATCGAAGTGTGCAAGGGCCAGCACGGCGCACATAGCGACGCCGTCATCCGCTGGTACAAGGTGTTGGCCCAGCTCTATGTGGACATCAAGGAGGAGTACATGGCGGCCATCATCTACAAGGAGCTCCAGGAGATCATCGTCATCCGTTGCGGTCGCGACTCGAAGGAGGCGTGGGCCGTGCGGAAGAGCCTCGCCGGCCTGAACATTGTGCTCAAAAAGGACGACGGGCCTCGCAGCATAGGCCAGGTAGAGGAGACTTTCTTCGAGTCCGTCGAGGATCTCGAGAGCACAGACGAGATGCGCATTACCATCCTGCTCCGCCTGGCCATCACGTACGAGGCCGAGTGCAAGCTGCTACTGGCGGAGAGGCTCTACCTCAGTCTCTGGCAGTCCATCTCTCACGCCTGCCGCCATAAAGCTACGCTTGAACTGCGCCTATGTCATATCGACATCGCGGTCAAGTACGTGCGCTTCCTCGAGCGGCAACAGCGCGTCGATGAGGCCCGCAACATCCTGCTCTGCCTGTGGACCGAGTACGAGCACCAGCACTTCGAGTCGCAGACGATAATCGCGCGCCTCAAAGAGCTGGCCCTGGTTTTCAAGGCGTTCGGGCTGCTCACCATCTCCGTCTCGATCCTCAAGCGGGTCTGGTGGTGGTTCAAGGAGAACAAGAAGGCCGACGACGAGGAGGCCGTCTCGACCACCGTCATTCTTACCGAGGTCGTCGAGGAGATAACCGAGACGATCACCGAAACCACCGTGCATACCACTGTCACGGAGACGATTAGTCGGGAGATCTTCGAGACCGTTTATACGAGATGCAAGTCTGGCCATGTCGACCGCCACTTCTACAAGGCGTGCCTCTCCTTGGCCAGCATCTACATCAAGCTGGGAAAGTGGGCTGAGGCCGAGACCATAATCCAGAGATCACTGGAATTGGTCTGGAAAGCTGTGCTGACTATGCACACCAGAATCCCCATCGAGGAGGAATTCGTCACGGAGCGAATCACCATGGCTATTCGATTGGCCACTTGCTACCAGCACCAGAGGTATTTGGAGAAGGCGGATCAGATCTACGTTCACATATACCGAGCCTGCCTCATCTCCCTAAAAGCGGACCACACCTCCGTCACCGAGGCCGTGGCGGTCCTGATCGCCTTCTACCAGGAGTACCACCAGCACGAAAAGGTGATCGGCATCTACAAGGAGCTGCTGCTGCACTACCGCCAGCACCTCGGCGCCAGCCACAAGCTAACGGTCCGCCTCCTCTACAAGCTTGCCGCCGAGTGCATGAAGCTGGGCAGGAAGGAGGCCTACGAGTACTACATCGAGATCGTCACGCTCTATATCGGGAAAGACGGCAGCTGCCACCCCGACGGGTTCGAGGCCGCCATCATCGTGGTCGAGTACTACTACCGCGAAAGCCGCTGGAAGGAGCTCCAGCAGCTCTGCGGCGTGCTTTGGGAGACCGTCACCCGCCACCAGCACTCGTTTACTGAAGTCTTCATCGAGACGGTGTACACGCGATACCGGTACGTGCTCGAAGTGCACGCTAAGTGCGACTTCGCCGCGCTCTACCGGCTGACCGTCCAGTACCGCGACGTGGTGAGGAAGTGCTTCGACGCGACGGCCGTGATCCTGGTCACGGCCATGCTGGCGCTGGCGGAGCTGTGCGAGAGGCACGAGGAGCACTACCACGAGTCCATCACCATCTACGAGGAGATCATCACCAAGACCAAGACGGTCACTACCGTCACCGAGACCAAAGTGCGCACCATCAAGAAACGCCTGTCCACCTTGTATGTAACCGTCGTCACCAGCGGCAAGAAGACCGACGGTGCGATCATCGAACGTGGTTGTGTCGTCTGTCGCGAGACATATGAGCAGCTCCAGGTGGAGCTGGGCTGGTGGCACGAAACCACGCTGCTCGCGCTCCGGGAGCTGGTGCTCATCTACAGCAAGCGTAGCAACAGTCGCGAGATCATTACTGAACTGCTCCAGGCCTCGATTGTCAAGATCATCTCCACGGTGCAGACCTCCAAGATCCTATATGATGCCGCCATCCTGCTGGCGTCCATCTACGTCGCGGTCGGCATGCAGCAGCAAGGCCAGGAGCTCCTCCGCCAACTCCGTCTCCTACTGCTATTCCCCGACTTCGCCGCCGAGGAGCCGGCGATGTGCGGACAGAGGGCCCTTTCTCTCAAGTTCGAGGCCAAGTCGACCAAAGTGACGCTCATCTTCCTCCTCGCCTTCGACGAGGGCCTGGCCGTGCATCATAACAAAGACTCCGTGTGCGGCTTCTCGCATCTGATGGCGGAGCTCCTCATGGAGTCGCTCCTGTACGAGCAGTACACCTCGGTCGTCTGTAACTTCAGCGAAAGCACCAACATCGAAGTCGTGCTCGAGCACGCCGCGCGCCTGCGGTACGTCTGGCTCGCGCGCGGCCGCACCAGCCTCGTCAACCTCCTGGACAAGAAGGTCTTCACCCTCTTCATGGCGCGGTACGGCCAACACCTGGGCGATACCAAAGAAAACGCTGCGTTCACCCTGTACGTCGCGCTGCTCTCAGAGATCGGCACCGCCACCACGTCCGACCGGACCACGATCGACTTCGCCCTGCTTACCTGCCGCGCCGTCACCGCCGCCGTCCGAGCGAAGCTGGTCGAGGAGAACGACTACGCGGACGCCCACGCCGTGGCCGGCTGCGGGTTCCGGTTCGCGGAGACGCAGCGCTTCTACCACCGCCGGCGCGAGTGCCTCGTCTACGGATACCGCCTCGCGGAGCTTCTCGCGGGCCATGGCGTGCCGAATTGGAAGTCGGCGGACGCTGGTCTTAATAAAAAGACGCAGGGCGCCAGCAAGATTGTGCTGCAGGTCGTCATGGCGGCCATGAAGGAGTCTGGCGTCGAGCCGGTCAATTTGCGCTTTGATGACCTGTCTAGCTTGATCCATCTCTTGTACGAACAGGAGAACTACGAAGAGCTCGAGGTAAGCCCCCTTCCCCATCTAATTTCTATCCGATTTCACACTTACTAACATACTCACCTCCAGCGCGTCCTCCTCTCCCTCTGGCACTCCCGCGAAGTCCAGCGCACCTGGTCCACCGACATCGTCTTGCGCATCGGCTCCCTCCTCGTCGAGGCCCACGCCCGCGTCCCCGGCCACCTCGACCGCGCCCTCGAGCTCTGCGGCACCATGTACTACAATGTGCGGCAGTCGCGCGGAGGCAGCAGCGCCAAGGCCCTGGACCTGGGCCGCCGGCTCACGAGCCTGCTGCAGTACGCGGGCCGCGCGCGCGAGGCCGGCCGCGTGCACGAGCGGGTGTTGCACGATTTGGACGAGATGAGCGGCGGCTATGACGACGCTGGCTGTGGGCAGAGGGCATTAGAAGTGAGGAGGGAGCGCATGCGGGCCGCGGCGGAGACGCATCTTGAGGGGATGCGGATGTGTGGATGGGGCGGCAGTGGCAACGGCAGCAGCAGTCCGACAACGCCCACGTCACGCCGGCGGTCCACGGCCGAGTTGTATCAGCGTCTCGCTGAGCGCTACGGCAAGCTGGGTGTACCCCCGGTCGACAAGTGGGAGGGCAAGAGCGTGGTCGAGAACGGGAGCAAGGGCCATGTCGAGTTCGGTTCGGTGTCTTGGGTCCTCCATGTCACAGATGATGAAAAAAGGGACGACGGCGAGAGCGCAGGTCTTAAGAGGGACTCAATCGGTCTAGCCAAGCAACGATGGGGCTGCTGGGGGAAGAGTCCTGAGGTGCAGCTTGTGCGGTAAGGGTCACAATGACGGCACTGGGATACTCGGGAGACGTCGTAATGACCTTTTCTATGTAAGGTCTTCTGTATGATGGTGGTGTCGTTGGCTCTGTGCCTGCAACAGGGGCTTGACCGGATGGATTTTCCGGTGCAAGTTCACAGCCCTTCTTTTATTTTCATTGCCCATTCTATATCGCTGGCTACACTGCTACTGTATTTCCTTGTCCAATGACTACATGACTACTCCTAGCAATAATACAGGCTCCTTCACTTGCTCTGTTCAGCCCACACCATCCCATACGCATCGCTACCCTTGCGACACTGTAACACAGCCGACCTGTTGCACAACCCACTCGACCTAAAGCAGTATGAAGTCAAATCTGTAATTCAATGTCATCGTATCCGGGCTCGTACTCCTCACCTGGAGCGAGCGAGTGCCGACAGCACTTACATAATGGAAACCGTGACCCATAATAGATAAGGTTAGCTTCGGATCTCCACGCCTCTTCAACATGACATGTCCGGCTTGGTATCTATCCAAGCAACTATAACGTTCGCCTGGACTTTCCTCAAGGGTAAAAATGAATGTCCGAATGGGAGTTGATATCTGAGGATCGGCCGGCCCGGGTACCGAAGAGTTGGAAGCTTCCCCCGACCATCGGAGCTAGACGTTGGTAGAGTAGACTCCTGCCCTATTTACTTACATGAGCCAACTCCAATAAAGTCTGGCCTTCCCTTGCCAAAGACTACAAACCACATCTTAAAGACTTAAGCAAATACCATTGGCATCATGTCTTCCCAAGTTAAGCTGCCCGAACCGTTTGCGAGCATCCCGCGGGAGTCGTTCCTCTTCGGACCATCCCCGATTCAACACCTGCCCCGCATTTCGGCAGAGCTCGGAGGCAAGGTCCAGGTCTACGCCAAGCGTGAAGACTGCAACTCGGGTCTCGCGTATGGAGGAAACAAGACTCGGAAGCTCGAGTAAGTGCAGTCAATCCTCTTTCAAGGCTTTCTGCAGTTCTGTTTGTTGACGATGGCGACAGATATTTGGCCGCTGAAGCCCGGGCGCAGGGCGCCGACACCCTCGTCAGCATCGGCGGGGTGCAGTCCAATCACACCCGGCAGGTCGCGGCCGTGGCCGCCAAGCTGGGCCTGCAGTGCGCCCTTGTGCAGGAGCACTGGGTCGAGTGGTCCGACCCGGGCTACGACAAGGTGGGCAACATCCAGCTGGCGCGGCTGATGGGCGCGGACTCGCGGCTGGACCCCTCGAGCTTCGGCATCGAGCACAAGGCCACGCTCCAGAAGCTCGAGGCCGAGCTCGCGGGCAAGGGGCGCAAGACGTACTACATCCCCGCGGGGGCGTCGGACCACCCGCTCGGCGGCCTCGGCTTCGCGCGCTGGGCTTTTTGAAGTGGCGGCCCAGGAGGCCGAGATGGGCGTCTTCTTCGACACGGTCATCGTCTGCGCCGTCACGGGCTCCACGTTCGCCGGTATGGTGGCCGGGTTCAAGCTGGCGGAGAAGAAGTGCGGGGCGCGCCCGCGCCGCGTCATCGGCATCGACGCCTCGGCGACCGTGAAGCAGACATTTGACCAAGTCCTGCGCATCGCGAAGACGACCGCGACCAAGATCGGGCTCGACGGCGACAAGGACATCACGGCCGACGACATTATTCTTGATGACCGGTACCACGGCGGCGTGTACGGCGTGCCGGACGAGCAGACGCTCGACGCGATCCGGTTCGGGGCGCGGACCGAGGCGTTCATTACGGATCCCGTGTACGAGGGCAAGAGCCTGGCGGGCATGATGGATATGATCCGCAAGGGCGAGCTGGCGGAGGGGAGCAATGTGCTCTATGCTCATCTGGGGGTCAGCTGGCTCTGAATGCCTACTCGGCGATTCAATGATCATGAAGCAGCAGAATATCTAGTTAGTAATTTGATGCTTGTTTATACCTGGTGATCAAATATCATGTTTTGTTCACTGATTATGGGTTTCTGGTGGCCTCAATACATCATCGCAAGATTCAGATAATGTCGAGTAGTAGGCGCTCCGGTGTTCGTTTCTAGCCTAGTCCAGATAGTTGCCATCTTGAGTTTGCTCGCTATCAAATCCCGGCAGTAAAGTCAGTTCTGGGAAGGATAGTTGATCGGCAGCTTGGACTTGGCCAACGATTTCTTGCATATAAACAAAGTTGCGGACGAAAAGCTTCCAAATATATAAAAATTCGGTTTCCTTGATGTCGAGACTCCAGACAGGCACCCACTGCCACTCGACAATCGAATGTGCCCCTGCGGTGTCTATAAAGAGTGAATCGCCCTGACTTGCTCAGATCGGCGTGGACGGGGGCGGGTCTGACAAGCAGTCCCACGTGTAGTAAACATTTTGGTGCCAATCCACCAAAGGAGCAAGTGTATTTCATTAGCAGATATAACAATATCTTGACCTTTTTCTTTAGAGCTTTACGTTTAACGTATGCTTCAACTTCTGTCTTCATTGAACTGTTCTCCTAAGGGTGTATGTATCTTCTCCAGGCTTATACCCATTAAAATGAGAATGCGCTGTTCTGTAGTCTGGATTGATAGGCGCGGAATCCCGTTTACCAATGGCACAATAGTGAGATAATAGGGCAGATGGCAGTTCCTCTTACATACTGAGACTTGACTTTCCTAATACTATACATTGGCTGGCCACTATAAATACATACGTAGCCGCCCAGCTCCCTCTCTGGTCCTAACATAGCGCCTATGGCGTGGCTGCTTGGGGCTGTCGGAATTACCTGGCGAATGGCCATCCCTGCGGCGCCAAGTGCCAAGACGGTTAGACGCTGCCAACCCGGATTTCCGGCACCACCACAAGCGCTCAGCCCCTGGCTGAGTAGCCCAAAAGCAAACAAGGACCGCCCGCAAAGCCTCCACAACCCCAAAGCTTGGCACTTTGTACACGTAAGGACGCGCGCTTGCCAAGAGCTAAGGGGGCCATAATCGTTCCAGCTTCCCGGGGTAATTACAAGGGAAAACCCGCGAAACGCCGTCTCCCCAACTTCTTATCCTTCTGGTTCGCAAAACCACACGACAATGAGCCGCTACAACCAGGAAATGCCGAAAAGCGGCGGCAAGTCGGGCTCGCGGCTCGCCTTTCTTCGCACGAAAAGGGTTCTCGTCACGCTGTCCCTTCTTGTCGTCGTCGCCATTGTTCTGATTGGTATGTTCGTATCGAGGCTCGAGTCAGATCAGGCGAGCTTACAAGATCTCCGCAAAGCGCTCGGTGCAAGCAACGTTTTTGCAAATCATGACAATAAACCCAAACCAGCAGAAGGTAATTATGTTCCTCCGCCCAATTGTCCCCCCCAACCCCAGGTTCGCGACACAGAAACTGACTCGCACCAGCGACAACGCCCGCCGACAGACGTCAATTCCCCGGGAGCATCGCCAATGGCACCGCGCTTCGCATCATGCCCCTCGGGGCCTCTACCGTCCGCGGCGAAAACTCCCCGGGCAACACCGGCTTCCGCAAGCCTCTGCGCGACGCCCTCGTGGCCCTGAACGTGTCCGTCAACATGGTGGGGTCGCAGCAGGTCGGCGACTTCGCCGACAACGAGGTCGAGGCCTACCTGGGCGTGCGCGTCTCGCAGGTCCACGAGCGCTCCAGGCCGGCCGTGCAGCAGTACAAGCCCAACGTGTTCATTATCAACGCCGGCATCAACAACGCCCTGACGAAGTTCGAGCTGGACACGGCGGGGCAGGACATGGGCAAGTTCATCCGAGACTTGTTGAAAATGTCGCCGCGCGCGCTCGTCGTCCTCAGCACCCTGACGCCCAGCCGCGTGCCCCACTGCGAGCCGTTGATTCAGGACATCAACCAACAGTTCCTGGACCTGTACAACCGGCTCAAGGTCGAGGGACTGCCCATCGTCGTCGCCGACGTGCACCACGCCACTGCGAAGGACCCCGACGCTCTCCAATTGTCCGACATCACCAGCGACGGAACTCACCCCACCGGTCCGGGGTACGAGCAGATGGCCCGCATCTACACCAAGGCCGTTCAACGTGCCGACGAATTGAACTTCCTGCAGGTCCCGGTGCCCCTCGCCGGTGTCCCCGACGACGGTGCCTCGCCTGCGGCGGTTGCGTCGTCGGCGCCCAAATTGGCGAGGCACAGTGCGGCCCATGAGCAGAGGCGGCGGTTCCTGCACATGAAACGAGAGTTGTGCATCACGTCCAATCCGAACTTATGGGGCAAGGTCTAGCCGCGGCATGGTCTCTTGTTTCGCTGGCAAAACGGTTGGAAGTTTTGTTGCACTCATTCGACCGACGGATGTGCGCTGTCACATCATAACCCGGCCGGTCTCGTATGGGGATTAGCAAGAATATAACAAAACATGCCGACGTCACGAAGAGCAGGAAGAGGTTTCCCCATAAACTCGGACTGGAATGACGACGACCCTCTGGAGGAAATGTGATTTTTGCTACAGCAAGGCCAGGATGTCTCCCAGGTCGAGGTCTTTACGGAAGGGCTCCGAGGGGCGTCTGCCCGACGAGGTCCTCTCCTCTGACTGCTTGGATGCCGGTCTATCGGGCCGCCGGAGTGGATTTGTTCAAGCTGGGCCACTCCACTGGAGGAGAGGAAGAGGAAGCATCGCACGAGACCATGGCCCATCGCCACTAACCAGCCGCCCAACCACCCCGACGTGCCCCTCCATCTTCAAAACAGGTCTCACATCTGCAGCACCTGGTAGTCGAACGCTAGCCCAGGCACCCTGTCCTGTTCCTATCGCGCTTCGTTCACTCACTAAACGAAGATGATGTATTGGGGATGAGTCGGAAACCTTCAAATCATCAGGCCCTCCACGCGGAGCGGAAGAAACTGTTCTGGCGGCGTTTGAACTGTTTTGCCTTTTACAATTTTGATAGGAAGCTAAAAGGACTATATGTGCTACTATACATCTTGTGAATTCGGACCATACAAGCTTTGCAAAGTACCTTGATTGCTATCGAATGTGTCAGTTGACGAATCAAATGCGGGTTTTCAAGAGATATGGGGAGCTATTGTCTATTGATTCCAAGAGTTCCTTTCCAGACGTATCCTACATAAGTATACTACAACACCCTTTCTCTCAAGTGAAAAGGTAAGCTACGCCCAGCATCTCAAGAGACACCTTCCATCCCTTTCCCTTCCCCTATAGGTTAGAAGCACGCCGTCATGCGTCTTAACATCCGTGGATTCCGCTCGTCTCTCCCTTGCTGCTCCAAAGCTGCGCGCTTGAGCCTGCTTCTGCAGTCGGGACAGGGGATGGCCATGTGTAGTGTGCGGTGCGCCGGGGCCGGCATGGTGCCGATGCAGTTGATGCCGTAGGCCATGGCCCCGCCGCAGCGCTCCAGGTTGTTGTTGGCCGTCTCCCGGCAGCCGCAGGCCCAGAGGACTTCGGGGTGGTAGCACATGACGCCTGCTTTCGTTTATAAGCGCTGGGCTTAGCTTCTATTCGTCTGGATATGACTTCTTTGGAACTAACAGTACCAAGAAGCCCAAAAGAGGTGCAGAAGCTAATAAGCGAAGCACAGAAGGAACGGGAAGAACAGAAGACAGCGAATAGAAGAGAAAATGCGATGCTACAGGCTCGCTGTCTTATGAAGGAGAAGGATGGAAGAAGACTTGAAATTGTCACTTGCTTTGCAGCCGAAGCTTCCAGTATCTATAAGAGCGCACTCGCATGGCTTCTATTGTTTACCAAAAGGGCCTGTTTCTAATTAGACCAAGGAAGATTGTGTTCTTTATCTACAAACTCTGGATCGCACAGTTTCTATTCTCTCCCAGGCACAAAGGTTTTTCCCTGGCAGTGGACAATGCATATTGTATATTCTTAGTGGTTTACAAGTCTGTTCACAATGATGGAAATTAAATGGAAGGAATGGTCCTGTTCTAGCGCCCTAGGGGTAGCAAACAAAGACGGTTCTATTTACAGTCAACACCTCTGTTTCAAGGAGTATCAATAACCAGGGCACCGCCTCAAACGTCCCTTGAAAGCGGCATCTGGGTCCAGAGGAGTCGGGGAAGTTGATCTCCTTATTAGTTTCTAGAGACCCTGCAGATATGATGACGTACCCATGCCCTCCCTTGAAGAAGGAACATGCACGCTACAGACTCGGACATATACTATTGGCATTGAAAACGTGACCTCTTCGGGATATTTACCCATGTGTTCATATCGCGGCATTGCCAACTTCATGAACAATACATGTTGACACCCCCTGTGGCTTCCAAAGTCCGAGATAGCTGGTTTTGGCCACTTCACATCTGTCACGTATGCTTGGGTGACTTCAACTATGGCATGAGCGTAGTCTTCGAAATATTAAACCTGATTATAACGTGATACCTCTATCTCTCGTCATTCCCACTTTGTCTAGAATACTCATCTCGAACATTAAGACGGTAATGAAAAACTCCCAGTCTCGGCGCTGACCAGCGAAACTGCATCTGGAACGGGAATTTCTTCAGGGACCAAAAGGTTATAGAGATCCCAAAACAATAAAGGCAAAAAGGAGAGAGAGAAGAAAAAAGAAAGTCAAAAAGAAGACGTATCCTACTGAGTAGGATGCATCGGGAATTGAGCCCGATGCGGGGGTCGAACCCGCAGCCTTGAGATTAAGAGTCTCACGCTCTACCGATTGAGCTAACCAGGCAGGTTCTTGTTGTTGTTGTTGAAGATGAGGGAGCTTATCGTGAGATTAGTTTGGTGTAGGCGACGAGATGGGGCGGCTTGGCTTGGGTTGACGAAAAGGGAGGTGAATACCGTGGTGGGTGCCAAGGGGGAATAAGTCAGGGACACAAAGTCTCTACGTAGAACCAAAGGATAAGTCCAGCAATTCCATAGCATTTACATTTTTCACCATACATATCTCCGTGAATGACCGCTGCTGCTGCTGCTGCTTCTACTGCTGCTGCTAGTGCTACTGCCACTGCCACTGCTGCCTTCCTTGCCACAATAGTGTCGCATCCTTTTGTTTCCACCATGGCCATGATGCGTCTTTCCGCCACCAGCAGATGATTCTTCTTTGTCTTGACGACAGCCGCAATCAAGATCTTCAACCTCTTCGAGGACTACATCGGTATCCATCTGGAAACTCAGGATCTCCGCGTTGAGCTGCACCACCGTCTCCTCCCACTCGTCGACATCCTGCTGCCACTTCTGCATCTTGGCCTCGACCTCGGCGATGAGCCCCCAGTGCCGCGGCGTCGCGTGCACAAGTGGGTGTTGTTGGTGCTCTATGGTGCTGCCGTCCGCGACCGACACCTCGCGATCGTAGCGGGCCTCGGGCAAGTAATAATCGGGGCTGCGCGCGGGCGGCTTGTCGAAATCCTTGGACCGCAGCGCCCGGTCGTGGAGGACAGTAAAGTGTTGCAGGTTCTTCTTGGATTTCCGGACGTTCTCGCGCGCGTCGTAGAGCTCTTGTTCTACCTGCATGACGTAGTCCTCGGTGAAGGCCGAGCCCTTGTCCTCTGAGTACGTCGTTGGGACGCCGTCAACGTCGAGGTCTAGAATGCAGTGGTGATGGTTAGTAACAGTAGATGCACCATCGTCTCCATTGTCTCCCTGCAGCGCGTCTCCTTTTTCTTCATGGAGCTGGATGTCATCTTTCTTCTCATCTTCCTCGGGAACCGCGACAAAAACCTCGCAGGGGGTGGTCTTACAGGGAGTAGAGTGTCCATGCAAAGAAGGTGCTAGAGTGTAGAGATTGTCTTGATCTGGCTCGATGATCGTGGGCTGCCGACTGGCCTGGCTGGACCAGGAAGACGACGATGTGTTGGAGCGAATCGAGCCAGAAAGTGACGATAACCCAGAGATCCGCGATAGGTTGCTCTCCACCCTCCTCAGTCGCCGTTCCACCCTCGGTATCATGTTGTGGCTGTGTAACGAAGCCATCACGTCCATATTCTGTAATCGTATGCGTAAGCGTTGATGCTTTCGGTTGTTAGGGATATGTCCATTCTGCGAACAATGCGTATTATCTATGTATAGAAAGAGTGCAAACGCCATAAAACAAGGGTGGGAGACTGGCTCACTATATAATGTAGTGTGTTCTGAAAGCGACCAACATCTGCCTTTGTTTGCCTGGGTGGGACAAAGCCATGGTGTTTTACCATTTTCGGTGGTTCTGGACATTTCAGCCTGGAAATCCAGACCACTATGTGTTGTCTTTGAGTGACACCCATTCCACGTACGATTCTTGCCTGAGCGGCATATTGAATGAAAGGAGTGTGAAACGTGTATGCCTCAACAACGTGTCAGACATGCACGGTCATGCTTAACAGCATTTTGTCTTTCTTCGTGAAGCTGGCACCTCAGGGTGTTTGTACCGCAAAGTTACCGCTCCTTAATAATAGCGATGAGTTGCTGGGTAGAGGTAAATAGTTGCTCCAAGTCCCTTTGCTGGTTTTGCTCCATTCCCCCTTGCTAGCAATCCCACGAATGTAGTCGTCGTCGGGCGCATGCCTTGTCTCATCTGCCGAAGCGCTTAAGTAGACCTTGTCGAACCCGGTTGCCAGCTTGGACAGGCGACGGACTATTGAGCTTCTCAAGTAGTCTGGCGGCCGAATCGGGCCCTTGTAAGCTCCGGCATCGGGTCCGGCAATGGTTCCCATGCATCTCAAGATCCGGGAGCGCAACGGGTACCTGCGGATCATGCGATGCAGGACCCGGATCCGGACCAGCAGGGGTAGCAACAAATGGGGCTTGACGGACAGTCCCGTACTGATTCTGGCATTTGACCTTTTGCGATTGCAGCGGTTGTACGAGGTCCACGGCCTCCGGCGCACTTTACGCAGCCGATTTGCAGCCAAGGGGACCACAGTTTGACCTTGGATTTAGGAAAGCCCTTCAGGAAGGCAACAAAGTACGACCCGACGTTAGTTGTGATCGGCATCCCGTCAGCGTTCCCCGGACGTGTGGGCGTGGAGACATTATCCAGTTGGCAATTCGGGGGGAACACGCTGGGTGGCAGGGATCTGTCAAGGAGGGGCCAGCGGCAGTCACATTAGCGGCCATCCTACACCGTACGGTCTGCTGAGAAATTCAGGGCTATCGGGTGACTGTGCTTTTCCTCCATTCTTTTCTTTTGAGCCGCTCATTGCATTCGTCTCGGAATGGGACCCGACTGATATGGCATGCATCTTGTTATACATGGTCAAGATTTGGATGCAGGTATTACACACCGATCGATCGCCAGTGGCTTGTAGCATTCCAGTAGGTGTTCGACTCATTATCCCAGCCGGCCAACTTTACTTCCTCTGCTACCCAACAAAGCAACAGCCACATCGATAACGGGAGAGGAAATCGGCTATTAGACGCCACATCATACCCCGTCCAATGCTAATGTGCACTGAGCAAACATCACGGCTGGTCCCCTCGTCAGAGATAAGGGCGTTCATTCCTGACGAGACGGCGCAGGGGTCACGCCCTCTCTCTCTCTGCCGTTGGTTAGCCCTACTACATTACGTCGCGGCGTGCATGGTCCGCGTAGTATCGACATGCAGGGCGCACATGTACCGTCTCTCCAACGTGTCTCACTTTGATTACTTTTTCGTTTCCTTATCTCTCCGACCGAGGCAGCAAGCTGAACGACGGCGTATGCACGCACTTTCGCTCATCTCTTTTGCAGTTTCTTCACCTAAACCCAGTAGATTGAAAGTGTGATCACCAGCCGTCCCGCACGAGTTTCTCGAATGATGATTAGCCGGATGTGATGAAGCTTCGAGTACAGCCCTGCTGCATATGGATCTCGATACGGTCGGCGATCTTGTCACGGCGCTGGTGTCTACCTACGATGATGGGCTGGAATGTTACACGAGATGGCAGCGGAAGCAGGGGCAGGCGAACCATTATCGAGGCCATTCCCGGAGGGGTCAGGTGTCCGACAGTGGTAGCTGTGGATTGAGCACCTCGCTCATGGTATCGGCGTCTCGGTTGCGACAGGTCTACGACAGCGGCGTGGACGTTCTCGGCGATACGTTTTCAACCGGCGACAGTAAGACACATCGGCACCATCGTTCCTTACCTATCTTGGTTTCTCCCCTGAGTATCTGACTGTTGCGACAACAGAGCAATGCCGTGGATCGCTTCAAGCCAGCCTCGAAATGCTGCAAGCGCACGTCGAGGCGCTGCACAGCGCTGCTCGGCGCGACAATGCCCCGCTGGGCCTGTTCGAGATGATTCGGGCCTCGGAGGCGGCGCGCATATCGTCGCTGCGCGCCCTCGCGGAGCAGTACCAGCGCGTAGCCGTGGGTCGCCTGGTCCCGAGCGAGCTTCCCATCCGGCAACCACCTCCGCGACGGCCGAGTGCTGAGCCCTCTTCTCCTGTCGAGATAGATGCAGAGACGGACTTCGCTCCCGAGCTGGCGGGATATGACGACGGGGCTGAGGGGAGGATTTGGAATGGTACTGGTGGTGATGGTCAAGGAGGAGGACAAGGGGAAGAAGGCGAAGGGATGGATGAAGTTGCTGGGGGCGATGAAGAAGGCAATGAGACGGATGTCGCCGCCATGAACAACACGCCATCCCACCACCATGCCAGATCGCCACCGTCTCCGCCACCGACGCCCAAGGTGATTCCCCTGACGACCTGCAGTCGACTTGCACATCCGAGTTCGGGCCTCGGCCCCGCGCGAGCGTCTTCAGCGTCTTTTGCCCCGAGGCCATGAAGTACCAGGTCGACCTGCAGAAGGCCACGCCTTTGTCTTCGTCATCATCATCGTTGTCGGCCTTTCATCGGAAGAGGGACACTTGCTGCAGTCAGTGTGGTTACAGATGGAATGGAAATGGAAACGATGGCGGGGACAGCAGAGACCCTATGTCCTCTTCCAACAACCGCAAAAAGGCCGCCTTCGCCACGACCATCAAGGACGGGTTCCAGCTGACGCCAAGGTTCCTGGGCAAGTCGCACTGCGGCACGGGCGGGTTCGGCTGTGTGCTGTGCACCTCGAGCGGCAGGACAGACGTGTACGAGTCCGTCGAGAGGCTGCGGGACCATATCAACGCGTCGCACGACAAGTGGCAGATGCTTCACGAGAGGGACATGGTCAACTGTTGAGGTGGCTTGGATCGGATCCATCTAAGCGGCAATCGTTTTGTCTTGTCTTTCTCTCTCTCTCTCGTTCCTGCATTTATTTTTTCCATGCCGCTTTTGCTTTTGGTCCTTTGGGATGAAGGTTGGGTTTCGGTTAATACGGCGTATGGTCGTTAAGTGGTTGCCTTGACTTGGGGTCCACCAAAGTGGTGCGTTGGTATACTCGAGTTCTTCCGGATTGCGGTATGGTGAGGTCAGCAGGTCTGCTGCTGTGGATTTTTGAAGGCGATGGCGATGTGTCTGGTGGACGCCTCGGTTGCCCGTGAGGGGCTGCGCCGAATCAAGTTACGCCTATAAGTACAGGCCTGGTATCCAATGAAGAAAGGGGCAACATGGACAACGCCGGTTGCCGTAACGCTATGTAATTGTTTTTGCAATAGCTACAGATCGTATTTGGGGCCCAGTTCACCTGTAGCTATACTATAAGCTTGATCCTTCACGTATACAACTCGGTTTGCCAACTTCCATATTCGTACGGAATAGAATTGATGTAGGTGGGCCATTGCAAATCTTTTCTATGTTGAGGAAGTTCACCAAGCCCCCCTTATGTCATTATTTCGCGTAATTGACCTACCTACGGTCGATTTCCCGCTATTCATGCCTGCGCCCTACAGCTGTAAAAACAGGATAGGTTCGTCTAATGCCAGCATCATTTCAAGAACCAAAATTCCAGGAGGTGCAGTAGAGGAGAACTGAGCCCCCGAGTCAGCTTATTCACGTCAATATTATGACAGGGCTCCCGTATGTCTTTTTTCAACTTGGGGATATGCAGTCTCGTCCTTTCCGAATAGGAGTGGACCTTTTTACTATAATACCCCGTCTTTCTACTCCCGTACCCGCTTGTCAAAAGGTCAAGAGTGGGTCCCATATGGGGTCACACCAAGGCAGCCGAATTGTATAGGACCCGAATGGCCGCCCAAGGCAAGAGTGGATAGGCATGCGGTTGACAACGACCGACAATGTCAACTTCCGGAAGTCTGTAAGGGACCTTTTTACGGCGCATAGCTACTCGAACCAGCATTTGGGCGACTTTGGTCCATATCGGCCGCGAGAATTCGAGGCTCAGTCGGACAACAATTTGCGGCACGGCAGTTTGACGTTGATGATGATGATGATGGCTGTGAGGGCATCCCCGTTCATTCAGGCAGCCGAATTAATGAGTTCTTCGAGAATTTAGCTATAAGAAGGGGACGAGATCATGTCGCTGGCAATATCCAAAATCCACTACTCACCACCCAAATAGTAAACCAGTCAACACAACAATAACCTTCCACACACTCCTATCCATCTTCAAGACACTTCAGTCTCTACCAACCAGCCTTTTCATCCAAGATGCAGTTCTCTTACGCCGCCCTCTTCCTCGCCTCCCTGGCCGCCGCCACCCCCTGGCCCAACGCGCCACCTTCGACTACTGGGCCGGCAAGGACTGCGGCGTCCCCAGCTCGGGCTACCACCTGACCGACCGGGAGTCCGCCAACGAGTGCCACAGGCTGGAGCAGACCCCGCGCCCGGGCGCCGTCACCCTGTCCGAGATCACCCCCGGCTGCGAGCGTAAGTTGTTATATCCCCTTGAATATCCGCCATCTACACTTATTCCCAGAAGGAGGAAATGCTGATTGCTTTGTCTATTCCTACAGTCCACCTGTACTCCAGCACCGACTGCAACGTCACCACGGGCGGCGACTTCCTCGCCGTCAAGGGCGAGTGTGTGGTCATGGACGGTCCCGCCGAGGCCAAGTTCGGCGGGTTCAAGTTGGTCTGCTAGAGGCAGTACTACTACGATAAAGGGGCAGGTCATGGTTAGTTTCGAACAGCTTGACTACTGTGTTTGTACATAGCTAGCCTGGGCTGGACACTTGCCCACTGGGAAAGCCTTTGCACCATAGTTTCGACTATACTCTCTCTCATCAATCTTACATTCATAACCCTAACTCATGTCTTATATGAAATTCAGTGACTGTACCATCGCGAGCACAATGCTTCTGTGAAATATGATTTTATGATGCCCTCCGTTTTCAACTAAAAAAGTCAAAAATGAAGCCTATTCACTATTCTCGCCAACTCTGACACCAACAAGACCCCCCTCCTCAAATCCCACCTCCACAGAACGACCCAACCGCCCAAAAGCGAAGTAATCCCCGTAAAGAGGATGATAGACCCATACGAGGTCCCGTACCCAAACCGCGTACTGGCCGTGACCATTCCCGCATCGAGCAGCCCCACGCCCGCGAACCCGCCACCAGCATACCCGATTCCCCGCACGCCGTTGAGCAATCCGTACAGCATCCCCGGATCGATGGCCTCGTTCCGCTCCGCGGCCTCGCGCTCCAGCTGCTTCAGCATCCCGCCCCAAGTGGCGCTGTACCCACCCGCGAAGAAGCCGAACGTGACCGAAAACACCACGAGGAGGCCGATGCCGCCTTGCACAGTAGTCAGCCCCCAGAAGAGGAACGTGGCGACGGCGCAGGCGAGGGGCGGGATCGCTGACACGACCTGGGCCGAGAGGGCGATGCGCTTGTAGTCGCTAAGCCAGCCGAATAAGGAGGATGCAATGATGCCGGGCGCGTTGAAGAGTGCTAGCATTAGGGTGCCCGAGGTCTGCGACAGGAGGAGGATGTCGCGGGCGTAGGTGCTCAAGTACGTCTGCGGGATGCCGTAGCCTGAGCTCTGGAAGATGATGGCGGTGCTGTAGAAGTAGATGGAACGGTGTCGTAGGAAGTCCCACGGAATCTTGCGTGCTCTCGTCTCGTGCGCTAGGAGTTTCGAGGGGTGGGTTGGGATCATGCAGATGGCAATGATGCTCATTCCTCCGACAATGCCAGTCCACGCCCTCAGTGCCGTCCGAAAGCCGTAAGTGTCGATGAGAGCCCGCAGCAGGAACGGACAACTAGTCCCAACGACGTTCTTGCAGGACAGCACGATCCCGTATGCCAGCGCCCGGTTGCTGGCACTGTACCACTCGCCCAGAGAGAGCGTGATGGGACTGTAAATGAGAGCGCAACCAAGCGCAGACGTGATGCCCTGGGTCGCGACCAGGTGCCCGATGCTGGTGCTGTACGAGGACAGGAAGAAGCTGGCGCACGCGATGACTGTGCCGCACAGGGCGGCGGCTTGGCGCCGATGGGCCCACCGCCTGGTGAAGAGGGCGAAGAGGAACGGCATGGACAGATACATGACGCCGTTGGCGGTCGTGCCGATGAAACCGGTGCTGCTCCGATCGCCCTCCAACGTCCAGTTGTCGGAGTAGTATTGCTGGAAGACGCCGTAGCTCATGGCAAAACCTGCACACGTTGCGGCAGTGTACGTCAGTAGCGTTGTTCATAAGTCCATCTAGCTGTGCAGCGGGAAATCTACCCCATATCGGTAACTGGATAATCCCAGAACCTATCAAGACACCGAGCCGTGTCCTCCTTGATTCCACCTGTCTTGAGTCCGAACGTTCCGCATCATCGACAGTGCTTTGTCCGACACCGGGAACATGCCGCTCACTACTCGCAGATGCTGGCAACGCCGAGGGCGCGACTTGCCTGGTTTCCCTCATCTTCACTCACTCTCTGGCCCAAGCTAAGAACCGCTTCCCTCGTACCAATGCCACGCGACAACGATGACGACGACGAAGACGACGAAGAAAAAGAAGCCGTATCCGACAGCCTTACCCGCGGACCCTTGCCCGGCTCCGGCCTCGTCTTGCCGTTGTACCGACAAAACCCGCGCCGCCGGAGGGTAGACCGGATCGCGTACTCGCCGAACTCGTGCCCGAAGAGCTCCCGGGAGAGCTCGAGGTAGGACATGGCCTGCTGCTCCCGGTTGGCCGTCACGTACGCGACCAGCTCGTCCTCCTGGGCCTTGGTCAGCTTGGGCGGCCGGCCCGTCCCGCGGCTGACGAACTTGGTGGACAGGGCGCGCTTGATCTGGCTTTCCGTAAAACCCGTGATGGCCTCGATCTCCTTGCGCGTGCGCAGGGCGTCGCGGTACAGGATGTTGATGCGGTCGTGGTCCTGCTGCGTGAGGGCTTTAGTGTGGATTCCCTTAGGGCGCGTCATCTTGGGTGTTCAATAATGGAACCAACAAGTATGCATACGAGTACATGCAGGTAGCTTACTGGTGACAGAGGACCAAGAAGGGCCAAGCTGCAGGGACCAAGGGAGAATAAATAAGTGCTTCCGCTTCCCCTGCCGCGGAAGAAGCCGGTTGAAGGTCCGAATACGACAAGGTTAAATCGACAGCGGGGCTGGACGTGCTCACGGATCCTGGTCTGCCGGTGGCTTCGGTACCTGAAAGATGGACACTCGTCAGCCTGCAGGGAAGGGAGCTGCTTGTGCACAGCAGTAAGTTCGAATGTCGAGATGCCAGGCAGGCAGGCAAGTAGCAACAGCAAAACACTATGGTGTTGATTGCATGTGAGGTAGGAGTTGATCTCGTCTCGTCTCGTCTCATTTCGTCTCGATGAGGGTGATCCTAAAAAGCAGCCGATGTTGAATTTACCCCGCTAGAGTTGACAACTTACAGGGCGCGCCCACCTGGAGAATATTGAAGGTTATTGCCCGATGCAGAAATAACACCCTGGGTTCGAGAAAAGTTGAGTTCAACGGCGCGTCTTTGTTAGGCGACTCAAAAATAAGAAAACGAGACCTTCGACACACTACGATTAATACAGGTATGCCCAAGATGTCACCATGTCTTCATCACGTTCAGTGACCGGGGCTGGTTGTGTGAGTAGGCGACTACACGTCGTACAGTAAAAATGGCTGATAAGTCTCTTGCGGAAGCTATCTTAGAAAAAAAAGCATTGCGCCTTACTTTGTTATACGGTCTGCAGTTAGCCATTAAGGGAAAAGACATTGGCTGTTTGGTTGAAACGAGCAGTCTGTGTTCATGTTCAGGAACTATGTCTACGTTAGGAAGAAAGGCTCAGTTAGATAAACACACGACCCCATGCAGACCGCCAAACCATCACTCAGTAACCATGTCACCACCGTCTCACAGCACCATCATCTCCCCCATCTCCTCCACCGGCCCCATCGACGCATCCCACAGCGTCGGCTTGCCATGCATGACCCTCTGCCAGACGGGTCCCCCCGCCAGCGCCGCGGCCCAGCGCCGCAGCTCCGGGGGCACCAGCTTCCCGTTCCCGGCGTCGACGCAGCGCAGCACGAGCGGCAGGAGGTGACTGTCGAGCGCGGTCGGGCCCACGTCGTTGCCGAAAGTCCATTCCGGTGAGGGGCCGCTGCGCTCGCGGTGCGCGACGATCTCGGCGAAGATGGTACGCAGGTCCGCGTGGGCTTTGGCTACGACGGCGGGCTGGAAGGCGAGGGCGTTGTTCTCGTTGTGGCTGTATGTAAGTGAGTAGGTCAACTGGTAGGAGCTCTGTAGCACATGTGGGCGGGCGGGAGAAAGTAGAGAAGGGAGTATGTAGTGCTTGCATAAGCCATTCATTGAAAAAGGTTAGACTTACAACTTGAGCTTGCCTTCCAGGGCCTTGCGATACTCCGGGCTGAGGTCCGTTCTCTTGAGAATCTCCTCGACTGGCGACGGGTTGCGCTGCGTCATCTCCTTGGTGGGATTCTTATTGGTGAACGACAGGCCGGGAATGGCATGGAACCGCCCGAGCAAGTCCCTGATGACGCCCGCGTGCGCGGCCGGCAGCATGGCGGGGTAGTGCGTCTCGGCCAGGTAGAGCGTGATGGAGATGCTGTCCGTGAGCGGCTGTTGGAGAGGGCCGCCCGTCATGGCGGGGACCTGACCTTTTGGGTTGATGTGGACGAGGTAGTCTTCTGCCAGGTTCTCGTCCTTCTTATGGTGCACGAAGCGGAGCGTGACTTGCTTGGGCGATCGCGCGTTCGCCGTCGTGGGGCCGAGGAGGGCCGTGTGGCGGGCCATCATGGAGTACAGGGAGAAGGGCGCGGAGTAGAGCGTGTATTCGGCATTGCCAAGGTCTTCAGTCATTGTGTGTTTGGGAAGTAGACGTTCGATTTCAGGTGCAGAGGACTGTTGCGCAAAGTGGGAGATGCTATTGCTGGGATTAATTTGCGACAAGAAGTCACGGAGACACGAATTATTAACCTACGACCCTACCTTACTGCAGCGACCTCGTCTTGTAATGCGAAGGGCGCGATCTCACCTTGCTGCCCAGGCAGTCGCCATTGAAAGCTTATCAGGTAAAGTTGGTCCGAAGAGACGACGAACCAGACGGTCCTAACGAACACGCCCTGATGTTTGATCAGAGGAACCTTCCATGACAAAAGCGCCAATGCGAACAATATGTCCTTCTATGCATGTTTCTCAGGGGATAATCGCAATCATTCGCATTCAGAAGAAAAGCTATTGACACGAAGTGTGTAATGCTGAGGATTCCAGCTGTAAATGCAGTCTGGTAAGCATGTAAGTGGCTACCCCGCTAAACCGGAGCTGATGCTGATTGCGGGACGGAAATGCCGAGGTTTGAGGCAATGACGTGATGGATATCAGTCAGCACAATCCAGGACACAACGGCCGGTGGTAGGAACCCAGGAAGACTGAGAAATTCCCAAAAGGAAACAAGATCATACAGACCCATAATGTCGGCGGAAGGCGAGCTGCAGTACGACCCCGACCGAACGGGCTCCTGGCTGGTCTGCACGGCGTGCGGCACCCAGTTCCCGACCGCGGACCGGCAGGCCGTCAAGACGTGCTTCATCTGCGACGACCCGCGCCAGTTCACCCCCAGACAGGCCAGGCCTTCACCACGCTCGACGAGCTGCGCAATTCGGGCCACAGAAACACCTTCACGCCGCTGTTCTCGCGCACCTCGCTGCCCTCGTCGGGCGACGATGACGGCGGCGACAGCTGGGCGTTCACGTCGATCGTGACGGAGCCTAAGGTGGCCATCGGCCAGCGCGCCATTCTGATTCGGACCCCGCGCCACGGCAACGTGCTCTGGGACTGCGTCACGCTGCTGGACGAGTGGACCTTCATCCAGATCCGCGCCCTGGGCGGGCTGACCGCTATTGTGATTTCGCACCCGCACTACTACTCGACGCACCTCGAGTGGGCGCGCGCCTTCAACTGTCCCGTCTACCTCGCGGCCGAAGACAAGGAATGGCTGGCGCAGACGGATGAAGAGCACCAGGTCTTCGTGCCGGAGGGGACAGAGGAGATGGAGCTGGAGCTGAAACCGAGCAACTACGACGAGAGCGGGCAGCCGCAGCAACAGTTGCAGCAAGCGTCGCCGTCCGGCATCAAGATCCTCAAGCTCGGCGGACACTTCCCGGGCTCCTGCGTATTACTTTATAGACGGCGCCTGCTTATCGCCGATACACTGTTAACAACGCCCGCGGGGCTCGGCAGCTGGCACGCGGACGCGGTGGGCGAGGCGCGGCACCGCCCGCGCGGGATGAACAGCTACGCCTTCATGTGGAGCATCCCCAACATGATCCCGCTGCCGCCCGCGGAGCTGGTGCGGATGTGGAATATTCTCAAAAGCACGAGTTCCGGTCGACGCACGGCGCGTTCCTCAACACGGACATCGTCGAGGCCGAGGCCCGGATGCGGCGGCGGGTGCTCGACAGCATGCAGATCCAGATTCGGCATATGGGGTACGGGGATCATGAGTTTTTGAAGGAGGATATTTGAGGTTTAGCGAGCGTACCATGTATATAGGAAGGTTAAATACACCACGCATATATCAAGTCAAGCATTGCATATTTCTAAAGAACTCTAGTATACATTCGTAGGGGTATTTGAACCCTATCTTGGGACCCTACAATTTGCTCTGCCCGCCCTGGGGCACTTTGACAACAACCTTGCCCCAAGTCTCCCGCCCGCCCAGCGCCAGCAGCGCATCGGGGATCCGCTCGAGCCCGACATATTCCTTGTCCGTGAACGTGGTGCCGCGGAACTTGCCCTGCGCGATGAGCTTGCCGATGCCCTCCCAGACGAGGGGGACGCTCTCCTTCTCGTGCACGGCGTACTGGCCCCAGTGGATGCCGACGAGGCTGATGTTCTTCAGGAGGACCTTGTTCATGGCCACCTTCTCGATGGCGCCCGCCGCGAACCCCACGACCAGGATCCGCCCGTTCCACGCGATGCACTTGGTGCTCTTGTCCACCATGCCCACGGGGTCGTACACGATATCCACGCCCCGCTTCCCGCCGGGGGTCAGCTTCTTCACCTGGTCCGGCCAGTCCGCGGCGCGGTAGTCGACGACGTGGTCGGCGCCGAACTGCTTGGCGACCTGCAGCTTGCGCTCAGACCCCGCCGTCGCGATGACGGTGGCGCCGAACGCTTTCGCGACTTGTACGGCAGCTAGCCCGACGCCGCCCGCCGCCGCGTGCACGAGGACGATGTCACCGGCCTTGACGCCCGCGCGCAGGACCAGGGCGCCGTAGCTCGTGGGGGCGGTCACGAAGAGGCCGGCGGCGTCCTCGAAGGACCAGCCCGCGGGGACGGGCAGGAGCTGGACCTCGCGCGCGCACACACTTGCGTGGCGTAGGCGCCTTGGCTGGCGCCGAAGACTTTGCTGCCGACGGGGAACTTGGGAGATTTGCTGTTGGCTGGGGTGGCGAGGACGATGCCGGAGAACTCGGCGCCGGAGACCCAGGGGAAGGCTACAAGGGGTCAGAAAAGAGTACATAAGCAAGTGGTAGTAGAGATGAACATACGCGGCTGGTGTTGGTATTTGCCCTGGATCTGCAGGATGTCGAAGAAGTTGGTGGCGGCGGCGTGCACTTCAATCAAATAGTCGTCAGGGCCTGGCTTCGGGTCTGCGAGGTCGGTGACCTTGAGCTCCTTGGGGCCCTGAAAGACGGAATCGGTGTCAGATACATGGCAGCATGTGCTGTCAGAGGTAACGCGAGGCTTACCTTTACATATTGTGCTACCTGGATTCCCTTCATGTTGGGTATTTACGTATGATCTGGTTAAAGTAAGAAAACAGGGTAGATGTACAACGGTAAGTGATACAGTGGAAAATGCAGTACAATGGAAAAGGTTGCAATTGGTATTTACTATGTACCTACGTTCAGCTTGAGAGATGATACAGATTGAAGTAAGACAGGGTGGTTGGATAATACGGGGATGAGCCGAGGTACCCCAACCTTTGACCCCAGAGCGGCACATCGGCCGAAACACCGCGTGCGTTACTTGCGTTACCCGCCCGTTTTGCTCTCGGCCAATCTATGCAGATCCAGGGTCTTTGCTCTTAATATCGAACCAGCAACATTGATACAGACAGGTGTAGTTGTGTAAATCGGAGGATACAGAGAATGGCGGACACCTTCCTAATCTGACATGTTACCTAACAGGTGCCACGGATGCAGAAGTTCTAGAAGGTAGCTTGTAGTATTGTGTTGGACTGGTTTGGAAAGTAGGGTGACATTGATAAGATACCGAAATGCACAAGCCATGAGGCGTAATGAAAATAGCCTGTGTTCTTTCTACATGATGATTTCAGTGTCTTGCACATCTTTGACTTCAGTACATATTCCAAGAACGGATGTACCTATTGTGCGGACGTTAGTAGTATGTATGCCGCTGCGAGGTAAGTGTTGTACTAGAGGTGTTCATCCAAGAAGATGGAAATCAATGGACGCCAAGAGAACCATAAGACATGGCCGGTGTTCAAAGGCCCAAAGTACTGTATTCGAGCAGGATTGAGCATTGAAGACTTGAGCTTTGAGAGTGCCTGATTAAGTCATGAAAGAAGTAAAAACGAAACAATTCTGGCCGCTGATAGATCGCCTGGTAGATGCCAAATAAAGCAGTCACTCAAAAGAGGTTGCATCGTCAGCGACCACCTGATTTTTATTTGGTCGACATTGGAAACATTGAAGTGACTGTAGTCATTCTGGCCATCTCCAGTTTTCCAACCGCCCCTAAAGAGGCAGCCAGGCAGCCAGCTTTAGCGAGTCCTTGCGCCGAGCTAGCTTGGCCAGGCAGTTTGGCCCAGTGTCTGTCCCTCTAAACAGGCATCATTGACTGATGACTGTTACTGTCCTCTGCCCACCATTCCACTTGACGACACACCACCATCACCCGCCGTCGCCAATCCCAATCCCTTCCTCTGCTCTCTGCATTACCGTCAACAGAATACGGCATATCATTGGTGTGCAATCGATACTTCAGCTCAATAGAGTACCACCCTGACATTCAATCGTCCCAAGCAAAGGAACAACCTACCTACCCTCTTTCTCTTTTTCAGCTTGGTCTTGGTTTCACCTCCCCTCCACTGCGCAAACATCCACTTCTTCATTGTACTTTAAGTAATCAGACGAGTGGCGTGCGCTCAACAGCTGCTGCAGGACCCTCCCAAAACCAGAACAACTACAACCAACTCCCAAAAGCCTCCTCCTCCTCTGACCATCTGCGAACCTCCTCCTACCAACAAACGCCCGCGCCGATACCCATCACCGTCGCCTCACCATGGCCGACAACGCAGAGGCTTCGTCGGACGCCCAGGTCACCTTCAAGGTGAAGACGTCGGGCGATCGCAACCACACCATCACCATGCCCGAGACGGCCTCGGTCCACGACCTCAAGACGAAGCTCGCCGGCTCCGACTTCGAGGACATCCCCATCGAGCGCCAGCGCCTCATCTACTCGGGCCGCGTCATGAAGAACGAGGAGCCCCTCAGCACCTACAAGATCAAGTCGGGCAACACCGTCCACCTCGTCAAGAGCGCCGCCAGCAACCCCGCGCCCGCCCCTCCTGCTTCTTCCTCCACACCCGCCGCCCCCCAGGTACCGACCAACATGGCCGCCGGCACTGCCAACAACCCTCTGGCTGGCTTGACGGGCGCTAGATACGCTGGCCTGACCGGCCTGCCCTCGGCAGATATGTTTGGTCCCGATGGTGGTGTAAGCTAACCCCTCCATGACCTTCCGTACCGTGTTATATCGCAAGTTTTCAGCAAGCTGACTGATATTTTCTCGCTATCTACAGATGGTCGGCTCCATGATGGACGAAGAGCAGATGGCCAACATGCTCAGCAATCCCAACGTTGCTCAACAGATGAACGAAATGATGAACAACGACCAGTTCATCGACATGATGATCCAATCCAACCCGATGCTGCGCAACAACCCCAACGCCCGCGAGATCCTGCGATCGCCCATGTTTCGCCATATGATGACGAACCCTGACGCGCTTCGCAGCGCCGCCCGCATGCAGCGCGCACTCCGAGGCGGTGTCGACGGCCCTGTGACCCCCTTCCCGGCGCCCGGCGTGACGGACAACACCCCCTCCAGCGGCGATAACAACGCCGCAGCAGCCGGTGGCGATAACAACAACAACGCTGCTGCCGGACAACAACCCCCCAACAACCCCTTCGACGCCATGTCTTGGGCCGGCCTGGGCGTTCCGGGTGGCCAGGCACAGGGTGGCAACGCTGCTGCCAGCAATCCCTTCGCCGCTCTCCTCGGTGGCAACCCTTTCATGGGAATGGGTGCTCAGCAGCCTGGTCAACAGCCGGCTACTGGCACGCAACCCACTGGTGCTACCGGAGGCACTGGGGACGCTGCCGCTACCGGAACTCAGGCGCAGTCCGGCGACGCAAACTCAGGAGCCAACCCGGCCGGTGGTAACCCTCCCGCCAACCCTTTCGCCGCCCTATTCGGTGGCATGCAGGGCGCCGGTATGGGTGCGGGCGCAGGCGCTGGGGCTACCAACCCCTACGGTCTCCCTCCCGGCATGCCCCCGATGTCCAACGAGAATCTGATGCAGATGATGCAGGCGATGGGAATGGGCGGCTCGCCCGGCGGTGCTTTCGGCGGCGGTTCCCCCGCGCCCGTCGACAACCGGCCGCCCGAGGAGCGTTATGCGGATCAGCTTAGGCAGCTGAACGATATGGGCTTCTACGACTTTGACCGGAACATTGCGGCGCTGCGGCGGAGCGGCGGGAGCGTGCAGGGCGCGGTCGAGCATCTGCTCAGTTCATGACGGGATAGTGACGGTTGAACACCATTCCTCGACTTTTGCAAACGGCCGATATCACGTCGCAATGGGGCATTGGAAGCGTGCGTCGGGTTCGGAAAGTAAGAGGAAGAAGCAAGGGTTCAAGAAGCGACATTCTACTACGCGGGCCTCCATCATCGTGGTCTTTTTCCGCATCCATTACACTGGCGTCAGCGTATGCAGCAAGCAAGAAAGCAAGCAAGCAAACAGCAAGTATTCCTGGTACCACGAAGAAGAAAGAAGAAGAATGGAGGGTTTGGTTTGCCTGACTGCTTCAGAGCGGGTTCATGGCAAACGGGCGGGCGAGGCTGTATCAACGCCAAAAACTACGAGACGACGACAACTGTTCATAATTCGTGCCAGTGGTAATAAATATATCACCTTCTGCTAGGAAATCTCATATTGGGAGAATCGATGGTGTGTGATTGAGACGTGATGAACGGATGAAGTCTCGGCTTATGTGATGGTGATAGGGGGCTTGGACTTGGGATGGAAGACTGATGCATGGTAAAGTTAAGTGAGGGATTGGTAAGTGTGCGGCAAGTGTCCGCCCGAACGGCCTCATCGGTCGAACACCCTCTGAAAGCAGCTGAAGTTGGATCTCGACTGGGCCGGCATTGCCAATATCACGATGGGTTTAAGGCAAGTTCAAGAGACTCGCCTTGCGTAGATGCGTCCGGTATCTTGCAAGACATGAGCCCGAACGGGGTTAAAAGATACGGGAGACATCCATCATTGGTTCACAGCTGCCCAGAGGGACTCTCTCTGCGCATTTCTGAAGGAGAATCCGGGCGAGAGCTGTTGCCTGGTCAGTCACGCGTTCAGGGGAGACTTGGTTCCGGATCGCTCATGACGCATGTCCATCTCACATTGCATATACGAGTTCTTTGAGTCATCATGCCTGTTTCCTGCCCCCCCTCTCATAACGGAGACAAGCCAGCATAGATACGATGTCTTGGGGAAACAACGACTTATGCTTGCTGCCCCCTTTGCCTCACGCAGCGAGACCGGATGGCGAGAAGAAGAATCCGACATAGCAGTACTTCAGCGGCATTGACCTCTTTGGTCCGCGGCAAGTGTGCCGGTATACCTTGAGTGCAGTGGAACAGCTTCTTGGGCCTTTGAGGTCTATGTCTTGGGGTGAAAAAGAAAAAAGAGTTTGGGTTTCTCATGGTACGTGTATACTGACGGCACTCGTACCCCAGAACGATCAATGAGCGGACCAGCGAGATCATCGGCTGGATCGGGGCGGACGTACTGTCACTTTCTATGAGGCTGCACAACATGATCTTACCGTGCCGAAACAGAGGCTTTGCTTGCATAAATCATGGAAAGGCTGCTCTTGGTGGCCGTATGTTTGAAACCGCGGGACCTGCCGAGAGTGAGACTGGCTGGTTGGGCCAAGACTTCGCCGTGATAGACTGTGGGAGTCTTTCCCGTGCGAGTTGCGTCTGGGAACGTCTGAGTTCTGTGTAACCCTCGCCTGGTTCCGGTGACGGAGGGATGCCCAACATCCTTCCTGCATGCGGACCCAAAGTCAAAAATAGGGGGTTACACAGAGATCAGTTCAGATTCCACGGAAACCGGTCGGTGTGCCAGATGATCTGCAGGTGGCGGGAGACATGCACCGGATGATGCCCGATGCCCGTCGCTACCGGCGCCACAGCGCATGAGTGCATCGCTTCATATGCGATGAGACTGATACCTACTTACCTGTCATGTAGACACGGTCTGGAAATATGACAGGTGATGGATACATCGAACAGGAGATCAGACATGCATAGTCGTAGATGCATTGGTTACACGCACCGTTTTCAATTCGGTCCCCCTTTACCTACCCTCGACACCACCTCGGAATTCGGAACGCAAAGCAGACATCTTGGCAGACAGAACGGGATAAACATTTCGGCAGCACTTTGCGAGATTGCAGCAGCCGGCTTCCGTCGGCGAGCATAAATGGAAGGGCAATTATGGAAACTCGTCAGCCTACCGCACCAAGCTGCTGCTGCTGATCGTGGGACTGGCGATCGTGGTAATAGTCCCTACAGATCAATGACGCATCACAGAACCAAATACCAGAGCGGCCATATAAAATTTCATCCCATAATGTACACGGCCTCTATTTCCACCACTACTTGTGCCCTTCATATACGAGCAAGGTGACGTACCTTGCCCCTCGAAAAGAAAACCCTGGAATATTTACGGCTGGACAAATGCGAACCTGCTCCCAGATGCTGTGTGGTATATCCTCCTCCAACTCTTCCCCGCCATCCACCGCTGATGTCTAAAATGCCTATATAATGAATGAAGGAAAGAAACGAAGCCCACGGACTCCCCCAACGCCATACCCTACTGCGATCGCTGGCTAAAACCAAAAACACGCTGCAACTCTCTTCGTCGCCGTCGATCTTTCATCATCTTTCATCGTCACCATCACCAACACCACCACCATAGCGGGTCCATGTCGCCGCCTTGAACCATGCTTACCTTCCAGTCCAGCCTGCCCCAGCACTACTCGGGCTTCTGAGCATACCAGAAGTACATGTTCCAGTACCGATGGACCGAGTCGTCATTGACGGCCCTTACCGCCGCCGCGCGCCAGAGCTCGCGCTCGACCTCGTTGAGGCCGAGCACGGCCAGCGGCTTCCCGCAGAGTGCGGGCAGGACCTCCTGGATGGCCGTCCGAAGATACCAGCCCGCGAGCCGGAGCTTCTTGTCGCGGGCCCACTGGCCGACGGGGATCTTCTTGACGACGCACTGGACGTTGACGAAGCCGGCGTCCTTCAGGGGCCCGTCGAGGTTCGCGGCGAGGGCCGTGTCGCAGCCGATCCGCCGGAAGGCCTGCTGGAAGAGCTTGTAGAAGTCAAAGGCCGGGTCGTTGGGCGGCATGGTCCCGTCGTCGCACTGCATCCAGGCGTGCAGCTCCTGCCACTCGACCCAGCCGCCGGGCTTGAGGTTGGCGTAGGCCTGCTCGCACATCTTGGGCACGTTCTTGAGCACGGCCGACATGGTGCGGAAGTGCACGAGGTCCCAGCCGTCGCCGTTGAGCCACTCGTCCTCGCAGTCGTCGATGAGGAACTTGACGTTGGGCGGCAGCCACACGGGCTGGATGGGCGACAGGTCGATGCCCATGACCTCGGCGCTCGCGAACTGGTCGCCCACTATGCGAGCGGTTAGCTGAGCCGAGCTGAGATGATAGTGGCATGTGTAAAGTGCGCTCAAGAGGGCCACGTCATATGCGCAGGGCCGAGGCTAAGGTAGGTCAGATTTTGGCGCGGGTGGGTGCGCGCAAAGTGATGCCCCCATCGTGAAAAGCAAGGATCGTATAAAGTGTCATGGGAACTAACCTTCTATTGCCCAAATACCTATGTCATGAGAAAGAAATTGGTCAGCAACTGATATCTTACTATTACAAGTGACAAGGGCGCGCGCATCCTTACCGGTACCGGTGCCGATATCGATAATCTTCTGGGGGTAGTCCCCGACGGGGGCGTAAAAGAGCTTGCCGTCGGTCATCTCGAGCATCATGGCGTGCTTCATGTCCTCGCGGCTCTGCTCGAGGTCGTCGTTGGGGATGGGGTAGCGGCCGTGGCGGTAGCTGTGGTAGCGGCGGCCGTTCTCGAACGTGTGGTTGTAGACGCTCGACGAGATCGAGGTCGAGGCGTTGGACGAGTGGGCGTCCCACTCCTCGGGCTCGAACTCGTCGCTGTCGACCGAGTGGTTGTCGCCGGCCGGCTCGATCACGTCCTCGTGGTAGATGCCCTCGTGCCCCGGCGGCGGCGCCTGGTTGGGGTCATTGTCGTCGTCGTCGTCGTCGTCATTCTCGGCGGCTAGGGGGCTGCTGGCGGCTGCGGCAGGGGCGATGCGACCGCAGTGGCCGGGTCGCGCGCGTCGCGGGTGTCCCGTGATGTCGTTGCTGCTGCGGCTGGTGCTGCTGCTGATGTTGGTACGGGTGTCTCTCCGGCGGATCCTTGGATGGGGTTGGCAGATGGGCCAGCTTGCTGTGGAGTGGACGAAGACATGGTTTATCTTTTTGGGTTTTGTTTTATTTTTTGTTTTTGTTTTTTCTCCTGCGGGTTCCCACGAATGGGGAATGGGCGGGCGGTTCAACTTCAACTAGGCAGGCACTCAACTCGGATTTCTGAACTTTTGCGCAAAAAAACAAGGCACGGCAAGAGAGAGAGCTCTGCTTGAGAGATGGGGAAAATGGGCGAAAGGAGGCGCGCGCGGGAAAAATATCCATCGAGAGGAGTTAGCAGCAAATAGGACGGGCGGGATGGTATCAATTGCTGCTACGTGGGTGCGAGTTCTAAACTCCATTCAGATGCTATGTCCGGCCGATGGCTGCTGGGTATGTACATGTATGATGAGGATTTCAGTGGGAACAGGGGTCGGGACGTGAGGAGGGGGGGCCAAATAGTTCCAGCCTCGGAGGAAGGATATTTCAATGGGCGGGACATGGGTTGGGTTGGGTTATGACATCCACGAGTGGATGGGATGGGCGACGATGGCGGCGGCTCGGTGGGCGGTCATCATCGGCGGATTTGACGGATGGATGTATGTATGGACTGATGATACTGATTGATCTAGCTGATGACTGATGGCATAGAGAAAGAGAGAGACAAGTCACCTAGGTATGTAGGTATGCAGGTAGGTATCTCAACTCGACTTCCAGGAGGCCAATTGAATATCCATCAATTGTATTCGCTGGTCTCCGTAGAGCAACATTGGAATCGGATCATCATCTGAGGTGATTCATTCCAAATGATGATTTGATTTGGCAGATATCCAGCTAGCCAGCCAGCATCGCGCGCGAATCGTGTCGGACCAGGGTCCAAGGTCTGAGAGAGGGGGAAGCGAGAGGACGCTGGACTGGACTCGGGAAGGAGGGGCAATATGCAAAGAAGTGTGCGCGACTGCGACATGAGAAAAAATAGGGTGGTCTACGGTGGTCCCGACGTGGAGTCCTT
The DNA here is from genome assembly GCF_038363865.1 of Apiospora hydei. Lineage (NCBI taxonomy): Eukaryota > Fungi > Ascomycota > Sordariomycetes > Amphisphaeriales > Apiosporaceae > Apiospora > Apiospora hydei. Next base: position 4,326,164 of record NW_027117366.1, on the reverse strand, counting down.
TTGTCCTTGTGGCAGATCATCTTTTCTATTTTCTCCTCGGCCGACAGGGTTCTGGAGGGGCTTGATCAGGGGCCTGAGGTGGCATTGGCCAAGGCGAGCGTCGGTCGGTTGCCATACCACCTGCCATGATTGACTACCCAGGTTGAGACTACAGTTCTGACTACATCATGTATGTACTAATAGTCACCGAAACTGCAGTAAGCTGCCCGGGTGCGCATCTCCCATGTCTTGTCGATCACGGAATGACGAGGTAGGAGAGGTGGATATGGGCTGTATGTAGGCAGAACCAATGGAGGGGCCTCAGCTGTACGTAGCACTCACTCCTCACCAGTAGCGCGGGGCTGCTTAGGCTGGTAAGCTTCAAGTGTCTGATATGGACATTCATCTTTCTGGACAGCGTACAAGGCACCATTCCATTCAATGTTCCCATTGCATCTTGTGTGTATGTCCGACGTAGCACTGCGTGGCCTGCCTACGCCTATTGCACCCGCAGACCTCGGAAGCATGTATCAGATGCTGTGCAAGGTGACCTGTTGCACGACATGGGCGGTCCGCTCCTCGGCTGCAATCGAGGTGAGTGAAGCGAGCGAGGTAAGATGCAGTTTTCAACGCGGTCCATTCCCTTGGATGTTACTCACCTACCTGCGGGTAACTAATGGCGCTGGATTCATGCAGCTAGGCATCGTATGAGTCTAAACATACCTAAGTGGAATGGTCCATAGTGGCTTTTCTTCATGCCCCTGCTGAGCCTCATCAATACAGATGAGTCGCTGGTGCGGAAGAAAATGGCCAAACTTAGTAAAACATGCGTCAGGTAAGACTCGAGTGTTGAAAGAGGACAGGACATGCGTCCTGGCTGCCCAGTAGTTACTCGATTAGGCACGCTGGAGAAAAGCCGATAGGCCCTCGGACCTGTACAGCGTCCAAAGGCCTCTTCTTCTTGACTTGCTTTTTACCTGGTCTCATGACAGGCCAGCTCACTGTCGCCAGAGGCATTGGCCTTGGCATTGGGTAGATTCTGTGCAGGACGGGGCCTAACAATGTCCCCATGTTATATCCCATGCAGGTCTCGTTCCTCGATCACGTGGGGCTGCCGCTGCTTTCTTTCTTTCCCATGGCATGGTGCAATCAGCGCGAGGACACAGGCTCGGCTCGACTCCGACTCCGACTCCAATCGGGCACGACTGCCTCCGGGCACTTAGCTTTGTCAAAAAACCGACACGTACAGTGTCTTGCATCCCAACAAGGGCATCTGACGTGACGAACCACCCGAACGAACCATGACGTTGACAGGAAACGGCCGTCCTGCACATCTTCTTTAGCATAGGAATTGAATCAAAATAAAGACCACGAAGCTACCTCCGGTAGCGGGCCATCACCGCGCCGTCCGTCGCCAATCACGAAACGGCCATGTCTGCAGCCAATCTCTCACCGAAATTTCCCAATCTTTTGCAACATGTTTCCTCAAGGTGATATCCACGACACTGCCCGTCCATCAGCCACGTGGTGGTGCAGCCTTCTGTCCTCTTCTCGAAAGCGGCGGAAGGCGAGATATATGGATCGGCAACCCAACGCACCGGCGACTATCGAAATCCCCCATAGGCATGCATGCATGCAGGCGTATAGGGCTCCTGACCACTTACAACAGCCGATGCTAACATCTAAATTCCTGTATATTTGGCTGGAGGCCATGGCTTCCCGTGTCATGTTGATGTCACACAAGGATAAACTTCCGCTCCCCCAGTTATCTGAGACCAATGCATGGATGGGCATGGCCATCCATCGGGCCTGCATGCGTGAGCTTCGTTGGGTATCTCTGTCTCCCTTGGCCCTGCCAGCAAGCGGCGGTCAATGAATTGCGCCGGCAACAGGCGAACAAGAAAGCACAGTCGCCAGAGCGACCAAATCCCCAACGTCAAGATTGTACTACGGCAATCCCGGCGTCGATTGTTACCCCGAGTCCTGGTTATCTTACTACTAGTCTCATGCTTTCTCTACCTTTCCATGACCCCGGCTTCTCTTGCTTACTCAATCTTACTGAACAGTAATTTGCTAGACTGGCCCGGAAGCGCTAGATAGCTGCCCGCAAAGGATGAAGCATAGCTTACACGTTAGGCGGCTTGCAATGTTTGGGGTTGGCATGGGGAAATGGCCCGACTGGAGTCTGGGACTGGCGGTCTAACAAAGTGGTTGACACTGCTACTCTACTCACTCACCGTTGATAGTGAGCAGTCATGTTTGAGGTGTCAATGGAGGAGGTTCGGCCATGGATTAGGGATCATGGACTGGACTGGAACGATTGATACCAGTGGACGGGCTTTAGAACAAAGCGGGGATTGGTTCTGGAAGAACATGACACAAGCATCCCTGGTCCAGTCTGATCCTCATCCTGGGCAGCTCAAGCCAATAGGCCTCTGAAGAAACGGTGACATTTCTGCATCCGAAAAAGGCAAGTCTGATCTCTCGGTCTAGGCGAGTGGTAATACGATCCATGGCTATCTTTATTTTGTTTGTTCTTTTGTTGGCATCGTTCAATTGCTCTCTGCTCTGCTCTGCCCTATGCAAAAGAAAAGAAGGAGACGGCGGAACCTGGCTGTCTGCCTGTCTCAGAGTGGGTGGACTTGCCGACCACCCGACACCCGATGCTCATTAACGCGAGGCCGTATTTCTGGCCTACAGTATGCAGATGCAGATACGCATCAACGATGTACAACTGCGTGTATGTATGTACCCAGCATGCCGTGGGTAGGACCAGATAGATTAACCTGGCCGCGCTGGAGGAGACCTTCTCAATCGCGGCAAGATAGACCCAGTGACTCGCTAGTCATGTATCGTGTCACTGTTGCTGTGGCTCTCGTCCTGCCCTGACTAAAGGCTAACCTAATAAGACACAACCGCCATGCTGCTATGACATGGCATCCTTCTGTTACGTCGTGGCTGGATCTCTGCCAGTGCTGGCTGATGGGAATTGTCTGACTGTATGATGTATGTACGTACAGTAAACAATCAATTGATCCTTGGATTCCACCGAAAGTCACTCTCAAGCAATGCCCAACAACGTCACCTTCCTTCCTTGCCGGAGACGCTTTGGATTTTGGCCGAAATCCTCCGGGACCCCGGTCCGAGAACACTTGCCAAACTCGAGCAACAGTCCGACCAACCCATGCAGAAAACACACAACACAGGAAGGAAGAAAGAGAAAAAAGAAGAAGAAAAAAAAAACACTGCGCTCATGCTCACGACGCTCCGCGCTCATGCAAGGAAGGACATATCCGCCCGCTCTCGCTTCGGTGCCCCCCAGGGCCCCAGCTAGTCCTTGCGTGTCTTCCTTTGATTAAAGTCGCTCGCGGTGCTACACTTTCATGTACACTGCCTTTTACCCCCGCCAATCCGGTCCTCGGTGACTTGGGTGGCCGCAACAGCCATCTGCATTGCAAAAGTTTTGCCGTTACATGCATTCATTGCCTGCGGCAACAAGCGCCCGTGGATGATAGTGAGCGTCGAGCTGCGATGAGACACTGGACACTTTCCCGCTTGGGACTACCTAGTTGGTGTTCTGCCAGCCATCATGAAGGCGGAAGAGGCACCTCTGCACCTCATCAATCGTCTTTCTTGAGCAAAAAGTCGACCTCCGCTCCGGCTAAGGCAAGCAGAGCAACCTTAGCGCGACCACCAAATCTGTGACATGCATGTACTTATTAACTTACCTCGCTCCTCAGCTGTCGACACTAACCTTAGCACCAACCCCAAGCCTGTCTATATCGCGATATGTCAAAATCCCCAAGCGCGCAAGGATCCCCGATATTGCGCTTCCTTAAACGTCCATGATCGCTTAAAGGACCCGACCCCAAGGCCCAAGCCAGAACCAGTCGCCAGTGCAACCAGGTCCAAGTTTGGCCATCCATGATACCTAGCCCAGGGCAAAGCAGATGCGCGCTAGGTATCACAAGTGATAGAAGTCAGCCCATGAGTACTTTTGTCTGGTCATCTCTTGTACCGTACCCTGCACTCTACATACTGCCCAGGTGCTCTCAGCAGTAGACTACCCTACAGCTTACCCAGCTTACCCTACTTACCCTACTACTTACCCTACTGGGCTCCCACTGGCCAATGGAGACAGCCGCCTTACTCAAAGCAGCCTATGCAGCGACCCACAAACCTAAAGAGCCCAGCAAAAGAGGGAGCAAAAGTACGAACTAGGCGGTCAGTTTTCCCTGGTCTCCTCGTCTCCTCCATTCCTGGGCCCATTAATCGGAGCTAGTCGAATATGTGTATCACCGGTAGACGACATGAGAGTCGTTGAGCGCAAACAAAGAGTGGGAAAGTTCAAAGACATCGATCATCCAGGACACCTGTTTCCCCCACGCGCTACGGTAGCCAGAACTGTAGCTATACCTGCTACTGACGGCTTTCCTGGTACGCTACTCACCAGACAACTACTCTCACTACTACTTGGCCCGTCCGTACCCTCTCTTCTGTCTTCTGTGCCTCTCTCTCCTCTTTGTCGTGATGCGTCTTGGCGTATGGTACATGGCTACTAGCTGGCCAAGTATAGTCGTAGCCCCAGCCAGTGCGTTTGTGTCTGTGTCTGTGTGTCTGTGTACCTGCCCTCACGATCTCACATCGAGGGTAGGCTACGCACATCGTCTTAGTTGCCCACCTTCCCGCTACCTACCTGCCTACCCTTCCACCTTCCTTCCTTCCTGGCTCGCTCGGTGCGGACCCTTGCTCCAGCCCACCTGTTACCAACCACAAGATGCCGCCGCCGCTTGGCCGTTGCTGCTGCTGCTGGCTGGCTGGCTGGATTGCTGGCTCCTCTCGAAACGGAGGAGAGGGGGAGACCCTGACCCTGGCGCAGGATGCTGCTGGTCCTGTCCACTTCGACCTGCCTCCACCCCCAGCCTGGCCATTATGTCATGCATGCCAATCCGACGGTGCTGATCTCGGAGCTTCGACGATGCCACTTGCTTCTCGGGAGATGAAAATATCTCTACTAACCCTGGAACGGTGCTCGCGCCCGCCCGCAGCCCCTCCTCCTCTCTGTGATGCGTTTTAGACAGAATAGAAATCAGTACCAGCATGTAAGTACCGTATATGTAAGTAGGCAGCATGTAAATGTGATTTCCGGTCTTCGCTTTCTGCTCCACTATACTGGCTCAGCCCTGCCTTCACGTCCACCTCGCTCGCTCTCTTATTACCTTACTTACACGCGCGCTCTCTCACACACTTTTGCTCCCAACCCGCCCACACGCACACACACGCACACACACAGCCGGCCACTCACTCGCTCGCGCTCATACATACATACCTCACACACGCATAGGTCCAGTCCGCTGTCAAATCGCTGGATAAGGTTTTCACTACAGCCCGCCTTAAATCCGGTTGACTGAGTGCTTGCTGGTGTACCTCGGATCAGGGCCGAGACATCCAGAGAAGAGAGAAAGAACATACCGAGAGGACCGACGTCTTCGACCCGTCTTTATTTTGACTCTCGTTGAAAGAGAGAGAAGAAAAACCGGTCTTGTGGCTATAATACCTTTCATACGTTTGCTCCGTGGGGGGGCAGCCATCATGCTTCTGACTCGACACTGTCGGCGGTGTTGTTATTACTCTACTTACATCTTACCCTTACTGTCACTCTCACTCTGAGCTGGACACTCCCTTACGCGTTGCTCCGTCCAACACACCTGCATCGTCTCGTCGCTAACATCGCTTCCCGCGGGCACCTGAGAGGCCGCTGTGAGATTGGTTGCTTGCATCCGACATACATCATACTTAAGGTTTCTGGCTTCTTGCCTTTCCTTCTCCCTCTCTTTCTCTTCGGACCTCTTCCGAACTTGGATGCTGTCTACTACACCTGGACATCCTCTGTTCCCCCTCCTTGTCGACGACGACCACCACCACAGACCACGACGACATCGACGACGCCGGACAATTTTGTGTTCTGATCTCCTCCCTCTTGATCACTGCCACTCCTGTCTGTGGGCAGCACGTACTGCTATACCGTTTATCATCCCCGTCCGTCCTACTGACTACCTCTTCATCCTACTACTACATCCCTTTCCACACACACACACACACAATGAGTTCGTCCTCCCGAAAACGCATCGCCACCAGCGGCGTCTACTTCACCAATGCCGTCTACTTCCCGAACCACAAAATCTACAGCGGCTTCACGCCCGGCATGATGAACTACAGCTGCATCAGCCACGTCTTCTACGGCTTCGCCAGCGTGGCCATGGATGGATCCATCTTTGTAAGTCTGAACATACTTGACGGGCAACGGGAGAAAGTTGGATGGAAGTGATACTTCCCTCTCTCCCTCTCATCCCCCAATGTCCCACGTGTTCCCAAAGGGTCTCAGACATGGTCCCGGTACCAAGTTCCCGGGACCGATTATCGAACCTTCCACCCCATACCATGACGACGCCCCCCCTTACCCCAAAAAGACGAGACAAGACATTACAGAACAGAGACCGAAAGCTAACACCCATCCAAAAACCACAGCTCAGCGACGAGTGGGCCGACACCCAAGCCCCCTGCGACGGCGTCCAGGGCGGCCTGGGCTCGCTGATGCACCTGAAGCAGGCGCACCCGCACCTGCGCGTCGTGCTGTCGGTGGGCGGCGGCGCCGGGGCAAGCGAGGCCTTTCCCCTCGTGGCGGCCAGCGCGCTGCTCAGGGACAACTTTGCGCGCTCGGCCAAGGGGCTGGTCGAGGCGTCGGGGCTGGATGGTATTGATAGTAAGACACCTTTTCTTTTGTTTGCCGCGCCCGCACCGGCCTGAGCCAGGAAGCATGAGGGATGGGGTTCCTCGTTGCCTCACCTCCTGTTTCCCCTTTTCGTGTGAGCTGGGACCTCACCCTCCACTCTGCCCCGGTCCCATTAGAAAACCCATCCACAAACAGAATCCCGAGACTTCCCCGGTGTTTCTCTCATACGATGGCCAAAACCAAGGTCCATCAATTGCCATTATCAGCTACTGTGACCAAACTCGAAAAGAAAACCCCTTGCTAACCATTACCCTCCAGTCTACTGGGAATACCCCTCGGACCCGCAACAAGGCGCCGACTTCGTGGCCCTCCTGGACGCGGTGCGGCAGTGGCTGCCCGACGACCAGTTCCTCGTGACGGCGGCGCTGCCCGCGGACCGGTCCTTGCTCAGCTGCGTCGACGTGCGCGCCGCGGCGTCCTACCTCGACAGCGTCAACCTGATGGCATACGACTTCTACGGGCCCTGGACGCACCGGAGCGGGCACCACGCGCAGCTGTACTCCATGTCCTCGTCCTCATCCTCCACCTCCACATCCTCCAAGGACAAAGGAGACGATAGCCCTTCAGCAGCCGGCGCCGTGGCGCACCTGCTGAGCCGCGGCTGCCCCGCGTCCCGGATCAACCTAGGTATTCCGGTCTATGGCCGCAGCTTCCTGGGCGTGACGGGCCCGGGCCACCGGCCCAAGGGCGGGCACGGCGGCGAGGACGGGACGGGGGCGTTCGAGTACCACCAGCTGCCGCGCCGGGGCGCCAAGGAGGTCACGGACAAGCGCGTGGGCGCGGCGAGCTGCGTCGGCGGGGACGGGGGGTTCGTGAGTTATGACAACCCGGACACGGTCAAGATGAAGGCGCGGTTTTGCAAGCAGAAGGGGTTAGGGGTAAGTTTCTTCTTTTTTTCCCCTTATTCTCCCCCTCCTTTCCTTGTCCATCATGCTCCTCCATTTTGTAAGAAAATAAATGGAAGGGGAGGGAGAACCTGAAAAGGGGGCAAAACAATATCAAATCCGGGGTAGTCCTAAGGATTTCCGCGTGCCCCACCCATCCACACTCGGAGAATTTCCTGGTGGCTGACCTCCTTGCTAGGGACTCTTTTACTGGACAGGGCCGGCCGACGCCCAGGATACGTCGCGGAGTCTGGTCGCGGCTGGTTTCCGGGCATTGCATACGTCCTAAATGTTGACGGTACCCGATAATGGGAGGCATGTTTTTGCATTCAAGCATTTGCAACGCAGGGGGAGCGACTGCATAATCGACGTGGGCTCTGCGATGTGCACCGGGAATCATCACAGGGGAGGAGCGTTTACTTACATTTCATTACATTGGGGGGACTTTTGACATTCCAGCTGGCGTCACGGAGTTTGGATCGATCAATCGTCTCATGCACTTTTCTCGTCGTTATGCACGGTCTATTAGCTACAGGAAGGGAAGGCAGGGCTAGAGGAAAAAGAAAAGGACGGCTTATACAAAACCAAAATAACAACAGGTTCGAGGCTGGTGACCATGTTTATCTCTAGCAGTATCTTTTCGGCAGCGTGGCGTAGCGGGCGATCCATTTGTTACAGGGGCGCCCAACTTGCCAACTCAATCGAGCTGTTGACTGCTTCCAAGACCAGGAACCCACCAAGTGTTTTAGACAAATATGATGTTCCAACTTGAAGTCGAGCGCAGCTGGCAGATACCTTTCAATGATGCCAGAGAAATAGCCATCAATTATCTTACGATCAGTATACGATGTTGTTTTTGTGATCGATGTAAAGGGAGTTTACTGAAGCTGAAGCGCAGAACATCTAGTCAATCAATCTCCATAAGTGAGTATGTAAATATGAGGTAAACCCCCTAGAGCGGGCCCGGCAAGTTCCGTGCGCGGCCTGTTGCCAGCACAGCTGCTACCTACGACTGCTACTAATGGAATCTGGGTAAGGCGACCTGAGCACCAAGGCAACATTGAAGTCAATGCAACACCGTTTCAAACATCCCAGGCGCGGCGCTCTCTACTATCAATCTTCCCTCTCCTCCTCCCAACACCAATTGCGCCCGGTTCAAGCAATCGAAAGAAGCCTGCAACGCACGTAAGCTTCGGAAACGTGGCCCCCTCCCTCATGGTCGGACAACCGAGTCTCAGATCTCGCCCACGATGAACGGTAGTGCAGGGGAGTCGCTGTCGCTGGACGCAGGTTAGCTTGCTTTGCCTTTAACTCGAGAAGCATCACCGACCCAGCTTCCACAAGACTGACACGAGGTTATCGCAACCACACCACACAGTTCACTACGACCCGATCGACCATTTGAACCTGCTGTTCGGCCACCCCTCGACCGTCTCCTCCATCTCCCGCGTCTCCACGAACCTCAACAAGCAGAACAATGCCCTGTCCACCGAGATCACCGCGCTCGAGACCGCCCAGGCCTACGGGCCCGACTCCTCCCTCGAGCGCATGCAGTCCGCCCAGGCCGAGCTCGCCGGGCTCTTCCGCAAGATCGAGACCGTCCGCTCCCGCGCCATCCAGACCGAGCAGAACATCACCAGCATGACCGCCGACATCAAGCGCCTCGATGGCACCAAGCGCAACCTCACCCTCTCCATGACCGCCCTCAAGCGCCTGCAGATGTTGACCACCGCCTACGAGCAGCTGCGCGGCCTGGCCAAGACCCGCCAGTACCGCGAGTGCGCCTCCCTGCTACAGGCCGTCCTGCAGCTCATGCGCCACTTCAACAGCTACCGCAGCATCGACCAGATCGCCACCCTCAGCCGGGGTCGGCGACCTGCAGCGCGAGCTGCTCGAGCAGATCTGCGAGGACTTCGAGCTGGCTTTCGCGAAGGGCGAGGTCGCGGCCCGCCGGAGCACCCTGATCGAGGCCTGCGGCGTCATGGACGCTCTCGGCGAGCCCGCCAAGTCTCGACTCGTGGCCTGGTACGTCAACACGGAGCTGCGCGAGTACCGGCAGGTCTTCCGCGGCAACGATGAGGCGGGGGAGCCTCGACAACATCGGCCGCCGCTACGCCTGGTTCCGGCGCATGATCAAGACGTACGAGGAAGAGCACTACGGCATCTTCCCGCCCCACTGGAAGGTCGGCGAGGTGCTCGCCACCGCCTTCTGCGACGGCACCCGCGACGACTTCAAGGGCATCCTCGAGCGCAGCATGCGCCGCACCGACGGCGTCAAGATCGACGTCAACCTGCTCCTCAGCTGCCTCCAGGAGACCATGGACTTTGAGCAAGGGCTGGAGCGCAAGTTTGCCGACAGGCCGCGGGCCAGCATCGATACCATCAACTCGGTTACCTCTTCCGACGAGAGGACGCAGAGCTTCAACGGTTCCGTGTCGGTGGCGTTCGAGCCGTACTTGAGTCTTTGGGTCGATTCGCAGGACAAGGCCTTGGCCTCCATGATACCCAGGTACAAGGCGCAGCCCCTGATCCCGCCAGACGAGGAGTTCTCGCCGCAAGCCGTCATCAACTCGGCTATCGAGCTATTCCATTTCTACAAGGTGACATTATCACAATGCGCGAAGCTATCTACTAGCGAGAGGTTATTGGATTTGACCCGGACATTCGCCAAATACCTGGATGAGTATGCGCAGCAAGTACTGCTGGGTATCTTACAGAGGAGCCCCCCTTCAGGGGGCCTCGGTCCACGATGTGATACTCGTCTTGAACACAGCGGACTTCTGGCACACCAACTCGGAACAGCTAGAAGACAGCATCAAGAAACGGATCGACCCCGAACTATCGTCCAAGGTGGACCTGTCGTCGCAGGCCGATTCTTTTCTAGGCGTCGCCAGCGCGGCCGTCGGCGACCTGGTCAACAAGGTCGAGCTGGAGTGCGAGGTGGCCTGGCGCGAGATGAAGAACACCAACTGGAGCAAGATGGAGAGCGTCGGGGACCAGAGCTCCTACGTGGGCGAGCTGGTGAAGCAGGTCAACTCCAAGACGGAGGAGATCCTGGCCGTGGTGGTTAAGCCGCAGTACGCGAGGGCCTTTGCGGACAACCTGGTGGAACATCTGTCGAACACGTATATCTCCAACATTGTGCAATGCCGGCCCGTCTCCGAGGTTGGCGCTGAACAGGTAAGTCGCAAAATGCTCACATGCCATGCCGCCATTACTAATATGGTATGCAGATGTTGCTTGACAAATACGTCCTCACGAAGGCGTTTGAGAATCTCTTATCGTACCACAACCCGTCCTCGGAGCCTCACGTGCCCCCGGCCGGCTTCGTCAAGCGCGTGAATGCGGCCATGACGCGGATCGACCCGCTGCTCAAGACGCTGCAGGTGCGGCCGTCGCCGCCCGAGGGGCTGGTGCAGGCATACCTGATCCACATCGGGGACCGGTCCGACACCAACTTCAAGAAGATCCTCGAGCTCAAGGGCGTCCGGAAGCAGGACCACGGCCACCTGTTGGAGCTGTTCGCGATCCACCGCGACAGCGCGAGCAACGACAAGCTGGTGCAGCAGAGCGCGCTGCTGACACCGCTGCTGAGCAGCAACGGTATTGGTAGTGGCGGGCTGGGCATCACTTTGAATACCAACCTCGCGGGTGGCGCGGGGGCGAACCAGGGCGCTACAAGGTTCGACCCGACGTCGCTGGGCGAGAAGCTCCTGAGCGCGGCGCGGGACGGCGTGGAGAGGATTGGCACGCCTGCGGCAGGGCAGGGCGGCAGCGGGGCCGGTAACAGTAGTGGTAATAATGGTGGTGTTGAAGGTAATCTGAAGAATTTTGGCAAGTTCTTCCGGAGGGATATCGGGGGCTTGGGGTTAGGTTTGGGAAGGGCAGTATTGATGAGACGAACCGGTGAATGGTGTAATGGATATGCCTTTCCAGACTTATGTTACCTTACAAAGATAGAAGCCGGTCAATATCAAGCCATGCGAGTGGAACGAGACCTATCATTTGTTTGCATGAAGATGACGACCTACTCATAATATCTGCATTTAGAATTTATACTGTGATGTGTACAAGACGCTTGTGCCTGGGTATTTCGTTTAGACACGGGTGAGGTTGAGGATTTGGATCCTGATGACATCATTATTCTGCCATATCCTATGTATATCGCCATGCTCAACCCGAACTCACATTTTGACATATCCGCCATTGGATCATGACCAGTAGTGAACTCTGGTTGGCACTTCGGAAATTTGGAGCGCTTCATACCAGACTGTTGGCTGAAAGCAGATATTCTCAGTGTCACAATTGTTGGGATAAGCACTTTCGCGCCTACGGTGCTTCTTCATCATCGCTGTCACATCGACAGCATACAAAGCCACTAAACCAACCACGAGCGGAACGGCTGTTCGCACTTTCATCCGGTGGTTGTATCAAGCCTGATATTCCTCATCACCGTCTCCCATTTCAGTGGCACTTCTTCTTTTTCCAGCCTGGCTGTTGCTACCGTCATCGTCACTCATACACCACAACCTCACAGCAACATCATCCCACAAACAATACCACCACCAAACGGAGAAATAATAGGAAATCCACAACCAACAACACCAGCAAGATGAGTTGGATGGACAGCTGGTCCCGCCCGGCCAAGTCCCAGGCCACGCCCGCGCCCTATTATCTTTTGCCGGGCGGCGAGGCGACGCCGTACTGCCACTCGTGCGGGCGCGTCATCGGGCAGCGCAAGCAGACCCAACACCAAGACAAGGCGGCAGAGAAGATGGAAGTCAAGTATTGCTCGAGCCGGTGTCGGGGCCGCAAGCCCGGGAAGCTGGACCGGGAGATCGAAGGGGTGTTTGTGCGGTTCTTACTAGGCAAAGAGGGGAAGGAGAAGGAGGAGACGAAGGGTGATGGCGATGGTGGTGAAGCTGGCGGGGATGGGACGGCGGCGGAAAAGTCAAAGCGGAACGGTTGGAATACCAAGGGCAGCAACAAGCATCAGCACAAGAACACGAAGAAAGTGAAGGGTGATGCGCGAACCTTGGTCTCGTGCTCCATGGTCGAGGACGAAGTGTTCCCGCACCACCGCGGCCAAAGGAACGAGGATGGTTCCGAAGCAGAAGAGGAAGAGCACAATCGACCAGGCAGCAGTAGCAGCCACGACCAGAACGAAGATTCCCAACAACAAGATGCCTCTTCTAACCCATATCAACACCCCGAGTCTGATTTCCTCCACGACCCCACCAGCTACGACCCCGAACTTCACCCTCTACCGTCGCAGAAACCCCACAACAACCACGAGCCCATCGTCGACGGCGACGTCCTAGCCCGCATGTCCGTCCGCAGCGGCACCGCATCCGCCCCCGCAGTCCGTGTCCGAAGTGAACGGCAGCGTGGGCGGCGAAAAGGGCCGGGCCGAGCGGACGGACGAGAGCGAGGCGGCCCTGAAAAAGCGCATCGCGGGCCAGCGCCGGGCGCGCGAGCGGGAGATGGTGCGGTGTGCCGCGCGGAGGGGGGTCGCTTTCGGGTTTGTGCTTGAAGAGGAGGATGATGAAGGGGATAGTAAGGCAAAGAACAAGGGCGGGAAGAAGAATGCCAAGAAGGCCCACGGTGATGGCGAACAGGACAAGGGAGAAGCGAAGCAAAACAGGAGGCTTTGCGAGGGCTGTCATGAACGGGAAAGTGGTCGAGCCCAGCTTCGCCAAGGGGGACTGGAGTATTCGGTGGAGGGAGGAATGACAAACAGACAACAGAGAGATACGCGCTTAGGTTATGTTCTGTTTCTGTATTGTAGCTAGGTGTGTATGAGTAAGTCTGTCTGGTCGATCACTACGACTCTGGAAAAGCCCCTTATATGCGGCGAGATGGCCATACGCCATAATAGATCCCAACCAAGTTGCCCCCAAAACACGAGACAGGCGAATGGAAACTCACTTACTGGTGTACCCTGATAATGCAAATCAGAATTTCCTCTGGGGGCTTTCAACTCTGGAGATGGTTCATTCAGTTCATTCTATACTTTGGACAGAAACCGGCGTATCTACGCATGTTAGGCGGGATGCTTGATCCACCTCATGTTCATTATGACATCCGCAATGGCAAACCAGTCCTATATATAAATCAGAACTTTAAACTCATATCCAATTTAAGCTGCCCACGTCGTAATTGTCATTGTTTTGTTGAGTGCTGAAATGGTAAGCCGTCAGTAGAAGGTTGAAAACAGTTTGTATATGTATGCTATTTGTATTCAGTACATGGTGCATGTCTTGAGGGCACCAATCACCCCTCACAAAAGGAACCATGCCGATAATTCGTAAAGCTGGTTTTGCTTTCCGCCTTGCCTCCCCCGCCTCGTGTGCCTCTCTCTCTCTCTCTCTCTCTCTCTCTCTCTCTCTCTCTCTCTCTCCCGAACTCCCCTCCAACACATCCACTCTATGCGCCTATGCCTTCCAGACGCGCTTGATCGCCTCGGTCAGACCAACATCGTTCGTCTCGAACTCGTACAGGCCGATACCGACGGTGACGGTGGCCAGGTTGAGCAGCCACATGGCGGCCTTGCGGCTCTTGGGGTAGCGGGCCGTGGGGATGTAGTCGACAATGATGTTCTGGAAGCCGGTGTGGCTGTGGATGAGGAGGAAGGAGCACAGCAGGGCGTCGAAGGTGGGGTTGAGCGAGCCGGCGGCGAAGGGGCGACGGTCAGGGGCACGAGGCCGGCGGCGATGGCGCGGTCGAAGACCCAGTGGTAGGAGCCGTGCGAGGGGCTGGTCTCGGGGACGGGCGCGGGATCGTTCACTAAGGCCGAGAGTCAGTTCTGCCATATTCCTTATCGAAATCCCGCCAATGGACTCAGGCGCAGGACAACAGTGGATGTGTACCTCCTCCCTTAATAACCTCTGCGATGAAAACGTTAGCGTCGTGACTTTCTGGACAGGAATGCATGGGCTTTGTGACAACATACGGGGACCAGGAGGCAACAGACTCCGGCGGCTGGAGGTGTGGAAGGCAGCGCAGCGGGCCGAGTCCTTCAGGATGGCGCTCCTCACGGACTGCTGGGCGAGGGTTGTGGAAACACCGGCGGCACGTCGAGTCGAGGCCGCGAGGGCGGTTTGCCGAAGCAGGGCGGGTCGGATGATGGAGGCCATTTTGGTTTATGTTTGCATGCGCAGTGTCTACGTCGGCTTGAGGGGTTTCTCTGCTTTCAAAGGAGTTGCAATCGATCGTTGTGGCCACCAGTGGTCGTCGTCGTGTCGTGAGTGCGTGCCGAGGGCGATGACGAGAGGCTTGTCTGAAGTTGTGGATGGACTCAATCGACTGGCAAGCACAGACTCTGGAACTTCAAGCTTGCATTGGATTCCGCGACCCGACGATTCCAATTGGGATTGCCGAGGATCAATACATAATAGCGGCCGTCTGATTGGTGGGTGGGTTTAGTGGGGGTCGGTCTTGTCAGTTAGGTAAGCGAGCCTGCAAACATCTGAAGAACAGTGAATGAGTGGCAGTGGCTTAGTGGCTTAGGTAAGGCGGCCAGTGGGCGGGATCGGTGGTCGGGCCTTGGAGCAGCTCCAGTGGCCGATCAACTAAAATTTCCCAAAGGGTCCAGCTCACGATCTGCCCGCCCCGTCGCAATTAGCATCGCACCTACATACATACAAGCAGAGCAATTGTTCTACACTCTTTTCTTTATCACGACTGCAAAGCCCTTCATGATCTGATGATAGCCTCTTGAGTGCCGCTCCGGTCTTACTGTATTTCTAATCTTTACTTTTCCTCCGACTTCAAGCGTCCGTTTCAGTCCAATCGAACCGAAGCGAGTTGTCGACGATTTTCCTCCCCACCATCATGGCGCTCTCGATAGCCCTTCTACGCAACTCGGCCGCGGCACGCTCGAAATTATGCCGTCGCTGCCTCAAGCAACGCCTGGCGGGCTTGACCTCCCTGCAAATACGCTCCATCTCCAACCGGGTCCTAGCTAAGCGGACAGCGGCCGAAGAGGCATGGCAAGCAAGGGCCGCCCAGATCGACGCCGGCCAAGTCCAGAACCTGTGGGACACCTTCAAAGAGCGCGGCTTCGTCAAGGATCTGGCCGGCACCGACGAGCAGATCGGCACCCTCATGAAGCGGAAACGAATCGGCGCCTACGTCGGCATTGACCCCACCGCGCCCTCCCTCCACGTCGGCCACCTGCTGCCGCTGATGGCCCTGTTCTGGATGTACATGCACGGCTACGGCGCCAACAGTCTGATCGGCGGCGCCACCGTCCGAGTCGGCGACCCGACGGGCAGGCTGCAAGACCGCGACGAAATGACCAGCACCAACGTCACCGCCAACATCACCAAGATCCACTACCAGCTCAGCCGCGTCTGGCGGAACGTGGACCAGCTTGCCGCCAGGCTTGGTCACAAGAAGGAGTGGTCGTGGAGTCGCGCCCTGCTGAACAACAGTGCCTGGTTCCACAGCACCCCCTTCATGGAAGTCGTCCAGCGCCTCTTTTCGGGCATGCGCATGGGTCCCCTCTTGTCCCGGGACAACGTGAAGCGGAGACTCGAAGGCGAGGGAATGCCCCTCGACGAATTCATATACCCTCTGATGCAGGCCTGGGACTGGTGGCACATGTTCTCGAGCCCCCGCCAGGTCATGATGCAGATTGGCGGTTCCGACCAGTACGGAAACATCGTGACGGGCATCGAGGCCATCAAGCACCTCCGCGACACCGGGCCCGACCCCACGAAGCGCATGCCCGACGACCTGCTGCACACCCCCGTCGGCTTCACCGTCCCCCCTCCTTACCGACTCCTCGGGCGCCAAGTTCGGCAAGAGCGCCGGCAACGCTGTCTGGCTGGACCCTTTCATGACCAGCTCCTTCGACCTGTACGGATACTTCATGCGCCGCCCGGACGCCGACATCGAGAACCTCCTGCGTCTACTTACCTTCTTGCCCATGGACGCCATCAAGAGCACAATGGAGAGACAGGCGCAAGACCCCAGCAAGCGGGTCGCCCACCACACACTGGCGTATGAGGTCGTAGCCCTCGTCCACAGCCCCCAACTGGCGCAGCAGACCCAGGACGAGCACAGGCAACGGTACACAAGGAAGGCGAGCGGCGGCGCGCAGGCCCAAATCGGCGAGTACCCCGCCAAGGGCCCCGCCAACGTGGGGCGGGCCGTCGCGTTCAAGCCCGACATCGAGCTGCCCGAGTCCCTCATAAAGCAGAGGAGCATCGGCCGGATCCTGTACGCCGCGGGCCTGGCCAGCAGCAGCTCCGAGGGCCACAAGCTGACGGCGAGCGGCGGCGCCTACATCGGCGGCTCCCCGGGCGCCCAGTCCCAAATGGGCCCCATGGCCGTCGGCGAGCTG
Source organism: Apiospora hydei (assembly GCF_038363865.1). NCBI lineage: Eukaryota > Fungi > Ascomycota > Sordariomycetes > Amphisphaeriales > Apiosporaceae > Apiospora > Apiospora hydei. The sequence continues at coordinate 4,309,159 of NW_027117366.1, read as the reverse complement.
ACCTTTGTGCCGGTCAAGACGTGGTTCCCCGAGGAAAACCACCGCTTCCTGATCGACGGCCAGCTCATGATCCTGCGGCGCGGCAAGCACTTTGTGCGCATTGTGAAAGTGGTCAGCGACGCGGACTGGAAGAGCAGCGGCAAGAAGTACCCGGGCGAGCCCGGCACGGGCCGGGTGCGCCAGCTGAAGGAGCTGGTCCAGCAGGGCACGCCCGAGGGCGAGAAGCCGATCAAGATTAGCACCAAGGAGGCGGCCAACTTTGTACACGAGAGATGCAGCACCTCGAGCGGCTGGAGGACCCCGAGACCCAGGACGAGGTGATTTTCCCGCACTACCCTCCCCCCAAAAGAGAGACTCTGCTTACCAGGATGACGACGTCAAGGCGGCGGCGCTGCAGAAGGCGTGGGGCGAGGCCAAGGAACAAGAACAGGAACAGGAACAGGGCGAGAGGCCGCACGACACCGAGTCGAATAAGAAGGAATAAAAGTGGAAAAGAAAAGGAAGGAAAGGGGTAAACAAAAATGGTTGGGCCGTAAGCATGAAGGCTGGCGAGGATTTAGAGGATGTATCATATGGAAGAGAGGGAGGACGGATGGATACGTGTATATACCCATAGAACTTGCGGTTTGCTGTGAAAAAAAGAGCATGGCGCAAGATGTACAACAAACTAACTATATGTATCTATACCTAGACCAAAGAGTCATTACACTCTATAACGACATCCCATTTCACACAACACTTTACAAATCTCGACGCCCCTGTTGCTCGCATAAATGAAAGATCTGGTCTGTACGTATGTGTGTATCATACGATGGGTTTTGCCGGCCTAGGAGCTAAACCATGGATCACCGATAAAACACCGTCAAGTCCCCCGCCGGCGCCCGGAACCCCTTGAGCTTCTCCATGATCTCGGCGTCGGCCATGTTCTGCTCCGTGATGATCTGGTCGAAGCTGTGGCAGCCGTCGGTGTAGCGCTGCAGCGGTTCGTCACTGGCTAATAGATCCTCTTCCTCCTTACCATGACTCTTGAGCCGCGCGCGTTCCCGCTCTTCTTCTTCGGTCTCGTCGTTGCTGTCGTTTTCGTCATCGTCGTCTTCGTCGCTGTTGTTGGCGTCGTGGATGTCCCAGGTGTGCAGGCGGCGGCGGCTGCTGTGCCGGCTTAGATTTTGCGGGCGCTGTCCTTGCCTGCCCTTTTGTTGATCTTGTTGTGATTGTGATTTGGTTTGTTGGTTCTGACGCTGCCCCCGCCGATGACTGTGATGTTGCCGCGGGTGCGCCTGCCCCGACGCGAGCAGGGCGAGGTACTGCTTCGAGACGACGTACTTGTGCACGCGGTACAGCAGGCCCTTGATGACGCCGAACTGGACGAGGCGGCGCACGTCGACGAGCGACAGCACGGGCAGGCCCGCGTCCTGGTGCAGTTTGATCCACTCCATGACGGAGCGACCGACGCAGAAGGTCGTCAGGAGCTTGACGAGCTGGTAGTTGGTGACGCGGCCGGCGGTGGCGCTCGTGGTACTGGTGGCGGTTGCGTTGGGGGTGGTGTTGGTGTTAGGGTAGTGGTGGTGGAGCCGGGGATTGTAGAGGTTTGCTGCGGCGTCGATGGCTCGGCGGCGGCAGGGTTGGGATTCTTGAGGTTTGTGGATGAAGATGCCGTAGCAGCAGCACCGGCAGCAGACGTGGCCCCGGCACCATCCGGAAGCGGCCCGCCAATACAAACATAGCCCGCGCACTCGTCGATCAGCCCGTCGCGGTTGGTGATGAAGTCGTGGATGCCCGGGCGGGGCGCGTAGCAGCTGGCGAAGAAGAACATGTCGAGCAACAAAATGGTGTCGTAGTACAACAAGTGCTGCAGGGCGGTCTGGGTCAGGGGCAGCGAGACGTCGGCCAGCCAGGCGATGCGGCGCACGTCGTTGACGCCGTCGACGTGGGGGATGATCTTCTGGAGGGTCAGGTCCCAGGTCGGGTCCACGATGTCGACGAGCTTCATCTTGGGGACGGGCACGTGCCAGCCGCGGACGGGGGCCGGCGGGGGGTGGTACGGGAACAGCTTCATGTTGAGCGTGTTGGCCTCGTCTGGGATCAATCGTGAGTTAGGGGAGCTAACACAGGGCATGAAGACACTTACCAACGGGAATCATGCACTCGCCGTAGTTGTTGAGGTCCTCCTTGACAATCTCCAACAAGCTCTCAATCGGCCGCCGCCCGTCGTCGACCTTGCCCTCGGTGCGGAGGTAGCCGTTCTGGCGCTCCATCTCGGCGAAGGTGACGGCGAGGCGGCGGACGAGCTTCTCGTAGGGCAAAAGTCGCAGTCGGACTCGACGACGAGCCCAAAGTTGAAGATGAACTCGTTGCGGTGGTAGCGCTCGTGGGGGATGGAGACGGGGTAGCCGAGGATGCTGTACTTGTTGTCGGGCGTGTTGACGGTCAGGAAGCGGTTGAAGAAGGCCTTGCGCGGGATGATGTACTCCTGGATGATGTCAAAGTCCACCAGCGGCGGCTTCAGGTGCGGGCCGAACGTCGTCGCCACGATGCAGCCCGGCGGCGACTGGGCCACGATCTTGGTGCCTGTGTGGGTGTTAGAGATATATTCCAGTTATATTACCAGTAGCAGAACTCACCTTCCTGGGGCAGGAAGCGGGCGTAGAAGATTCCCTGGATCATGATGGCGTTCTTGTAAGAGGCGAAGTCTGGCAGATGGGAAGATGAGATGTCATTGCTGAGATAGGCTCAAATTTGTATTGCCAAAACGCATCGTTTTGAAAACATCGATCAAACCTGCCTGAGCTGTCGTTCTATTCGAGATATGGGATCTTCTTGATATTAATTCCATATGCCATAGTCATTTCCATGCTTTGATGAGCTGTGCATGAAGCTTGCATCCTCTACTGGTCAATTTGAGCTTGTCGTTGAGCTGAGACCTCAAGCTCAGGTCTGTCTGTCCGTCGGCGCGGGGCATCCACCATCGTCCGGCCCCCGCCCCCACCACTATTCAGGGCCCAGACAAGACGATGTGTCAATGTTAAGTTACTGGCTTATATCAATCCCAGTACATCCCCAGCCATCATGTCGAACACATCTTGGTTCTCATGCAACGACAAGTAAGAACCAAGATGTTCTGTAATTCATATAGACCTGTATACCTACCTAAGGTATATATCCCGTGGCAGTATGTGATACGGTCTGACTACGGCCCGGATGCTGATTCTCGTCCCTCTTTCAACTTTGTAGTAGTGCTCGCTGGCCGTCGATCTTCCCATGGGTTACCAACAACCGCCAAGCGGCATGGCCAATCCTGCAACCAAACGACCATATTCCATATTTGTACAAGAGGATATTTCTATTAAGCTAGTGTAGGCCGGGAAATGACATTCGATACCTCAACGACATGCCAACATCTGTCGATTGCTACAAGATAAGACAAAACATCTGTTGTCGACCTTATCAGATGCCGTCGATAAGGCAGGCACCTAGACAAATCTAGCTTAGGCGCTCAGGTGCAGCTGCTGTAGCCTGTAGCCGCCTCAGGCCAGCTCAAATCCGCAGCTTCCCCTAGCCTGCAGCTTACATTTGCTGGTGTCGACCTCGTTTCATCTTAATGAGACGATTGGCCATCCATCCCATTGCCAGTCAATTGCCAGCTTGCATACTTCCATTAGCCACTTTGCTATATCGCTGAAAACATTCGCTCTACCCCCTTTTCTTGGGTTGATATTCGTTTTACACCTTGTTTTGATAGACAGGTATTCATCATGGCCGATACCGAGTCCAAGCCCAATACCACCCCGGCAAAAGCCGTTGAGGAGCCCGTCCAGGATGAGCAGCCCATCGTGAAGCCGGAGGACCCTGCGCCCGCCGCTGACGTGCCCACCAAAAACTGAGGCTCCCGTCGAAGCATCAGCCAAGACTGAGCCGGGAGCTGAGAAGACGGTCCCAGAAGCCTCCGAAGCTCCTGCCAAAGCAGAGGGTGCCGAAACCCCAGCCAAGGCCGAGGAGCCGGCCAAGGCAGAAGCCTCATATACCGCCGCCGCCTCTGCAGAACCCGCCAAAGCGGAAGCCGAGACTACTTCTCCCAGTGAGGCACCCGCAACCGCTGCCACCACTGAAAAGCCCGCCAAAGAAGCAGCAGCCAGCACCCCCTCAGGACCTCTACGCCACCCAGCAGGCTTCAGGCCACCCCGAGATCTGGGGCGTGACCCTGCAAGACCCGTCCCACCACGTCCCCAGCCAGATCATCTTCCAAAAGTACCTCAACGCCAACGACGGCGACCTGGCCAAGGCCAAGGACCAGCTCACCAAGACCCCTGGCCTGGCGGCGCGAGACCAACCCCCTGGAGACGACTAAGGCGACGTGGTCCAAGGACAAGTTCGACGCGCTCGGCTACGTCACGACCTATCGCGCTGACCCCTCCTACAAGGACAAGGACGACGATACGTCGGCGTCCGCGAAGGGCAAGGGCAAGGGCAAGGAAGGCAGTGATGATCCCGAGGCCAAGGAGGTCTTCACCTGGAACGTCTATGGCAACGTCAAGGACATGGACCTGACTTTTGGCGACCGCAACGAGTTCCTCGACTGGCGCGTCGGCCTCATGGAGCTCGCCATGCAGGAACTCGACATTGCCTCCGCCACCAAGCCCATCACGGCCGAATGGGACCCCCTACAAGATCTACCAGGTGCACGACTACAAGTCGGTCAGCTTCCTGCGGCAGAACGCTAAGGTCAAGGCCGCGGTTAATGAAACGGTCAAAGTCTTCGGTCAGAACTACCCGGAGCTCCTCAAGCAAAGTTCTTCGTCAACGTGCCCGCCATCATGGGCTGGCTCTACGCCGTCGTTAAGGTCTTCGTCGCCGAGCGCACCGCCAAGAAATTCCACCCCATGGGCAACGGCGCCAACATGTCGGCCGAGTTCGCCGACTCCAAGGTCCCCGGCCTCGGTCAGATGCTACCCAAGGAATACGGCGGCCAGGGAGAGCCGCTCGCGGTCCAGGGCAAGCAGACCCTGCTCGACTAGGAGCGAGGAAGAACGATGGAGCGATTAGGAGGCGATTTGTGTTATGTCATCCGGTGAACGGGATGGAAGAGGATGCACAGCGAAATCGAACCGGTGGTTTAGGAGTTTTGCTTTTTTTTGTTCTACCCGATTGGATTGTATTTGTACACAGCCCAAGATTGAACCTTGCAATTAGTGATACCATAGCCAGCAGTTTGATTTTTTACAAACTGCGCACATTAATGCAGACATTCCTTGTCTAATTCCCGCTCATACCCTGACAGACGACGAAGCCCTTAGCTGCGTACGTGTTCTGGGATTCCAGCTGGCTGCTGCTTCTCCGCATCGGATTGCTCACGTGACGATGCCTCGTTGTTGCTGCTATCGGAACCAGCCGCCTCTAGATCAGACGAGTTGTTCTTCTTGGACTTGGACTTGCGCTCGGCAAACTTGAAGTGCTCGCCCTTCTCCTCGTACTCGGCCGCCAGCTCATCAAACGTCTTGCCGGCCGCCTTGGCCTCGCGGCGCACCTTGCGCGTGCGCAGCAGCCAAACCAAATGCGACGCAAAGATGCCCAGCTCGAGCGCGCAGCAGATGACGTACAGGACGCCCCCAGTATATCAAACGTGTTCTGTGCCACGAGCGCCATGAGGGAGAAGAAGGCGCCCGAGCAGTCCATCGATAAGAAGACCCAGTTGATGCCCACGACGCGCCCGCGCCGCTTCCAGATCTCGCCGTAGGGCGGGACGAGGCCGCCCGCCAGCAGGATGCTCGCGATGACGCCGACGACGAGGGGCGGGGTCTCATTGCCGCGCTCGTAGATGACGCGGAGGGTCAGGATCAGGGCGGCTTCGAGGCCGCCAAAGGCGAGGGTGACGGCGAGGCCTAGGGCGGTGGCTTTCCAGGTGGCCCAGTTACTGTCGAAGGGGGTTCGTGTCAGCAGTTGATACCTAGTCTCTTCTCGTTGGTGGGGCTGCGACATACTAGGAGTACATCAGGATCTGGGCCCAGGCCACGATGGACAGGACGCCGAAGCACTGGGGTTGGACCTGGATGGGGATGTTGAAGTTCTGGATGATGGCGTAGACGCCGAACGGGACGGCGCAGGCGGCCCAGAGGAACATCATGCTGGCCGGCAGTCCGTCCGTCTTCTTGGTGCGCCAGTTGGTCCATATCTGCGGGATCAGCTGGATGCACCACAGAATGGTTCCGATAGTCTATTCGCCGTCAGATTTAAGTCAGCCATGGATGCTGCTGCTTCGACGTGAAGTGAGGCGGCGGTTGTCGGGTCTGATTGGCTAGGCCACCCAAGACCTGGGCATGACATCACTTACACCGAGCACGTTGGCCGCGACGGGAATGTCCGTTTGGGGAGCCATCGCGACTCTTGGCCGCTTGTAGAGCTGCCTGGGCACACTCTAGATTCCGAGGGTCAATCGCAAGTACTCGAGGTGAAGACAGACTGGGCGAGGTTGGCTGTGGCGAAACTTGACTTGAAGAGAGTGCGATCCCGCTCCTTTCAATGTTGGACTCGGACGAGCGAAAGCAGTCGGTCAACCTGGATCGACAGGGACACTGGAGCCCAGAAGGAAAGCGTGACCCAACGTGACCATCTGGACTATTGAGCACGTTTACCTAATCCACCCACTTCGAATCTGGCATCGGGGGCAGCGGCGACCTAGGTTCGTTCCCGTTGCGGCAGTTTGCTTGCTCATTGTTGCTCGCAGTCGCCATTTCTTCGAGGGGAGCAGCGAATGACCAACCGGTATTGGCAGGGTATGTGCCCGATGAAAAACTCCACAAAATGGCAGGCTTCCGATAGAATGGGTGTTAGCGGGCGGGTGGTGCGATAGCGTCATCTCGGGGGTGCTCGATGCTACCATACGGCCCCGGAGTTGTTGAAGCATTGGAAGCATTGGAAAAGTCCAAGGAACCAAGCTGCGGGCGTTTGAAGATTCTTTGTTCGTTAATTGATGCGTTCACCGGGGATACATGTGCGACTGTGCCTCGTACCCCTTAATGTAGGCAACTCATTCCGTCGACATGGTGCGAGGCGACATCGGGTTGCATATCTACCTTGGGTTATGCTTCGGTGATAAGACTTTATCAATCAGATAAGAGTGACCACGAGGCCGTTCGAATGTTCATCAATCGCACCAGACTGCTTGCTCACTTGCTACCATATCAGTAAGCAGATCAACAGTATGTTTCCAGGGCACAATGCAGATTTATTTGCTTCCATAGGGTAATGTGGAATCAAGATGCGAATGATAGGACTTTCGAGTTCAAGAGGGTCGGATGTTGCTGGGTGGGATTGCGAACGCCCCATCAGGCAGGGACCCGGGGGATCGGGAAAAGCAACGTGAAAGCAAGCGGCCTTGACAGCGGGACGGGAAATGCCCTGATTCGGTATCATCATCCCATCATCTCTCCTGCTTAAGTAACCACCCATCTTGATTGATGCGGCATCCTCGGGAGCAAGTGCTCGAATACTGCGAATTGGTCATATCTGGGTGCGATAGGCTACACGGTGGTTGCAAAGACACTCGACTCGATGCAACCAGTGCACTCGAGCTTGTGGCGGTGACTTCATCTGTTGACGGCTAACGATTGGTTCAAGGCTGGCTGTTTTGGTCAGTCGGGTCTCTCGTCCACTGTTCCCTGCGGTTGGTCATTCTTGTTTTCTAGGGCTCTGAAAATAACTCTTGGATGTTGAATTCCAATACCAAGTCACGAATGATCGAGGTGTCTTGTCTGATTGATGTCTTGGCTCGGTATGCTTCGGGATTCCCGCGTGTTCTTTGCCCCTCCAATACAGAAAAGGTCCCCTGGAATTGTCATTGGGCTTACTAATGCGGGGTCCTTCTGGTTCGGGGCCTGGAGGCTGGAGGCGAGATGCGCTGAAAAGGAAATTTTCCAAGCACGAGAGCAAGCGGATTCCCAATCCGCACCGCGCCGCGCCGCACCGCATTAGCCATCGTCGTCTCACCATCCCGTACGGAGTAGACTAGAAGCCATTTGTACGAATAGAACAGAAGTCCTGCATACCGCTGACAGCGCTGTACACATAGCATTATTCCACGCCCCCACCTGCTGCCTCTGCTTACCTGATTCAGTCATTCCCTTCGCCGCATCCACTTCCAGCGGGCTAGCTTATCTCGAAAATCTACAGCGACCTACTTCAGTCCGATCACGCCCACCCCCCTCTTTCCTCTATCTACCACCTAACCCACTCCCCAAACCACCCGGCCAACACCGTCAAACTGTTTTCCTCAGCCTTCCGTCGTTTCCCCCTTCGCGCCGGCGCCTCAGGAGTTTCCATTGCCGCCTTCGCCTCAGCCGGTTTCCAGAAAAAGCCTTCCCCCGCCACCAAGATCACCGCCAGAGACATGCATTCCAAGGTCGTCATCATCGGCTCCGGGCCCGCCGCCCACACCGCCGCCGTCTACCTCGCCCGCGCTGAGCTGAAGCCCGTCCTCTACGAGGGCTTCATGGCCAACGGCATCGCTGCCGGCGGTCAACTCACCACCACCACCGAGGTCGAGAACTTCCCGGTTTCCCCAAGGGAATCATGGGCCAGGAACTCATGGTACGTTGCCTTCGTCTTGCGCCGAGTCATTGAGGGGAAAATGCTGACACCAATTGTCTTCCAGGACAACATGCGCGCGCAGTCCGAGCGCTTCGGCACCCAGATCATCTCCGAGACCATCGCCAAGCTCGACCTGTCCTCGCGCCCCTTCAAGTACGAGACCGAGTGGGCGCCCGGCACCGTCCACACCGCCGACTCCATCATCCTCGCCACCGGCGCCTCCGCCCGCCGCCTCGGCCTCCCCGGCGAGGAGAAGTACTGGCAGAACGGCATCAGCGCCTGCGCCGTGTGCGACGGCGCCGTCCCCATCTTCCGCAACAAGCCCCTGTTCGTCATTGGCGGCGGCGACAGCGCCGCCGAGGAGGCCACCTTCCTGACCAAGTACGCCAGCCACGTCACCGTGCTCGTGCGCAAGGACCAGCTGCGCGCCAGCAACATCATGGCCCAGCGCCTCCTCAACCACCCCAAGGTCACGGTCCGCTTCAACAGCCAGGGCGTCGAGGTCAAGGGGCGACGACAAGGGCCTCATGAGCCACATCGTCGTCAAGAACAACAAGACGGGCGAGGAGGAGACCCTCGAGGCCAACGGCCTGTTCTACGCCATCGGCCACGAGCCCGCCACCACGCTCGTCAAGGGCCAGCTCGACATGGATAGCGAGGGCTACATCGTCACCAAGGCCGGTTCCCCCCTGACCAACATCGAGGGTGTCTTTGCCGCCGGCGACGTCCAGGACAAGCGCTACAAGCAGGCCATCACCAGCGCCGGCTCCGGCTGCATGGCCGCCCTCGACGCGGAGAAGTACCTGGCCGAGCTCGAGATCGATACTCGCGAGGAGGTCACCACCAACCTCTAAGACGGAGAGCTTGTAAAAAATGGAAGCGGTATAGAAACGGTAATTCCCATTTTTGGCGTTGAATACTAGACAGTACCCCTATAGACCGATATAAACAGTAAAATTCCCATACAGAATGGCCATGGCTTGTCTGATGTGATTACCCTACGACCATACCCCTTGCTACTGCGATTGTGCGAGTGCTGCTGCGATTTTGCCAGTGATACTACTGACTACACTGGCTGCCCGGCGGTATATGCGGCAAACGGAGCACGCCAACTTACACGATATCAGACAGGCCTGACAGTTCGTATCTTCCCTTGAAGCCGGACTCTCAGAGTCGTGCGAGATCGGCTGACCTGCAACAAGGGGATGTAGTGGACGCGGCCTGAGTCAACAAAACTCCGACTAAATGAGCTTGGTAGCAACATCAACTTGAGTCTTCCTCAGGTAGACATTGTGGTATAACGTTTCCCGATTCTATATGGAAGATTACTTCTGGGGGTAATAAGAGTCACCAGAGCCAGACGAGCCAAAGCTGCGTTTGCAGCTTGTCGATCAGCAAACTGTCGGTCTGTGATCTTGCTTGGTGGGGCATCCGTCTGCATCGTGCTCGTACGATAGCAACGAACCTTGTTGGCTGCACGCTTCTGAGTCCCGGCAAGCCACATACATCAGGTTTGGCTAATGCAAATGAGTGAGCGCTGCATGTAGCAAACAGGCATAACCTTGTAAGTCACCCCCAGGATCCATCGGTAGATAAAAGACACTTCCCCTCACTCAGGAGTGGAGGTTTCGTATCGTCTTCTCTCTCACCACCATCAGTCCCCCCACCAACTTATCGTGACTCCTCACAGCTTCAATACAGCAACATCCAACCACCACCATACTCAACACCAGACAGCTCACTCAACATGTCCAGCAACAACAACTCAGGCTACTCCTACAACTCCTCGGGCACCAATAGCCAGGTAAGTCGAGGGGACGGGGCCGCGCAGTGCGCGTGTGTGGGGAGTGGACATCTCCAGCTGATCACGACATACCAGGGCAACCACTATTGTTCCCGCGACTACGGTAGCTCGGATGCTATTTCCAACTCGTACCACTACTCGAACACGTGAGTTTTGCCGCCCTTCACCCTCCTTGGCTTGCAAGTAGGTCCTATTATGACTTGATGATAAACTGATATGGGGTGCGCCTTTCGCAGTGACGGCTCGTACTACTACAGGTAAGACTGGACTCACAGCTAGTTGACATGGCAGCAGCACTAGCATGCTTAGTACTGGAGCTGACATTCTCACACAGCAACCCCAATGGCTCGACTTACCACCAGAGCTCCAGCGGCACTAGCACCTACACCACCCCCGGCGGCGACACCTACCGGTCGAGCGGTGGCAGCAGCGGCGGTAAGAAATAAGGGCGTATTGTGTTTCAGCATGGATGACCTCTTCCTGCCATCGATTGGAATGCGAAAGGTACGAGAGGCATAGTTTGCCCGCGTTGAAGGCGCGGCGTAGTCTGCCGCCCGTAAGTCCTTTCTTGGACGCGGCGGGTTCATGAGAGGAACGAGTTGCTCCAGAGGTTGTTGCATTATCTACGTCAATGCCATGATTTGCTTATCCTGGCTACCGCCATGCTTGTGGTAATGTGTGAACGAGTGATCGTTGTCTATGTGGATCATATCAATGGGCAGGAGGCAGAAACGTATAATTCAGGGGCGAGATCGGCTTCACGGTATATGCTGTACGACTTGCTCTACCTCTTTGTAACGCAAATAATGGGACCGCAAGGCGGTATATGATTTTTCCGGCCGTGCGACAACAGGCCGTTGCTTCAATGTACGGAGGTCCAAGATGTGATCCAAGAAGCAAGCCCAACAGAACCTCGGTGTATGTTGCTCAGCCACTCCGTTCCATTCTCTTTCTACGGGTTTCAAACAAGGGGCATCGACCCACTGGACCAGACCATCCTAATTCTGTCGTTGTGGTTTTAGATACATGCCAGAGAAGTCATCGGATGATATGCCGTAGCCATTTACATGATCCGAGATGTTATCATGATCCTTATCTAACCTATATCTCGGCTGCAAATGACCAACCCGAATAACTAGCACGAATAATCAACCGGAATAACTGACTCGAATAGGAAGAGCTTGTCCTATCAAGTACACTGATTCTCATACATCTTCTGCAGTCAACCCACATGCCCCTCGATCTCGTTATTTCCCACAGTAAACGGCAGTGTATCGGTAGAGTAAGTGTTGGTGTGCCTTGGGATGTGAACTTGGGGATAGCCTTGTCGCATGGCATCCCATATCCATAGGAGATGCCAATGGCACTCTGCACCCCTTGAACCACTCCACTCTTAGGCACAGAGTTGCCGGAAAGATGATCCGGAAATAGGATGACAGACCCTTGGATCAAACCGAGCTGCTCGTCTTCTCCGAGGACTGGGACGCGGGACGGCCCTTCAGATGCGGCGGCATGCGACGTGACTGGTAAGGTCGGTCGAGCAAATCTTGATATTGGGTCTCCCCCGGTAGGGAGCTTGCTCTTCTGGTCGCCATCGGAGCGATGCATCTCGTCCCATATATTACCGCCGGTAGGTGTGTCAAGAAAGGGCCAGGCGAAGCAGAGGCCCAACAGGCCGAAGAGGGCGGGTTCCATTGTAGTATAATGCCGTTTGATAATGTCGTTTTGTATGAGATGTGATGTGATTGGTTTTCCGAGCCTGGCGGAAAATTCGGTTCGCTATCGATGGTGTCGGGAGACGGTGAGGCGAGCGCCTGGGGTAGGAGAGCAATAAATATGTCTCTAAATCGACATACTTCATAATTTTTCAAAGGAATGGAGATAGGTCATCAGAATTTGAATGCTGTTAGGTATAGGCAGTAAGCTTCTATCGACCCGTAGGGACGAGAGACCTTATAGTATCAAGGTTTGAGATAATAAGGGGTAAGCAAGTTGGTTTATCCAGCAAAGGATAACTCGTATATATATAAACCCGGTGAAAACTACCTCATGCTGCAATATGCATCCAAATACATCTCACCCTCAGTAAAATCAACACGGGTCCCGCAGAGTTTGAGATGACCATCTCGCCAATACTGCGAGGGGTGAATATTGGGTGGGCGGCCGTGAAGACTTCGGGATCCATATGGGTGCTCGGAGGAACCCATGTGCTCGCCGGCCTTGCTCCCGGGTGAAAAGTACCTATCGAGCTGCCGCCACAGGCACGGCATTGTATTGGTCATGACATAGCCTGAGCCCGGGACGGCCCCGGGCAAGTTGCTCGGGGTACCGGTTCCCTTGAATATGTACGACATGGTCGAATCAACGAGTATCCCACTAGCACGACCGTGGCGAAGCTACGTCACTGTTCTGTTAGTTTCGGGGAAGGAGGGAGGAGCCGGAAATACTGTGAGTGCCGTGGACGTATTGGCGAATAGGCGATTGGCAAGAAGTTTATGCCACAAAACCGTAGTATATCCGTCACATTGGACGTCCCTAGAACGTTGTCTTGGTACGGGAATATAACCAAAAGTCGACACTGCAGGCTGACCTTGCTTTAATCCAGCCTGCTCTTCCACGGCACGCATGATAGACTCCGAAAGCGGCGCGATATTCTTCATCCTACCGTCACATTCTGGACCCCAATGTCACCCCAGTGTCGCACAAGGTGTTGGGGTGCTATATATATGAATCACTGAGATGAGGGGTTCGAACCTGACTCTCCATTCTCCCATGAACACCTTCTGTTTCCAAAAGATGTGATATAGTCTTATTTTCAGATGGCCTCGAAAGAGTTGTCGACGCCGTCCCATGTAGGACAGGTACGTATGGTGTCTTTCCCGTGTCCTAATAAGGCCATGTAATAACTTACAGTTACAGGGTTTTCGGTACGATCCGCTTGAGACTCCGCGATCCTTTCGACTACTGTCACTACAAGCCTCTAAACAACAAGATGGCCCTTTAGAGCTGTTCATGTCAACTCATACGTTGGCTGATGGCCAGTTTCCGGAATACACAGCTCTCTCCTATGTCTGGGGCGGTACCGATCGGACCGCCTCGGTTGTCCTTAACGATTATCAATTTACTATCACACCCGCTCTTATGGACGCTCTTCTACACATCAGAAAAGTACCCCAATGCCAGGCAAACTATTGGTGGATTGACATACTGTGCATCAACCAGGCCGACAACAAGGAACGGGGACACCAAGTCGGCATGATGCGAGACATCTACCAAAGCGCCCGTCGTGTCGTCGCCTGGCTGGGCCCGGAAGCTTCCAACAGCAGACATATTATGCGGGCGCTGGTCCAAGATCCCACATACCATGGGCCTTGGCGCGGCGACGAGCTTGCGTTTCTCACGCCCTTATTAGACGCGTGTCTGGGTTGTGCAGGAGCTCTGCGCCGCAAGGGAGATGGTCCTATTGTGCGGGGAGGGAACAGCACCATGGAAATCTTTCCAGCAATCCTCCTTCCTGCAACAGTGGATCGATCGTGCTTTCAGCCCCCTATATATCGAAAAGGGGATCGGGATCCATTCTGCCCCCAACTGCCATACAACGGCGCCGTACAATTTGGTGACTTTACGAGAGAAGCTCGCAACCAAAGACGCAAGTCTCGGGTCACTGCTGACCTCCTGCTCGCAACAAGCCGCCTCGGACCCGCGTGATAGGGTGTTCGCATTGCTAGGGCTCGCAAACGACGAGGCGGCGAAGGAGATGGTCCCTGATTACTCGCTTTCTCCTGCCGCGTCTACTGTGCGGCCACTCGAGCCATCTTCAAGAAGCTCTCCAAAAGGATCGGCTCTGGTACAGTAGAAGGGGCAGAAATCAAAGAAGTTGTCCAACAGTGTCGTCACGAAGCGCCGAGCGAAGAAGGGAGCTCTACGGCCAACTGTGATGGGATAGAATGCGGTGCTTGGTGGTGCTGCTTGGACATTGCTCGCTATGATTTGTGACCAATCATGAGATACACTGGACAGTATGGTTTGAGGACGGCCAGGACGGCCAGGACAAACGTTACTTTTTCTTGTGATGCGATACAATTATTTGCTGTGTGATTCGGGGATTTTCCCATTTCATCTGATGCATGATTTACAGATCTTGTTCGGAGATTGGGTTGGTTGGTTCCAACTGCCTGCTCCAGAATGACTGCTACGTTGCGCTAAAGTGGGAAGGTTGGCACTAAACCTTAGGTACAGACATCCGGTCAAGAGAATCCAAGGGCTTGGTACCTGCCGGAGGGTTCTTTTGACACTTTTCTTCTCGAGGCAATGCGTAGCGAGGCTTTGTTCTGGCCAAAGTCAATTCTTGCTTTTGGGCGTTTTGACTTTCTGATCCTGTGACAAACGGTCTTGGCGAAATCTCGGCTGTCTCACGTCGCTGCTTGATGACCGCAGCTCGTGTTATGTGCAAGGAATGCAAGGACATCATGGGTGGATGCAGATCCCAAAAGCTTGGCGTGCATCCTGCGCTGCATGTCCGCGACCCCCGGAAAACGAGGCGAGTCATCCTCCCCCAAACGCACCCAAACGGCTGACTTGGACGACTTGGTTGACTTGGCCGAGCTAATTGGATACGGCGACCGTGGCACGTGGAAATCGAGCGCCAGGCGCCAGGCACAGGCACAGAGTCGGCCGTGACCAACCACGCGTCATTCGATCAAATGACGGCGGTGCCTGCACGCACTCAATCCGCTTTCAGCAGCCAGAACTTAATAGATCCGGGGCGTCTCCAGTGGCTCTACTTAGACCGCCAGTCGCCCACTCTTTACCTACTGTAGGTACCGTACCTAGGCAACCAGCAACCTTATTTTTTCTTATATCTGCTTGACTTCCATTCACTATTCTAGATTCGGGTTGATGGTTCGTTTTGGCCAAGCCGCGGAATCTGCCTATCGATTGTCGTCTCAAGTGCCTGTTCGTCTTTAATCTAACATCCCCTTTCCCACGCCCCATTCATTTATTCCCTTCTAGGCCACCACCGACCTTTCCGTCTATTTTCAGCATCACTTCTTGCTCCCTAAAACACGAACGACACCATCATTTACGATACCTATATATCGATAAATATGCGACTCTTCTCTATTTTCGTCCTACTAGCAGCAACCCTCGCGGCGGCGAAGCCTACCGTTTACTTCATCCGCCACGGCGAGAAGCCCAAAAAGGGCGACGGCCTTAACGCCGATGGATTGAAACGCGCACAGTGCCTTCGCGGCGTCTTCGGAGTCGCATCCGACTACAACATCACCCACGTCATGGCGCAAAGACCCAAAAAGAGTAAGCCATCCAAAATGAAGTCTTGCTTTCTTGAATCCCCAGCTAACCCACCACAGACGGCAAACAAAAACGACCCTATGATACCGTATTGCCTCTTGCGACGGACATGGGTCTCGATGTCGACACGTCCTGCAAACGCGACAACATTGACTGCGTAGTGGACGTCATCGAAAACTACAAAGGAGATGGAAACATTCTCATCTGGTAAGTTTCAACCTCCGGGAACTGCTACGCATCATTTCAAGCTGACCATCGCTCAAACAGCTGGGAGCACAAGCGACTCAAAGACGTGGCCAAGGCGTTGGGCGTCAGGAAGTTCAAGAAGTACCCCAATAAGGCCTTCGACTTGATTTACGAGGTGCCCCCAAAATACAAGAAAGTCGCGACCATCACTTCGGAAAACTGTCGCGGCTTGGATAAGTGATATCCCCACCTAGACACCGGTTTAAGCGGGCGTTACACCAGTATTTGATTTCTCTGCCGGCAACCCCCCTATAGATTCCTTCAAGAAACATAAACAGACACGCATCACTGCCCACTGGCTTCCGACACCGGTTTCTGTCATCAGCCCATTTGGTGCTCTCATCGCACCCAACCTGCCGGGACACACCTCAACACTTCACCACCGCCGGCCCGGGAGCGGTGTAGCTCGTCGGCACTGGGTAGTAGATGTTGATCATGATACCCGGGTCCGTCGCCTTGTACGTGCCAGGGATGGAAACGCCGCTGAAGGTCTTTGTGCCGCTTCCCGTGACGGTGAGCTGGCCACATCTGCAGGAAGTCAGAATCTATTCCCAACAGCAAAGATACTCAAATCAAAAGACCACGAAACAGGTTACGAAGAATGGAAGTAATGGAAAGAGATAGAAAAGAGGAAAGACGTACGCGATATAGAATTGGGCACCCCCGGCGCTGCTGGCCGAGTGCAACGCGATGTGCTCGACCCGGATGAGGTAGTCACCGGGCGCGAGGCACTGCGGGATCTGGACGGTGACGTCGCGGAGACCCTGGCTGGGCCACGTGAGGCCCCCGCCAGCGATATTCGGACCCTGGGAGAAGATCTTGAACCAAACGGCGCCCGATCCGTCAAAAGACGCAGCGGTCTGGCCGGAGGGCACTTTGGCCATGTAGAACTGCAGGGTCCCTGGGTGCGAGATGCCAGAGTCGGCCACGAACCCGACCTTGGACCCAGCCGCGACGCTCATGGTCTGCGCGCCTTCGTTCCCCGGGGCCAACTGGTAGCACCGCAGCTGCGTCGACGAGACGTCCGTTACGGGGCCGTTCGATTGGTAGTTGGTCGTCTTGCGGACGTACTGCCAGTCCTGCGTCGTGGCGCCGTTGGCGATGAGGCGGGGGAACTTGTCTGTTGGGGGTCGATTACGCGGGATTAGTTGTTTTCTTCAACGTCTCCTAGACGGTAGACATCCATAGATAGATGCATAGATATTGCGTCAAGCAGCAAGAACCAACGGTATACTTACAGTGCCCATGCACTGCCGAAGCAAGTGCAAGCAACACTACGGCAAAGGCCTTCATGGTTGTTCTTGGATATCTCGATGTCGTAGTTTCTTTTCAGTGTTTGACGGCTGAGAAGGCCGCTGCTTTAGTAGTTCGCGGAGCTCAAGGATCAAGAGGTAGGACGGACTTCTAAAAGACAAAGTGGGAGATGGTGAGCGTTCAGGTTTAATTATACCTAGACCTTCAAGATAGGGGGTAGGACAACTAATATTTGTACCGGAGTTTGCGACTTTGACCAGGACCGCCAATGATTTGCGGCCAATGGGATCCCGTATCTTGATCAGTCTCTATCTCTAAAGGGGTGAGCGACTTGCCCGGCTAAAGTGGGCAGCGGCTAATCAGCTTCCGATGGGCGTTGAAATAGGTATTGACGTGATACAACAGCCACTCATACGTCGGCATGCAGAGTACCCCGTGGGGATGAGGGCTCTCCACTTGCAATACTACCACCCTCTGCAGCAAGCTACGCCGGGCAGATGGAGAACCATGTGGACAGTTACGATAGCCAACAGGGGGAGCCAGCAGCAACTGCCGTGGTCTTTGATATTTGCCGCAAATGGTCGCCCATGGAAAACTGGATAGCCAACAAGAGCAACTGGACATTCTTGCTGGAGTGACTGGTTATTCCAATGGCGTAGTAGCCTCCCGCGTTGGAAAGCCCGGGTGGTAGGACAGTGGCATAAACATTCAACAAGCACCTACCACCCGACTACTCGACCCAGTTGGATTTTGAACCACAACCTTATTTCAAGGGCACTTTGCTCTCCGCCTTTGCGGCATGCTTTCACACATACATTGGCATCTCCCCGAAATACGATGAGGACCTTGAACGGCATTCTCGCTGTGGCTGGATTCATCGGGGGCCTCTCGGTCGCAACTTCTTTCATCTGTTCGAAAGCGTTGCCGAAGCCAAAGCCGCAAATCACCGATCCGTCTGTCACGATACCGGTATGTACTCATTCACCATCGTTCTTGTATTCGACTATACTAACAACATACCAGCAATCGACTCAAAATGACGACGAGGACCCAGCCGCTTGGGCGGCCGAGTTGAGCGGAATTGTTGCCGTGGTTTGCTTTGGCCTCGCGGTCATATGCTGGATGGGAACCCGGTATACCAAGGAGCCCGAGAAGTGAGTACCGTAACCTAGTAGACTGCTCTCCAAAAAGCACAATTACTAAAACTATAGCATAGGAAAGAGGCCCCTGGAGACGTATTGGTGCTGGAGTTGTGGACACATTGGACTTGTATCTCGCCGTGTTGAAGAAAAGGGGGAGGGTATACGATGAAACCACCGGATATGCGCCCTCTTGAAGAGGTTAGCGCTTGTGGACGATTACTACCTATAGAACTACACAATATGAATGAATCAGATTGACCGTCCGAAGTTGGTCCATCATCAGTCTGAGTCATCACCGATACTGACCGGATCGTCCACAGTCCCAGAGCCGGTACACGCGACCGTCGGTTTTCTACCTTGGTCATCTTCGGAATCGCTAATCACGCAGTAGTTTGGACCCGGAGATGCCGTTGGCGGATGACCCTGCTGGCCCGCACTTGTGTCATTGCTAGTATGAAGCTGGCGCTGACGTTTCCTTGCCAGGACCGCCCCAGGGCTTGTCGATCGCGGACGACTTGCTTTTACCGCGCTCATCAGCTGCTCTCGGCCGTCCACAGCGGTGAAATAGCCCGCTTTCATGGTTTGGAGCAGTTCTGTCCCAAGAAATCCATCGATAGCAGGCCAGAACCGCGACATGTCCCGATCCGCTTTCCGGATGAGCCTCATCAGGACATCCGCGATGAACTTCCGACGAGAGCTATTTGGCCCGCCCACGGCCTCGTTGTCCGCCTCACAAACGGCGCCCCGGTCGTTTCTGCTACGCATCGAGTCAAGAGGCCCGTCTTGCCACTCTGTGGCAAATAGGCTGTACACTCGATTCTGCATGGAGGTTCCGGAAACCTGAGCACCGTGGTCGATCAGAAGGTCCAGTATTTCCAAATACGTTTGCTGATCGGGCCGTTCAAAGTCAAACACGAAAGCCGCCTCGAGGAATTCCGTCCAAGCTGTAGCGTGTTGAAACTGAGCGGCGCTGTCCGCCGACATGACGGCATTCGGGTCAGCCCCATGTTCTAGAAATCGCCGGTAGACTCTGGGGTTCTCCAAGAGCTGTCGGCTGAGGAAATTAGTGCAAGACTTGTCCACCCACGATAGCGGAAGAGCGCCGACAGCGTCACGGCTCTGCCAACGTTTGAAGACCATATCGAGCAACCTTTCCTTCATGGAGCTAGCCGGCAGATCCAGGCTTATGTTGATCACGTCGGGGTGAAGACAGTCGCAATACGCCGGATCCCTCTGAAGAGAAATATCAAGGTAGCTAAGCAGATAGGTTTCAATAGCCAGCTTGATGAAATCGGGCTTCGCGAATGTCGATGATGTCTGCAACGGTAGGTATCCAGAGATCCTGTCGAGACAGAGGTGGGCGATTACAGAAGACTCGTCATTACGCTTCTCCACTAAAGAGGCGTACGTCATAGCCATCTTCAGGTTCTTGGTAAACAGGCGATATTCCCGCCGCTGCGTTTCCAGGAGAGAAGCGATACAGTCCAGGATCGATACCAAGGGGTCGAATTCTGCCCGGCTTTTCTCGGCCAGTACCTGTATCATTTCGGCAGTGTCCAGGAAATCCCCGACGGTACGGTGAAGAAACTCGACCTTGCCGTCGCGAAATTCCAATAGCCCGCGGCAGTAGGCATTTATCCGGCGAACTGTATGCTGTTTTAGGGTGTCCGTATAGCTGCGCTCGAGAAGCCCGAGAGGCGAATACTGATGCGGCGCATGGACGTGGTTGTCGTACTGCACATCGTGAAAGTAGTATATCAAGGTCTCTAGTGGCTTGATTGCCGCCTGCGCCAGTTGCAAACAGCCTGCCATTCGCTCCTGGTAGATGGGTTCGACGGATTCGATAATGTTTCGGAAGAAATCCAAAAGATCCGACGGGAAACTAGACAGCCGCTCGCCAAGGTCCGCGAAGCTGTCGTCATTTGTTAACCCTTCTCGGAGCATTCCTGTCACGAGGAAGACCCAGAGGAAGACTCCTTCGGATCTTTTTGTAATCTCGTCCACGAGGCTGCAAGCATCGGCCTGTCGGACGAGCAGCAACTCCCAACGTGGATGCTTAAAGAGCCGGCTTCGGGTGTATCTCAATATGTCGCCGCCGTTCAACTCGTGCATGTACAATTTTGTCGACAGGTCGCGACCAAAGGCGTCCTCAAAGACATTCCAAGGCCGGCTGGAGACGCAGAGCTTGACCAAAGGGGACTCCGAGAGCTTCAAGAGATACTGGCCCAGTTCGACATGATCCCCGTCGCACTCGTCCAGACCATCGATAAATATGCAGAATTTTGTCCCGGGGGCACTTCCGGAGGTAAGACTCTCTAATGTGGAGCGTAGCTGGGGGATATCCCAATCTATTTGGTCTGTTGCATCTGTCCCTGATGAGCTATCCGCATCGCGGTCGAACACTTGAGATATTAGATGCGGGCGTTGACGAAAGATGTCCAGGAGCAGCGTCCGCAGCAGTCCCTGGTGCGATCTTTGCATGGGTGACCCCCGGCACCACAGAAAGTGACTTGCAACGACAACGTCATGGCCCTGTGCCCAACTCTTCAGCTTTTGTATGGCCTGGTCACTGTTCACCACGTATTTCATGAAGGTAGATTTGCCCGATCCAGGTTTACCTGACACCCAAAATGTGCCAGCGCTAGTGCCACTGGCGAACCAATTCTCAAGTCGTTCTTGACTCTCGACTTGCCTGCCCTCTTCTCGTAGGGCCCAGTGGAAGGTCTGTTCGTGAGCATCGAGGATGCTATGGCGTCGGTAGTGAAGACTTCCGAAGGATAAGCCCTTCAGGATCTCTTGCTGATAGGCCACGTCGCGGGTCGCTACAGAAAGCCTTGACATATCCTTTTCAAGACTCAGCACGTCTGCATGATGAAAGTTGCCGGCAGTTAGCGGTGTTTTGGTTGCAGTTTGCCTTTGCTGTATTCTACCCAGGATTGATCGAATTTCTGCCAGTTGATTGCCGTGGCGGGTTTGATAATCGTTACTTGCGTTCTTCAAATCTTGGTAAGACCTTAAATGCTGCTCGTGATATGTGCTTGGCATGTACCGACTTGGTCAACAGTCCGAAAGAAGCAACACTACTCAAGGACACGGCAAGTGGCATACCTGGATATGGCACAGAGCCCAAGCGTCAAGGCCGTCTGGGTTCGCTGGAGGCGTGCTTCGATGCTCTTCAACTGCGGATCTTTGAAGATGGCCTTGAGTGCAGCACAAAAGCCTTTTGCACGACGTTCGATCGGGCTGTCCTCGGGCTCAAACTTGCGAGCCTCCTTCAGCTTTCCCAGGATTCTCAGCATGGCAGCGCAATCGTTCTCGCCGGACTGCGCTAGCGCTCGGATGCCGCCCCCAGTGGCCGTCGCATCTCCCACCACCGTCGATAAACTGACGCTGAACTCTGATAAAGTTGTGTACACGGTTTCCAGGCTTGTTTCTTCGCTGTAGCTGCCACTGTCCGAGCTATACATTTCCGTGGCTCTATAAACCAGCTTGAGAGAGAAGTCGACGAAAGCAACGACGGTCCCAGCCAGACTGACTGCGCTGAGGGGATCCATGTTGGAAGGCCAGCTGCCCCTAGCAAACACTCTCGCTTCCTAAGATACGTGTTCGGTTATGTCTCCAGAAGGGCTCTGATTTCATAAGACATACGAAATGAGATGTGGTAGATTCGATGCTGAACAGAGCAGAGTTGGGTTTCAAAGCCTTACAAGGCGAGGCGTGGCTATGCCCAAGCCATTTGGGGCAGCGCAATCACCCTAGAAGACAATTTAGTGGCGGTGCCTGCATGCATAGCAAGTGTAATTACCTACCCAGTACTCCGGCTTCCGTGAGGCCGAGTAATCTACTGGCTAATAGCGGCCCATCCCGTGCAGTAGCGCCCATACTATGATGTACTACTACACGAGGTGTCGGGGCGGTGCCGTTGTGAAGTGCTGGTCTACGGAAAAAAAAGAGAAAGAAAAGAAAAGGAAAAGAAACGCCATCATTAATATCATTCGTACTTTACCATGGGACACAGGCCTCCTCGACCTGTCATATGCCACGAAGCCCGCTGTCTGCCTTGCCGGCGAACTGTGTCACCCCCTCAGGCCGGCGCGGCATTGAGAATCGGCTGGGATCGCCGCATTCCCACCATGGCCTTTAATTCCAACCAACATCGGAGGGGGAGTTCTATACCCGAGTGGAGTACACGGCTACGGACGGAAGACGGCTGGAGGCGCAGTCCACGGCAAAACACCAGATTCCAGACAACTGGGTGGGCTTGATGGATTCCGATTTTGACGTCCCCTATAGCGGCATCAAGCCCGACACGGCCATCACCATGGCCTTCTCATCCAATACACGGCTGGGCCACAAGGAGGACGGCCGCCCCTTTATTCTTGCGAAAGCATCTCCTTCCACCTTGACGGCCTCTTCCACTACCGCTTTCAACCTTACAGTCGAGAACAATCCTCCAGTCGAAGCAAATGGCTCCCACAATGCCTATCCCGTGTGTCACTAGAAGGGCGCAGACCCTACTGTCGTGGTCGGATCCGGATCGGGGCAGCAGAGAGGAGAGCTCTCTGGTGGCTAATTGCCATAGCGGTCGTCGGTCTGGGAGGATTCCTGTGTGGACTCCGCATCGAGAGCTGAAGGGATGGTGCACACAGTACGGAGGGTGGTGGCCGGGCCCGGGGAGGTCAACACACCTTGTATGCCATTGACACAAAGGATGATGTACGAAAGAAATCCGAATGCTAGTTAACTTGATTTCCTACCAGAAACTCAAGTTTAATGTGGCCCAGTAACCTCGGACCCGCGGGATAAAGTGTTCGTACTGTACGACATGATCGATCCGCACGCGTCTGACGAGAACCGCTGGTCTGCTTATGAAGATATAGTCCCACGATTCTTGGAGGTTCTGGCTAAGGGGCCACTTGAAGGTCAGAGGATAGAGATGCTGTGCATTTGAGACCCTCGTTATCTGGGTTTCATGGAGTTGCTATATGTAGCAACGCACAAGTGAGATTTAATTCGAATCTTTTGCTAGCAATGCAGCTACTAGAGTGTTTATGATTTCACATTGCCACACTGAGTCTCAGTAGTTATGCTGCTCATTTGCGCGCCATCTATCCCAATCGGGCGAGAAGCGTCGGTCCATTTACAAGTATCGATTTCTGGCTGACAAATGCCTAACTTATGTTGAAGAACATGTCGATAGGTCTGACGGATGCCTAGCTTATGCCTTGACCATGCCAATATGTCTGTCACATGTAGCCATGCCGAGATGCACTCGCAATATGCCAGAACGAGGTAGCGGGGGAAAGTGAACTTGTTCGGAGCCATTTTCCCATGGCCTCGGAGCATCAACCAAAGTGGGGGTGCTCCCTGCTGGGCACGTAGCGGCCGTTTAGGGGGCCGGGTAGAGGCACGCTAATGCAGGTGCTGCTTGTCAGAAGATTTTGGGCAACTTTCAGACACCCCTGCAAGGGCCGCTGACATATCAGCATGAGGACGGAATGACTTCAGACGGGCGTGAGATGGCGATATAAAAAGCCCCCTCGCGTACCGTCTGGGGGTTCATATTTCTTTTTCCATAGACCAGCTTTCATCTTCACTCCTATTAAGTCTTTACAAACATTCCAAATTCCCACCATGCCTTCTTACGTCATTACCGGTGTTTCCAGGGGTCTCGGTGTAAGTGCAGCAGCCATGTCCCAATTACAATTGAGCCTACGAGCTAACTAAATACAACCATCAGTACGAGTTCCTCCGTCAACTCTCCTCGGATCCCAATGACATCGTCATCGGGACAGTCCGCGACAAGGCCGCGACTCTCAAGAAGGTGTCGGAAGATGCGGACCTCAAGGACCGCTCCAACATCCATCTCCTGGAGGTCGACTTGACCAACTACGAGGCTCTCAAGGTGAGCAGAAGCCTCCACTGACAGAAAAATAGAATGTGAGGCTGACTAAAAGCGTCACAGAGAGCCGCCGAGGATGCCGCCAAGATCACCGGCGGGAGCCTTGACTACCTCATTGCCAATGCCGCCTACGTCTCGGAGTTCGATGCTTACGACCCTATCGGCGTCCTGTGAGTCTCCTTGCTATTTCCTAGTACATTTATTTCCTAGAAAACAAATCCGTATCTAATCTGGCCAAACACTCCACCCAGGGGTACCGACAAGCCGCAGGAACTCGAAGAGGACCTCAAGCAGGCCTTCAACACCAACGTCGTCTCCAACATCCATCTCTACAACCTCTTCATGCCACTGATCCTGAAGGGCCAGACCAAAAAGGTCGTCGTCATTTCCACCGGGATGGCCGAAATGGAACTCGTCAACAAGTACGAGGTCGACGTGGGCTCTCTGTACTCCATCAGTAAGGCCGCCATGAACATGGCCACGGCCAAGTTCAACGCCCAGTACAAGAAGGATGGCGTCCTGTTCCTGAGCATCAGCCCGGGCGTGGTTGACGTTGGCAAGTATACAGAGTGTGAGTGCATACCTGAGCACATGCCCTTTGATTGAACCCACTCCCCTTTTTCATCGAAAGATTAGTTGACTGACCTTGAAATGTCTCAGTGACCCCGCATCAGACGGCCAGTATGGGAGGCATGATGCAGAAGTTTGCCGAGTATGCACCCCATTTCACTGGGCCGATGACGCCCGCGGAGTCCGCCCGGGCCGTGAGGTCGGTGTGGGAGAAGGCCACAGTCCAGGAGAATGCCGGAGATTTCATTTCGCATCTCGGTAACAAGCAGTGGCTTTAATTGAATACTGATGGACGGAAATTCCCACTCAGGGGTCGAGTGTATGAACAAGACAATACAGAATGCCGATTCAGGTATCTAGTACAATATGGGATGTTAGCATAGACAACTGCAAGTTTTAAAACCCCTTTTGAGTTCGCCATGTTGATTCATAGCTTGGTCACGATACAATGAAACGCAAGACCGCAAGGTCGCCTGGGGCCCAGGTGAGGTTTAGTGCTGACCTGAGCCCCTAAGTGACGAGCCAATCGGGGAGTTTCTAGAAATACGACCCTAAAGCCCCCTGCCTGGGAGCATTTGTAATCAAATGTGCTGAGCCGCAGACACATCACCCACTAACTAGTACCATGAGTAAGATTCAGGGATAAGTGAGTCCAGTGTACATTTTGATACCATTCACTTTTCCTCTCCGCCTCGACCTATCATTTATTCGGAAGGATCCAGTTGGACTCGCTACCATGGCACCCGCAGAGACGCAGAGCAGTGCAGCAACAAAAATGAGTCTCGGCCTTCAGCGGCTTGCCGAAGCATGTCCCGAGTTCGCCCGTCTGAACCTGGTTGAACAGCTATCAGAGAAGACACCAACGGGTGCTGGGAAGCCTGGTGGTCTCAAGCTATCGTGGCCCAAAGCCAGTAACACGAGACGCGCAGTAGTAGCCAAAACGGTCACCTCGAGCGTTCCTCCCAAAGGCACGCATCCAACATCTACGTCTGGGGCTCACATGATCAATGTGACATGTGGGGATATCGCGGTGCATTACCGTTATCATACCGGCTCCGTGCCGCTTGGTAAGTCGATCGCAACCTCCTCCTCAACTACGAACCGGACATCGGACTAACAAGAGCCCACCAGCGAGTACCTATCCAGTCCTACACGTGCCAATGGTATGGAATTTACGGACATTAGAGAATGGAGACGAAGACCTCTTCGAGTACTGTGGGTTTGCCCTCTCTCCCCCTTTTTATCAACTCTATGTGCACCAGGGGGTCCCCGATGAGAAAATATGTATCGTGAAAGCTGACTACGAGTGAATTACAGTCGAGTCCGTTGCTTCGCGGTCTCTTTCCACCTTTGGGCAAGACCCTGCCCAGCTAGGCCAGATACTGTTGCGGACAGCTCATGCGGGCGATGGCACCCCTTTCGGATCGGCCGTGCAGCAATCTCTGCTCGCGTTCTCCTCAGCACATCGGCACGGTGCTCACGCGCGGGGTAACGAGCACAAGATTGCGGCACTCAAGGCTATGGCGGATATCTCGGGATGCGAGATCGACGTCACGGAAGCGGTCCAACATGTAGCGGCTGGGATGCTTTTGTGTTCTTACGAGGTTAGTACCAAAACTTTCCGCACATGTGGCGAGATGGCGCTGACGATGCTTACCAGATGCAACATTCAACCTGCACTACCGGCCATTGGTTATCGTACCTTATCGGGATCCAGGACATCATCCGGGTTACCGGCCTTGATACGATTCAACATCATCCTGACTTGACCATGTTGCTGGACTGGGTATACTACTACAGCGTTCTGGCGCGCTTCAGTCGGCAGCACTGGCAAAGAAAAGAATTTGTCGGAGTCCAACTCGCTCCAATGAGACTACACAGAGAGAGGTGAGTAAAGCAAAACTGGCTATGCCGTAGATGTTTACTCACCAACTGCTCTCCAGGCTTCTCCAACAACATCACCACATATGGCGTATCTCGAGCTGCTCTCAGAGATGTGTGACGGAGCGATTGCACCCATCCCAGCCGGAGAGCCCAGCGGAGATATTGCAGATCACAAAAACTACCTGATGATTCTTAGCTGGAGAATCCGAAACCTCCCCGTCACATTCGATATCTACGTTGGGGCCGATTCCGAAGCGAAACTGGAATTGTATCGGCTAGCCATGCTGGTATACCTCAACCGAGCCTCAGAGAACATACTGAACCAAGCATCAAAGACACAGCAGCAAGTAGACAAGGGGTTTTCCATCTTGTCTGGACTCGATTTCTGCGACCAGCAGTTCCCCGTCTTCATACTGGGTTGCGAGGCTCGCAGTGATTGGGAGCGAGAAGCGGTGCTCGGGCTGATCCAACGGACGGAAGAGCATGGCACATGCCGAGAATTTAACCACGTCAAGCTCTTGCTGCAGTCCCTTTGGGCGCAGGACGACTTGGCTTTCGGTCGCGATCGCAAGTACTGGGATCAGCTTTCCGACGCCATAAGCAGGTGTGCAGTGCTGCCTACCTTTGTATGATGGTCTAATGGTGTACATACTACTATATAATCCATGTGGGATGACCTTTTACCACGTGTATCAAGTAGCCTAACGGCATTCTCGGCCAATGCTACTATCACGACAATAGAATATCTCCCGGAAGGTGTCGACACGCAAGGGCACAATGTTCATGTAAAACGAAGGATCGCGTCGTCATTGTCATCGTAGATCCTAATGGCCTACTCCGAAAGCAAAAGAGAAAACGCCACCCGCAATGCCCATCCATGAATGTGACCTCGTAACCTCCAACCCTGTCCCGGCTCTCATGTCATCATCATATGCGTCCAAACATTGAGCTTCCTTGCTGATCCAAGCCATGCCCTGTGATGGAACGAGTACTCCAAACAGACAGGCAACCGGCCGAAAGTACATCTTCATGTGAGTCGTGACATGTAGCTACCTGAAGTAGCCCCCGTCCGACCATCAGACCAACCGCCCAACCTCAGCGTCCATCCCACTGACTGTGTTCCTCCTGCAGCTGCCGCGTAACACTATCGACGCTATGCCGACTCTCTCTATCAGCATTATGCTCCTCCATCAATTGTCGAGTCACACTATCGACGCTATGCCGGCTCACCGGCCGATCCACACTATCCACCTTGACCAGCGGCGGCCCGTTCCCGTTCCCGTTCCCGTTCCCGCCCTCGACCTCGCCCTCGCCCCCCTCGACCCCGACGTGCGCCACCAGCTCCCGCGCGCTCTTGGTCCGGGGCACCCACGCCAGCTGCACGATGCCGAGCAGCGCGAACCCGCCACAGCTGAACCACGCCGCCGCGCTCCCGCCGGCCGCGTAAATGACGCCCACGAGCGGCGGGCTGACGGTGCGGGCGAGGCAGCACCCGCTCATGGCCAGGCCGTTGACCCGGCCCAGCACGCGCGGGCTGGGTGTCGCGTCCTTCAACAAGATTAAAGCGCAGGGGATCACGATGATGCCGAAGAAGCTCTGCAGCACGAGCGCGAAGTAGATGAGGGCGGACTGCTGGGCGGATCCGGAGGAGAAGACGGAGACGAAGGGCATGGCGAGGTAGGCGAGGGGGTACAGGACGACCATGCTCACGAAGGAGCGCCAGACGCCCACCTTGTCGACAAAGGGCGGGAAGACGAGGCCCTGGATCAGCAGGCCCAGCACGCCGTTCACCGACAGGTACACGCCCACGTCGTGCACGGTGTAGCCCAGCCCGCCGTGCAGGTCGAGGCGGCCGCCGCCGGCGTAGCCGGGCGTGGGGTCGTCGAGGAGGTGGGTGGGGAGCAGCGTGACAAAGGCCATCTGGTGGTACGAGACGAGGACCAGGGCGACGGTGAGCATGATGATGGTGAAGTTGAAGGCCTTGGGTCCTCCTCTCCCCTTCTTGTTAGTAGATGACGACGATGTCGTCGGGGTGGCGGTGCCGCTCGTCGTGGTGGTTTCGGAGTTGTCGTACTGGCCAGCGGCGGCGGCGGCGTGCTGCTCCCTCACCTCGGCCATGGCGTCGGTGGCGGCGGTCGTGGTGCTGCCGTGGCCCACCCGGATGGCATGCACGGTCCCGAACGAAGAGCGGCGCAGATCAAAGTTGGGCTGAACGGGGACGGGGAGACCCTCCTCGATGAACTGGGGCCGGGCCAGGCTCGTGGACATGATGGAGGAGCGCCGGCGCGCCGCGGTGGCCTCGCTGTCACTATTGCTGCTGCCACCAAATCGACCCCTATCAGAAGCACTTCCCGCTGCCGCTGCGCCCGTAAGCGGCGTATTCTCATCCGCCTCGTCATCATCGTCCACGACCGCAGTTTCGCCATCACGCTGCTCCGCCAGATCGGCCGCCGCGGCCGCCTCCCGCGCGCTCCGCGGGTTCGTCTCCTCGAGGAAGAAGATGCCCTGAACAATCGCCAGCACGACGACGGCGACGGCGACCAGGTTGGGCAGCAGGTACGGGTAGCGCCCGAACAGCCCGTCGGCCGGGAACAGGTCCGGGTAGAAGCGGGCCGGCTGGGCCAGGAAGCCGCCCATGGCGGACCCGATGATGCCGCCAAGGGTCCAGACGAAGGGCTGGGTGGCGTAGGCCTTGGCTGTCTCTTCGTTAGTTGCTGCTGCCACTATTCCCTCTTCTGGTTGGATATCGAAACCCCAAAGACGAAGAAGAAGAGGTAAAACTCACGCTCATGCTCCGGCACCTTGACCATCTCCGCCACCATGGTCTGCATCACCGCCACATTCCCATTCAGCGCCCCTCCCACGAACCGCGCCAGCAGCGCGACCCAGTACTTGGTGCTGAGCCCGAACAGCAGGCTGCTCAGCGCGACGCCGCCCAGGCCCGCCAGCACCACCGGCTTGCGGCCCACGCGGTCCGAGAGGGCGCCCCAGCCCATGGCCGTCAGGGCCTCGGCGACGGCGTAGGCCGACACTAACAAACCCGCGTAGAAGGGGGCGTCCCTCGCGTCGCCCGCGCCGTCGAGGTCCTTGACCATTTCGTAGGTGTAGGCCAGGATCGAGTTGAAGGCGATGGGCTCCGAGAAGCGGCATATTGCTGTGGGTGGATTGTTAACATCGGACGGGAATAAGTTGAGTGTTTGGGGTTGGATGCTAGGGATGGAGGGAGGGTTTCGGCAAATGCTGTCTGTCCGTTGGTGATTGATGCATTTTATTTTCGTCCGATGATAAACCGGGCGAGGGTAGCACGTTTCTTTTTTTCTTTCTAGAGGTATTGGATGCTTCGGACCATGTGTAAACGTGTAAGTGCACGACGAGAAAAAGGTGTCAATCTTACCCAAGACGGTCAACTGCCGCGTCGGGAACGCATACGGATCCCGCTCCTTGAGCTGAGGCATAGTGAGTTTAGTAGCAAAAGTGGGATGAGGGACTGTTGAAGTCTTTCTCCTATTGCTACAAAAAACGAACAACAACTACAGCAAGAAGAGCAGAAAAAAAACAAATCAGTAAATTGAATATATACCTATTCTTCCCCGCCAAATCAGCAAGTTATAAATGCGAAAAACTCATGTCTGATTGCTTCAAGCGACAAAGACCCAGAGCAAACCTAACCTCTCACCTCTCTGCCACACTCTCGTCTCCCCACCATTCTTTCAGAATCTTGCAGCGAAGAGCGGGGCGCCGATCATATTCGGTGAACCGGTGACGAAACAGCTCCGGTGGAGATCTCTCTTTTTCTTTCTTTTCTTTCACGTCGTCCAATGTTGTATGGATGCCTGTTACTGGCCTGTACTCCCGTATACGAAGAGAGATGCATACAGCATACCGACTTAGCTTGTACTGGCGGCCCTACCCTACTACAAATCAATCCACTGGCGGGCGGGATCTAGTTGGGAATAAGCACTAGGTGATCTCGCCTTGGCGAGAAGGTGCCAAAGAGCGGGCAAAGAGGTTGGTGGTGGGCAGCGAGAGATATCCGCTCGTTAGCAGCGATAGAAAAGCCGACGGCCAAGCTGGTCTGGTCTGGTGGCAGGGATATCTGCAGTAGCGTAGGGAAGAAGGTAACTGTTCCCATTGGGCCGTCTCGAGTCCTCGCACCGCCGCATGCGGATAACGGCCCCTCCAGGGTCCCCATGCCCATGCCATCAAGCGCCATCAAGTGCCATGCCATCTCACCTCGCCTCCATCGCATCGCAGACCTGCTGCTGTGCATGGCATGGCATTACAGGGAGCATCTGTACCTAATGTAGGTAGGGCGCACCTGAACCCAAGCTTAATATTCGCCCGGTTACCGGCATGCCTGATCGGGCCTACATTCACTCGTACACGTACATGGGCCCCAAGTCACAGTCGCAGTGGGGGAAAACAAAAGAGTGGCCGGTATATGTCTATATGCCACCATCTCGGCAAAAGAATTATTCGCATTGGTGGATGGGAACGCGCTTTCAATCTACCATCGACTGTAGCAAAAGTCCGGTCCGAGTCTAACTCATTAGCTACCTATGTTACATGCATTTTTTTGACCTCCTTCCCATACGTTCACTGTCTGCTGCCTCTCCGCTTCACAGCCGCATTCATCATTTCGTCGGGGCTGCCATTGTATTTCTCTTCCTATCTCTCATCTGCCACTAAATCAAAGCCAAAGCCAATGTGAATGTGATTATGTAAACGCCTGAAACTCCATATGCCAGCTTACACGGCCATCTCCATGTTGCACCCAGCTCAATCGTCCTCGTATCTCGGTCCGCTGGCGGCCGGTGTCTCTGCAGCCCAAGCTCCAGGCGTCGGAGCGTTCACGGCATAGGAGAAGCCGCTGGCCGCCGGGGTGGGAGCAGCCGCAGCAGGGGTAGGAGCACTATCAGCTCCCCAGCCGCTTTGCCAGCCACCACCAGGCGTAGGTGCGTTCATGGCACCCGGAGTAGGGGCGCTGTAGGCACCAGGAGTCGGCGCGTTCATCGCCGCAGGGGTGGGAGCTCCTAGTAGACCAGCGCCAGGCGTAGGTGCGTCGTACGCGCCGGATCCGCCACTGGCGCCAGGTGTGTAGCCCCAAGTATCACCACCGCTCGCTCCAGGAGTGGGAGCAGCACCGTACGGGGTCTTCGATCCAGAGCCCCAGGGGTCCGATGAGCCACTGCCTCCGTAAGGCGTCTTGGAACCGTGACCGAACGAATCTGGTGCCGGAGTCTTGGAGCCACTAGACCAAGCAGGCGTCCGGCCACCAGATCCGCCGTAGGCTGTGCGGTTGCCGTCGTAGGGGTTGACTGTTCTAGAGCCATCTGCTGCTGCCCAAGCCGGCGTGCGTCCACCATCGCCATTGCGGTTCCACGCTGGCGTACGACCACCCGCACCAGCTGAAGGAGTCTTCCATGCCGGCGTGCGCGATGAAGCCGAAGCCATGGGAGTGCGTCCTCCGGCATTGCTCCAGTCGGGAGCAGCCCGATCTCCTCCAGGGCGTCCCATGCCAAACGCGCCAGGCTTCCGGCTGTCGTAGTTCTTGATAACGTTGCCGCTAACACTATCGCGAACTACCACATCGGTCTTGGCAACACTAATAATCTTGCTCTTCGTGTGAAGTTCGATACGAGCGTGCGTGTCCGTGGTATCCTTAACACGTCCCAGCAAGCCCTTGTAGCCACCCTTCTTGATCGTGACGGTTTGGCCGATGAGGCGATCACGACCAAACATCTGCTTGGGAGGACCCATGTTGTTCTTGGCTTCAGGTCGCTTCGCTGCCGGGTTCATCGTGCTCAGATCCTGAGTGTTGGCGGCGGCATTGATACGACCACCCTTGGCCGAAATGGTGGCCACATTGCTGACCTTGGACACGAAGATACCCGCGTTCTCGTTCGTAGCATTGGTGTGGCAGAAAACATAGGTGCGGTGAATGTGCACAATCTTGCCCTGTCGGCCCATGCCGCCGTATTCCTTAACCACGTCGTCGGGTCTTATCTCGGCTCCATTGCGGTCGGCGGCCACGGCAAGCTTGCGTCGCGGGAGCTTGTTCGCAATCTGCGAGGGCATGACATGGCGCTTGTCACCATTCTGGTCCAGAATCACCATCGACTCGCGATCAATCTTGACGATGCATCCAACAGTTGTAGGGTCGAGTTGCACCAGGTCGGTCATCTCGTACTGTCCGAGGGAACCCTGGCCACCAATGTCGCTGGCCTCTCGCAAATCTTTGCTAAAGACGGTGATTTCGGTGTTGGTCTGGTCTGTCAAGAGAGTGACCCGATCTTCAGAAATCTTCACCACCATACCAACTTCCTCGCGGTACTTGCTACCACCGATGACCTTGACGTGATCACCAGGTCGGAATCGCTTGCGGAGACCCTTGGTAGGCACCTCAATAGTCTGCCCAGCCAGGTCGCCCGAGACGACCTCCATAGTGACAATGTCACCCTGCACATTTGTGGCCTTGCCAACCACACCCTTCTGCTCACCATCGTAGACCTCGACAACGTCGCCTGGAAGGTAGGTAACATTGATAGTGCTATCCTTCAGACTAGCAGCCAGGGACTTGAGATCGATGTTCTCAACACCATCCTCACCACCAGAGGCGAACTTGGTGACTTCCTCGAGGGTTGGGTTGACATCCTTGATGGTCAAGTGCTGGATCTTGATGTCCTTCACCTGGAAACCCTTCTCGAACTCGTCGCCGTTGTACTGCCAGTTGTTGGTCTGGGGGTTGCCGGTGATGTACCGGGGGTGTCTCTTCCGGGCCTCCACCTCGCTGAACAGCTTCTGGGGTGGCCGAGGACCAGGGCCCATGGGGCGCTTGCGCTTGCCATCGGCCGTCGTAGCCGCAAGAGCGTCGTCGCGCAGACCGTAATCAAGACGAGGGATGAATTTGACTCTTGCCTCCAGGCCGTTGTCTGTTATATCAATGACCTGGGCAAGATCGCCAGAGTGCTTGGGCGGGCGGCGCAGGCGAACCCATGCGCCAGGTTCGAGAGTAGGAGTCTTCTGCACGCGCAAGAGATCGGGCATCTCCTTGATATCGACCAAGAGGAGTTTCGTTCGGGGATACACATTAAGCATGCCTTCGAGCGCCTGGAGGATATCGGTTTGACGCTGCGCCTCGACGTAGATGAGGCCCTTCATGACGGAGTTGGGACCACCCCTCTCGAAGGCGGCAGTGATGCCAAGCTCATCCTTGGTGCCCTGTTTTTGCTGGATTCTCTGCATGATGGAGAAGACGACTTCGCGTTCCTTGCCCTCCTTGCAGCGAACACCCCAGATGCTCGGGTCGTCCACACTAGGGAGCAGCAGACGCTGGGGCACCACGGCAGAATCGGCCATGCCACGGGCGGAGCGCTTGTTTCCGTACTGCTTCTTGAGACGCTCGGCTTCCTGTTCGAGGTCCATGTCGTTTTCCATCTCTCGTCTGCGGTCGAGCTCGCGGTGGCGGGCATCGTCCTCGCGGGCGAACTGCTCGGCCTCGCCGGCCTCTGTGTGCTCGATGAAGCCTTCGTGTTCGGCATCGTCCTCGTCTTCCTCGTCTTCGTCCTCATCGTCGACTTCGGCTTCGAGCTCGAAGAAGGCGCTGCGCTTGTCCTTCCTACGGGCGCGTTTGCGACGGTGACCCTGGGCAAACAAGGTTAGCGACGACAAGTCTGGTAGCGGGGGGTTGTCCACGTGGTACTCACCTGAATCTCTTCATCTTCCTCATCCTCATCTTCTTCCTCGTCCTCTTCGTCATCGTTGTTTCCGGCTACGTCGTCCTCCTCGTCGCCGTCGCCCTCTTCATCATCGTCATCGGCGGCGTCATTGCGTGCAGGCGAAGGCTTCCTCGTCTGGCGGGGAGAGGATTCGACGTCGTCGTCATTTTCTGCAGCATTGTTGCCTTCGTCGTCGCTGGCGTCGGCAGGGGCAGGGTTGAAGTCCTCTTCCTCTTCGGAGTCGTCAGGCTGGTCGTGATCCCGTGGATCGCTCATTTTGACGACGTGTTGCCAATGAGGCAGCGAGAATGCAGGGACTAGGTGTTTTCAATGGTCGCGTTGGCGGTGGCAGAGTGTAATGAAAGAAGTAAGGATGATGGAGAAAAGAATCGAGACGCGGCTGGCGTCTTGAAAGAACAATGAATGAATGGGAGTGGATGGCTGGATTATGGATTACTTGACTTTTGTACGCCCCGTCCCAGTCCAGTCCCGTCTCGTCACGTCAAAGGTCGACCTTTCCGTTGCTGTAGGGGCGTGCTTGCCTGTCTCGGTGCTTGCAAGCTGTGGAATTTAGGGAGAGATGAATAAGTAGACGGCGGCTAAGCCCAACGGAGATTGGCGTCGATTTGGCTCAGTCGGTCTTGGATCAACAGCTTTCGCCGAGGGTGGGACTGCAGTGGGGGGGGATGGAATGGATGCAATGGATGCAATGGAGATGCCTCAAAATGGAAGTGAATGCTCAACTGCCGCAAATACAGCGTTGCATGTAACTCTAAACAGATATGACCTGCTTGGATGGTGTTTCTTTGGATGGGTTGAATGTGCAAAATTCCTGGTGAATAAGCTGCGGTGGGTTGAAGAGCGGGAAGGACAATTGCCACATGCATTCACAGTTCACTCAACCAAAGTTCCTGCCGTTGCATATCATGCATATCATCTCAAATCTTCACCAATTTCAACGATGAATCCAGCATGGCCAGTAAGAACTGATTCTTGAAAGATGCTGTAGGTAGGTATCTAGCCAATTCCGCGTCTTCCAAAAGCATACGTCACTCCCCCATCACCGCAGTTTGTAAAAACATACCCGATGAAAGGCTATTGTACACCTACTCAGACTAAATACCTACTCTCTCTGCCCCTTTTCCCTACTCCCAGGTAGCCGAGCATCGTGACCAACATGGACTTCTCTTCGCCCTCTTGTCCACACCAGTCAGTCAACTGCTTCCCACCTACGAGTCCAAAACTTTGCCGGACTCTTCGTAGACCCTGGCCCCGTAAGAACAGCGCCTGTTTTATAATTCCGATAATCCGTGCTCGTTCAACCGTGTTACTGCGTTGCATCGTTATGTACCCCTTGGATGGTTCAACATATCGGGTTCGACATGGCAGGGCCTCATATCTTGACGCCCCAAACACCCCTTCCGCCGCTGACACCCAGCCATTCGCCAGCATCCGAGTTGGGCAGAGGTGGTGTCCATCCCAGGTTTCCAACCTCGTAGTCACACTGCCAGCTTGCTACCGGAGTCAGATGCTTGTCCGTCGAGCCGGGCCCGCTGCTAGAAGGCGCGTTGCTTGGCGTCGTGTTCATCAGATCCCACACCAACACCATAGAATCATCGCCACCCGATGCGAGCGTTCCTCTTCGCAGGGGCGACCACTCGACGCAGTTAACGGATCCGCCGTGTCCACGAAGCTCCAAGAGCGCCTGGCCGGGCTGTCGTACATCGAGTATCCTGATGACGTTCGAGTCTTGCGCAAATGTGGCGAGCAGATGGGTATCATGTGGTGAGGTCGCTAATCGCATCAAGGGCGGCGCATTTGCCATGGTCTGTTGGGCTAGCGTTGGGCTGATTCTGCCCCCGGTAGCGTCTGGGAAGACACCAAGTTAGTAAACACAATTCTCACCAAAAACAGGTACGACAAGACTCACCTCGCTCGTCCTTGGCTGTCGGCTCGTAGATGATGGTGCTGTGCTCGAGGCTTCGCAGATCAAACATGCGTACACTGCCGTCTTGGCCGCAGCTGACAAACACGTCGACACTGTTGGCGCAGAACCGCACATCGTACACCTCTTTGTCGTGCGCAATGAGTTGCGTCTTGGCGGTAAGAGAAGGAATATCCCAGATGGTGCAAGTCGTGTCTATGCTAGAGGTGATGATCAAGCTTGGTGATACCTGGTTCCAGTCAAGAGAGGTGAGGGGCGCCGTGTGGTCTGGCGTCTTGGAGTTGGAGAGGAGCGCGAGCGGCGTGAGCTTCGTGATGGGTGCGTTGGCACTGGGCCGTGTGACATTGTTGCCGTAGGAGCTTTGCGCATCGGATGGTAGAGACCACAGCCTCAGGTGGTCGCCCGACGTCGCCAGCAGATCCGTACTCTGCTTTTGCGAAGAGGGCGGTTCCCACAGGAGTCGCGTGACAGGATAAGAATGGGTGGCCTCGGCGACCTTGGTGAACTCGATGCTGTGCTTAGAAGAGCCCGGGCTGTAGACCTCGTTAGGCGTGTTCACAACCTGGGTGTCTAAGATTTGAATCTGGACAGGGTGCCATGTCAGCAAGCAAGACCAGGCATATCAGGAAACGGGGATGCCTACAAAGTTGTGGCCGTCTTCGAGGTAGCTGCCAATGGCTACCTTGCCGGCACCTTTGCCTTGAGGAGCCCATTTGCACCAGTCAAAGGCATAGAGCGCCCACGGGGCTAGGTAGTTGCTTGTGGAAGGTTGACCGTTGGCGAGTTCGTAAGCCAGCGTTCCCGGCGTGCCGTCGGAGAGGCTCGAGTCGGCTCGGGGGCGAATGTCGGCCAGGCCCAAGGGCGTGTTGGAAATATTGCGTTGCGAGCCAGGCGCGCCGTACTTGGCATCCTGAGGAGACATGTATTGCGACGGGCCAGCGGAGCCGCCGGGAGTAGTTGGCGTGTAGGGGGTGTAGCCAGAGGAGGGTTCGAAGGGAGCGGCGGGGCTCGACCTCGAGTAGGCGTGGGAGGTAGAGGCGGACAAGGACAGCGAGGGAGGTTTCGAAGGCGACGAGTAATCGGTGGGTGACTGCTGCTGCGGGATGCCGGTAGACATGGTGGGCAAGGTGGGTGCGGTGTTGGCGCTCATGGCAGGTGGGCGGGCGGCGCCTAAGCCTCCAGGTTGCAGGACATTGGGCACCGAAGAGTTGGCGGATGAATAGGCGGGGGTGGTGGGTTGGGTGTGGGATGCGGCGGCAGCGCTTGGGTCGACGTTGAGAGCGGGAGGACCAGGCGCGGCCGTGAAATCTCGCGGCGAGGAGGTCAACTGCTGCTGGGTGGAATGGGTCATGGTAGGAGAAATGTGCAGCTCGTCGTGTTGGGCGGCGTAGCCTCCTCCAGGTGCAGCAGATGCAGCAGAGGCAGCAGAGGCAGCAGGCGCTGCTCCAGGACCAGCGGCGGACCGTCGCGGAGCTCCCGCATAGGCCTGTGATTGGTTCATGGTGCCGTCGCGATGACTGTTGGGTCGAGACTTAGGTTCAAATGTTAGGTCCAATAGTAGGGTAGGTAGCTCGAAACGCTCCGCCGCTGCGCGATGGCAGGCGCGAGCGATTAATTTTCTTGGGGGAGGGTTGGTGAGTTGTGTTTTGTTGGTGGCAGTTGGGAGCCGAAATGCGTCAATCAAATTCGCTGGTGTGGCTCGGCCTTATCTCAGGTTGCCTTGTCTTGGATCTTGACTGGGAATGGGAATGGGAATGGTAAATGGCAGTCAAATGGCAGTGAAAGCGGCCGGTCGCCCAAACACAGCCGCCCAGCCTCTGCTTTGGGGCTGGATCAGCACCGTCGAAACATCTATCGTACGGCGTCAGCTGAACGCTTTCTCCTTCATTGGTGTGTCCAGTCCAATTGCATCTATTCGGGCATTAAACTTCAATCGGCACTTGGAAGGCTGGTTTCTTCAATTGGCACAAAATGCATTCGATCATTGGATCTGACATTTACAGATGCAAATGGGCTCATACCCGCATGCCAGTCGCCTCTAGTCTGCAAGCTGTCTGCACACCATTCTCTGGG
Organism: Apiospora hydei; assembly: GCF_038363865.1. NCBI lineage: Eukaryota > Fungi > Ascomycota > Sordariomycetes > Amphisphaeriales > Apiosporaceae > Apiospora > Apiospora hydei. The sequence goes on along the minus strand of NW_027117366.1, from coordinate 4,270,728 downwards.
GCTGCAGCTTGAGCTACAGGTCTCCTACAAAACATATCACTGAGAACGGTGGCTGCATATTACTGTAAGTATGCCATTGGCTTTCACAGTCTAATGCTCGATCCTTTGAAGCTCTTTAATGAGTAGAATTCAATTTTCATTGTCTCCTGATGGCTGCAGAATGCCTGTGCTATCTTCGGCTGCCTGCCTCTGCCCAAACGTTACACACAAGTCACACATGCGCCGATTGAGCGAATGGGCTCATCTCCACTTTAGCCGAGGGGGAGAAGGAGCGATTCAGCGTAAGAATGAGCATAACCCGGACGGTCGAACCTGACTGTCATCAACCTCACAATCTTTCCCGCATCCAACACAGACATCTTCTCCTACCATTACGAGCAAATTCGTAGACAAGAGCTCTTTGTGTGCACTGGTTTACTTGCTCGATCTACCCTAGTCTCTTGAAGATGAAGCCCGGCGAGTTGCCCTCGTTTCTGCTCTTGCCCCCTCCTCCCCGTCCTGCTGGCCCTCTGGAGCTCAGCGCCGCTTACCGTCCCACCCTCCAGTCCGTCATCTCGAAGCTGAAAAGCTCCAAGGGACCAGATGGATCTACTCTCATCATCGCGTTGATGGCCCCGGTGCTATCGGGGCAGTTTCGGAGGCACAAGTCACTGGTGTGGCCAGAACAGCAGTCCATCTTGGCCGGCATGTACAGTCTTATCTCCGTCGTCTGCTCGCAACTCAACGTACCCACGGAGGCAGACGGAGGGCCTGGATCGGTCGATGCACGAGTAGTTCTCGTCGATCACGATTTTACCAAGCGGATACCAGAGGACTTCAAGCTGGCCATTGAACCCAACAACACCGTCATCGTGAACCTGGCCACATTTATCGCGGCATACCACCCCTGGAAGCAGATCTTCAGCACCAGCACCGAGGCTGGCCACCAGCAACTGTATGATTATCTGCGCATGTATGAGGGCATCCAGGTTTTGAACCAGGATCAGCTGGTGACTGTCGACGGCGGTCTCACCCTGAACACGCAGTCCCTTGAGTCCGCCCAAGCATCACGGGTAACTACAACCCCGCACTCTGTGGTATGTCTTGGTGGAACATTTGACCATCTGCATCCGGGGCACAAGTTATTACTCACTGCGGCCATCCTGCTTCTCAAGGTCCCAGATGAGGGATCTTCCGAGCCATGCTCCTTTGTCATAGGCATCACCGGTGACGAGCTGCTCAAGAACAAAAAGTACGCCGAGTTCGTGCAGCCCTGGGAAGACCGGGCCATGAGCGTCATCGAGTTCCTTGCCTCCATGCTGGAGCTTCAGAGGCAAGGCTGGAAGGGCGGCGCTGCACCCAAGATCACCAAGAAGGACCGCGAGATCACAGCGCTTTTCCGTTCCGACACCATCTCCGTATCGTGCGTGCAGATCCAGGATGCCTTTGGCCCCACCATCACTCAGGAAAACATGGACGCTCTGGTTGTCTCGGGCGAGACGAGGTCTGGCGGTGCGGCCGTCAACGCCAAGCGCACAGAACTGGGCTGGCACCCTCTGCAGATCTTCGAGGTCGACGTTTTGAGTGCCGAAGAGATAACCGAGGAACCGACCAAGACGGATGAGAACTTTGCATCCAAGATCAGCAGTACTGTCATCCGTAAGATGCGGGCGGAGTCTCATATGTGAGATTCTCTATAAGAAAACGCAATGTAGGTAATGTCGAGGAAACCGGCTTGTGGCTACTTTGAGGCAGTGGTAGAGAATGCAGCATTGATTCCTCGGGCTCCATAAACCCGTTTCCACCTCCCAGTGTCTCTTGATCAAGTAACTGCATACTCGTTCGGCACTCTCCTGCTCGTACCCTCAAGGTTACCACTCTCCTGCTTGCGGACTGCAGTACTCCGAATCTCGCCCAACCAGATCCCCGCATATATACCCCCCATCATCATCAAGTCCAACTCCAACCCCAACAAGCCCTGCACACAATACACCCTTCCCAACCCATCCAGCTCTGTTCACCATGAGTCAAGACTTCGGCCAGAGATCCGTCACCACCAGGGACGATGAAATCGGCGAAGTCCTCCAGACGGTGCCGACGGCGCGCACCGACCTGACGGGCAGAGTCCTGCCCCAGATGACGCTGGGCGACGGCAATATGCCGGGCTCGCTAGTCGCCCCGCCCCCGCCCCTTCCCCGCAGCGCCTCCCCCGCATCGCGCGCCGCGGCCCGGTTCAGGGTCGAGGGCAACGCCATCGTGACGGGCGGCGCGGGTGACTTGGGCCAAGCGGCGTCGCGCGCCTTGCTCGAGCACGGTCTGCGGGGTCTGATGCTGTTCGACCTCAACGCGGGCGACGCCGCGGCCAAGGCCGAATCTCTGCAGGCCGAGTTCCCGCAGGCCACGGTCCGGTTTACGAAAGTAGACGTCACGGATGCGCTGGCGGTTAACGCGGCGGTCGCGGAGACGGCGAAGCAGCTGGGGAGTGTGGACGCGCTCGTCGCGCTCGCGGGCATGGTAGGATGCCAGCACGCCGTCGACACGTCGCCCAACGAGTGGAACCGCGTGCTGAGCGTCAACACGACGGGCGTTTTCCTGTGCGCGCAGGCGGCGGCCAAACAAATGGTGAAGCAGGGGACGGGCGGCAGCATGACGTTCATCGCGAGCATCTCGGCGCACCGGGTCAACTACCCGCAGCCCCAGGTGTCGTACAATGTCTCGAAAGCCGGAGTCATGGCCATGGTCAAGAGCTTGGCGGCCGAGTGGGCGGTGCACGGGATCCGCGTCAACAGCGTGTCGCCGGGGTACATGGACACCATCCTCAACGAGGGGTCGGGCTCGACGCGGCGAAGAATGTTTGGTTGAGCCGCAATCCGATGCGCCGGATGGGGCAGCCGGACGAGCTGACGGGGGTGATTGTGCTGTTGACTAGTCGGGCGGGGAGCTACATCAATGGGGCGGATATATTGGTGGATGGTGGTCAAACGGTGTTTTAAATGAATCGCTGGCAGTATTATTCATGTTATCCAAATTCCAATTGTCTTGCTGCTTGCTCAGCGCCATCGCGTCAGCTTCCAAGGTCGGCTTCCTCCTGATAACATCCATGGTTTATGTCATATTTATACCTAATATATAAGAACTCGAACGATTTCCCCAAAACGCCAATCCGTCATTCACTCCCCGTACCCAAAAGCATCATGCCAAAACCCCATTAGTACCGTTACTCCTCTCTTTGAACCCCTGAAACACGACGTGCCCGTACTCCTTGAACCCCTTGCCGCCCGAGCTCAGCACCATGACCTGCTCCTTGAAGCTCGGGGTGCCGTGGTACTCGTCGTCGTGCTGGAGCGTCTCCCAGCCAACGTAGATCAGATAGCCGCCGCCGTCGGACTTGAGGGCGGCCGTGACGGACTTCTTGATGAGCTTGCCGCCCGCGATGGTCTTGCACCCTTTCACGCGCCGCATCGCGTCGGCCCAGAGGAGCCACTCGCCCTCGACCCAGGTCGTGTCATCGTCGCCGCCGCCGTAGAGGGCGGTGCTGATGGGGTAGCCCAGCAGCGAGGAGGACGAGGTCGAGGAGGAGGAGCCAAAGGTGGGCAGGCCGGCCGCGGTGGCGGTCGTGGTGAGCTGTTGACCCAGGTGCACGTGCCAGATCTGGATGTCGGGGATGGTGGGGTGGACGGGGTGCGGCGGCGTGAGGATGGACTTGATGAGGGGGAGGACGTCGTCGAGGTAGAGGGGGGATTCGAGGAAGTCCTCATTTTGCTCTAGGGTTTCTCTTACTGGAAGGGGGACATAAGAGTCAGTCTCAGGTTGGAAAAAGTAGATTCGGTCATGGCCAAGAGGTGCTTCCCCACCTCCCCGGAAGTGTTGGTGGGGGAGACTGTTGCATTACATGAATACCATGTAATGCCATGCGAAAGAGGAAATAAGAGATTTGAATGTGTATACATAAGAATAGAGATACGGATGAGACATGACATACCTATGTGCAGCTGCACCTTTCTTGTGCTCCTCCACCTGGCGGCCCCAGTACAGCCTCAGGAAGCCGGGGGACTCGGCCACCAGGTCCAGGGCCTCGGCCCACTTCCGGCCGGCCCCGCTCGTCGCATCCTGGAGCTGGTGCTCGACGGGGATGCTGAGGTAGAAGATCTGGGTGACGGGGCCTGTGCGTTCCTCGAACAACGTGGTGGCCGCCATGGGGGGCTCTTGGTGGAGTGGGAAGGGAATGAAGGGAATATTAAACGGATGGATGATAACGGGAAGAAGCAGCAGAGATAAGACGGGACGCTCTGCTATATGTAGGTATGTATGTAAGCGCGTGCGTGTCGTGCTAGAAAGTGGCTGCGTGTGTCTGCCTGTGTCACCACCAGCAAGGCAAGACAATAACGTAAGTAGGTAACCAACTACTTTACCTACTACCTGCCACTATTAAACGTTATAGCTTGGCTGAGGCTCAGGAGGTTCTAAGTAGCGAAGCGCCGCGACACAGGTAGATGAACCGTATACGACAAAACCGGGAAATGGAGGAAACTGGAAACCTTGGCGACTCAATGGTACGAGAGAAACGGGGAGGTGTAAGCTCTGTCTCTCCAGAGCCAGCGGTATAAGTGCACGGGGGCGGGATCCATCGGCCTTTGCGGGGGAATGAGTGTCAGTCAGATGAACTGTCTGTCCTTTGTTTGGTTCGTTGGCTGGCTGCTGCTGCGGCCGCTGGGCTCTCGCCCTGCCGCGTGCTGCGCCATCTCACGTCTGGAAGGGGATCGATGATGTTTCGACGTCTCTCTCGTACTCTCTTTCCCGTATGTACGGTACGGTACGGTACGGTGGCATGGCCAGCGCATACGCCCGTATGTAAGTAGAGCAAAGAGCGAAAGAAAGAAAATCCCGCATGCGCGCGTATTCCATATTCCATCGACGATCCAATGCTTGAAACGTGCGTTGGGACGGAGGAAGCCAAGGAGAGGGCGAAACTTTGGCGAATCATGATGCTTTTCCCGTTCTCTTTTTCTTTTCTCGGTCGCCGCGTTTCGTATTGACGTTTGCCGCAGGCAGGCAGCCTGACCGTTTTACCGCTAACAAACAGTACCTGCAACACAAAGAGTCGCCCATCCCATCTGCCTGCAGGATGACATGCCCTGTCGTCTGATCCGTTTTTCGTGGGTTCGCGAGGGGTGCCAGACTACAAGCTTTGCGGGGTAACGGAACCGCACTCCAGCGCACTCCAGCGTAATGCAGCGCACTCCAGCCCAAAGGAACGGCGGGTTGCGGTGCCACAACATGAATGACTCTCCCCCCACATTCAGGCTACGACGAGTCGACGACCGCCCATTTTTGATCATGATCTTTTCACATCTCCGGCATTTACTCATGATCTAGATCTGCATTGTCCTCGCCCAAGATCTACAGAAACTCTCCTTAGCGATGCAACAACTTCGTGCCTAACAATAAGAAGCAATCGACACACCGTGCGTAACGACAGGGGCAAGCGGCAGCCGAACCAACCGGTGAGTCGATGAGACCGGTACGGCCCCCTTTTTTGCCCACGACTTTCTGGGTTACCTACCCGCAGTCCTACCCACACCCATCAAAAGTGATGCCCAACCCAAACACCCCCGAGGCTTGGAGGCCCGTCGCGAGCCTGCACTTCATCCGATAGGCTTCTAGAAGCCGCAATTACCTCAGCCGAGACTATGATGTCGCGATGGAGCACCAATCGTCAATAGACAGCCGAGATTCGGTTCATTGGCGCGGTCTCCCCCTTTTTCTCTACGTGGTGTCACAGAACAGACAGACGCCCATATGATAATTGCGTCTTCTTGCCATGTGCAACTTCACTCCCTCGACGTCATTTCCCAGCCCCAAGAAAGGATGACGGGCGGCTTCGGATGAGATCATCGATTTCACTTTGCCATCGCGAATTCGGGAAACCAAATACGAAATCGGGATTAAATATTATATTATTCCCTTTCTCTCTCTCGCATCCGGCGAAAAATTCGGTGTAAACGAGCGTCCTGACAATGATACCCAGCTAATGAACCCAGATTCAGAAAGATCAACATGCAAAACAGAAAGGACCTGGTCTGGCCTGGAGCTAATCTGCTAATAGCGCATTAACCCACCATGCCAGATTCGAAACCTTAATGATTGCAAAACCCGTGCAGATATGCATTGGAAAGTTTCTCAACTTTACCAACACCTGTCAACCCACCACGGGAACGAAGCGAAATTCCAAACCCAACCCAGAGTCCTGACGCTTCCGAGATATATCCAAGATGAAGGCGACGACGACGACGGCGGAAGTAGACAGGTATCAACGAAAGCGAGCGAGGCCTCCGGATCTCAGCTCTCAGCTTTCGCTCAGCACTTGACCGACGCGCAAGCCCGGGGCCGCGGCACGGTGGTCTGCACCTGCCCCTGGATGCGGTATCTCTGCGCGGCCTCGCGCCAGAGCACGTCGAGGTCCGGCAGGACGTTACAGCAGCGGATCTTGTTGATGTTGGCCACCGCCGTGGGCGCATTCTTGGAGTTGTTGACGATGGACTGCAGGTTGGTCAGGACGCCGCCAAAGACCTTGTTCAGGTCCGCGACGGCGGCGGTGTAGCGGCCGGACACGCCGCAGATGCGGCTCAGGACCACTGTTCCCATGGTCAGTCCAAATTCTCAACTACTGATAAATTGAAAGGTTCCGAGAAGGATAGGGTACAAAAGGCAGATGTGGGAAAACTGGATCTCCAAAAAGAGAGAAAGGAAAAAGACGGGAAAAAACTTTAGCATCTCTTGGTTTCGATCCAAGGACCTCCGGGTTATGAGCCCGGCGCGCTTCCCCCTGCGCCAAGATGCTCTTTCTATGCTTATTGTAGTTGCCGATGATGGTAAAAACGCTTCTTATCACTCTATACGACTACTTACTCAGATCGCCCGGCTCCCGCTTGGCGAACTGCAAAGCCTGGGAAGCCTGGTTCGAGGAAACGTTGGGCGCCTTGTCGACGAAGGCGTTGACGGCGTTGACGTCGGCCAGCCAGTCACGAATGGCGCCCTTGACATCGTTGGTCGAGGGCTGGTTCCTTCGGTCGCAGTTGGCTTGGGCAGCGACCAGGACGCTGCAGGCGGCCAGGATCGTGGAGAAGATGGTCAACTTCATGGTGGCGGTGGCGGTGGTGATTTGTGTGGATGGTAAGTTTGAGGCGTCGGGCTGGTTGTTCGATGATGATGAGAAGGATGCTGGAGATATTGAGCTCGTTTCAAGGTTGGTCTCTGGCGTGGGTATTTATCCTTTCCCTGTTTCCCTTTTCATGGACTAGCAGTGCCGTATTGATTCCATTCCCACATTAGCTTTGCTATGCAGCAATCCTCACGATAGTCTTCACCCTTTCGGTTGTCCAAGTGGCTGTTTCCGCCCTAACCGCCCAGGAATGCGGAGCGGAGGTTGTCTCAGTTGGCATCCATTGACGCATGTCATCATTCGTTGTCATCTCAGAGAGAGAAACGTATGCAAACTATACTGATTATTGTGTAACACGTCATCCCCTGGATTCGGGCTGGTTTGTTATATGGATTGAGGCTATCATGGCAAGAGCATGATGATATGCACTACGGGCTAGTAAGGTTTCCCAAATCGACTAACTGTTCCTGTCTCAATATACAGTTTGTTTGACAGCTGGCCCATCGCAAACAGGGTCCACTCTCGTAGAGCTGTGCAGTTACTCAAAGCCCTTATGCTAATAAGCCAAGTCAACCTGTCATCGCCCTGTAATTGTGACATTGGTATCATTACCCGCCCTTGATATAATTACAAGAAAGATAGGTTCCCCATCCACATTGTTCATCTGTCCTGCCGACAAAACAAAACATTTACAGGATGATTTGCGTGTATATATTGCTTCCGCAGTCTGCCTTGGAGCGGGAGCGGGGCGGACGCAAGTGACTCAGATCGGAGAATAGCCGCGCTTGCCAAGGTTCTGGCCTCGAAATGAAACACCGTCGGCTAAAACATCCCAACCGAAAAGTTTGGTCTCTGACAGCTCACCATGCGGAGGCGGGTGTCTTGGTCCATAGTCGGGGGTTCTGATTGGAGCTGCTGCTGCAAAGAGTGAACGATCAACGTGGCTATGGCTTCAAATCCGGGGTCTGGCCCTTTGCACCCCTGGATTAGTGAGTTTCTCCAACCCCGGCATGAAATTATGGAGATAGAATCAAGAGAAAGCACGATTGCGGTAGACCAACGGAAACTCGTTGGGACTATTCGGGATATCCAAGCGCCAGAGATTGGTGACATACTACAGCTGCCCACCCTGCCGCTGGTCTTTACTATTCAGTTATTGCTTGCCTCTTGGGGGCGATCAAAGATGGATATATGGACAAGATATCAGATCATCGATGACTGATACCCAATGAATCGATTCCGTTGCTCCTTTAGACCTGTATCCTGACTTTGCATCTACTTGACCCATGTACTCCAGTCCGTCCCCTAACTCCAACATACTGTAATAAAAATAGACCATAAATTTTACAATATTAAAATAGGGAAGCATATCGAAGAAAGCGTCAACCACCTAATTTTGTACATCCTCTCCCTGCCAATGAATCGCCTAGGCCAAGACACTTTCCCTAGGGCTGGTAAGCCCCAAGAAAAGAAATCACCTTACGCACGTCCCCCAGCTAAGGCCTACAAGAAGCCCAGGCCGATACGGCCATGCTCCTCCTCCTATCAAGATGGCCGTCCAGTTTTGGGGGGACTGATAGGGGACCATGTGGGGGGTGTACCCGCGCCACCGCCCGTGTCCATCCTGTCCGGCGTAGCCTCCCGCTCCCGTTGGTCCCACCCTTCCTCGGCGCCAAAGATGTCGTCGTCGCCGCCACCCTCACCACCCGGGTGCGCGTCGTAGAAGCACTGCCGAATATACCCTCGACCGCCTCGTCCGACTCCTCGGCCTCGTAGCCCGGGTACTCGCGCGCCCCGCGCCGGACGGCGAGAGACGCTTCCAGCAGGATGTCCTCGAGCAGGGGGCAGTCCTTGTAGTTGCGGGCCATCATGCGGCCGATGAGGCGGCGCAGGCCGCGGTCGAGCCAGGGGTACGTTTCGTCTCCATCAGTTTCCCTGTCGGGCCACAGCAGGGTCGCGTCCGTCGGGACGCCCGGGTACGAGGCTGGCTTCTCCTTGTAGGTGGGCAGGCGGCCGTTCCGGCGGGTGATTAGGCGCATTACGGCCTGTGAAGTGCTCGTCAGTGGAGAACGCATCGACTCGGAGACAGACACATGACTAGAAGAAAGATATGCTAATACTCCGTGGCAACGAGTAAGGGGTTGGTTGTTTGGAAAACGAGTTTTGAGGGCGCTGCCGGTAGTGGTAAGAGAGTGGGAGCACCTACTTCCGCACATTTGTTTACATTAGAATGGTCGCCTTGGTTTGGGTTCATGTTATCTTTATCGTCTAGTATCCCTTGTACCGGGTTAGGCGTAGCTGTACCGAAATCTATCAGCTTCACCCGCGGAACTAAAGCGTGTTCTGTTGATCTGGGCTCTATGTCCCCAAACATGACTGTATATATAATGTTAGTGTATACTACTAGGGTTTGCTGCAACCAGGGGGCCTACTATTCTCGAGGTGCAGGTCGTTATGGGCCCAAGGAGTAGGCTCGCCTTTCAGCGGGACGCTCTCGAGCCTCTCGGGCTCACTTTCTGAGCCTCTCGGAGGCCACGTCATGCCGACACAAGCCCTGATGACTGATCGTTGTCGACAAGTAGTATTCATGTCAGCGAGGTCTTTTCTTGGGGGCAATGGCCGGGGAAAGCAAAGGGCACGGTACGTACGACATAGCATAATGCTCCAGAGCACGCGGTTCGGCACCCGCCCTTCCATCGCATTATGCTTCTCCAAAAAGCCATGAAACGATCCGTTCTCCAAGTACTCCATAACGATGGCCGGTCCTGCCAGGTCGGCATCCTCGAAGGTGCGTAGGTCACGACTGCCGATCATCTGGACGATATGCGCCGCCCCTCGAAACAACTACAACATGGTACCGGATTTCGTTAGCTATATATAACCAACTCATTATACTATAAAAAAATAGCTTTGCCGTTTTTACCTTTAGAGTTCGAAGTTCTTGCTCTATCTGAAAGAAATCGTCTTCGCGAAGGGCGCGCTTGAGAATGAGTCGTTTCGGGGGACGGACCCGATTGTCGTGAATGAGGACGGCGACGCCGTTGCTGCCGCTGCCGATCACGCGCTGAAACGTGAAGTCGCCGTGCGGGTTACCGAAACTCTCCTTTAGGCGTTTTTGGATCTTGTCTGTTTCGTCGGGTATGGAATCTATTCCCTCGAAGTCGTCGTCCAAGTCGTCGCCTTCTCCAAAAGCGTCGTCGTCGTCGTCAAAGACGTCAACATCTGGCCCTGTCTTTTGCCGCTTAGGGTCCAACAGTACGAAGTCGTCGTCTTCGTCGGACTCGGGCGTAAAGTACCGCTTCTTTCTTTTTGAGAGAGGCTTCGGCCATCTAAGACCAAGAAGCCCGTTTAGCGCCATCGGTGGTGGGGATTTTGGCTTCGGCCTCGGTGGCGCTATCTTTGCTTGGGATGAAAAGGCGAGCACCGGACGGATAGGGGCCTCGCTAGAAGGGAATAGGGGTCAAAAAGAAAAAGTGCAAAAGCTGGACTGGCAAGGAAAGGAAACGAACGTCGCAAAGGCGGGAGGGGAGATCTGGAGATCTCAACATATTAGAATCCCATTGTTCTACGGATGCAGTGGTGCAATTGTTCATTGTGACAAGGCAGCATGAGAAAGGGATGCTGCGCTTCCCAGATCCGGGCGCTTTGTCCATGGTTCGGCTGCCGATATGCGAACCGTCTGGGTATTGAATTTGCATTCAGCTGTTCCTTCCCTGCTTCGCCGACACCTCCGCCCGCCGCTGCCTGTTCAACTCGGTAGCTGAGACTCGGGGCCGGTACTTGTCCCCGTAGAGCGCGCGCGACTCGGCCTCGGACCGCACGTACAAGATGTCGTAGTCACTCTTCTCGGTCATCATCTCATCGCGCCGCAGGTGTCGTTGTCTTCCTCCCCCTCCCCTCCTCGATTCTGCCCACGGCCGCCGCGACGGCCTCGTGAATAGGAAGAGGCGGCTCCGCCCGCCGCCACATCCCCATCGTGCATCTCAGCCAAGACCACATGGACGCCCTGCCGCTGCAGCCTGGCGACATTGGCCGGCCGAGAAGCATACACGGTGACGCGACCGGCCGCCGACGCGTCTCCCTTGGCCAGGATGTATTCGAGCGCCGACTCGTCCACACCCTTAGCATCGCCCATAACAAAGGCGTCGCCTCGAGCGAGCGCCTCGTCGAGCGCCGTGTGGTACGCCCCGGCGAACTCGTCGGGGGTGAGGTCCATGTGCCCACTGACCATGGCGACCCGCGGCGGCGGCCTGGCCGGAGATTGGCCTGCTGCAGCCTCGAAATGCTTATTGTTGGCAACGTCCACGTCGGGAAGTGGGGGCGGGTGGTTTGTGGCCGAACAACTCAAACTGTCACTTCTGTTACTGCTAGCGCCGCCGACGGGAGGTTCCGAGGAGACAGGCGTAGCAAATGAAGAAAATGAGGGCCGCTGGAGAAGGCTGGCCCAAGACGGGTTAGGTTGCGACATTGCTGTGGAGGTTACGGTGAATCGCGATGATGGGCTGCACGGTCGGATACTGCAATCTGAACAAACTGGAATTATCCGGGATTGGAATCTATGAGTGGCGGAAAATTCGTGTCAAGATATACCATCACAGCCCTGGGCCAGAAAGTGATCCGGAGGAATTGCCTTGACCGAGTGACTCAACGGGGACACCGGCGCTGGCAGTGCATGCGGCACGACTGAAGGATTCGGTGCATCGTCAAAGCGGCGCCGGTGATAAAGTGTAGACATTACTCAAGAAAAAGCAGTAGACGCACACGGTCTTCGTAAACAATGATTGCATCGATCGCGAGATGTGCACCATCCCAGACGTTGCTCATCCAGTTCTCCCAAGATGTTGGAATTGGCGGTTGGGCGGTGATTGAGACAGCGATTTATGGGCCTTGGCATGTCCACAGCGCTCCTGTCTCCCTTGAATTTTAGGTGATTAGTGGGGTCGGCTCACTAAAGAGACCACTAAAGAGACCGCTAAAGAGCTGACCCAACGGTTTGGGCAGGGAAGCGCCAGCCGAAGGAAGTGCCCGTGCTTTGTCGTCACCCTCGGCTCAACTGTGCCTTTTCTTCCACAGGCGGCTACGATTTACGACAGAGCGCGGCATGGGCCGAACGTTCTGCAGATTCTGCCAGTCAAAAGGCAGTTCTTCGGCATTGGCTCCTCTTTAAGAGAAACGTCTTGGCAGGAGAACAGGAGCTTTTTCGTCCGAAGATACGGCCTTTCAGGGGGTGTCGAGATCACCTGCAGGGGATAGCGTGGTGGATCTTCAACGTCAACCGGGGGCAGGCGCCGATATCAGACCAGGGTTCCTGTTTCATCTTGGGCCGACTTCCTAGCATTCCACCTGTCAAGTCTGCCAAAAAAGAGCGTTCCTGGACCGACAAGACTGACAAGAGAACTTTCAACGGTGACCACGAGCAGAGGAGCCCCGGTCCCTGAACATCTCATATGGAATGATTTCCGCAACGGGAACGCATCGCAGGGGCTCGTGATAACCACACCGCTGGGGCCCGTGTTGCAGATTGATGGCTTTCCACGATGATTTTTCCACAGTCGCCGGGGCCCACTGCCGCCAACCGTGTAAGCCGACTGGCTGGGCCCATGGGCGGTTGCTCCTGAATCTCGAGCTCGTGAGGCTCTGCTGGGCAGGAATGGGGCAGGTGATGGATGAGAGACCGATGGGAGGCGGCAAGAACATGCATAAATACGACGATGCCGTCCGCCGGCAGTATGGGATCTTTTTTTTTCTTTTGCTTCATCACGCTCAGTTGTAGTTCGCATCCACACTCTTTTCTTCCCTAGGCTTCTGACCTTTTCCACCCTTTACATTCTTTACCAGCAAGTCAACTTCACTGCGTGAAGCCGGGACGTTCATTTCATCCGAACCTATATATCGATTCATTTGATCAACAAAGCCAAGCTTTCTCCCCCTTGCCGATCCCCAACCCCACGAATCTCTTCAGATAAACCAAACACCAACATGTCTTCCACCAAGTTCACCCTCGCCGCCGTTGGCGCCTTCGCCGCCACGGCCCTTGCCCACGGCAACGTCGTCAGCTTCAGCACCGACGGCAAGAAGCAGCAGGGCTACCTGATGGACTACTACTACCAGACCAAGAACGGCGGCGAGGCGCCCAAGGTGGCGGCCTGGTCGACCGAGAACCTCGACAACGGCTTCGTCGACCCGACCATGTACAAGACCTCGGACATCAACTGCCACAAGAAGGCCAAGCCCGGCGCCCTCACCAGCTCCGTCAAGGCCGGCGGCGAGGTCAGCTTCGAGTGGCCCAACTGGCCGCACAACATCGGCCCCGTCCTGACCTACGTGGCCGACTGCGGCGCCGACTGCTCCAAGGTCGACCCCTCGGCCCTGAAATGGGTCAAGATCGACGAGGCCGGCTACAAGGACGGCAAGTGGGGCGCCGACAAGCTCGTCGCCGACAACGGCGTCTGGACCACCAAGGTCCCCGCCAACCTCAAGGCCGGCAACTACGTCTTCCGCAACGAGATCATCGCCCTCCACGCCGGCGGCCAGGAGAATGGTGCCCAGAACTACCCCCAGTGCGTCAACATCGCCGTCACCGGCTCCGGCACCGAGCTGCCCGAGGGCACTCTGGGCACCGACCTGTACGACGCCAAGGACCCCGGCATCCTCTTCAACCCCTACACCACCATCAAGAGCTACCCCATCCCCGGCCCCAAGCTGTTCGGTGCCGCTTCGGCCGGTGGCTCCAGCCCCGCTGCTCCTGCTGCCTCGGCTTCCGCCCCGGCTGCCTCCCAGGCCCCGGCCGCTTCTGCCCCGGCCTCTTCTGCCCCGGCCGCCCCTGCTCCCACTCAGGCCGCTGGTGAGGATGACGACGACGCCTGCGAGGCCGAGGGTGACGACGACGCCGAGGGTGATGACGACGCCTGCGAGGCCGAGGGTGACGATGATGAGGAGGATGGCGAGGATGGTGAGGACGACTCTTGCGAGCCCGAGGCCCCCGCCGCCCCCGTCCCTACCACCATGATCACCCGCACCTCCGCCGCCGCCCCCGCTCCCACCGCTGGTGGCGACGCCGGCAGCAGCCAGGGCGCCGCCCTCTACGGCCAGTGCGGTGGCAACGGCTTCACCGGCCCCACCACCTGCGCCGAGGGCAAGTGCACCAAGATGAACGACTGGTACAGCCAGTGCGTCAATTAAAGGGAATGCTGCCAGCTTCCTTCCTCCCACCTTGCCTTATACCCGTTTCTATTCTGGCGTGATGCGGAGGTTGAGCTTGCATTACACGTGCGGGTTGTCAACGATGCAGGCGCATCCGAGAGACGATGAGAAGATCCTCTTGGCTTTTTGATCAAATTTATTATATCTGTATATATAAACATACGATTCTGCACTGAGTACATAAAAACTTGATGTTTTCAACACATTCCTAATCAGGATTTCTGACCACTCTGACGCTTCTCGATTGTGCTTGTTCCCTGGTCTTTCTCTTAAGTGATGTTTTGTAAGTGATAATGTGTGCCACAAACGTGATAGATAGATAGCCTTGGGAGATAGTGCTCGTTCTCACTCTTCGCATTTCGTCAAATGGAGCTGCGCTCAAGTGTGGTGTGCCGGGTCGCTAAGTGCAAGCAATCTTGGACAGAGTGCGAGTCGGGAGTGTCGATGCACCAAGGTCTCCACCGAAAAGTGTACCAAGTAACCACCTTGACGGCAACCCTCCTCGTCTTTCCTATTGAGCAAGTGTTTCTCCGGCGGCTGATGATGAGAGTCCCTAGACGGGCATAGCCGTGGCGCTATGCGCGAAGTAGTCACCGACCGACGAGGGGAGAGATACGAAAACGAAAAGGGTGGGTGGGCAGCAAATCAGGGTCACTTTGAATCGGATCGCGAATATTCAATCAACGCTGGCTGCTTCAGATCGTAACAAGGTACAAACCAACAACACTGGATTTGAAAGCGTGCGTAAAGAAGACCAAAAATGCAAAATAGGCCGGTTTGGGTATAACGAAAAAGAAAAAGAAAATCGACGCCTGCAGGATTCGAACCTGCGCTCCCGAAGGAAATGCCTAATCTATTATGTTTGCACATAGCAGGGCATCGCGTTAACCACTCCGCCAAAGCGCCTTGTTGCTTGTGGAATTGGTGGATTATGCTAGTACATATGAGGGCTAGTTGCGCCCCACAAGACAACAGATAGACTGCCACTGCAATCGGACAGTTGAGCGAACGTCTTCTGACCTTTGCAAGAACACCTCAACGCAAATACACGGTAATGGGAATGGATCAAGACTATTTGATATACTCTCTATTGGATCCCAGTATGGAGGGAACATTGTATGTGACATGAACATGTGGTAGCATTCTCTTTTGTTCATAAACACTTTGTTTGACTCTGTCTCCGGAAATATTTGCTGCCTACCCCTTGCTACGGAATTCGAAATTATATGTACTTCCCAAACCCAGAGTGCATCGTAATCCGGCTATGTTGCCCAGATCGGCCGCAGCCCGGTCCCGCCACTGGACGGCGTCCACCACGGCCCCCTGCTCCCAGTCGTCGTCGTCGTCGTCGTGCATGGTGACGCCGCAGGCCGGGTTGTTGTACGGGTTGCCCTTCGATCAGGCCGCCACCGACGAGGGAGACGAAAGTCTTGACGCCCCTTTTTTCTGGCTGGTCTGCTTGTACAGTTTTCTCGAGATCCGGGAAGTCTGCGTCTTGGGTGCAGGTGGTGCCCTCGAAGGAGTAGCACATGCTCTCTTTAGCTAGACGACTGAACACCGCCCCTTGCTTCAGTCGGCTCTTGGCGAACCAAGTTGTCCAGCTTATCCCGGCTGGCCTTGGCAAGTTTGACGAGACTGTGTCGACGCCAGAGATCTGCTGCGGGGTATGGACACTCACATTCGTCTGTCTTTACTACCAAAAGGATCCGCAACGGCCACTAGGAGAGAAACTGTCGTCCATAAGAACTCGAACCAACTGCTAGACTGCACCACGATAGTAAGAGGGATCCGGATGGGTCTTGGGCCTTGAAGAGGCTGTAAGAACAAGCAGACTCGGCCGAAGCTGCAATGTATCTGGAACTCACTGAGACTCTGACCCAATTGTAGGGTATGGAGCTGGAAACGATCAACATCGAAGACAAAGCTATCGTAGCTTCCAATGATAACGTCGGTCCTGGTGAGGGCGACCATCTAATGTGGAGGCGATTCTGGTCTCGAACTATCCAAGCATGATACCACGCCCTGACGAGCATTATGGCTCTCCCACATGTGTGAGTGATGAATCTCGAGATCTTCCACGGAACTTTGAAATGCAGCATACCGATCAACAAGTTCGCCGGGCCCCAGGGTCACATCGAGTCCTCAGGATTCGCAACACCTCTTGAGAGCCTCGATTTGCACATCTTTAAACCGGTTGCAGCCCCCCCCAAGAACCCCCTTCGGAGTGCTTCTTTGCAGTTTCATGTGGAGGGAAGGTTCCCCAGCCTGAAGACCTTGTATCTCCAGTGGCTGCCTTTGAGCAATTCTACTTTTCAACATACCTCTAAATATATGGGTTCATGCTTATTATCGCAGACATTCCCCAATCGTCTCGAACATGGTTCAGCAGTCCAATCTGCCGGTCTTGTTAGTAAGTCACACTGTGTAGGACAATTTATGTGTGATTCGATTTGAGCCAATCACCCTGCAAGCCACGTACACAACCCCGCCCACTTTCTTCACTCGAGTCCAACGAACTACAAACCCAACCCCATCCCTGTCTCTTGAATTCTCGAGAAAGAACACCATGGAAGATCGTTATCGCCAGTATGCCTCCTCCCTGACAGCCCCTACGGGACACTGCACCATACCTTGCCGCCGCTCCTTTGCCGAAACCAAAGCCGCCCTGGGAGCCGCGGTGCCACTGCTGGACCGCACCTACCACCGTCACCTCGATGCCGGCGACCTCGTCGCTGCCGGCGAGGCGCTGCGGGAGCTGCCCACGCTAAATCGGTTCGGGGCGCAGCCTCGCGACTTCGGCCCCATCTTACGGGCAACAGCAGCTGCCGGCACCACTACCAGCCAGGGCGACGAAACCGGCGGGATTAATATCAGTAGTAGCAATAATCCTCATCCTGCCAATACCACTACCATCCGAGAAGCCCTGCAGTACGAGATCGGGAACCCGCACAAGGCGGCGCAGATGGTGCGGCTCCGCAGCCAGACGGCGCTGTACGCCCCGATCCGCGTGGCGCTGCTGCGCGGGTGTCTCGTCTCATCATCAACAGGGGAAGTGGTCAGTGACCGAGTCTGGTTCGAGTACGACCGACCTAGCCACACGATGGGGAGCACGGGGATCAAGGAGGTGGACGAGATTGCCAAGGGCTTGGACGAGGCACTGCGCGGGGTTTTGTTCAGGGTGGCTGGGTTGGAAATGGAAGATGAGCGGTTTGAGTCGAAAATTTGAGCTTACGTACATATCAAGGGAATGACGAGGCAGATGTTCTTATGATATGCTCTTCCGTGGAAGTCTTGTTGGTTGTGCTTTAAGGTGAACAGCCGCCCGCTAAGCGCCGGAATCTGCCGCCTAGCGGTCCTGCTAGTTATCGCTGAACCCACCCTCACCGCTTGTGGCAACCCCCAAAATCGACCAGCCCAGGCCTTCCACCCTCCACACCAAATGGCTTCTCACGACGACCAAGAACTGAATTCTGATGCCGATCCAGAACACCAAGAATTGGACTCTGATACAAATACAGAACACCATGCACCACCCGACGCAGTCGGCGAAGGGGCGCCAAATCGGTATAGGCTTGAATTAGAGAATGCCTCGATTTGTCGACATCTCGAAGGCCCAACCGTCCGAAAGCTCATTCTCCCATATCTCAAGGAATTCCACAAGAGCAAGGGTCCTTCGAAGGAGGATTACAAAGCCGGTCGTCTTTCTGTCACTCCACAGAAACTCAAACCGTGGTTACGCCTCATCCGAGAGATCTTGAACGGGGCTCAGGTTCCGAGGCGTCTGGTCCAACCAATCCTGCAAACCTTTGCTCCCAAAATCTACCATGGGATACCGTTGGATCTCGCTAGCTCGGAAGATGGGTCCATGAAGACCTTCCACTACTTCTCCCGGCTTCCCCGGAGCTGCGGCTCAAGGTATGGGCCTTCGCTGCCGAGGAAGAGCCTCGGGTCATCGACTTCATACAGTACCCCTCCTCTACTATCCCGCTTAATGGGTCCGGAGACGTGCCTGCGGTCGCAAAGGCTTGCTCCGAGGCTTGGCACGTTGTCATGGCCAAAGGGTCCTACTGGCAGCCGGCGCAGGCCGTCAGTGACAAGCCCCACGTCAAATACTGGGCTTCCGACACGGACATCCTCTATCTCCGGGAAATAGACCCCTTTGACGAGCCTGTGGTAGATTGGAATCGCGATTTCCTCAGGTCCCGCAAGACCGTGGCGGTCGACTACGACGATTTCGTCGGCCAGGGGTCCGGGGAAGCTCATTACTCCTGGCTGCGCGACTCGGAGGCCATCGGGACCCTGATCCTCGTCAAACGGCAGACCCCGTGCGTGTACATGACGATAGACCACCACTCTTCGTTGGCCGACTGCTGCGGGCCGATCTTCTGGGACTTGGTAGGGGCGAACCGGATCTGGGACGACCAAGGGGAAACGGGCATGAGACCCATGGAGAAGCTCGTGCTGTACGACGAGCCCCGCGAGCTCGGACGCCTCAACGATCTCTGGAGAGGGCTTGACCCTAACGGCACGTGGCTCTTTCGACACGGGTCCCCGGAGCACCTCGAGACGGCGTCCATGTGGGATGATTCCAACGAGGCGCATTGCTTGGCCTGCGAGTTGAGTCGGGCGCGCGAGATGGCAAGAGAGGCGCGGGAGGAGTGGGCGCGCATGATGTCGTCGAGTTCTTCTTCTGCTGCTGCTACCTCCGATATAGGGGATGAGGACGGCACGGAGCAAAGAGCCATGGGGAAGTCGAAAGAAGGAGAAGGAGGGCACCAGGCGCAGCGACGGCGCAAGCTGAGTTTTCAAGTGGGGATTATGATTGAGATTATGAGACAACCGTTGGTCTTTTGAGGATTTCCTCTTGCGGGTAACAGAGAAGTGAGGCTCTGCTTGTTTCGAGAATCAGCTACTGGTTACTCATTCCTTATTACGGCGGCCTCGAAGGACAGCACGAGGATGGGTCTCGAGAAGTCTCGCTGGTTGATAGTTTGTTTGGCTACACATCTGGTCCAAGATAGATAATGCTAGAAAGTGGTGTTGCGGCAACAACCAGCATTGACGTCATGGTCCGCCGAATTTATTACTTCAAGTGTACACAGAGTGAGTCTCGTTGAGCGGGGAGCATAGCGTGATCAGCAATGAGCCGGCAAAAGCAGGCCATGACACAGATGTCATAGGTTATGCCATTGGCAGGTTCGTCCAATCACCTCTGGGATAATAACGAGGCTGAACCAGCCGCTGGTCTGCTGCGATAACACGTAAAGGTTCCCTTTTTGATTATGTGTATTGAATATATACCTATATATATATCCTATCTCTACCTTTCACACTTCCGGTGTGAGGATTACGCGACGGTACGTTGTTAAGCCCATCTCCTTATTATCTACGACGGAAAGGATAATATGCATAGTCTCGATCTCAGTTAGCATTTCCATTATGTCTAATACTGACACAACGTTGGAGAGATGTTGTGGAAGCATAGTATTACTTACTTGGTTCTTAAGCGGCTCCAGCGAGACCAGGCCTCCGGTCTGGTCGAGCTTCTTGATGGCAATGTCCTCGCTCACCTTGGTGATGACGCCCTCCTGCATCCTCTCCGTCACCTCGCGGTAGTGGAACCAGTCGAACGCCAGCACGTCGCCGTCGGGATCCCAACTCCCCAAAGCCGCGTCCAGGACGACAGACTCACCGAGCTGGTACGACAGCTTCACCGGGTCGGGCCCGCAGGTGCCGTTCACCACGGCGACGGGCGCGTGGTTATTCTGCGCGGCGTCGCCGGCGGTAGTCCACTGCATGCGCGCGGCGAAGTCGTGCTGGTACGCCTGCCGCCAGCGCCAGATGCCCGCGAACGCGCTGACGTAGATCTCGCCGTTGACGCCGACCGCCACGTCCGACGCGTCGCTGTACAGCGGGTACCGCCCCGACGCGTCGACGCGCAGGAAGCGGCCGCCCCAGCTGCCCCATTCCGGGTGCTCCGGGTCGCCGAGCCCGTTGTTCAGCAGCGGGAAGAAGGAGGGGGTGTCGCCCTCCATGATGAAGGTGAAGTTGGGGTAGTGCTTCCCCAGCGCGCCGACCCGGACGTGCCGCTCGAGCCACTCGTTGGTCACGAGCGACGTGTCGGGCCCGCCCGCGTCGAAGTGCCGGTACGCCTCGCCCGAGATGCCGTTCCAGGACGCCTGCGTGTACTCGCTGAAGCCGTGCAGGGCGACGACGTAGAACAAGGAGGGGTAGTTGGCCCGCAGCCAGGCGCCCGCGTCGTCTTGGTCCGAGATGGCGTACACGCGCAGTTTGCGCACGAAGGCGGCTGTCTCGTCGGCGGACCGGGTTTGGGTGACGTGGTGCAGCGCCTCGGCCAGCACGCCGGCGCCGCCCCAGAGGCACACGTACATCGGGTCCCCCGCCTCCGAGGCGGCGTCGGCCGCGGCGACGAGGGCGAGGGCGCCGGGGCTGGGCGGCAGGTCCAGCGCGGCGAGGCCGTAGACGGGGTGGGCCTCGCTCACGAGGGCGCGGAGGTCGTCGGCGCTGGGGTAGGGCGCGCTCGCGGGGACGTTGGCGTCCAGTAAGGACGTGACGTTGGCGTAGGCGTCGAGGACGGTGTGGACGGACGCGGTGTCGAGCGAGTCGTTCTTCCAGACCGAGGTGACGACGGCGAGGCCCCGGAGGTCCAGCTCGTTGGCGTAGGTCAGGAGGCGCACGAGGGACATCTGGTCGTCGGGCTCATTGCTGATGTCGGTCGCGACGAAGACGCGGGGCTTGTGGGCGTAGCGGGCGGTGGCGCATTGGCGGTCCGCGGGGTAGAGCGAGGAGGAGGAGGGAGGAGGAGGAGGAGGAGGAGGAGGGAGGAGGAGGCAAGGGAGATGCCGAGGAAAGAGAAGAGAAGGAGGGCGAGGTGGAGAGGGGCCGGGGTAACCATCGTGCGGGAAGCGTTGTGCGCTGCAGTTTGTCTATATTAGAGCGGCATGGTCGTGACAACAAGAGCCCACCGTCGCTGCCGGGCCATCCTCGCCTTTTATACAGTGCTCCAACCCGCGACTCGTTACTCCGAACCCTCTCGCTGAGAAGTCTGCACGTCATGGGAGCCGGCTGAACGAACGTTGGTCACGAGTTTGGCATCGGTGAGCAACTGCCGGATCCCCATCTTCTGGAGAGTGTGGGGAAGTTTCCCGTGGGGTATAGCCTGTTGGTCTGGGGCTCCGGCCCCCTCAGCTCGTTTCCCATGCCCGGTTTCTGGCGCGACGACCCCGTTACGCCAAGCGGAATCCAGACTAGCTCTTCCTTTTCTGGGAGGAACCTCGGCAGCAACATCGAAATCCGTTACGTTTGGTTTGCCTGGGACCTGGTCGGGGGTAACGCCGACGCACGTTATTACCGGATCGGGACGGGGCCGACCACGGACAGGGGGGTGCAGACAATTGGCGCAGTTCTGGATTAGACGCTCATTTGGTGGCACGACAGAGTGGCACGATGTAGTGATATAGTAGCGATTGGTTGCGTCGGATGCAATCGAATTCTCTGCCACAAGTCGCTATACGGTTCCAAACGCGGTTGTCTTTCCGAATCGGGAACGTCTTGGCACAATGGGTAGCAGAGCTGTAGATCGAGGTCGCTTTAACCGAGACCGATGCCTTAGCACAGTAGGACATTTCTATCCGAGAAGAAATCCCATGGGAGGAAGTAAGGCAAAGAATGAATCATAGACATCTTGATAAAACCTACTCTGGTCTCGAATTAATCAATGGGAATGTGGCATTTGGTTGTTTGTGGGGTTGACAAGGAGGCAATGCGATATATGGTAATCCCCCTTGCATACGCATACTGAGTAAGTATATACGCCCCCTTTTATACCCGTGAGCCAAACTTCGTCTGACTATCCTCGCATGATATACATGTACAGTTGGCAGCCCATCAAGGCACAAGCAGGGTTAGTGGGAGCCACTGTTATCCATGGTTACTGCAATTGCATAACCCTACGCGACTGCAACGGCATGCATTGCCAGTGACAGGACGGGCAGTAGCATTGCCACGCCATGGAATCAGGCAGTTCGGGCATACCTTCGCGTTCGGAGATAAACTGTTCGGGTTACCATACTGGGTAACGCAGTAGACAACTCCGTCAGGGGTAGCTTCTCGGCTTTGACGTCAGATATGCAGAATCACAGCCAATCATCGACACCCATATGGTCGACAAAAGCACAAGGGAGTCTAGATCAGGAACAACCAGGGGCAGCATGCTTGGGTAAAATTGCGACATACTCAGAAGCGATGGCCCATTGGGCGAGAGTCAAGATGGTACCGATAGAGTCACAGCCTTGAAGGCGACGGTACGTCAAGCTGCCAACCGTATAAAATTCTGAAAGCCAAGGGGCCAGAGACGGATATATAAGGCATATCAAAATAATCCCGAAAGATAGGCTGAGCTTGGTAAAAACGACAACTGCTTTTTGTAGCAAAAAGAACTCATCTAAGATTTCATTACGAGCCAAACATGCTAGTAGAGCTTTCTGTTGCTCCAAACCCCTTGATCCTAGACGCAAACCCCGGTGGCGGCCGCCCCGAGAAGATTCCCTCTGAGACACAAATCAACGTCTCTGTCCAGCCCAACACCGACGAGGAGCGATACGATATAGATATCATCGATATCCGCGACGGTCAGCAGTCGTTCGACCTGGCTCCCGCCATACGCTCCGGCCTGCAGCACCGCAACGAGCACGGTCACCGGACCCTTCCTTCGCTGCTCCTGTGGAACGAGCGGGGCCTCAAGCTCTTCGAGGAGATCACGTATACTCCCGAGTACTACCTAACCAACACCGAAATCGCCCTGCTCGAGGCGCACAGCCGCGAGATCGCACGCCAGATCGAGCCCGGCACGATTTTGCTCGAGCTGGGCAGCGGCAACCTGCGCAAGATCCGGATCCTCCTGCAGGCCCTCGAGGCGCAGGGGAGGCGGGTGGGCTACTACGCCCTGGACCTGGACCGGCGCGAGCTGGAGCGGACGCTGGGACAGCTGCGGACAGACCTGGACGGCCGTGGCTTCTTCCGCCACGTGCGCTGCCACGGCCTGCACGGGACCTACGACGACGGGCAGGTCTGGATCGCGCGCCCGGAGAACGCCCGCCGGCCCCGGTGCGTCCTCCTCTCGCTGGGCTCGACGCTCGGCAGTTTCGCGCCGGCCGAGGCCGCGGCGTTCCTGAAGATCTGGGCCGAGACCCTCCTCCACAATACCAAGGCGTCTTCTGCCCCCCTCCTCCTCCCGGATCATTCTGGGACTAGACGGGTGCACTGACGCCGGGCGGGTCTTTGCGGCGTACAACGACCGGGCCGGGACGAACCGCGCCTTCATCCTCAACGCGCTGGACGGCGCCAACGCCCACCTGGGCTACGAGGCCTTTCTCGCGAGTGACTGGACGGTGAGGGGGGAGTGGGACGCCGGGGCGAAGCGGCATGTGCAGTACCTGGTGCCCTTGCGAGACGCACAAGTCACGTTCTTACGCGCGCGGCAGCATCAGCACCACCAGTCCGTCACCGTCAAGGCGAACGAGAAGCTGGAGTTGACGAGCAGCTACAAGTTCGACGATGCAGACAGGGAACGGCTATGGACGGAGAGCGGGTTGAGAGCTACGAAGCAATTCTTGAGTAAAGACGGATCTTATGGTTTGTTCTGTTCCCTTTTGATCGATCACTACTGCAACGGAAAACTCTTTGTTTACTCTACTGACTTACACCACTAGGTCTGCATCTACTTTCCCCGTGATTTCGTTGTTACAGAGGAGAGGGAGCTTCTGCTAGAGAGGTAGTGGGCTCCTCCTACAGTCCGCGCACCGGCGATACCATGTTCGGTCTGCTGGATAGCTTCCTGCCCGAAAGCGCTCTAATGGCGGGATGTTTGACGAGAATGACACGTTTGTTTGGCCAACGAGGACCCTTATTAGTAAGATGAAGGCTGCGGGGAAGTTCCCTGAATGTTATGATGGATGCAGATCTCCCTCGGAGCCAAGACCGAAGCTAGGGGCCAATAATCAGTTCTTGTCAAACATGCACGCAAGCCACACCAAACAGCGTGGGGGTTGGGGGGGGATTGGCAGGGTTTGGGGTAAGAAGCAAGTGTGCGCCGTCGCAGTCTACGAGAGGTTGTATCTGTTAGATAACCTTTCTGTTTAGATTAGATTTGATGGGCACGGGATGGAGAGAGGTTGACGCGGTCGCACTCCGCTAGCGGGCTGTCTATCTGACGAGCCAATCAAAGCCGAGTGGTGCACCATCCGCCTGCCGGGCTGGAAGGAATATCGATGTGCGTTTTCTCTTACGACGTTGAATCATGTACGTGCATGTGCTCAGGCACGAAAGAAAGATGGAGGCGAAGTAGATGGAACGTGTGACTGCTCGAGTCTTGGGGAGATCTCGTACGAACCGTCGTCGTCAACTTAGACGCAGACTCGTTTCTGTTTCCCGGGTTGGGACTTGCCGAGACGAGACAAGCAGGCACGAGTTCGAGGATATGTACATAGGGGACGACTTGGGGGAGGGGGAAGAAAATGTATGTAAGGTCAGAAACAAACAAACAAAACCCCCGTCTCACGTTCTCTGCACCGGTTCGTCGCAGAATCCGGGACCCTGACTCGGTAGTGCGTAAGGGCCGTCGATCATCCAGCTTCCCGATGTTTGGGGAGCCCAGCCAATACAATGCAGGAAGAAGATGAACGGTGCTGAGAGCAGAACTGAGAGTTCCTGGCTGGCTGAATTGTGAGGCAAAAAGGAAGCCCCCTGGTCAGTTTTGGTGGTGGACTTGGCGCGGCAGGCGACAGGTACTAAGTAGGCGCCGATCTTGTCCTTGACCGCATACCATGCACCATACACCGTTCTTCAGGAGAGAGCGAAAGTGAGATGGGGGAGACCCACGAGAGCGATAGGAAAGATAATGCAATTGGCAATAGGCTCATGGAGCCTCTTTCGGTCAGGCGCGCCGATCATGATCAGTCATGGGGGTTTCACGGGCGAACATTGGCAAGTGCGTGGCTTGTTCCAGAAGCAACTGTACCTGTACCGGCTAATTGGGAACACGTACACGGTTCCCGCTTGCTCATTTCGATTGCCCATCAGTTCATAACTGCTTCATTCTGTCAGGGCCCGTTCGTTTTGATTGCCTGCACTACCTATTCGTGCTGCACAATTTCCAACCCGTTGAACAATTTCCCCAGCTCTGGTGCAATTTGCCCTGCGTGGGTAGGGCTGATTGGCAACAGGCAGACGGCAGACAGTCCAGACAGGAGCAGGCGGGTTTGCTCCTCTTAGCAGTCCAAATAAGGTCGGGGTGGGAGGCTAGAGGAGCGCTAGGAAATAAGGACTAGGTAGCCTGAGATAGGCAGGACGAGCGTAGGCGGGGTTGGTGGTTAGTGCCAGAACCAAGCAGCAGTGCGGTGACGACACCATTTCCTTGCACTTGCAGGTGTCACCCAGCGCGTCTGGTACCTCTTCCTGCATGCAACTGACAAGTAGCTGCCTACTACAAGTACCTGGATGAGGCTAATTATTATTATCCATGAGGCTGGCTGGCTGCTGCCGAGATTCTCGAACGAGCCGCCTGAAAGCCCCGACCGAGTTAGTGACTGAATCCCATACTAGCTGTTATCGATTTGTTGCACGCCCAGCACTACGACCTACTGTACCATCTCCCCTTTTTTCCTCATCGCATTGAGGGTCAAGATGAGCATGCAATCTCAGGCTGGGTCCTTTTTTTGTTTATTGGCCATGATTGCCGACGCGGCCAAGTGAGCAAGTCAGTTGTAAGATGCCTTAGATGCCCTCCTAACGGCCGGGTCAGCATTTGCCAAGCGGACGCCAAGCCGTTAGCCCACACAATCACCACCAAAATACCGGTTAGCACGGCTAACGGCCCTTCAAAACAACGGGGTTGTCCTCTGCTGTTTGATGCAGCCATGGACGCTATTACGCGGCATCAGCGATTCATCGCCCGCACTGGGAACTGGGGGATACACCATCCGCGACCAGGGGGTGGGTGAGCAAAAAAAAGAGGCGGTGGTCATCCGCCATCTATCTTGGTGCTTGGCCATCGAGCAATAGCGCAGAGCAAACCACATGGCCAGCTATTTGCGCCTGCCGTCACCCCCCGTCATCCCGTGGGAACTGATCCATTCACCACGCCCCATCTCGTCGGGTTCCGTTTGCTGCTACCCAGGCACTTGCAGGCTCCGTCAGTTACAGTAACCTAGCAGCAAGGATAGTAGGAAAAGTGACTCCTCCTTTCTCACTCGGTGCCGCTTATTTTCTTTTGAGACACCTTGGTTTTGGGGAAAGGGCAGGGTCGAGAAAACCGGTGTTAAATAAAACGATGGCCGCCGCTCCGCAAGGCGTCGAGAGCACCACCACCACTACGTCCGTCACTCCCACCGAAGCCGAAGTCCATGAGAAGAAAGTGAAGCCGCCCAAGCGCGACTGCAGAACCATGTGGAGCGCCCGTGTCGCCTTTCTGCGGACCAAGAGGGCCATTGCTGGCATAACCATCTTCGTCGTCATCGCTATCCTGCTTATCTGTAAGTAAACCTTCGATCTCACATCTGGCATCTGTCATCGAAACCCTAAACTAACCCATCGCCTCTCCAGCTCTCGGCGGTACGCATGTTCTCGATGGCACCTACCGAGGAAAGATACCCGAGGAAGGCGAATCAAAGACTTGTAAGCTCTACCACGACCTACATACCTACCTACTCCTTCACCAATGCCCCGTCGCAATGCTGTTGCCGTCGTCTGTCCCCGTCCCCGCCGGTGTTGTTGTCGCAAACGTCCCCGCAATCTATCACGCCGCCAATTGCCCCAAAAAGCAACTGGGTCGCTCGGCCCTTGTCTCATGTCGTAAGACGGCGCAGTGACCGGACACTCCCGACACCCGATTTCGATCCTGACGAGAGTGCTGGTGTGGCCAATGACTGCA
Organism: Apiospora hydei; assembly: GCF_038363865.1. Classification (NCBI taxonomy): domain Eukaryota; kingdom Fungi; phylum Ascomycota; class Sordariomycetes; order Amphisphaeriales; family Apiosporaceae; genus Apiospora; species Apiospora hydei. Next base: position 4,243,435 of record NW_027117366.1, on the reverse strand, counting down.
TTGCGGAGGCGGCGCAGCGCTGCGACGGGAATCCTTTGATGGATTACACTTTTTAAAAACCTGGGGAAACCTTTATAGCTAATACAAATTCAACAGTGCCGCAATCGAATGCCCGAAGGCAATTCCCCGGAAGCATAAAAAATGGCACCGCGCTGCGCATCATGGCCCTGGGCGCCTCGACCGTGAAGGGCCAGAACTCGCCCGGCGACAACGGGTTCCGCAAGCAGCTGCGCGACGAGCTGACGGAGCTGGGCGTGCCGGTGAACATGGTCGGGTCCGTGAAGGCCGGCGAGATGCTGGACAACGAGTGCGAGGCGCAGGGCGGCGCGCGCGTGTCCGAGGTCTTCAAGCGCGCGAAGCGGGTCGTGCCCGAGATGCAGCCCAACGTCTTCCTGATCAACGCGGGCGTCAACAACGCGCTGCAGCTGTTCGAGCTCGAGACGGCCGGGCGCGACATGGAGGACATGGTCAACTACCTGCTCGACACGTCGCCGCGGTCCTTTGTCGTCATCAGCACGCTGCTCACCAACACGCTCAAGGACTGCGAGCAGTACATGCTGCAGGTCAACCAGCAGCTCTGGGACGTCTTCGCCAAGCTCGAGCGCGAGGGCAAGTGGGTGCTCATGGCCGACATGCACTACTCCGGAAAGGACCCGGACGCCATCCTGCCCGAGGACATCACGCCCGACGGCACGCACCCGACCGCCGAGGCCTACAGCAAGATGGGCCACATCTTCGTCAAGGCCATCCAGCGCGCCGACAAGCTCGGCTACATCCAGGTGCCCGCGCCCAACGGCATTCCCGATGACGGAGAGGCCGAGGCGCTCGCTGCCCAGAACGCGCCTGCGCAGCCCCTGGCCAAGCGCATTGCCGCGGCGTCGGATAATGTGGTTCAATATCTGACGGCGGAAGAGGGCCGGAAACGGTTCATGCTGCAGCGCCGTGCGTGGTGCGGCGTGCCAGACGAGTAGTGATTTGACGAATTGATTGAAACGGGAAGTCGACATTTAGCGAGCAAGAAGAAAAAGACATGTTTTGATCTTTCTTCGACGGGTACGCATTATGCATGGATGGGTGTGGAATTCGAGAAAAGAAACACACCTGGGCGTTTTACGGGCATCTGGGATATTTGCTTTGGTTTACTACCTGGGGAGAGCATACCAGTCAGTTCATTCCTGACTGGGAGCAGCGAGCATTCATGTCTTTTTGTTGTTTTTTGTACGAGGTTCGGCCGCATCGAATCTACGATTGCGAGCGCATCGCCCCGGCAAATCTGATGTAGACACGGACGGACGGATTACGAGCCAGCGAAGTTCGGCCATGTACCATTACGTATTATATAGACGCCACCAACCAATCGGTCGTCAAACTACAATAATTATTGTTCTCTTGAAAGGACTATTCACATTTTTTACTGTTGAATTTGCGTGAGCGATTCCAATCTTTGATCGATCGATGCATGAGGAAGTACATGTGTGTGTAGCATTGCGTCCTGCCGTTCATCTGTCAATCCCACCCCACCTGCTGTGGGCGGCAGGTAGCTCCAAGCTTGCGACACGTGCAAGCAACTCGCGATCAACGCTCAACCCAACGCATCTTATTTGGTGTACCAGGCTCTCTCTTCCAAATACTATGTCATTGACAATAGCCTGTGCTTCTCTACCCATCAATCTCTGCCTTTTGCATCGAGCTGGGGGACATGAGTAAAAACCCTTGACCAGATCGTCGTCAGTCAATCACATGTGGTACCTGGTACCGCAGTTTTGACAGCCCGCGCGCAAATGAAGTATGACGTCACTACGTTTCATCCGCACCCAGCAGGGCCAAGTCTGGTCTAGACCACCGTCACTCCCGACGTGGACGACGACGTACTCGACGAACGCCTGTGCCTGCAGACTCGCACACGGCGACTTGCCCGTGTAAGTAAAGTTGGGGGAGTTAGTCATACATAAGGTTGACCTGCCGAACTACTTTGACATCTGCCGACATGACCCCAGACCAACAGTTCCTGCCAAGAATCTTTCTCTGCATCTCTAAATCTTTGCGAATCAGTTCATCCGGATCACTGACTCTTTTGATTCAATCCAAATCAGAGCACTCCAACAGCCATACTACTACTATTACACTAAGTCTGTCAATACGGAAAACACCTACACCCAAACAAGAATGTCTTCATCGTCGCCGACGGACCAACCCGCCCCTGCGCAGGCAGCACCCCCGCTCAGCGGCGGAAACGAACAGGCACCGCTCGACCAGGCCAAGGACAAGGCCGCCGAGGTGAGCGGCGGCGGCGCCCACCACCACCACGAAGCCAGCCAATCGACCGGTCCGACGATGCCGCTCAAGTCCCACTTTAAGGGCATGCCGAAGGACTGGGAGAAGAACAAGAGTAGGTTAAGGCATTCCATTAGCTGTCCACCAATCCTGCTTTTCTTTCGCAGCACTTTTCTGTTTTCTCTCCGTCTCCAAACCCACTGATTGCTAACGTTATTCCTGGGATAATAGAAAAGCAGGAAAAGGATACTTGATTCTTGCAAAAGGACCGATTGCATCTGCCGCTCACGTTTTCGGGGATAACGAACGGGGGGGAATCTAACGGTTATGGGGAAGAAATGGGGCCCGGGCTCATTGGCAGGGCGAGGTGACAGGGGGGCCAACATAACGAAATTGTTCAACGGCCAGATTTTTCATGATTGTACAATTGCGATGGCCGGCATGATGACGGAGGGTGAGAGAATGGAGAGCTTGATAGGTAGATACCCTCGTTGCCAACCTATCTTATTGATTGTTACTGCAACTAGTTTCGCGTTACCGATACGTTCCATTTGCCTTGCGTCCAGACTGCGATTCACAGTCTACCCCTGCCAAATTCAGTGGTGAATGGTCGTCCCTCCAATCCCAGAGTTATCCATCCACTTTGTAGAAGAGCAATGCATACATCAACCGACCCCAGAACATCTATGCATGTCAACTCCGCGAGCTGATCCGTTCCAACACGTTTGACATGACCTCCGGCACGCTGTCCTTCCTGCCACACGCCGGATTACATTACATCGAGGCCGTCGCCGGTTCCCACGGTTTGCCCAGCCGCCCGGCAATGAAGCGTTGCATACCGACAGTCTCCGCCCTGCGGATTGCACCACGGCGATATGCAGGGGAGAATCCCGTTGGTCCCCTCGGCGCACACGGTGGCGTTTTGGTCCGTTCCCGCCAAATCGGCAGCCGGTTACATGGTCTGGAACGGAGATTAGATTGTCGAGGCGAGGTCACGAGGACTGACAGCCATATATGAATAACGTTGTCTAATTCATGAACCACCACTGTTGGTGATTGATCATGGAACGGCGTCAGGCAACGAGGACAACAATTAGCCTAAAGACCCTGGTCACTTCGACTGCATGACTACGCCACACTGCCCAAACCAGTTTACCAGGCTGCCAAATGTCTATGAAATGCGAAAAATTCATGTCTGGACATGGTTTTACAACACAAACATGTCATGTTTTAATTCTTAGAGCGCACAATAACGGGTGGCCAGTCCCCTTGGAGCTTCACGCATACGCAGGTCGGGCGCTACCATACAGCCCAGAACACGGATGAGGTGTGGCAGTGGCAGGCGAGATCTTATGTACGAAGTAATACATTTTTACAGCCAATAAGGTCGTGTTGGCCCCTGTTTATCAAAACATCTTGCCCCCGCTCAGCCTGCATGGCGGCCTCCTCCCATCCTCGTCATATTGTCGTATTGAGGGAGACTCGCTGTTTTGGAGTCACACGCGCCATCTCACAACTGCATCTATCAATATAGAGCACGTTCTAACTTCAGCCCCTATCCGAAAGCCTCCTGGGTCATTATCAGGATACGATGGACCCGCTATCCGCGCTCGCCATTGCGGCAGCTGTGGTACAGTTTGCCGAGATTGGCGGGAAGCTGATGATGAAGAAGTGGCGCAGATACAAGAAACAGCGGGAGCCGAAACCCCCGAACGATGAGAGCCGATGGCTTCGGGAAGCGGAAATGGAGGATGCGCTGGAAGAGATGACCCTCTTCACCCGGACGATCAGGGAGTCGACCGATAACGTCGTTTCTCATGTCACCCCCACAGCAGCCGAGGCACAGCTGCTAAAACTTTGCGAGCAATGCGAGGAAACCACAGGGTACTTTCGCGAGGTACTGGCGGCGGCCAAGCAGCGCTCATGCCAGGAAACCACACATAAGACTGAGCTTGAGAGGCTTTGGACGGACGACACGACCGAGATGCGACAGCGTGATCTACATGCCCTGCAGCGACGTGTCACGGGTATTATTCTCCTATGCATATGGTAATACGCCTCGCTGTTCGCTTTCTCGAGCTTAAACTAAGTTGTTTTGCAGGGAGAATTCGAAACAGACAAAGAAGTGGGAAGCTGAATTCGGCAAAAAGCTGAACGATGTTTTCTCGTTACTGAAGCGGCTCGAAGAGTCCACCAGTAGATGCACATTGCCGGCGGTCGATGCGAACAGACTAGACTGGTTGTTGAGCTCGGGCGATGAAAACGACCTTGGGGGTAATGTTCACCAAAATCTTTCTCGGGGCCCCGATAATGGCTCGTCGAGGAATAATCCAACTCCAGACCTCACCTCCTTCTTTTCGCAGCTTGTTGCATCAGATACGACAAAAATTAGCGACGCTTTCAAAGAAACCCTGAGCAGGGAATCAATGAATCTTGACCAAATCTACCGAGAGCTGACGGGTCGCCTTTGGCGGAGAGATTGGCAGCCGGAAGAGGATTCAGTTTCGGAGACGGAGAACAGGGCTATGTCGGCCCCGGACGTTGCAGACGATCTTCTCGAATTGATGACGAGCGGTCTTCGCTTCGAGACGTTTACCGGAAGGCAAGAAGCCATCCCAGACCGCTTCCAGTCTACCTATCACTGGATCTTTGACCGTCAGCCTAAGAAAGCCCCGGAAGGACCGCCGCTGTGGCACAGCTTTCCCGACTGGCTCGAGGGTGCCTCGGACCCGGTGTACTGGATCACTGGCAAGCCTGGCTCGGGCAAATCTACCATGGTGAAATACATCGTAGAGAGCCCAGCAACCATGGGCCATCTTGAGAGGTGGTCCGGCCCGCTCCCCATCCTCGTGGTCAGCTACTACGCCTGGATCGCTGGCCACGGTCTACAGAAGTCGTGGGTCGGCCTGAAGAGGACCATGCTGCACCAGGCAGTGACCAGGCAGCCCGAACTCATGTCGCGGGTTTGCCCGAGACGATGGGCTTTGTCGCAGGCACTCCCTTATAACCGGAGATTTCCCCACTGGGAGAGCTGGGAGGTGGAAGAGTCTTTTAACCTTTTACTCACGAATTGCGGACACAGCTTCAAGCTCGCGATTTTCATCGATGGCCTGGACGAATTCGACATCGACCCAAAGGAGGTGGTGCACTTAATCGAAGGCATTTCTTCCGTCTCCACCGGGTGCCTCAAGATCTGCGTTGCTAGCCGTCCGTGGACGCAGTTCGACGACGCATTTAGCGACGTACCCATGCTGCAGATGCACCAGCTTACCAAGGAAGACACCGTCGCCTTCGTGGCAGGCCAGCTCGATCGGAACCAAGGGTTCCGGGAGATCCTCGACGTCTACCCCACCCAGGTCCGGGAGCTCAAGCAAGAAATCGTGGCCAAAGCTCGAGGCGTCTTCTTGTGGGTTTCCGTCGTCGTGCAGTCGCTCTTGATCTCCTTTTCCGAGGGCGAGAGCCTGTAAGACCTACAGGCCACGCTGGAGATGCTGCCCAGCGACATCTCCAGCCTGTACGACGTCATCTGGGCGCGGATCGAGGAGCGGAATCGGCGCGACGGGTCCTGGATGATCCAGGTGTTGGCGGCGGCGCAGGGCCCCCTTGATTGCCTCACCATGTGGCTTGCCGACGAGTCCAGGACTACTCGTGCGGATCTCGAGAAGTTGCCGGTAAGCGGCTCCTCGTCGTTATTTATTTATATTTCCAGAGAGTTGAATATGCTGTTTAATCTGGGAGTTTCCTGGAAGAGTAAGTACTAATGCTGTAGTTCGATAGGTCCACTTCCGAGATAGCGCCGCCGTCTTGCTCAAGCGCAAGCTGTCGGCTCGGACAAGAGGAATCCTCGAGATTGCGGATGCTTCCAAAGAGTATGTCGACTTTTCGCATCGGACGGCCCGAGACTGGGTCCAACAACCGGCAGTCTGGGACAAAATCTGCGCGTCCTATGGCAAAGACTTTGATCCCAATCTCGTTCTGTTCGAGGCGGAAACGCTTGCTTTGTCCATCCCCCCACGCCCCCGAGGCGCGCGCTGGGCCGGCATGAAGAAGGCGCTGTGGTACGCTTCGCATTCGTGCGAGCGCGGGATGGACGACGAGCGGCTGGTCCAGCTGATGGACTTCTTCGACGAGAGCATCCAGGAAAACTACGTCAAGGCGACGTGGCCTTCGCTGGGCGCCAGGGCGACGGGGAAACAGCACTGGTCGATGAGCCAGAACCGATCGCTGATCCACAACGGGTTCATGGGGTTGGCGGCCCAGTTCTCCATCCTCCCCTACGTCCGGGCCAAGACCGCGAACGGGCGGAACCTGCCCAGCCGGAAACCCACCCAGGACTATACCAGCCTGCTGGACTGCGCCGTGTTCGGATACGAGTTCTTCACCGGCTACGACGTTACCGAGTCCCTGAACCTTCCGCCCATCTCCGTCGAGCGCCGGTTCGCGACGGTCCAGTTCTTGGTCGACGCCGGCTCCGCGCCCGGTCCCAAATTTGACGTTTACCTGGCCCAGGAGAGGGAAAGGTGCGGTGCCGACAGCCCGGTGTTGCTGCACTACTACAACGAAGTATGCGCTTATATAAAGGCCAGAACCAGTGTGCGCCGGCAGGCAAAGGGAGTGTTAGGCTGGGTTTCCTCCCTCGTGCACTCACCACGGTCAGGTTAACATGAACAAGGAAATTCGAATAAAACCGTACATAGACAGAAATAAAACCTCAAATGAGCGATGCCAGTTCGATGAGCCAAGATCCTCCACACAAGGTAACATGAGTCATTTACTTTGCGACTGCAAACGCTCCACGTCTGCAGCCGACAGCGGAAATTGCCAAAACCCATGAAGCACAAACGCCGCCCACCGGTACAGCGGCTCATCACCAGTCGCATCCATCTCCCTCGCCGCGGCTCGGACCGCCTTCGCTACGTCCACGAACCCAACATTACCACTTCCGCTCTTTCCCTTCTTCTTACGGCACTGCTGTAGAAACGAATCAAAGAAATGCCGCGAGAACCTCGCCCCGTCCGCGTCGCTGATGCTCCACAGCGTAGAAACGGTCGAACTGGCGCCCGCGTAGAGGAGCGCGGGCACGAGTCCCATCACTTCGTCGCCCAGCTGCACGTCGGCTACGCCCCCTTGGCACGCGACCATGTTGACGTGTGTGCTCGGGGGCAAGCGGACGCCGAAGAGTTCGCGGGCAGTCAGACGGTCGACGGGGCGTTCGTCCGGGGTTATCCCGTCTCCCGATCCCAACTCTGGTGGTGGCGGCGGCTGTCCCTTTTCGTCGTCGGTGGTAGTATTACTAACCACCCGGGGAAACTCGACATGGTGGTTCAGGGGTCGCCGGCGCGCCAATTGCAGTGGGTATGGAGATGAATCAGCCGGGATCCCGCGGCGCTTTCCAGGAACTTGGCCTTGCCGGCCCCTGAGTCTATCATGGGCGAGACATCAAAGCCGCCCGCCAGATCCCGGATGCTCTGGCGGCCAGCGGCGTACCCCGCCGCCTCGGCGGCGGGGATCCCGGACAGAAACAAAGCATGCAGGTCCCGCGGGGCGTGCCGCGCGTACTCGGCCGCAGCGGCGCAGGACCGCAGCAGGGAATGGCTGTGCGTATAGATGACGGGGTTGCGGTGGATAAGCGCCTCGGTTCTTGTGGCGGTAGAAGAACCGCTGCTATCCTTCGCGTATGTGAGGCTTAAAGCATGGAGCGGGACTCGGTGCAGGGTACTTGACGGACAGAGCACGAGCACCTCGCCCCTTTTCGTGCGGTGGGCAAGAGGGGCGATGAGACCGCCTAACATTGCGTCGAACCTCCTGCGCGCTTCGAGCGTATCCAGGTTTTCTTCTCGGAAACGTCTCCAAGTGAACGGGAAAAGGTGATGTTCTTGCCAGCCTAGCACGTCCGCTTCGGTGACGGGCAGGACGTCCATGGTGGGCGCCTTGTCGGCCCTCGCTGTGAACAGCAACATCTGTCCGGCCTGGTCGGCTATGTAGGGCGGGAGGTAAAACCAGTCCACCAGAACTACAGGGGACCCAACTTGGGTCTCGAGAGTCGCTATGTCGGATATAGCGAAAGGGGTTGCTTCGTGGAGATCCACCAGCTGGCGCAATAGTGGATGACTTTCCTTCATGAGTTCAAGGTGCGCATCCATCTGCCGGCGTAGCTCAAACCTGGCCATCAAGTCGGCCTCCTCGGTCCGTTTCTTCAACTCCAGCATCTGCTCGTACAGTGTCCTGGTCTCAGGAGTTTCCATGATCCTGTTGATCAGCTCGGGCGGGTCATAGCTGCGCACCCCTATTGTCCGCGCGAGTGAGCGGGCCTTGTACTTCTGTACCCAGCTCCAGACACTGCTCGCCGCATCCGGAAACAACTCGTCTTTCTGGGCGAGATACAGAGTAATGGCCGTGATGGAGGTAAAGGCGCTTCCGTAGAAGCGGGTAAGATCCTGTCGGTGATAGACACTTTCGAGTCCGTCGCTCCACGAGGCGTTGATTTCGTGCTTGGACAGGATGGCGTCGGCTTCCTCGGCCCTTTTTATCCCAGTGGCTTGCAAAGCCTTGGTTTCTTCTTCCATAGCGGTCGCGGTGGACGAATCTGTCGGCGTGTCTTGACTTTCCATCAGCTGCTGCAGCCTGAAGATCTTCATCAAGCAAATCTGCGCCCCGGTTCGCACGAATCTGGCGTAAGAAACCCGGTCATTCACGCGAAGATGCTCTTCAAGCGCTTCCTCGTTCCACTTCTCCGCCTCCAGCAGCTTCTTCGACGCCTCGTCACCGGTGAAGTCCGCCACCGGTCCGAGTTGGTTCACAAGCGTCATACACATACCCCCGACCCATGACGACCAGTTTCTCGGAAACGCTTCGCGGATGATCTTCGGGAGGGTTCTTTCCAGCTCTAAAAGCGTCTGCAGCTCGCGGATGCGGAGATCCAGCATGTTCTGGTCCGAGAAGTACGCCTGCCGGCTGTCGCGCAGCATCATCAGACAGAAGAGGCGTCTTTCGCGCAGGCCTTTGGGGGTTCGCTCAGCCATTTGCAGATACGCTCGTACTTGGCTTCCTGCGCAGCTGTAACCTCGGGGGTTTTGGGGTAGATGACAGAGGTCAGTTGGTCCATCTTTTCACTGCCCACTATCTTGGCTATGGCTTCCATGTTCCGGGGGCTGACATCGAATTTGATGTCAGTGTCGGTGATGCCCATCATGTCTCGGAAATCTTCGGCGGAGAGATGACCGGCAGCAACATCGCCGAATGACCACTCCCACAAAAGGTCTATCGTTGTTTTGTCCGTCCCTGTTTCGTTCCTCATTGAGTTTCTCCAGGGCCAAAAGAAATTTTCATCGACCGCTTCATCACTGGATTCTTCCTCCATGGCAGCGTCTTTCTCGCGAGAAGGAAGCACCGCTGGGGCGCTGCGATGGTGAATCCAATCCCCTATCGATGGCCCGCGGACCTCCAGCCCCGCCACTTTCCTGTCGGCTTCACTCGATTCTTGCATGCGACGTAGAGATCGGAAGAGCGCAGACTGCGACCGGTACAGCGATGCCAGTATAGCCGGCGATTCGAAGTACGAGTGCCGCCGCCGGAACCCGTCGATCCACTCCAGCGACTTCTCGCGGTCCACGGACGTGGAGAGCGTGAAGGAGATGAGGCTGTTGCGGTGCTGTACCAGGTCGGTGATGTCTTCGCACACCGTCTCGTCGTAGGTCTCGAGCCGCGCTTGGAGGGCGAAGTATTTCTGCTGGAAGGCCGGGTCGGACGTGAACTTGTAGAAGAGACTGACGAGATCGGCGGCGTCAGATAGACATAGGCCGGCTTTGGAGCTTTCCATCTGTTCTAATCTACCAGCGAGCTGTTCCGTCTGGCGCAGCTTTTCGACCGGGTCTTGGATGCAGGATAGCTTCTCGTATTCGAGGGCTTGCATGTGCTGCGTCGAAGCCCGGTCGGTGATGTCGTACAAGTCGCAAAACCTGTTGAAGGCGGCCTCTGACCTGTCCATTTCCTCCAAGGCACCGGGTACGTTCTGCAGCATTACCAACGTAGTCGCCCACTGTAGTCTGACTATGGCCTCGAAATAGCCCCGGTCGCGAGCCTCCGGAACCTCGGCCAGCACGGACAGAAAGTCCTGCACCACTGGCTCACGGTCCTCAATAGGGGTCCGGTTCAGCTCGACGCGGAATACCGCGTTGGCCTCTTTAGCCATGTTCCGTGTGCAAAGGGAGCGACGCAGCTCGTGCAGCCCACTCCAGGGCTCGTTGGATTCACAGGTCGGGAGAAGCTCCGCGTCGCTATTCTCGTAGGCCGAGTAAATCCGCGTAAACAGGTAGCATATGACATATCGGCGGATGCAGCTTGCCTGTACATCCGTATAATCTCCAATGGGTACATCGCGGAGCCAACTTTGTGTTCTCGCCACCTCGTTGGCAGAGGATTCGAGATCGCCGCGGTGTCGCGTTCCCAGCATGGCACGGGTAAGAGCCATGAGACGGTACTCGGGGAGATCAAGATCTTGATTGGAGTTTTTGGCGTGGGCCAACCCCTTATCCAAGATTCGCCATGCCTCTCCCCATCTGCTGGCCTCATGCTCGAGATCTGCCCGTTCGATTATAACCACAGGGACGTCTATGAAGGAACGAAGCTCGTTCTGGTAAATGACCCTTGCTTCATTTGTGCGGCCAATGATCTTGAGCCAGATCGCCTTCTCGATGTGCTGGATGGCCTCTGCCGGCAAGGTCTCATAAAGGGAGGTGTGGATGCCCCGATACATGGTAGCCTCCATGTCGCTTTTCAAGTGCCGATGCTTTCCTCGAACAATAAAACGGCGAAGATAATTCAATCGCATCATTTGAATCTGGACATGGTATGGAGCCATACACAATGCGGTCCTGTTTCCAAAGAGCGGTCTCCAGCTGAGAAAAAGAAAGCAAGTGGCACACTCCCTGGAATGCCTCGGCGTGATCAAGAGGCCTCCTCCGACTCGATTGTCCAATCCCGACATCCGGCACCCCTCTCGCATGCAGCCACCGTAGTTCTGGAACAGCGGCAGCATGAATATGCCAAGCCCAGCTGAAAATGCTTCCAACCGATGTCTTGCATAGGGAATCCCCGCGACCCCAACTTACTCGACCTGAACAATTGTGCCATGTTTCAGGCATAAAAGCTTTGTTGATCTGCGTCGTCGGCATCAGACCAGTTTGAGAATCCTTTAATTGTTTGATCAAGTACCGCTTGTTTGCTGGCAATAATAACCCTCAAGATGAGTGCGACAACCGAGATCACACTTGACGTGGCAAAGGAGATGCCCCAGGTGACCCTCAATGTCCCCTTGGCTGCCGAGGATGTGAATGAGCCCATTAGTTTCTCCCAGCCACTCAACCTCAGTTTCGAAGAGAATGGCGGCCAGCTCTCCAGTGAGCCCCAGACCAATCGACCGGACGAACTGTCCATCCCCCGCAAGATCATCTCCTCCACCGTCTCCTCCAGCATCTTTCACTCCGAGTGCCTACGTCCCATTCTCGCGGGCACGTACAACGGCATCCCCGCCTACCTCGTCCGGCTCCAGTTCCAGCTCGTCGCGTCGGCGGGCGGCAGCAACCGGGGCTGGTCGAGCCGAGTTAAGGGGGCCACCATCAAAGTTCTGTTCCAAGATGCGCCACCACCGGGTGGGTACGATTCGGACTTGGGGGACTCTGAGGACTCAGACGATGATGAACCTCGTCATCCTTCCATCGTGAAGACCATGCCTGGGCCGGAAGGCTGGCAGGGCCAGCCCACGACGGCGCAGGTGGAGGACAAGTCCGAAGTTGGTCTTCAGCTCGGCTGGGACGCTGTCGGCGTATCGGCTACCAAGAGCCGGCAGCGCACCAAGGCAAAAACGGGGGCCATCCGGATGAACGCCGTCTGCAGGGGGCATGATTGCAACAGTCTCATTATCTTCGTAGCCGAGGACTCCGTAGACGCTGCAGGGATCCCCGAACACATGACGATACCGCTCATCGTGACGGTGCCCCCTCAGACGCACGCTTGTGGCAAGGGGCGTCGGTTCAGTATGCGCGTCGAGGTGAACGCACGATTCGGGTTTTGGCGCCACGGTCTGTTGGCAGACATAGTACCTGTGTTGGGTCGGGTTGACGAGCCATTGTATTTCGATCCGGGAGTGATGCACCAGTGGATGGAAGAGGGACGGAAAGGGGTGGGAGGGATCAAGGTCGTGCAGTGGCTCGGGGAGTTGGAGGGCGTGAACTTGGAGGAGTATTTTTCGTTGTCTGGGCTGGGCCAGGCTACTATCTGACCACGTAATACAGTCTGCAAATCTGTCCCAAATCCCAATTATGTGTGCTGAACCCAGGCAAAAGCGTCGTTGCCCGCTAGTAGCAACCGTAGTCATCGGTTTCTCAACGCTAGCAAGTTCCTTCCCCTTACGCCTCGACCGCCCCTTGGACCTACAGGCTGAGCATGTTTTGCTTTCCTGGTAGGGATACTCACAAGCGGACAACGGCCATCCAGTCCTCTCAACTGGGATGCAAGACCTTGCCCAAACCCTCCCAATAGAACCTTGATCTGCGCCCGCGATTGTCCCTTGCGCAAGTGATCAATGATACGTAGGACTGCGTTGGTCCAGTTGAAGTCTTCATGAGTTGTTGCTGACGCATCCAAGACGTCGAGGTCAATGACCACGTACATGGGGCGGCTGGCCCTGGAAATCGACATTTCCAACAGACCCAGCCATCCTTGGGCTGTTGTCTCGGTTTGGAACTGGGTACATGTGAGCGACACGCTCTTCTCTGTTTGCCCAGTCGTCGACGTGCGCAGTACCTGTAAAGTCAGATGCTTCAACATACCAACTACAGATACTTGCGCGCTGGAGCGTGGTCCGGCCCGACTCGGGGGTGGTTTCAGGGCCATGATGCACGGAATCCCGGCTTCGTTCAGCTGATCGCTTATGCCGACAAAGAGCTTGTACATGGCATGGCGTGTGCCAAAGGACCCTCTGACCAGTATTAAACCTGAGTCGCTCGAAGATGCCCACTTGTTCAGCTGTGGTGAGGCGCCGAGGCGCTGGACCACCTCCATCTCGGAGCGGCGCTGGAATCTCAAGATCGTGCGGTGGTGACGGAAGCTCTCAAGGGCATCTCCTAACGCGGAGGCAGAGATACTGGCGATAATATTCGAGAATTGGATGTCGTTGAGAACATGGTCGGTGTTGATAGCCGAGCTTGAGTTGAGGGTTTGAAATGCTAGTTGGTGCCATCTATTAGTACCTGGTTCGTGGTTCGGGGAGTATTTAACGTACCAATTACTTGGTCTCTTAACTCATAAAGGGCTTTTTCTTGAGCTTGCACTTTGCCAACCACATCGGATATCCCGCCATCGCTGGAGCTGTCCAGTTTAAGTAGAACGACATCCATTTTCTTGTGTATTGCTCTGATTTCCGCCTGTGACCCAGAGACAGCCAGCTGATCGATTCGCCGTGAGATCTCATCCATGCGTTCTAGGATATCGGCATAATGCAGAGCAGGCGGCCTTGTGAAGCTGTGCCAGAAGTGAAGAAGCATGCCTTCTTGGCACCATTCCATCGCCCGGTCAAAGAATTCGAGTAATTGCGCATACAGTTCCTCTACTGCGAGCTTGATACGTTCAGTGGGATACAGTACCGTATAGAACTCCACACGAGGCAGAATGTCTGCTATCCGGGATAGAGCCTTTGCGAGTAACGCCATAACGGACTCATGGTTTTGAACAAGCTGAGGCATTCAGGTTAAGCAAAGTCTGAAAGATGTACGAGCGAATGCTTACAATGAAAAGAAACTTGAAAGCACCCCAAGCAAGAGAAACATATTCCGGATGGTGTTGTACAAGTACATCCAAGATGTTACCATAGTAGTTGATCTTGGATGAGAGCTGGCTGAGCCACACCCTGGCCTTGGACGAAGCCCTTTTTCCAGTATACTGGTCCATACATGATTGCACAGTGGACTGAATGTCCTCTATCTTCTGGTGGTTGGCGAAATTGATTCGCCCGTTCGCATTCAACTTACCCAGGAGCCTTTTATATGCGCTCTGGGCCGGGTTCCCATCGTTCTGTTTAGGCCTGTGGCAATAACTTGTCAGGTGTTGTCCTGCTTTGGCCCGCACAAATCTTGGCACAACAGACTTACTCGTTTGGGGAGCCAGAACTGGCACCATACCAACTCTCTAACGGAGAAGGCGACTGACTCATCTTACCAAGACGACATGCGAAACATATGGAGCTTGCGCGTTGACGTTTGGGTAGAACAGGCGCCGCAGCAAGAGAACCAGGCAGCACTGACTTAATGTATCCAGACGAGATGATGATGGCAGTCAAACTGATAGGCTGACAAGCGACCACGTTTTAATACCCTAGATTAATTCTGCGGTGCAAGTCGAAAAGGTTGGAGCAGGAAAAAAGTACTGCAATCTCATTGGCGCGCATGTAATTCACCTACAACAAATAATACTCGCGAGGATGCGGGGAGGCGGGGAGGCGACATTGTTGAGATGCCTTTCAACCTCGTCAACTTTTCACACTACGACTAGGTCATCTCCAGATCTCATTCAATTACTAAGAAATATATTGCCCTGATATCTTTCCATTTACGACATTTGTATCGCTTTTGAATACTCCACGATTTGGATAATATACAGATACAGCTGGAACCCCAAGGCCCATCAAGACCCTACCACATTGGAGTCTGTTTCAAGTACAAGAAGAAAAAGCGAACATACGAGACCACCATCGAACAATGTCAACGAAACGCAAACCCGATGCATCAAACACGATATCCTCAGATCAAACCGCGGCTAGCGATTTCGAGCGGCAGAGGCTTTTCATTCTACATGATCCCCTTCTTACAGGTCAAAATCCAAAAGCAGATGAGCAGCCAGTCAGAACAGGGCGGCAGACACCCCCATTATCCGTACCTACATCCCTGCCAGACTGGACAACTAGAGAAGACACCCGTACGGAGTCCGATGATTCCATCTCCTTGGATGAGGAGTATGTGGGCGAGGTGCGTGATGTTCCACACCTGAGTGGTATGGACGATGTTGCACATGAGATTGGGTCTCCGGGAGACGAGGGTCTTTCCGTTGCTTTGCAACCGACTGCAAAGGACCCCAGCTTGAAGAACAGGATTCACGAGCTCGAGCTCGAGCTTGCACGTTTACGAAAGAGTTTGAGTGGAGAGAACAATAAACCTCCCACTTTCCAGACTTTTCACCTTCTGGAAGGAGATCCGACACGCTTTCTTGCCGAGCCATCGTGGAGGGTTGATGGAGCCAACACCTATCTCAAGGGCAATGTTCCCTTGTCGGAGCCATATATCTACCTTCAGGAACTGGGGAACATCGCCTTTGTGGTATATAAAGAATACGCTTCTGATTCCTCCCCGGATGCGATCTTGAGTGAGGTGGCACATGAAAAGGCAAAATCGTTGGCGAATCCCAAGCCCGTTTCCCATTTCATTGAGCTCTATTCACCCCCCCATGAAGGAGGCAGCGAATGCTTTCTTCAGTAAGGTGAAACAG
The DNA here is from genome assembly GCF_038363865.1 of Apiospora hydei. Taxonomy (NCBI): domain Eukaryota; kingdom Fungi; phylum Ascomycota; class Sordariomycetes; order Amphisphaeriales; family Apiosporaceae; genus Apiospora; species Apiospora hydei. The sequence goes on along the minus strand of NW_027117366.1, from coordinate 4,227,625 downwards.
CTAAATCCCGACTATCCTCGCCAAACAGTAGATGGCCGATTGGGCTCGCCATTTCTATTCTGGTATCATTATCGATCGGCGGGGATTCTGGAAAAAATGGATCCTAATCAGCGTCGCTTGCTGGAGCTTCTTACCAGTTGGATTGATGCATCATATGGGACCAAATATGCCGAGGCTGATGCGTTATTGAACAGGGGAGCAATAACCGTAGACACAATGGATTTCCTCGTGCATCCTGGGCAAACCATCGTCTGGAAATCAGACTATGGCCCCAGAGGGTGCAAAGCAACATCATGGATCATCAAAGACGTACTGGCCGACAGTTTCTCTAACAATTCAGGATCCACTGACATTTTGAGGAAAGCGTCAGATAAGATACAATTTGACCTGGACGTCTGGTATTATGGCTACGATGGCCGTTTCTGGAAACATACGAAAACTATACCAGTATCCTTTTCAACTTCCACCAAACAACCAGAGACGAAAATTGACAGTCTGCCTGTCTTCCCACTACGCTTCGCCGATACACAGCTGAGGACTCAACTCGAGAAGCGTGGCGAAACGTTTTGGAGATGTCGTCGAAGACAATTTGTCTCTCATACGCCACAGAATATAGACGGGATTCTCTTGAATGTGAGTTCCGATCTTCCTTTAATTTCCATGGCCTCCTACGCTTGGTGTCGCCGCATTGCTTATAATAGGTGGCAATAGGATGAGCGATACATGGTGGACTTTTCGACCTACCGGATGCTTCACCACGATAGCGAGGGTTTTAAATATACCTACGGAGATCCCCAAGGTCGTAGCTATATGTCCGACGAAGCCATGGACGAAGACCTTCCACCCTCAGGCCATGAGGCCCTATTTCCTACCACTGTGCCTGGATTCAGTATGCGTAGGAAGAAATGGCGTCAGTACTTTCCTAGGTTCATCACAGCCACAAAGTGTACAAACTGATCTAAGGATGCAACAGAAGACTTAGAAGTGGATCAGATCCAAGAGGTCAGATGGCACAAGGAAGTCTTCGACCACTTGGTAATCGGCGACGAGACGAAGGAACTTGTGCAAGCTCTTATCACCAACCGTATTGAATCCGAGAAGAACACTGATTGGGTCACGAACAAAGGGAACGGGCTGATAATGCTGCTCCACGGCGGTCCAGGCACAGGCAAAACATTCACCGCAGAGAGCGTGGCTGAATTGGCCGAGAAACCGCTCTATCCTATTACCTGCGGGGACATAGGCACCAAACCAGAAGAGGTTGAGAAATACCTCGAGTCAGCACTTCATCTAGGACGACTATGGGACTGCGTTGTTCTTTTAGACGAAGCCGACGTCTTCCTCGAGCAACGAACTTTGAATGACCTGAAGAGGAACGCCTTGGTTTCCGTCTTCCTCCGCGTTTTGGAGTATTACGACGGGATCCTGATCCTGACGACAAACAGAGTCGGAATCTTCGACGAAGCCTTCAAATCCCGCATACAGCTTGCCCTGCACTATGACAAGCTCGAGAAGCCCCAGCGCGTTCAGATCTGGAAGAACTTCTTCAACCGATTGGAGATTCTCGGTGGAGAGGAGAAGATCGATTTCGACATACTCGAGTCCTACGTTGATGAGCTGGCCGAGTACCCGATGAACGGGCGGCAGATCCGGAACACCATCACAACGGCGCGCCAGCTCGCAAAGTTCAAGAACCGGCCCATGAGCTTCGGTCACTTGAGACATGTCATCAAAGTGGCAGGCAAATTTGACCAATATCTGCTGGAAGTGCACGATACGCTCTCAGACGATCAGATTGCGAGGGGAGAAGGTATTCGTTGATTGGGAGGAATTGGCAAGCACTTTGCAGGAGCGGCGACTCCCAACCATCAGTCATTTCCTCTGGCTACTATTTTGTTTGAGCTACGAGATAGAACTTTTTTTCTTTTATCCTTTTCTATTTCCCCCGTTTTCCCACTTAGCAAGTATCGAACCGCTTTTGTTTAGGGGTCATTTTCTGTTGTCTGGTCCAGGTTAGAGAAAATTGGGTACAGATGTCGTCTCGGACAAAGAGTCTGGAGTTCCAGTCTGGATACTGGCGCTGCTTTGCTTACTAGATCTGGTATAACGGGACATCCTCTGACCAATATGACAGGGGGCTTTCTCGCTTTCTGTTCAATGAAGGTAGTTGACAGGGCTATATGAAGTAATAGTTAGCTTTAGGGCATTTACATTTACGGTAATCTCTTTCAATAAGACGCGGACGAGACGCGAGACGCGGCTGGGAGTGATTCGCAGGGTCGGCTCACCCGACTCATTAGCTGCCATTAAATGACACGCCATTTACGAAGGGTCTTCTAATTACGACAACCATTTCGTGGAAGGTGAGTTCTCTGTGTATTTCAATAAGCGACTACGATTCCAACAGACGCAGTTTCTCCTCGCCAGTTCTGACGGAAATCGAAGCGCCCAGGCCAACAGCTAGAGGAACGGAGTACTCCCAGCTGGATATGGCCTTTTCATACAGACGAGCATGATTTCATTCCAGACCAAGTCCTGTGATACAGTCTCCGTGCCAAGGAATGATGTAAAACAGCTAGAAATTCTCGATATTGCGTATACTAATACTTGCATCAGATCGTCTCAATATTAGCGACGTTCGTCTGTTGTTAAAAACTGACCATGAAAAGACGAGGCCATTCGAGAGCCCGGTCATCCCCGGAAGGTACAAAAGCCTGTTAATGGCCATGGGAAGGCCATGGTAGATGCCCATACGTGAGCCTGTCGTCAAAACGTGATGTCGCGTCCGGGGGAGGTCTCGACTTGGTTCGCGCTGGGAGTCCAACACACGTCTTCAAGTTCGCTGTTATAATAAAAGACACATGGCTTTCAAAAGTTAATGGTGTCAAAACAGTAAGAAGGACGCCTAAAAAAGTTCGCACAAGGCGGGTGCAGATAACTCTCTGGCGGGGAATTGAACCCCGGTCTCGAGCGGTTAATGTTATTGGAAATCCAATGACAAGCTCGCATACTGACCACTATACTACCAAAGACTGAGCGATGCAAGGCAAACAAGCTGTTTCGATGGTGGAATTGCTAGTAATCGGCATATAAATCAGCTCGCAACAAGAAGGTTGGTGACGAGGCTAGTGACGAAGGTGGATGCTTGTCGTCAGGCGGCTAGTGGGAAGGGCCGCGGACCCATCATCTTCCTATATACAGAACACCTGGGGTCGGAGAGGTCAGCATGGCTTGACTGCGACGGTACAGGTAGATAGAATGCTGCCAGACGCGTCATATCCACCTTATAACGGTATGCTGACAAGGTGTAGACATGCGAAGATCTTGGGACAATTCCTGGCCGGATTCAACAACACCAATCTCAGTTCCGTCTTGTCCACCGCCGGAATTGTGTCTTGCTACTGGATAAAACAGATGTCTATCTTTTGGAAAGAGCCATCAACGACCTGGAAAGGAATGGAATAGTCTCTGGTCGGCAGGTTTCTATTTTCAAGCTTCAAGGTCGACAGTTGAGTCCACTAACGATCTGAAGTCAACTCTCCAAGTCGCCCAGCCACATTGCTCTTTATTGTAAGAGTATCAACAGCGCCGGTGCCACGAAGACCTGGGACATCATACTTGGTCGCATTGACTAGAATAGACAGGGGAGCAGCAAGGAACTGCCCGTGGTGTTCGACCGCGAGACTCATAGTGTGGGCGAAGAGGAATTATTAAAGGCATAATTCAAATAGTAACAATGACCCCAAGATGCATCCAAGTTCAGCATCTGGAATGGAAGACAGATCCGAAACGGCGTCTAAACAGTCATGTTCTGGTCTCGTAAGAGGAATTTAAGGAAATTGATAGAGCCTGGACTATATCGCGGGCAAGACATGGAAGAAGCCGAGATGGCAAAAAGCAAATCTGCTACCAAGTCTCTTCGACCGGGTTGAATAAGTGGTCGGGCACTTCTAATAACATCGTACGATACCCGTCCCCCATTGATCGCTAAGTGGAACCGGCGCTAATTGCCTGGATTATATAGTCAACGACATCCGGAAACCGGATCACGTCCGGGGCCAGATCCGGGTCTACGGATCGACGACTGGGATGGGCAGGCCCGAGCACCATAGTCGGCTAAGCGTATGGCAGCCGGAGCAATATGAGCGCTTCTCTATACGCACCTTCTCCCACCGCAGATCCGCCCAAGCGCCCTCCAGCTCCAACCCCGAGGTATAATCGACCCCCACGGCTCCCGCGGGGGCTTGTGAAGAAGACTCAAAGGGAAGCAGCACAGCCACGCTCAGTCGAAGTGCTCTCCATTGGAGCTGGATAATTAGTACACAGACGAGGATCACGACGATCCGTACGGCGATGGAATAGAGAGCGAGGATGGGCAAGATGTTTACAACCAATCCGAGGATGAGGTGGACTTGGAGTGTCATGATGAGTGATCAGGATGCTTTCTACTATATGAGTTGCCGTTCTTTTTCTTTTCGTTTTACTGTTTACCTTTTTGCCCATTTAGACTGCACGGGAACTACACTATCTTGATCGCGGGATCGCACCACGAGAAGAGAGTTGTTATTTCTAAATACGAGCATGTTGTTTACCCGGGCAACGGCTAGCCAAGCTTTCCACGCCGTTTACACTGCTAAAAGTCGGTTTCTAGCTGTTATCTAGCGTAAGAACCAAGGTGCCAGTCGCTGCCTGCCAAAGATGTCTTGATATCCAAGCCACAACAGGTTTTAATTAGAAAATCCCGCTTGCGTATAATTCTCTCCAGCGCTACCCACGGAGTCTATATTACCGAGAGCTGCTACTAGTAGTACATGCAGTATAGTAGCGCCACTAATAAGGCTACGATGCCAGCGCTACTGGCGCTACCCAAGCTTCCGCCTGCCGCGTTAGCGGATAAGGGTTAGCAGTTCGTAGCTCTAGCCCTCCAGCGCGCTTAGCGCTGCATTGGCGCCAGCAAATTGTAATTGCGAGAAAGTCGGAGTGGTAGGACGGTTTGGATAACAGCACTGGCACGTTGGCAACAGCATCCGCTAGCATGGGTGAATGCTAGCAACGTTTCACTATAACCAACAAGGGAAAAGGTTGGTGCTTCGAAACCCCATCTAGACCAGATGCTAGAAGGGACAACGCACAGCATGTGCGAAGATCGGCGGCGGAAACAGGTATACGAGCAAAATCCAATTTTATTTAGTGTACGTTGGTATGTTCTCGACCTACTGCACTTCTCAAACTCTTTGCGCTAAGAAAAAAGGGGCTTGACGGGAAGGATTACTGGTCTTTTACCTAGTGAATACGCCGTTCATCTTGTCATCCTTGGCCCTGCCTTACCTAATTGTGATATTGTTATTACACGAACTTATCAATGCAAGGAAGAAAACTGGTCAGCATGGAGTGTGTGTGTGTGTGCTCGACAGCATAACCTCGGCTTACCCAAACCAGGTCATTGGGAGAGGGAGAGGGAGAGGGAGAGAGGGGGGGCGGGGATGCAATACCACTCCGGTGGTATGCGGGGAAAGGGCCCTGGGTTTCTAGGGCCCAGATCTGGAGATAAGGGGCTGGGGCCCAGGGGAGGGCTGAGAAGCGGGGACTAATATCTTGCGTCCCCAAAATCGAATCCATGCCAAGCCCGGCCCAGCAGAGACGAATGCTTCACCATGGCCCGACCCCATCAATGAATATCCTCTTCGTGGGTGTGCTTACTCTCCCTTTTTCCCATATGAACAAGCCGATTGTCAACATTGCACACAGTGTGTGTGTATGCATATGACCCATGTGGAATCAAATCAATTCAATGCCTGGTGATTTCTCCGCATTGGGGGCCGCCCAATGGTAGCGCGCCAAGGGAGATTACTGTACTCCCACATTGCTTTCGACTGGGGGCTGAATCTGCGAGCCCACTCACTGGCCCCTGGTCACAGGTGGCTGTTCCGAGACATGGAGACGAGCTAAGGAGGAGGCGGACTGCCTTCCCGCTTACCCCCCATCAAAGCCACCATGCCGTCTTCGGGTTTGTCTCCTTCCTGATGTTCTTCCATGCCTTCTTTACGGCATGGTCTGGAACGCATCTAGGCGGGCCAGCTAGGGCTGAGGCGTCAATGTTTCGAGTCCCCTCCAATATGACAAGTGATACAGCCCACACGTGTGGCAGTAGAGCTAGCTTCGGAGGGAAACACCACACATGCCCTGGCACTGTGCGACGAGAACCCCGCAAGTAAGCTGTTGGGGGGCAAAGGTGCATGTGCCTGTATGTTGATTCTGCGAGGAGGGGGCGGGCGAGCGAGATCCGTCGTCGGGGTCGCATATGAAAAGAAGCCAGCATCCCCCTCGAGGGAGACCGAGGTTGGAACTATGAATCTTTTGTTTTCAACATCTTCGGCCTTCAGTACCTAATACCCTACCGCTTTGTTGACGAAACGGCATATAATTCCCCCCATCACATCCGATCACCATGGCCATCCACACGAAAAGCGCAGATGACATCGACGAGGTCGATGTCATCGTTGCCGGAGGTAAGCTTTCGCCCCCGCTACTCTCGCACCTTTCCGCACCCGAGTTCTCTTCGCTGACTGAAGCTTTCCTCAAACAGGCGGTACCGCCGGCTGCGTCGTCGCCGCCCGGCTGGCCGAGGCGGACCCGAGCCTGTCGATCCTCGTCATCGAGGGCGGCCGCAACAACCACAACGACCCGGCCGTCGTGAACCCGGCGCCCTTCCTGTCGCTGCTGCAGCCGTCCAGCAAGGCGGCCCTGTTCTACAAGGCCAACAAGGCGCCCCAGCTGGCCGACCGCGAGTCCATCGTGCCCTCGGGCGGCATCCTCGGCGGCGGCTCGTCCATCAACTTCATGATGTACACGCGCGCGCAGCGGCCCGACTTCGACTCGTGGGACACGCCCGGCTGGTCGGCGGACGAGATCCTGCCGTACATGAAGAAGGTGAGCAGTCCCGAGTTTGCATATGGGTCTGGAATGAACGTACACGTCTGACACCCCAGCGCAGTTGGAAACATACCACGGCCCCGGCGACAAGGCCGTCCACGGATACGAGGGCCCCGTCCACGTCACGGACGGCGGCCACCGCGGCACCGAAGCCGAAGCCGACCTGATCGCGGCCGCCAAGGCGCTGGGCTACCCCGAGATCGAGGACCTGCAGGACCTCGACTCCAACGGCGGCATCCAGAAGTGGCTGCGGACCGTGTCCAAGGAGGGCAAGCGCCAGGACGCGGCGCACGTCTACCTGCACCCGAAGCTCGAGGACGGCAGCAAGTACCCGAACCTGCACGTCGTGGTGGAGGCGCAGGTCGTGCGCGTCGTCTTCGACGAGAACAAGAAGGCCGTCGGCGTCGAGTACCGCGCCAACCCGCACTTCCAGGCCAGCATCGCCCTGTCCGCGGCGCCTGTCAAGACGGTCAAGGCCCGCAAGATGGTCGTCGTGTCCTGCGGCGCCCTGGGCACGCCCTCGGTGCTGGAGCGCTCGGGCCTCGGCGCCGCCGACGTCCTGAAAAGGGCCGGCGTGCCGCTCGTCGCGGACCTGCCGGGCGTCGGCCACGACTACCAGGACCACCAGCTTCTCCTGTACCCGTACCGGACGGGTCTGCGGCCCGACGAGACCATTGACGCGATGCTCAGCGGCCGCGTCGACTTCGCGACCATGCTGGAGAAGAAGGACAAGACGCTCGGCTGGAACACGATTGATTTCGGCTCCAAGATCCGGCCGTCCGAGGACGAAGTGGCGGCGTTGGGACCAGAGTTCAAGGAGGCTTGGGACCGGGACTTCAAGAACGCGCCGAGCAGGCCGCTCATGCTGATGGCTGCCGTCATGTGGTAAGTTGCACCCATCCTCAACTGATTGACTCTTGTCTCTCTTTGTAGTCCTTACTGACATCTCTTCCCACCACAGCTTCCTGGGCGACCCGGCCTCCGTGCCGGAAGGACAGTACGTCACGACGGGCACGTACACGGCCTATCCCTACTCGCGCGGCCACATGCACATCACGGGCCCATCCGTCGACGACCCGCTCGACTTCGACGTCGGCTTCTTCACCGACGCCGACGATATCGACCTGAAGAAGCAGATCTGGGCGTACAAGAAGCAGCGCGAGATGATGCGGCGCACGCAGATGTACCGCGGCGAGGTGGCTGCGGGTCACCCCAAGTTCCCGGCCGGGTCCAAGGCGGCGTGTGTCGAGACCGAGGCGTCGCTGCTGTCGGGAGAGGTGCGGGACGTCGAGTACACGGCCGAGGACGACGCGGCGATCGAGCAGTTCCTGCGCGAGAACGTGGCGACGACGTGGCACTCGCTGGGCACGTGCAAGATGGCGCCGCGGGAGAGCAAGGGTGTTGTGGATGGGAATCTGAGCGTCTACGGCGTTGAGGGCCTGAAGCTCGCCGATCTCAGCGTGGCGCCGGAGAATGTGGGGGCCAACACCAACAACACGGCGCTGACGATTGGCGAGAAGGCGGCGGCCATCTTCATCAAGGAGCTTGGGCTTGGTGGCGCGAAGGCGTAATTGTGTGTAGCGTGGATTAATCTCAATATAAGTTAAGGAATGATGTAATGATACCTCTACCTAATCTTTCAGTCCCGATGCGATCCGGTGTGGTGTTCCAAATATCCGAGATCCCGGATCAGGATTGTCTGGGATGGTCTCACATATGCGAGATGAGGGTTGATAAGAAAGAATTGGCAATTGATAAGCTCAATTGACAGCAGTCTACTTGGTGTTACCCCAAAGGACCCAAGTATGGATGCCAATTCCATGAGCGAGCGAGGCGCTTGGGATGAATTGGCCGCCACTGACGTTCGAAATGAGAACCTGGAACGTTACCTCATGTTCCTCGGTACGTAGGTTGTGCCAATCACTGCTGGCCAAGGGCGCACACTCAAGGCCTGTTAAATCGAATGCAGTATGACCTGGCTTCCCAGCCTGTTGGACGACCGCCTTTGGGGGCGGCCCGGGAGAGTTAGCAGCTGAACTCTGTGTCCCCTTGGCAGATACCTGGTCGCTGCCCGAGTTCTGCTATCATACATAGTTGCCTGAGTTCTGCCAGGAACATCCATCGGCAAACAATCCACCCAGCGGGGAAGTGATTTGCGTAAGGCTTGCCTGGATAGACCCCTCAAAGCTTGGGCTCCCGACTAGAAAGTCGCGTTCAGCGCGTCGCGTACTAGATGGGCAGTTCTTCAATGGGCGGTCTGCTTTGGACGGAGGACGGTAAGCCGGAGCCGCGTGGAGTTGGGCTGCTTTGCCTCATGCAACCGAATGAACGGAGACATGTTCCAACACGAGCTGCAAGAGTGCGACAGTAGCGGTGGGTTTGCGCCAAGAACGAGGACCTGCATTAGGAGTCTCAAAGTCAGGGCAAACAAGTAATGACGGAAACCGTGATACCTAAGAGATATCTCTTGAAGTCAAGAAAAGGTTTCGACCTATCTCATCGATGCATGCCAAACGTCACTCAAAGGCCAAGCAAGGTAAGAATAAGGTCTCGGCCGGGCGCCGCAGCCTGCACTTGCACTGCACACGGCCGCCTGGAACAGCAGCTGGTGTTCAGGTAAGGACCTTGTCTTGGCGGGGAGGCCCTCAACCTTGAGAGCGAACTTCAGAATCCCACTAACGACGGCACCCAATGCGCCGGTCCAATTGGGCAGCGCACCAACCTGGACATGCGAAGGGATCACCTGGGTCTCAGAGCTGGCAAAGTGACGAAAAGTTCGCGAACGAGGATAACCAACCACTCGATTAGTGGGATGGTGGGATGCGGAACAGGGGATCTCGGTCAGAAAACGTGGCTTGCTGGAAACCGCCCAAGACAAAAAAGGCCGCTGCAGGGTGTGCAGCACACACACCAAACAGCGCTACAAGATCCAGGATCCAGCACTGCCAGCGCTGCCAGCCCCCGCCATTTCTTAGCCGACTGACAACACTTCACTTCTTCAGAACGGTGAGAGCAACGCTGACCACCTGCAAATGCAGATTCATGCCCGATGACCCGCAGAGTCCAGCCCTGTCGCGACCTTATTTTCTTTTCCTGCAGCTGCCTATAAGTTGCAGCGGTGTCCGTATATCTCATCATTGAATAAAGGTGATCTTGGTTTATTTGTCCGTTCCTGGAAACTCGTTGATCTTTTGGAGATTGATCCATTTTCGATTCAGGTCTTACACTGCAAGTTGGTCGTCCGAAAGTAACCCTCCGTCGCCCAAGGTTGATCCCCCCCCCGGAACGTTGCGGCGCCAGGCAGCTTTAGGCAGTTCCGAGCGCTGATCAGCGACGTCATTAGCTCACCCCGTTGCCCTGCAGCAAGGGAAACTGTTTTCTCTGCCATTGGCGGAAAACCAGCCACCACCATTAAGACGACCGCGAGAGAAGCCAAGCTACTCGTCGGTTTTCGTCGATTGCGCTGCTCGCCGCGCCCAAGATCAGACTGATTGATCAATTGATCTAGGGTGATATTACATTAAAAACAGGGAACCACCCTTGCCTGCCCAGACTGCGACGCTGCAGACACTACACCTACTCTTCTGCTTCTTGGAATACCTGTTGGATTTCTTCTTAAAATCCGTCCAAGACGCCCCAAGGGTCCCAACCCCCGTCTGAAGTCTTCCTGTTCACCTACCATTCACTCTCACCTCCCAATTTTCCCACTCGCCGATTGAGAGCGACGAGTCTGCGGTGAAGCGCATAGCGACAGACGGCAGCTTCAATTGCCCTCGTACCACCAACAAATCACCCTACGATTAGACCAGTCTTACACACCTGTTGCCCAACATGATGTTCGCCGTCTTCTTCACGTTCTGGCGGTTTATGCAGATCCTGACTTTGGTACGTTTGCCCCTCCATCTTACACGCCATGCCAAAACTGCGACGGGATTCGCTCCGGCGCAAAGTCCTAAGAAAAAAGCCCATTATGCTGACCACACAATCCAAATTTAGATCCCGACAATGGGCATGCTGGCCTACTTTGTCCACGGATATGTCACGGTCAATGCGCTTACGCCCGACTACATCCTGATCCTGTTCATTGTGTCGGTCTTGGCGCTGGCCTGGGCCATCTTCACGCTGTTCAGCTACCACCGCTCCTCGACCAATGCGCTCTTCGTCTCCATCATCGACCTCGGCTTCGTGGGCGCCTTCATCGCGGCCGTCTACTACCTGGCCTGGATCGCCAAGGCCGACTGCACCCACATCACCCGCGGCGACTCGTACGACGTCAGCTTCGGCATCTTCGGGTCCGCCAACGTCAACGGCGTGCACAGCACCACCGACAAGACGTGCGCCATGCTCAAGGCCTGCTGGGCCTTCGGCATCATGAACTGCATCTTCTTCTTCTTCACCGCCGTCCTCGCCTGGTTCCACGGCGACCGCGGCAGCTCCGGCCACGGCTCCCGCCGCGGCAAGACCTACGTCCGCGAGACGCACTACCACCGCCACGGCCACCGTCACAGCCGGAGCCCCCACAGCCGCCGCACCAGCTCCCACTCGCACCGCCGCGTGTACGTCTAGGCGACAGGGTCACTCCTCACTCTTCCATCATGATTAATGTTTATTCATAAAGAGAAAGAAAACAAGAAGACAGGTACACTGGCGTTGGGATATAACAAATTGCGAAGTCTGGTTCTCGCGAAGAGGCTAGACAGGGATACTACGATACGGAAACTGGATATGGAAAGGAACCACTTTTGAAGAACAACATAAATCACTACGCTTGCATGCATGTAGATGATGATGAGACGATATTACGATTGATGGATATATAGTTATAGTCCTTTTATTTTATTTTTCTTTCAAGAACATGCGTTCTCTAGAAGTGACATGACATGTGCTACGACGATACTGACGATTGGCATGCACTACTGAGTTCTTCACCAAGCACTTGTATCGGCAGGGCTCTGTACTGCATGTTTATTGAAATCAAATGCATTCCAAGCTGACCGCCATGTTCGTCGTCGCGTTCACCTTGAAATTGGAATAGATTGACTTGCGTGCATCTTCACCGGTCCATCGCTAAAGTAATGGATTGCCCCACCATTGCCGTGCCGAAAGCTGGGTGGTTGGTGATCGTTACGTTCACTTGAACACGAGGAGACATTAGGAATAATCGTAGTTGAATTAACTAAATTAGCAACTAATGGGAAGAGTCTCTACTGAGCGACTGACTTACCCTGATTAAACATGATAAAACAAAACCAATCGTTGTTACTTTGGGTAACGATTGGGGAAACAAAACAGATAAAACAGCGTCGGCGCGGAACGACTTCCGTGCCTAAACTGAAACTTCAGATTGCCGCCTACCTTGGAGGGTCCGGACTTACCTTGCCGCCAAAACCTTCATTTCCAAACGCCATTTCCTGCAACGAAAAAAACAAAAACGTGACACATTACCATTCGCAACCATTGACGGGGGTTATATCATTTCTACATGAATGAAATAGCTTAACCGCTGGTGCTGGCTGGGGAGGAAAAGGAAGAAGAAGAAGAAGAAGAGCACAAGATGGCCCTGAGTCCGCGCGAGAGCTTGCTCTTCACCTGACGGACCCGGCGACCGAAGCGCTCGCGGCGGGAGATTGGGGTAGGAGTAGGGGCAGGAGCAGGAGTAGGCGGGGCGGCAACAACGGGAAGGAGGGACGAGGTTGAGGTCGCTCTCTTCGGGATGTTGTTCACCGTGACGACGGCCGGGGTGGCCAGTTCCATGGTGACCTCCACGGCTTCGCAGGTCTCCACCACGGCAGGGCTCAGAGGGGTGTCGATCACCTCGATGACATCCTCCTCATCCTCCTCGTCGATCACTGAGGCATGCGGGGAGTGGGGACGGCCAGGGATGCGAGCCAGCTCGACAATGCGTCCAGCTGGTCGTCCTTGGGCTCGTCCTCGCACTCGGGTTCAGCCTCAGGCGGCTGCTGCTCCTGCTGCTCCGCAGGGGGGCGGTAGTCGTGGTCCACCAGTCCGAGCTCCTCGAGCTCCTGGCCCAGGGCTGCGAAGATGGCGTCTACGATGTCCATGTAAGTAGGGAGGGACGGGGCGGAGAGGGACTCACCATACGTTGGGAGCTCCTCGTCGACGTCGTCCTCCTCCTCAGAGCTGTAGGCCTCGGCCTCGAGCTCCAAAGAGTCGATCGAGCTGCCCCTGTCACTCGACGGCGACAGCTCGGGCGTGGGCGGGTAGAACTCGCCCGTCTCCTCCATGGCGTCGAGCTCCTCGTCCGTGTAAATACGGATCGAGCTCGGCAGCGCAGCAGCGTTGGTCGTACCCGTGATGGGGTTCCCAAAGCTGTTGACGTCCTGCATGTACTGCACGAAGGCGTCGACGTCTTCCCACCAGTGGGGCTTGAGGAAGATCTCGTCGGCGTCCTCCGGCATGATGACGTAGTCGTACTCGGCGAGTGCGTACTCGATCATCAGCTCGCGCCGGTAGTCGTCCGGCGACTTCCACGGCATGTGGCTGGGGCTGAGGCTATCACCAAACATGTTGGTGGTGATAGTGGGGCAAAGGGATTGTGGGGGTGACATAACGGCGGCGGCCATGGTGGCTGGTGATTGGTCGCGGCTTACCGTTACTTTTTTCCGGGTAGTCGATGGGGTCTTCTCGATCGTGGTGGATACTTTGCTGAGTTGTCTCTGCTTGGGTATCCAAAGGGGGGTGGGCGTCGAGGGGCGTTTTTTTCTCTTCCTTGTCGAATGAATGGAATGGGAAAGAAGCAATGGAGACTTTTTCTGCCGTGGGGTTGGTTCTTGGGGGGGCCTTTTAAAAGGCAGACTCGGCCGTCATTGTTTTCTCAACAGTTGTTCTGCTACTCAGAGCCTGGCGAAACCAGGCTCTCAGTATCAACGACAATCGCATTGTTTGCCTTCCTGAGAGAGAAACGGACGGGCTGGGCCGTTTGTCACATTGTCTGTCAAGTCAGCATTGTCACTGTTCTTCCGTGATGTCTCACCGCCATCTTTTGTTTGATGGAGCGGTGGCCCTGGATTTCCCTCACCACCACCTGCCGGCCTACTACGGCAGCGATGGTGTTGGTCTGGGTGGTGATGACGCCTTTGTCGACTATGGTGGTGAGGCTGGGCTTTCTTTGTTGAAGGGCCAGAGTGGCGGCCAGCTGCCTTTGTACGGCGACGTCTTGGCGCTCGGGACAAGCCCCTACTACAACACGGGAAAAGGCCATGAAACATTGCCTTTGTTCGAGCCCACGCTCTTAAAGCATCATGGCAGGCACTCAACTCTGGCGCGGGCTGCATCCCTCTCTCGGCTCAGAAACGGTTACCAGGTAAGTTTTGTCATTGCTCAGAAACTCCAAAAACAGCTAAGAGTACACAGTCACGAACAGTCACCCTGCAGCAGTCACGAAAGATGATCCCGAGCCGGCCCTCGTCGTCTTCCTCGCCCTCCCCGATCGCCGTTTACAAGAGCAGCCCGAGCTACAAGAGCAGCAGCAGCAGCCCCATCGGCAAGAGCATCAGCCCCAAGAGCAGCAGCAGCTCCCTCCGGAGCCAGAACCGGAGCCCCCTCAGCGTCAAGAACTGCAACAGCGCCAAGTCCAACAACAGCCTCAAGGGCAAGTCGTCGGCGCTCCGGAGCCTCCCCACGCCGCCCCCGAGCCGCAGCGGCAGCGGCAGCGGCTCGCGGCTGTCCTCCCACTCCCACTACACCCCGGGCCGGCCCCGCCCCTCCAAGACGCTGTCGCGCGCGCTCGAGAATGAGCTGCGGGTGCTGGCCTTCGACATCGGCGACGGCCACTTCAACGGCGAGCCCACGCTCTTGATCGCCAACCCGGACAGCAACTGCCACGCTGTCTTCTGGGCCAAGCCGGACCGGACCGAGATCGTCTTCCACCACGGCCGCCTCAAGGAGAAGGCCGACCCGACCTCGACCACCGAGACGACCAACGACGACAAGCACTGCGGCTGCATGGTCAAGGGCGCCCCGGGCACCTCGACCTTCGACATCCCGCCCCGGCTCGACGAGTACCGCCTCGAGCTCATCCTCGGCATCGGCCGCAGCGGCATCAAGATGGAGCCCAAGCTGGCCGCCATGGTGGTCATGAAGCTCTTCCTGGGCATGGAGGTGCCCAAGGCGTTGCGCATGTAGTCTTAACTCTTTGAATAGAAAGGGGCGAGAGCGGCGACACAACAACAGTAGGTAGTTTCAATGGAATCTCGGTCTCCCTGATGTATCCTCAAAAGGGGATAGGGAGGTCTGTTTTCCAAATTCATCGCTTGACAAAAGACTGTAACATGTGAAGGGATGCTAATTGTAAGCATGGTTTGGTGAGCCCAAGTGACGAGCCGTTTTGTTCTTCGATAACACGTAACGAGAAACCCCGATTCAACTGGACCCTTGGTCCCATGTACCAGGGTCAGATATCCTGCCATGGGTTTATCTCGAGTTCATGGAACCACTTTCGATGCTTTCCCCACCCCACGTCAAGTGATTGTCTGGTTGTGAGGGATCAGGGGACCCTTGTAACGCCATCCCTAGTGCACTTTAACTCCACACCCCCTGCTTGTTCAGCCTCAACCAAGACGTACTAGAGTGCGCAGCCAGGTACGTAAACTACATATATGTTTCAAGACTACTAATATACACAAAGTTTGGCCTTCCTGGCGCTTGGGCAGCGCCCTTCTCTTGCGCATCACGCTAGCAAACGCAATATCAGCCCCTGAATGTTACTCCAGCGCCACAAGCGCGGAGGAAAGCAAAACACGATTATATGAACCAGCTTCAACGCTGCTCTGTTCTGTTTCTAATCTCTGTATTTGACAAACCTCACTGTTGAAATGATCTAGGGCAAGCCAAGACATCGATCAAAACCGATCGTGGGAGGCAGGCAGCAGTCTGAGCAGCATGGGGCCACCCCTGATCCTCAAGAATCCGCTGCCATGCACCACCCTCATTCTCGACCTCGTCGACGTCCTATGTTTCTGCTCGATCGAGGACCTGGAGGACCTGCCCATTTCCCCTCCGATGCTGCAATACATCCTCAACTCCCGCGACTGGCACCTGCTCGAGTCCGGCATCATCGACCGCAAGACCTGCTTCGAAGACCTGAGCGAAAAGCTGTACGACGTCGAAGAACGCGACCTCACCTGGACCCTCCGACGGCTCAAAGGCACGCTGACCTACAACGACAAGCTCCTCGAAACCGTCGGCGCGCTCAAGGAGGCGGCCTCCACCTCCTCCTCAGGCTACGGCCACGGCCATGGGAAGAAGCTGCGCGTCGTGCTGGCGGCCAACGTCGGGCGCGAGGACTGGGAGCAGCATCTGCGCGACGAGGTCGAGGGCTGGGACCTCTTCGACGCCGTCTTCCTCTCCCACTGGGTCCGGGCGCGCAAGCCGGCCGAGGAGTTCTACCGCTACGTGCTGCGCGAGCTGGGCCTGCTGCTAGGAGAAGGCGCCGCCGCCGCCACCGTGGCGACGTCGGTGGCGTGCGTCGAGGCGCGGCCGGAGCACTGCGCCGCGGCGGCGGCGTGGGGCATGCACGTGATCCCGTTCGGGACGACCGAGGGGTGCGTCGCGGACCTCGTCGAGCTGTTTGGCGACCCCGTGGCGCGGGGCGAGGCCTGGCTGAGGCGGCATGCGAGGGAGATGTGGAGCACCTCGAGTACGGGCGTGCTGCTCAAGGAGCAACATAGCCAGCTACTACTCAAGGAACTCCTCGATTGGTACGTTGTTTCTCCGGATCTGACTTGTTATGAGCTATGTCATATCGTATTGCTTGTATCGACATGGCATGACTCAAGAGTACTAATCAGGGGGCCTTTGGCGTAGGAGCTACGTCACCCTTGCCGGAGGAGAGCAGGAACAGTGGAACGTCTTCATTGACGAACCTCTTTTGACCACACCTACGTACCCCGACGATCTGGGTACGACGGCGCTCGGCCTGAAGAACGTCGGTGTCGGTTCCGAGAAGATTAAACACCGAGTTCTGGACCGGTTTCTCGACCATCTCCGAGGCGATGGCCTGTTTGAGGTACGTTACATTCCTTTCTTCGTCGTAGTGAACCCTCCCAATGATCTTGTGTGATCCATCATTTCAAACCAATCTCACATTGTCACATGAATCAACAAAAAACAGACCTACTTCGACGACAAAGACCGCCCCCGCGTCGACCACGTCACCACGGCCAACATCCTGCGCCTCTTCTACTTCCACGGCCGCAGCCACGAGCTCCGCCGCACCCTCCAGGCTGTGACCGACATCGCCCGGACGCGCGCCTACGCCTTCGGGACGCGCTACCACATGCACCCGGACTGGTTCTTCTACTACCTGTCCGACCTGTGCCGGCTGAGCTTCCCCTGCTGCGCCCCCGGCCGGGAGCTGGCGGCGCTGCGGAGCCTGCTGCGCGAGCGCCTGGCGGAGCGCTTCGGCGGTGGCAGCGGCGCGGGGCGGCGGCCGCTGGGACAACGACGCGCTGGCCGCGAGCTTGCGCCTCGTCGCCGCGTTCAACCTCGGCATGGACATGCAGGCGGACGGCAACGTCCCGCGGGACGTCGAGACGGTGAAGCGGGCGCAGCAGCGCGACGGGGCGTGGTCCGCGGACCCGTGGGTGTTTCGGTACGGGAGCGGCGTCCTGATCCAGAACGCGGGGCTCGTGACCGCGTTCGCGGTCAAGGCCCTGCGGGTTTCGGGGGCGTGCCGGAGCGTCTTGAACCGATGTTCGCTGCCGCCGCCACCTGCTGCGCCGTCACGCGCTGCGGTGGTGCCGGAGATAGTTATTAGCTCGCCTGGGGGTAGTAAGAGTCGTTGTGCATGAAGAGATCCGTATGTATAGCACTGTCAGCTACGAAGAAGGAGTTCATGAGTAACGATAAGGGCTCATGGTCCGAGATATTTAGTGTTGGGTATTAGATATCTACATGTCCCTTGGTACAAATGCAGAATCCGAATTACCCTAGGATAGAATACGTCTCGGTTCTGGTAGTTGCTTCTGATTATTACAATGTCCCAAAGAAGTTGACTGTGTTTTCATTATAGGCATTTTCCTTCATCCCTTTGGAGCCGCCCCGTCCCCCCCTGAAAGAGTCATGCTGACACCGAGGGTTGACAGGTCGAGTGGGACGGCAACGAGGTATACGATGTAGCGCATTTCCGGCCCAGGTTGCTCAGCCAGAGCTGCTTCATCGTAACTTGCCACGGTAACCTTGACAATGGAGGTGGTTGTCAGGTCAAACAAGCCTCAGAAGAAAAGCCCTGCTGGCGGGGTTTTCGTAGGTCTGGAGTTCGAGCCCAGATAGGGGCTCCTTCAGACTGAGCCTTTTGCTTTTTCTTTTGCTTCTTTTCCTTTCCCCTTCTTTTGGTCCCTCCCTGTCCTTTGAGCCTTTTGCCTTCCGCCATGCCTCATTTCTTGCACCAACTGACCTGATGATGTACGGTCCTTTCTGACCCGAAGCTTTCTAAAGATAGTAACTGATGAACTGTCACTAGCGAAACCACATGCAAGGAAGTTGAACAACAGACCGATAATATGTGACGCGAGGAACACCACGTAAGGTCACGGTTCCAGGTTATTCCGAGTAGACCAACCGGTCGAGTCTGAGAAAAGCATATGCGCCTACGCAAGAAAGACGGGACACCATTGGTCAAGTCGTGGCTATGCATCCTGACCGCCTCTCGTCCCTGTCGCGCCACAGTCATTTGAAGCTTGTGAAATCGGTATTCCAGTCGACGGACTTTAGGAAACAAACCGCCCAATCGGCATTTTTGGATATATAACATCTCCGCGATCCCTGCCATCTCGGCACTTTTTCAAGTAATACTGCCGCTGACATGTAATATCACAGTTCGCTAACAAAATGTTTGCTATGCAGTTGGTGATGTGGTTTTCGTTGTTGAAACAAAGAGCATCGCCACCCCACGCGGGGGCGGTCGCTTATCGCATTGGGCGGCCGCGTATTTGTGTGTTTTGTGTAAGTAGGCAATATGCGGTCTATCTATGCATCTTACTTCAATCGACGTCTTTTACCTGTTTATCTGCATGCTTACGCGAGATGAGCAAGGGGTGGGTGGTCTTTTCTTGGGGGCAGGCAGTTCGACGACCCCACGATCTGCATGCCAATGCCAATGCCAATGCCACTATTTGCTTCTTTCGGGCAGTGCCCCGGTGACAAGCCTACTTTGAAGAAAAGTTGGAAGTTGATTGCGAATATGCTATTATGTATGCACGCGCCATACCCCCTTTTAATTCGCTCTTGTCTAAAACGGGGC
Source organism: Apiospora hydei (assembly GCF_038363865.1). Taxonomy (NCBI): domain Eukaryota; kingdom Fungi; phylum Ascomycota; class Sordariomycetes; order Amphisphaeriales; family Apiosporaceae; genus Apiospora; species Apiospora hydei. The sequence goes on along the minus strand of NW_027117366.1, from coordinate 4,208,430 downwards.
AGAGCTTCACAGACTTTAGTGCTATTCGTCTAACGAGTACACTGCCACCTGTATCGTGATTCGGTGTCGATTGCAAGATCATATCACTTTCCGTGATTCATTCAAACATCTTTGCAATGATCAAATTCGTAATTTGTTATCGCAGATGTCTACGCAAGCTTGGTTTTCACCATAAGGCGGCTGACCAGGGCATCCAAGTGGAACGGCGGGGAAAAGGGGAAGCGTTGCATCCATGCATCGATCATGTGCGTCATCATCATCATCATCGAATGTTTGGTTTATGTAGGATCTTTAGTCACTTGACTACATGAAACTAGCAAACCATCAAGGAGTCTCACTTGGCGGCCAAAAGAGCAGCGTATCGGTTCCAGAGCACTGGGTCGATCTATTCTTGTGTAGTGGTGGCGCAGTGTATGTGATAAGGTAGCACTGATGGGCGAAGGACATCGTATTAGGAAGGTGAGATATTTGCTTGCGAGACCCACGAATCCTGTGTCACGAGTCCCGTATACTGTTTTCACGTGGGGGATAGTGCCTCTTTGAATGGCTAGCTCCTCTGCTAGACGTTCTGGGGCAGTGGGCTAATTATATCAACATGATCGATATCTCGACAGGCTAGCTGTAAGTGTGATGGCTGGAGGATTCTTGGCGAAGCAAATGTAACCTCCAATTGCATCTATGGATCTACATCTAGATGGTTATTAAATGTGACTATATATAGGTGATAAGAGATTGGTTGGCGAGCAACGTTAGCTACGCCCCCCACACAATCATCATTGGTCCTAAGCCCGGTGACCAATCAGGGTTATCGTGATATCCAAATATCAGATAAGCTTATGCTTTCTGCTCGACGGCCACCTTCTCGCTTGTGGGCTCGAGGGCGTGTTTCTCGTCGCTACCATGGTTACCGAGACCAGAGATCATGGCCGTCAAGCCGATCTCGTTGTTGATCTCCTCCATGCGCTCGTAGTCGGCCTGGGCGGTACCGACGGAACCGAACACAACATCCTATAAGAAGGCCGAGTTAGTTTGTACTTTATAGTGGACGGGCGGTGAGGGGGCCGCTTTGATACGTACCATTTCCTCAAGGGTCAGTCGCTTGGTCTCGGGGACGTAGAACCAGATGAACGCAGCACCGATGGTGGTCAGGATACCGAAGAGCAGATAGGTTCCGTAGCCAATCTGCTGAAGCAGATCCGGAGTAACCTGTCCGACGATGAAGTTGTTCATCTGAGGCAAGGGATGTTAGCATACATCCTAGCCGATCAGGGCAGCAGGAGAGAGAAAAAGGGGGGAGTTGATTAGCTTACCCAGTTACTCGAGGCACCAAGCGAGACACCGTAGGGTCGAGTGCTCAAAGGCCACACCTCGGCGACCAGAATCCAGGAACAGGGACCCCAGGAGTATCCGAAATGGATGACGAAAACCCAAACCATGGCGCACGCGGCCCAGCCCGCCGCCTGCTGCTCCGGCCACCGCATCGAGTTCTTGGCCACCAGGATGGCGATGATGTAGTGGCAGGACGCCATGCCGAGCGCGCCGATGGCCAGGACAGGCTTGCGGCCGAGGCGGTCGACGTAGAGCACGGCGGGGATGGTGGCGACGAACATGACGATGCCGACGACGCCGGTCGCCAGCAGGCTGATCTGCGTGCCGCTGAGCCCGAGCCCCTGGAAGATCTGGGGAGCGTAGTACAGGATCGCGTTGATGCCGGTCCACTGCTGGAAGAACATGGTGACGGTGGCGACAATAACCCGCTTGAACATGGGCTTGGTCTTGAAGAGGGCGCCGATGGCGACGAACTGCAGCTTGAAGATGTTCCAGTTGGTCGGCTCGCGCAGGTGCGGGAACATCTCGGCGACGGACCGCTTCTCGAACAGGGACTGCGCCTTGATCTCGAGGAACTCGAGCTCGACCAGCTCGTGGTCCTCGGGCAGGCCGCGGAGGTCGGCGAGGTTCTTGCGCGCCTCGCCCTCGCGGTCGTGGTGGATGAGCCAGCGCGGCGAGAAGGGCATGAAGATCATGCCGACGAAGAGGATCAGCGCGGGCGCGAGCTGCAGGCAGATGGGCACGAGCCAGGCGGCGTCCTTCTGCTGACCCAGCTCGGTGCCGCCGATGGTGTTGGTGCCGTAGTCGATCCAGAAGGAGATCATGATGCCGAACGTAATGGCCAGTTGCTGCAGGGCGACGAGAGCACCTCGCACTTCGGGCGGGGCCACCTCGCTGTTGTAGATGGGCACGATCATGGCCAGACTGCCGACGCCCATACCGGTGATGAATCGACCGCCGAGGATGCCGTGGTAGGTGCTGCTCTGAGCCGTGGCCTGGATGATGACGCCGATCACGAACACGGTCGTCGCAACCAGAATGCCGTACTTTCGGGAAATGGCCTCGGCGAGGAAGCCGGACAACAAGGTGCCAATCCAGGCCCCCAACTCGAGGATGGCAGTGAGCCATCCCTTCTTGGTCTGGTCCGCGTTGGGGTCGAGAGGAGCGTATTCACCCATGTCTTGGTTCCTGTTAGTGCATGTCCACCATGTATGTTGTTGGACTTGGCCACAAGTCCCATTGACGAGATTCAGGGAATATGAACTTACGTTGTTCGAACGCGGGCATCGTGAGGAGACCCGAGAACATTCCTTGGTTGTAGCCATACAGAATGCCACCGATACAGGCGAAGGCAGCAATGCGGAACACCTTGAAGTTCTTCACCAGAGCCATAGGGCCACTCTTCCCCATGAGGTTCTGGCGACGCTTCAAGGCGGCATCGTAGAGCGCCGCTCCGGTATCTGCCGCGACCATGATGGGCAAAGATGTTTTTGTTTTCCTTCTTTTAGTGACAGCGCACCCTTAGGTGAAGATCTAGCTGACCCAAGGTCTGTTTCTTGGCGTATGAGTGTCCGACAGGAGGTATCGATGATCCGACCCAGCAGAGTGGGCGGGCAAGTGCAATATTAAGTAAGATGTGCCTGAGGAGTGGCTCGGGGAAAGGGGGAAGAGCTCGATGGAGCAATTGCAGATGGGATTGCCCGTAATATATAACCCCCGAATTGTTTCTGCGGTTCCCGTCTCTTAGGTAGGATTCGCGATGCAGGCCCAGGGAGGTCAGCAAACCCATTTCGTTCGCTGGGGGTGCGCTAGCCTGGTGCGGAGAAACCTGACATACATTGAACGGTCTGGGATGCAGGGCACTCGAAGCCGAAGCGACCTTCCGCGCAAATCACATTGGCTGGCGAGGCACCCCATGAAACAGGGAATCCATGCAGCCGTATGGGTCCAGAAGCTCGTCTTGCAGCTGGGCCGGGGGACCGGGGTGTTGGATAAATGGCAACCCGGAACACTGGTATTGGGGGAGACACCACATGGTCTCTGTCTGTCGGTTCCGTACGCTTTCTCGTCGCGAGATGGCCGGCCGAGTTGTGTCTCTGGTTACCTACTGTCTTGACCGCCACTTAGCAGTCTCAAGTATGTTGCGTCTTGTGATGGATTATTGATGATAATGACTTGCTCGTGCCATGCTATGAAGGACTCGTCAGAAAGCGTTCCTTGATGACTGCATCCTCTCGGCCTCCCGTATTGATTGATGGGGGGGAGGAGAAAAAGCTTATTGAGGACTTTGCCCGGTAGTGTCGGTCGCTACCGGTAATAACCCCGAAATCTCCAGCACTCAATGCGGGGGAGGTTTTGGAGAAAATATGGAGGAGATTGCGGAGGAAACCCACTGAAACCCCAGGCTCCAGGCTCCAGGCCTGTCCAGGATTCGCCCAGCACTCCCTGAGCCCACTATCAGTCTATCCTCCACGAGCTGTCATGGGGGGTTTGGGGTATTGTAGGGACAGTGGTGGGTCTTCCTCCCCGTTTCCATTTAGCCTGAATGCAAATAACCAAAGAACCACCCTTGCTCTTCAGTTCGGTCCAAGACGAGAAGAGTCAAGACGGAAAAGACCCAAGACAAAGGTAGCTAGTGATTGAATTAGGGAAGATTCGGCCCTTGCAATCTCTGACGTGGACGAAGTTGCACACCCGTGGATCGGGCCTTCTCTCAGGCTCGGACGGGGTGGCATGCGGGTAGGTCACCATGAAGGGGCATCGGGTCGTTGGATTGCAGTCATCAATGGCCGACATTCCCTTTGGCAGCCGGCCAAAGTCCTATTTGCATAGTAAGGTAATGGGCAGGCATCCGCATATGACCCGTTCTAGCTGCAGAAATTCGGGCCTTCTGCCAAGACTACCAATCATGAAGTAAGCATTGGTACAACCTCAAACGCAAATCAGATCTGAGAGACTCAAGATACCAAAGATCGGCCACCCGGTGGGAGGGTAAAAGCAACGCTGGAAGGTGAGGCTAGGTTAGCTCGTTAGATGCTAGTAGGATTCGGTCCCGGGCGCAGTGAGAGGTCGCGCTGCCGATTCCTGGGCCGTTCGCCACGGACTATTGCTCATAGCTCGCGAGACTACCTGGATAAATGCGTCTCCTCTGTCGCGAGAGGATACCAGCTCCATCATGGAGAACAGCCGTTCTGCCTGTTGGGCCACGTCCACTAGCGTAGAGGACTCCTCGTTAATTTGTATCGGCGATAAGTTTGTATGAGCGGTATCCCGAGGAGTGTTTCCTCCTTCGAGGGCGAGGGCGGCAGTCAGTCAGGGAGGCGGGCTAAATCTAGGCTACCCGTTCGACCCGCATCGGCAGACGGGAGGAAGCTCTGGTGTAATTGGATCTTGGAAGATGCTCTTGGCAATGCGACGCCAATGGTAAGACGAAAAAGGAATCGATCAAGGCGAATATTCGATGAGCGTCATTTGAATATGGTATCTCTTGTCGTCTATTTTCCAGACCATCGTCATGATATAGATGTATGGAATGCTTTTTAGGCGGTTTATCTTGCATCCAAATCGAAGGAAGCAACGATGGCAGTCAAGACAGGCCTGGAGTTTTAAGTGGGCCAGGCACCAAGTGCGAAGTACCTTGGCGATCGATTGGCCTTGGACAAAGAAAGCATCGTTTGCTTCAATTCCATACGCCCCTCAAAATCAACAACGTTCGATAGATCTATTGACTCCGAGTTTCGTCAAAGGCTATCTCGGGACATGGAATACCGTGATAAGATTTCTATTTTCAGTCCCGAAGCGTAAAGTAAGGAAGTCAAGATGAGCAATCCAACACCACGGAAGATGTTGATTCAGATGTCGGGCGCGCCAGGCGCAGGGAAAAGCACCATGGCGACGCTGCTGCAACGCTCAATTGGCGGCCTGGTCATCGACCACGACATCATAAGATCATCGCTCCTGGAAGATTACAGCAACGTCCCTTTTGATCAGGTTGCCAGCAGCGCGTATCGGCTTCAATCGGCAATGGCCGACCAGGCGGCCAAGCAAGGGTTGAACGTCATCATAGACAGCGTTTGCAACTACCAGACGGTGCTCGACCAGGGCTCCGCACTCGCTGAACGGCACGGCTACGAGTACTGGTACGTCGAGTGCAGGGTCGAGGATGTTGCGCTGCTGGACGAGAGACTGCGCGCCAGGAACCCCATGAGGAGCCAGCGAACGGGGATCAACTGCCCGCCAGCCGGTGCCAGCAGCTCTGGTCGAGGCGAGGATGTGCTAAGAATGAGAATGGCAAACCCCTGCCGTCCAGAAATGAATGTTATCGTCGTAAACACATCGACTGGCAGTCTGGATGCGAGCTTGGATGCGGTCCTCAAGCGAATGCAAGCTCCTTGAGGCCAGCGCCCAAGCGAAAGCCGGGTGGGTGCTCACTTCATCGCAGAAGACATGCCAGATCAGCTGATTTTACATAAAAGTGTAAGAAAATCGGAATAACGACGGGATGGGAGAGGTTCCGGGCCAAAACTACGTTGGTGATGTGCAAGGCGGCAATTTCTTTTGGTCAAAGACACGTTCTCGAGTGGTACACCTAGGTCAGGAAGAGAGAGGGCGGAGGCCGACGGTCGGATGCATTCCCTCAGTCTGCGGTTCCGGCGCGGCAGCTTCGTCTGTCACTTTCCAGGATGGGCAGTCTCGTGCGCGGCTGATGAAACGGAGCGAACATTGCAGTTCAATTCACTCTGATGTGGACCTAGGTCTTAGTTGATGAATGCAGTCCGCGTGCAGACAGACAGATCAATTGAGCGATGGACGCCTATCGATTTTCTGGCGGGCGGCTGCAACAAGTTGTGGATGAAGAAACGAAGACGGATTTAGTAATTGCAGGCGCGCACAGTGAAACATGAAACATTGGGACCGGGTAGTGCAGGCGTGCCAAATAAGGTTCGGTACCGCTATGCTGGTGATGGCAAGATGGGATCAATGGCAAGATGGGCAGATGGCAGATGAACTGGTGATGAACTGTTCGGCTTCAAGAGGTGGACCCTACCCGCAATTGCTGGGGGGCATGGGGGCCTGGGACGATGAGGAGTTCGCGCGATCGGTCGGAAAGCGCAGCCGTTGTCGCTCAAGCGCCGCTGATCTTCGTCTCTCTTTCTGCTTTTTGGCTGTGTCTGTCTGTCTGTCCTTGCGCGGCGCGTATTGACTCTTCAGTTCATCACCTTCACGTTCTTCAATTAACTGGGGTTGAAAGTTGGGCAAAATACCAACCAGCGTGTCTATTTTCAAGAATTGCAAAGTATTTGGCTCAGCAAACAAACAGACCCAGTTCCATGTAATGCTCTTACCTACCAACGACTGGCCAAGGTCGCCCTCGAATGGAAATTGAACCAGTTGATGTTTTTCCCCTTTGCTTTCTCCCTCCACGTGACGGGCGGCGCTCTTCTTTCCTCCCCTGTCGCACAAACAGCGGGTTACCTAAGACAAACCACCAGACACCAGAGTTTGCTTTGCGCAGTTATGACATTAATGGCGGGACCTGACCTCTGTCGCTTTTTCCACATCATTTCATCCAAAAATATCCAAATAACCCCGGATCAACTGTGATTCTAACCCTAAGCGGCATGGTTCTACCTCCTGGTGGTTGCCTCAATGAGCGAACAGCCCAGTTGTTGCCAGTGTTGGTGGTGCTTTCCTTTCCGATTTAGACGCGCGCCTCCAAGCAGAGCCCACTTCTTAATTTGGACTCTGTCCCATCCCCAGCCAATCCCACGTCGGCTGTCCCGCCTGACTGGCTTCAATCCATTTGTGCCTTTTCCCTTGTACCTCGATCGTTAACACACACCGGACTCCCAACTCCTCGAGGTCCCTGTCCCTGTCCCTGTTGCCGAAGTAAGGAACGGAGACGGGACCAGAGCAGCGAGATGGGGGCTTCTGGGGCCAAGGGGATCAAGCGCCAGCAAGCAGCCCCTCCGTTCTTTTTTTCTGCTGCTACCCGAGACCTTGTCGTCATGGAGGATTCGTTGCTGGGGATCTCGACTCAAGCTTCTGGGGGCCACCACAACAGAGACAGCCCAGAACGAGACTGCGCTCCGCCCGCCTGCCTACCTGCCTACATCTCAGCATCTTCATTGCACTCCATGGGCATGATCTGATCTCGTTGGCACGCCGGTCGCCAGTGTGGCGCCTGCGCCATAGTGCTCGCTGCCAACGCACAGCACACTTTCTTCTAAGCCGGCTAGCTGGGTGGGCAGCCAGAGTGCAGCCCTGCTCACTCTCAATCGCACTTGGATGGGAAGTGCTTCGCTACAAGGTAGCAAACTGCTCGTCTAAGCCATCCATGTATGCCATTCTGAAGAATGGGGTTGTTGCCGTTGGGGATTTTGTTTTTATCAATCCCAAGCGCGTCGCTGTCGCTTCGTGGCCCGATGGGGACTAGCTCCCTTCCTGTGCCCTCCTCCCGCAGTGCATACACACACACACATCTCGCCTACACCCACCTCCGTCCCACTTTGCCATGCTCATCAAGGCTGGCGGCTACTGATACCAACTGCAGTCTGGTACTATTTTTGATCAGCATCATGCTGTACACAACAACTCTGCTCCGTCTAGGAGCATTAGTACTCTCTCTCCACCCCTGGGCTTTTTAGGTTCTGATTCTGTAGCCGCCCTCGATGCCATGCCGGGACCATCTTTCCTAACCGCCCAACACCAGACAGCCGCTACCCCAGCGACGCGCTCAACCAATATCAACCCTCACTGAGCGGCCTATCCGCCCATTCAGACACAACATCTCCGTTTCAGCATCTATCCTGCAGTCCAGGACCAGAGTCTTTGCCTTCTCCGAGCCTGGTAGCTCCGTTTCAGATCCACCGCCCCGGATCTGTCTGCAGCATCCAAACCAACGAGTTTCACCGCGCTACTGGCTGTCGTTGTGCGAAAAGCTTCACTTATAAAGAGTCGCGTCCACTTTGTGACCCGTCCCGCTTGGTCGCCCTTCCCCTCCTGGACCTCTTTCGCTACAGCATCAACGACCCGTTTTCCTTCGTATCGTTTCTCTCTGTCTCATCTTATACTTCCTTGCCATTTTCCTTGCCCCGTTCGTTTCATCTCCTGGCTTCATTCGTTTGATACGATTTGTCCTCAGTGATTCAGGCTCCTTTCCCGCCTGTGGCAACCTCCTCCCAGCTTGGCATCAGACCGGACGGACACTCACACATACGCACACACACACACGCACATTGCCCAGCTTTCACTAATTGTAATACAACTTGCTGGAGCTGAAACGTATTACCACTCGTCCTCCATACCCATCATACGTTCTTCATCATGCCGAAACACACTCGCTCCTCCAGTGCGGCCCACAATCCCTATGCGCATGCCATGCCCGTGTCGCTTGCTCCCTCCCAACCCCTGGATATTGGATATAATGGCCGTCAGCAGCAGCAGATGTCGCTCAACCCGGCCTTCTACCAAACCATGCCGTCCAACATGACGGCCCAGACCGCCATGGCTTCCCAGCAGGCATACGATCAGTACGCGTCGGCGGCAGCAGCCATGCCCCAGCAGTCGATACCCCACCGAGCATCCTCGGGAGCTTGGTCGCCCCAAGACGACAAGAACCTCATTGCTGCCCGGCAGCAGGGCCTCAACTGGAACCAGATCCAGACCAACTACTTCCCCGCCAAGACGTCCAACGCCTGCCGGAAACGGCACGAACGGTTGATGGAGCGCAAGGGAGCCGACGACTGGGACGCACGCAAGCTGGAGAGGATCGCCAAGGAGTACATCAGCATGCGCAAAGAGATCTGGCAACCACTAGCGCAACGAGTCGGCGAGAAGTGGAGCGTTGTTGAAGCCAAGGTCAGTACCCGTGACACTCTCTCATCCGAGGAAGGAAGCAAATAGTGATCCATACTAACCACTGGGATCTTCCAGTGCATGAACAACGGCTTGAAGAACATCCAGAATGCGGCACGTGCCGGGGCTCGCCGGGAGCGCGTGGAGGCGGCTGGCCAAGTATTCTCGCACGGGTATGACGACGACAGCGGCATCTCGGGCATTGGTCTAACGCCAGTAGATGACCTCGACGCCTCGTACAGTAGTCCCGAGACTACCAGCTCGAGCTCGCTCTCGGGCGGCTCCTACACCGGCGGCATCCCCATGCAGCTCGGCGGCCACCAAGCCTACAACCAGCACTACACCACCAACGCGGGCGGCCTCTCGTCGGGCTACAGCTCGTCCGTCTCGTCCACCACGGCTCAGGCATACGGTCACATGCCTGGGCAATCACATCACTCTTCGGGCGGATCCCCGTATCTCGGCCACGGGCAAAGACTCCCCAGCGTCGACATGGGAATCGATGCCATCATCAATCGGCCAGGCGGCCACGGGGGTGCGGCTTCCAGCATATAACGGTGTTTTTCAACTGGCGTTTTTTGGTATTTTCCTTTCGTTCACACTTTTCTCCTTCATGGGTTTTGGCGTACATGGTTTGTGTGTTGGACACGTGCTCTTTCGGTGCGCCGCAGAGCTTGATGACAATCCTTCGCCTCTCTCTCCGTCTCTCTCACGACACTGCATTGCATTGCATCACATCACATCTTTCGTCCGGAGGTTTAGTGAGCACAGGCGTTTCTCGGCGTTACATAAAATCGGTCTTGGTGTTTTTGTTTTCATTACCTGGAAAGTTTTGGGTCGATGGCGACCTTGCTGTTGGAATGGGGATGCACGACATTGGGGACACTTTCATTTTTGTTCCACTTGGGCGGGACATTTCCAAATGTCCCCCGACACTATTCGGCATAGCGATGCCGCCACAAACACCCCCTACCCTAATGACTGCACTTCTGCAATCGAGTTGGCCTATTGATTTTTTTTTCTCCTTGATAACGACGGGTATACTCTGGTGTATTTGGCCCTATATAGAATTGAAGATACCTTGGGAAGCTTGAGGGTGGAATAAGAAGAAGGGCGTTGGTTGGATGTACGTTTACGACGAAGAGGGGTCGAACAAGAAGATCAAAGTCGCCTTGCGATTGGATGCAAAGGCAAAGACAACACTCATTAGTATCAATGGAACAAGTTGTCAACTCAGATATGGTGACCATGCCTTTCTTTTTCTTTTTTCCCCCTTTTTCCTTCTTCTGCTTCAAAGTGTTGCAATTTTTTGAATTTTGGTAAACAGGAGTGGTTGCATGGAGATGCACAGGCGATCGATCAATCGATCTCGCTCTGGAAGGTGTCAGAGGATTGACCCGAAAAGGCCACTGTGGGTTCCCTCTAACGGGTGCTCTTCAGGCACCGCCACCCCCACACACCCAAGCCGCAACAGCCATCTTCCAGCGGAGGATTAATGTGCTACAGCGCTGGAGATTGACCCCTGAACTGCCGTCCACCACATGCAGGGCTTTGATGTCGTGTATGGCCAAAGTACATGTACAAATACATTTCCCTTGGTTAATGCAATTCGTCCTCGTCGATAGAAGGTGATTCCATGAATGATTTAACTCTTCATTCAGACGATGGCTTGCCTTGAAATCAATGGGTGATACTCCCACTGTTATTATGCCAGCATTGAGTTGGCCATTCGCGTCACACGTGTTGCCCTACATCCTTCCGCTGCTGCAACTCCCCAATGAGATAGACTGCAAGCAACAACATCGATTTCGTCATCTGAAGAACAACTTCTGCTGTTGGTCTTAAGTGAACGCAGGCCGACTTCGATCACATGAGATACAATGCTGTAGTTAGGGAAATATACGAGCATTTACTCAAGGTACCGAGCATATCATCCAATCTGGCTCAAGGTTCTAGGGTCTTAGTCTTCGACCTGTTTTCAACAGCGCTGAACGTGCAAGATCTGAGAATCAGTCGCCGAGGGCACTTTGCAGTGAGCGAGGTTCTCCCATGTGGGAACTCTTCATGGATATCACGAGCAGCTTGACACATCCTATCCGAGTTGCTAAATAGCAGCCTCCAGACTAGGAAACACGAAAAACGTTAAACTCTTTACTACTATTGTGCACATGACATACGTGACCATATCATCGATGAATTCCAGGGAGAACTACCGGTCGTGGGGGTCTCTCGGGGACGAACGTGACTGGGTGGCATGAGAAGCCAACTCATCTTGCCTCGCAGGGGCAGATGTTGTGCATATCACAACAACTGGCCTCACCAAGAATCTGGACGTGTTGCGACGGCCACCATGCAAGGCATTACTCTGGGAGTCTTTTCTTTGCTCAGCGGCTAGAACAGGGATTAGTTACGTTTCTTTTTATATCACTAACCCTACCCTGCAAGCGAGGAAGCAGGCAAAGTGCTCGAAGATAATAATCTCAGCGACCTACTCCTATCCATTCAGTATGCCATATTGATCGGTGGCAACTTACAACTGAAACCACAAATTCAGAGCTTCGAGCTGAACAGCGCAAACCCCGAGGATCCCAATACTCACTTGGTGTATTCCATGTTCGAACGTCATGTATCCCCGCCGTATGACGATAAGCAAAGCCTACCTTACAGTACCATAGTGCCCTCCAAGCCCAACGACAGATGCATCCATCGATTTCCGAGCTGGTGCGCAACCCGCTATAACCATCCCAAACTGCAGGTTGAAGGGCCAGGGGTCGGATTTCCAGAAGTTTGCGGGATGAAGGGACGCCTGCTTTTGATTCAAGCATACAGCACCCGAAGATCGAGCTCTTCAACTCGATCCCACTTCTACATCCCATACCAACTCTTACGAGGTCGAGACGAAGGTTGCACTCGTCCAGCATCGACCCTCCAACGACCAGCAAGCAATCTTTGCTGAGGAGTGTGTGTACCTTGCCACGGTTGACAACTTCCAGGGTGAGGAGGCCAAGGTGGCCCTTGGTATGAAGCAACGAGGAGAAAGAGATGTTGGCTCCTTGAGCACACCCAACCGAATCAACGTTCCCCTATTCAAGAGCGAAGCACGGTCATGCACATCATAAGCAACTTTGAGACCTACAGCGATGCCCGCATGTGGCCCGGATCCAGGCTTTCGATATCCCCAGCAGCAAGGGGAGTATCGTAATCCCACTGGAGCCGTGATGCCCTCGCCACCCCCGGATCTTCGCTGCCGGTGCCAGAAGCGGACCATCTCCTACAATATTCACCCGAAGGCGGCTGCAGCACTCTTCCCTGTGATGAGCGCCTGCCTTGTGGCCATGCTTGCATGGGCCGATGGTGCAGATGCAACCCGGAGTAGAAGAACCGCGTAACGTCACAGAAGCATGGCATATATACAGTCATGCATCCGATGCTACGCCAAGTGTCGACACACATTCCAGGAGAAGTGCCATGGAGAATCAAGCTGCCCTCCTTTTCCCGCCCCATGCGAGAACTCGATGCAGTCACTCCATGTGTCAAGATTCGGCCACTGGTGCAGCCGCGCGAACACGCCCATCTCTGCACTTTTGGAGAGGCCGCATGCAGATTGAGGAGACCAAATGCCTGCGGCCGTAGGTGGCGTCGCGTATGGACCGGCTGGGGAAGTCGGAGTAGTCGACGAGCTGGAAGAGGCGGCCCGAGAGGATAGCTCGCAACTATGACATTGCGTCCGGGTTTGATCAAGGCGGGATATGTAAGCGAATGAGGCTATTCCGTCATGCCATTCTACCACTGACCGGTGGGATGGGTATGCACGTAGACAGCTGAGAGCTAGTTTACTTATGCTAGTAACTAACCTGCATCTCGACCTGGCCGGTTGGGTCATGACTAGTGTCCGAGGCCATATGTAAGCTCGCGGTAAGAAGTCTGAATAAGTTAGCTTCATCACCAAACGCCGGAATAAGCGGCGTGCATAAACCCGGTAGGGCGATGCGGGCTTGCCACGTTTCCTGGATAAGGCGGTGTGGCCAAGCAGGACGACTTGTGCATACTTGGTGGGGGGCAGGAAATGGGAGGAGGAAGAGGATTGCTCAGCTAGCTTATTAATAACGGCGATTGCAAGCTGGTGACATAGTATTGCAACATGCTGCATGATGCCAAGCAGCGAGAAGCAGTTTCGGAGCCCGACTCGGTTTGCGGCAGCATAGTTTTACTGCACCTAAAATACCTAGCCAGCGATGCAGGCAGACACACATCAATCAATGCCACGCAAGCCCGCGCAGCCGAGGAACCGTCTCGAATCGTGCTACCGCGAGCCTGCCGCTAAGAGGCAGACCGTCTCCAGGCGGTCCACAATTGCGCCCCTCCATTAGCCTCCATTATGCGGTTTCTATAGCGTTCTCTCGCCCTTCTAGGCTGTTATTGGTGCAGGGCTGGGTCAGCATCTTGGCGCTTCTGCGCTGTTGCTGACTAAAAGACAACACCTTTCGAACCTGAGCTCCGGCAGTGGCAGGGAAAACGTAGACACGAATCCCTCATCCATCCAGCATTCTGAGGTAATAGTAGGGGTCCTACCGCCAGCACTACTGTGGAGATGCGAACCATGGGACGGAAAGCCCCCTAACCTCCAAGCAGTATATAGTGCCCGCTTCCCTTTCCTTCCCTATCCCTCCCTCCCCAGTAGTTCGTTTGAAAATAGCCCAAATTCATACCAACCCAACACCACCTTCGATTGTCAACCAGGATACCACCAAACCTTTATTACCACCCTCATCTTCCACTACTACTACATTCAACATGGCTTTCGGCAAGATCTACTCCTACCCCGGCAACTTCCGCGTGCAGCGCGTACGTCACATCCCTCCACCTTCCCCCTGTCGTCGCATTTGTCCATCGTCACATGGCTTGATTGTCATCGATGGTGACAGTGACCGGCAGTCTTATAAATCATCAAGTCAGCAAGCTAACATGAACCCTCCCCAAATGTAGGCGCAGGTCGTGGCCGCCATCAACGGCCTCGAGGTCGAGGTCCCCGCCGACTTCCAAATGGAGTCGACCAAGACCCCGGACTTCCTGTCCAAGTTCCCCATGGGCAAGATCCCGGCCTTTGAGGGCGCCGACGGCTTCTGCATCGCCGAGGGTGCCGCCATCGCCATGTACCTGGCCGGCAGCGGGCCCAAGGCCCAGCAGCTCCTGGGCAGCCCGACGGACCTGCAGAAGCGCGCCCGCATCACCGAGTGGATCTGCTTCGCCGAGACGGAGCTGAACCCGCAGGTCCTGCCCGCCTTCGTCATGTGCGTGCTCAAGTACATGCCCTACAACGAGCAGACGTACACCAACGCGGCCAACAACCTCGAGCGCGCCCTCAAGCGCGTCGAGAAGGCCGTCGAGGGCGGCAAGAAGTTCCTCGTCGGCGAGGAGCTCACCATGGCCGACATCATGGTCGCGGGCCCCCTCTTCTTCGGCCAGGGCTTCCTCATCGACAACAAGATGCGCGAGGCCGCGCCCGGCGCCATCAAGTACCTCGACAGCCTGGCCGAGATGCCCGAGTTCAAGAGCGTGTTTGGTGAGGTCAAGAAGTGCGACACCCGCGTCGCTGCTCCTTAAGTGGAGGGTTAAAAGGATTTAAAATGAATGGTGGGATGGAGACTATGGCGTCGGAATATCAGCACATCTGACTAATACCATCTGTCTATCAAAAAGCATGATGAACTGCAAGCCAAGCGGTGGTAAAATAGGCTATCAAGCCATAGTCGAGAATCCAAAAAGAAGTAAAATGCACATCCCAAGCACCTCATATTTGATCATGTGTGACATGTTACCTGCTATGCACCACCATTCAGATCGTATTGCGATGATACATCTGCCGAGGAATAGCCCATTGGCGACTCGAGGAACCAGTAATTGATAATCTATCTCGACTGTGTCTGCCGGATTGGGTGGCATCAATCTTAACGACTGGAGACAAATTGACTAGCCCGCGTAACATTCCATCGCATCTAAGATCAACACCCGTTTCGATCGTGCCAAGCTTGAAGATTGCTCGGGGAATTACCATTCAGTCGGTACGTTACCTTACGTGCTTCTGTGCCACGTGCCGTTGCAGGGACGACCCCTGATCATCATGGTGCCGATATCTATATCTATTTGACCAGAGAGTGGCACTCAACGGCGTTAAGAGGGTGCTCAAGTGAGAATAGATCACAAGCATCTATTTTCTTCATGGGATCTCCTTCCCTATTTGGATGCATGCGGCGGCGCATCTCCGGTTTGTGTCGGGGGCTGTGATCACCCAGCGGCCGTTGTCTCTATGTACAGCAGATCGTATGCACAGGCAACAGATTGCGAAGATTTGCGTGATAATCGCCCAATTGTAGTCCCAAGATCTCAATCCAAGTGTGCATGTGCTCCTCCCTTGCATCTGTCATGTATGCGCCCGCAACGCTTGTCATACTGCTTGCGTCGTAGAGGGGACCAACCAGAGACCACGTACACGGAGACCCAGCGTCTACCATTGGGCCGGGTCTCTCAAACGACGCTTGCAGAGGATTGACACATTCTAACCTGTGTAGTCCAGGGTAAGTAGTATTCGCCCCCTCCGGCGTGCTGATAGGCCCTACAGGGGTGCCCGCACGTATCCACACCTCTGCGGGTTGCTTACTATTTTGTATCAGGACTCGCTTAATCCCGCCAAGGCCTAGCGGACGCACCTTTCGTGTAGAGAGATACGATGCGGAGTCAGTTAGCCTCATTACCGAACTATTTAATAGATAAAATATGTGTGCGCCGAAAGATGCCCCCTTCAAGCTTTGAATTTCAGAATCGGATGGTTGTTTGCGTTTCTTTGGAAGACAACTGCCGTATAACCTCACCAAGAAGACAAGATCTTCTGATCCGACATCGTCGCCATCATGTCGGTACCAAATCTTTTCGTCTCCGCGGCCCTCCTGGGCATCGTCGCCTGGGCCGCGATGAAGCTCTTCGAACAGTCCCAGCGTCCCGGGCCGTCGCAACCCCTACCGCCGGGCCCCAAGCCGAAGCCCATTATCGGCAACCTCGGGGGACTTGCCGGCCGGGGGAGCGTTGGAATGGGAGCATTGGGCCAAGCACAAGGAGCTCTACGGTAACTAATTATGCTGAGCCATGAGGAACTTTAGGGGAAACGATGCTGATCCGCTATCCGTTACACAGGCCCGATTAGTTCAGTCACTGCGTTCGGCACCACCATTGTCATCTTGAGCACGCTGGAGGGCGCCAAGGAGCTGCTGGAGCATCGGTCCAACATATACTCGGGCCGGGCCCGGATGGAGTTTGGTGGTGAGATGTAAGTTGTTTAACCCATCTGGATAACACCTGACTTATGTGTGATTTTGTTGTATATTGACGTTTCATTCTTAGGTGCGGCTGGAGGGACATGCTCGCCTTAGTGCCCGCGGGCCACGGCATGCGCGCCATCCGCAAGTTCCTGCACGGTGCGGTGGGAACCAAGGCTTCCCTGAACAACTACGCCGAGCTGCAGGAGACCGAGGTGCGCCGCTTCCTGCTGCGCGTGCTCCAGAAGCCCGAGGCTTTGCGGAGCCACATCCAGACGTAAGCTTTTAACGCTTCCTCCCATCCCCTTTTCTCTCGTTTCAGGGGATTTTCAGCACGGGGATATACACTGACTATATTCTGCAACCCTGATAGTGAGGCCGGTGCTATCATCCTCAAAGTTGCGTACGGCTACGAGATCGAGCCGTACAAGGAGGATCCTCTGGTCAGACTGGCCGACGACGCAATGGAACAGTTCTCCAAAGCCATGATCCCCGGCGCCTGGCTCGTGGACATGGTACCAATTTGTAAGTTGCATTCTTGTGACGACAATGAAAAATGCTGTCTCGAAATACCGCATCGGAGTGTAGCTAATAAATTCCTTCAGTACGCCATTTCCCCGAGTGGCTTCCCGGCATGTCGTTCAAGAAGACGGCCCGGGAGTGGAAAGCGACGCTGATCGACCTGGTCGAGCGGCCGAAGGGCCTGGTCCGCAAGCAGATGGCCGAGGGCCGCAACGAGACCTCGGTCCTGTCCCTGGCGTACGAGAAGTCGCCCAACATGAGCGCCGAGGAGGAACACATTGTGAAGTGGGCGTCGGGGGCACTGTACGCCGGAGGCGCCGATACGGTAAGTTTCGTCTGCGCTTGCTCCCATTAAACATCTAGGGACATTCCCGAAGCACCGGATATTTGCTGACAGAAGTCCCCAAAAACAGAGCGTGAGCACCATGTCGACCTTCTTCCTCACCATGTCCCTCTTCCCCGAGGCCCAGCGCAAGGCCCAGGAGGAGATCGACCGGGTCATCGGCACCGACCGCCTGCCGACCCTGTCGGACCGCGAGAAGCTGCCCTACGTCGGCGCCGTCATGAGCGAGGCCCTGCGGTTCCACCCCATCGCGCCCATGGGGCTGCCGCACCAGGCCACCGCCGACGACGTGTACGAGGGCTACCGGATCCCCAAGGGGGCCATCGTCATGTCCAGTCCGTGGTAAGTAATCGCATCTACTATGAACTCCGTTTTGATATTCGGCCCAATTTTCCAAATAGTTCCGAGGACACAAGCTAATCATTTCATATACAGGCTCTACAGCCGCGACGAATCCGTCTACCCGGACCCCGAGACCTTCACCCCGGAGCGGTTCCTCGGCCCCAACCCGGCCCCCGCACCCTGACTTCGTCTTCGGGTTCCGGGCGGCGCGTGTGCCCCGGCAAGCTGCTGGCCGAGCAGTCGGTGTGGCTGACGGTGGCGCACTCGCTGGCCGTGTTTGACATCTCCGGCCCTGGCGGTTCCCCGGTCAGAAGAACGGCAGCAGCAGCAGGTTCTTGGGCGGTATGGTGAGCCACCCGGCGCCGTTCGAGGCGACGATCCGGCCGCGGACGCCCGGGCACGAGGCCCTGATCCGGGAGGTGGAGAGGACGCATCCGTGGGGGGAGAGCGATGCGAGGGAGTTGGGGAATATCAAGGTTTGAGGGAGCCCAAGTTACGAATAGTTGTCACTGTCCATAAAAGGGGTAACGAAGAAGGTTGAGATCGTGTGAGTATTCAATGAAACTGTTGGATATCTACCAAGCACGTATGATATAACAAGACGTTTGTCCCTGAAGCTCTTCCAGCAGGCAAATACGGCGCTGGTCTTCCGTGGGACTTATCAAATCCCTGATGACCGCTCGCGAGATGTTGATGGGGCTTGAAACTGAAATTGCTAAGATTTGGTTGGTTCAAAAATATTAGCCTCGATGCTTTTTTCCTATTGGCGTTGACAGTCAGCGAATCAGCAAATTGGCCCTCGTAGAACTTTAGCCAATCGGACGCGCAATTGGAATTTATTTTTCTCACTCGCGTCAGCACATGTATGTTTTGCTGATAGCTTTCTTGCTATGGCCTAGATCTACGTAACATGGATATTGAGATTCTTGGTGAACAAATCAATCCCATTTAACAATATTCTCCTTGCTCGGTTGTACTTATTCGTGTATCCCGAGTAGAAACGAAGCACACAACAACAGTACGAACACGTGCTGTATGCATCACATTCGTGATATGGAGATGCAAGACATTACAGTGGCGAACATCACGACCCCTGACGGCTCGGATTTGGAAGGCCTCGAGCTTCCCCCAGGAGTCTCGTTGGGAAAGCGAACCGAAAGGAGCACACACTCCGACACGTATCAAGTCCTCCACCACTCCAATGTCGTGCCTTTCCTGGAGGCGCGTGTCTTTGACTTGGCCCCGGAACCCGCCAAGGTCCGGAAGCATCGCGTCCGGTGCATAAGGCGACTCGAAACCCGGAAGGTGCTCGAGGAGACGGTGGGGGATCTGCATGTCGTGGTATTCGTGAACGACGCCTGCGTGGAGGACAGCCCGATGCTTGGGGACGTGGCAGATTGGCTTAGCTCATATGCGTCACGAGTGTTGACCCGTTACGAAGACGTCTTAGCCAGGCAAAGTCATCTGGGCGATCTCTCGGTAGACTCCGGATCTCGACATGAGTCCACAGCTCAAGTTGGCCACGAGTTCGATCGGCAAGAAACCTACCAAGAGCTTATGGGCAGGGCCATGCTGAAACTTCGCGACTTGTTATTTCGGGTGGTCTATGCTATTGCAGCTTGGAAAGTTATCTTCTGTTTCATCGGCATTGCGTATCTGGTTTTCTTCGGCATTGGGATTCTCGGGTGGCTTCTGATGTCGCGATAGTTAAAGGGGTAGCGCAAGTTAACTGGAAGCTTCATTTTCCATAGCCAGGGATATAGAGCGGGCAAAGTGTATAAAGCACTCAATAGTACACGCAAACATAACATAAGTGAGTTCGGGGGAGGAGAGTTCAATATACTACTTAAACTAAAGTGAATTTTGCCAATTTGGTTGAGGCTATTTGTAAAGCAATCGAAAATCAAAAACGCCCGCAGAAGCCTATCGCCCTGAAAACTGTCACTGTTGTTTTTCTTTTCAAATTTTTGTAGCAAAGATAGCCGAGAAAGGACAACAGAAACGAAATAACTCTCCTCCACCACTGATTGGTCCATGAGAGCCTAGGGGGCATCGGCGGCGAGTCTGATCCAAGTAGTAGGACAGGCTGGTTGAATTGAGCTATAGCCCCCTGATTACCTCGGCTCTAACATGGTTCCGTTGGGTCGGCGAGGCCTTGCTTGGCCGTAAGGCGGTCACGAAGTCGTACTGGCAACGACGGCACAGTTGTCCAGACACCAACGGCGTGTTAGATGTCACACACAAGGATACTTCAAGTCGTCCGGTTCCCCTTAGTTCCAACAAATGGTCCTCCGTATGAACGTGCCCACCCCGTGCAAACTCAGCAAGCCATGGGTCGTGCCAATCCGTAAGAACATTGGCGTTCTCGTCCAATGAAAAGAGCAACGGATGAGGACGCACAAATGTCTTCGTGGACCTGGGCCAGTGTCAGAGCTATTGAGCACAGAGGTGCCGCAAATAACTCGTATCTCTGGCTCTGGGTACCTGATGAACAAGATCCACCCAATGGCCGCTTCATCGATTGCGCGGCGACGGCTGTAGTATCGCCCAACTTCCGCGCTCAGTCCACCCTAGTCAAATCTTTCCGGGGCCTTCCCCTCCTCTTTTTGCCACATTCTTCAATGTGGCGGACATGGTCGGCACGTCTCACGGCGACATGGCCACATTTACACCCAAAGACTTGCCCGGCAGCTCGCTGACAATCATTCTTTCGAAGGTGGTCGAGGTATTTGTCCTTCCGGTCTTTGAAACCGCAGCAGCAGGTGTACCCCAGCCCGAAGTGAAGTTGGTCAAAGTGGCGTTTGACATCCCTTTGATCTTTGATCTTTTTGTGACCGGCTCTTCCACAGGACCAACGGAAGTCGGGCCCACTGGGACGATGGCTATTGAAGATATGCTGGACCAGGTCAAGACGGTCAAAGAACAAATTGCAGAGGTCACACTTGATGTTCGGTTGCTGGGGACTCGGAGAAGATGATGATGTCGGCGAGGCTGATGGGCGTGCTTCGATATCGCTCGGGTCTGGAGACGAATGCGGTGTACGATGTTCGTACGAGGATGAGGTGGTGGTCGGAGAAGGTTGTTCAGGTGGATTGGCTGCAGGATTCGGGGACCCTTCAGCCCTCAATGGCTCATGCTCGTGATTTCCCGCAGCAAAGGACTGGTCACTCGAGGCTGACACTTGATGGACGGGGAGCTGCGTCAGCTCCCACAGCCCGGTGCACAAGTCCGAAGGCTCGACCAATACCCCGTCACAGTTGTCATTTCGCACTTGCGCATTGTGGTATACGCCCAGTTGAAGGTGCCATTCGAAGTCACACAGGTAACCAGAATCATATGGTTCTATGCGGTGATCATGGCGGGCACTTGAGATGGTGCTAGTGCCGAGACGAGCCCCGGCACAAGCTCCTTCCTAAGTGTGTTTCCAAAGAAAAGACGTGTCGCGTTACGACACGAGAGAGCGCTCTCCAAAAAGGAGTTGGAAGTGTTCAGGCTCCACAACTTTCGTCGCACAACAAAATGTTGCCTGGTACGGACGGTCGCGACTGCGACGAACAAAGTTGAAGAGAAGAAGAAGGAGAGGAGGAGGAGAAAATACTGATGCGCTTTGGAATGAAGGGCCATTGGATCAGGCTGTCAGCGTCATTGGGCCTTTTGCCAAGACGGCTCTGAGACCAGGGCGCTTTTTCTCATTGGCTAGATACAAACCACGCTCAAGGATACTTGATGTACGGTGTGTCCCACCCCCAAGCACCAGAGGCCAATTTGTTGATTGGTCTGTAACATGCATGACAGATTATGCGGTTCGAGGGTGGCATTGTTGATCCCTTATCGTTGCATGTACGTGCCCCTGACCAAGGAGAAATTTGGCCCTCCCCGTAGCAGACAATCAGGGCGTAGATACATGAATGCAGGTACTGGAAAAGATAATTAGCATCTGACATCTTCCCAGGGCCAATTTGGTGATTGAGTAGTCTCCCGGTATGCTGGACATACCAAGTCATACGTACCAGACCTCTGTCCATACAGAGAATTGGCCCTTCATCAGTTCATAGAGTACTAGTCTCGAGAGGCAACAGCAAAGCAATGTATGCCTTAGTTGACCAGGAAATATGTCACCGAGAGGGGATGAAGTAATCGCCTTGAATACGTAGAGACATTTACATAAAGCTCAACTTAGAACCAGCGAATATGATCATGCCTACACCATAATCGTCCAAATCTCAACACATATTTCGGTCTGCCATTGTCCTTCAATGCTGGCTGGTATTCTTTACTTGGTCCTCAAACGCCCAGCAGTTTCCCTTTACCTTTCTTGTCTTAGATAACTTGAAAGCCGCCTGTTTAATACAACGTATAAACACTTGACCTACTCAGGTTCATCTGTCGACTTTAAGCCAGTTTCACATTCGAAATGGGTCACAAGTTGAGCGAGTACCCCCAGCGCAAGGGTGACCGTTCTGCTGTAGACGCCAAACCTCTCAAGGCAAAAACGAGAAAGGATGATGGTAAATATATTCCGAAAGCTCCCCTTTGGTTGAGCCGACAGACAGCGGTTATCATCAAGCTAACGATCTCACTCCGGAACCAGGGGCTATGATGACACGGTGGCTGGCAGAAGGGAAAAGGATGAGCCATGGAACGCCCTTACCCTGAGCGCAAGCACACAGGCACAGGACCAGAAAGCAGGTGGTGCCGCCGACAGAGGTTGATATCAATCGGCAAAGGACATACTGGTG
The DNA here is from genome assembly GCF_038363865.1 of Apiospora hydei. Classification (NCBI taxonomy): domain Eukaryota; kingdom Fungi; phylum Ascomycota; class Sordariomycetes; order Amphisphaeriales; family Apiosporaceae; genus Apiospora; species Apiospora hydei. The sequence goes on along the minus strand of NW_027117366.1, from coordinate 4,185,988 downwards.
CACTTCTCCCTATGAGTGAACAGGGACAGTTGAGCAGTCAAAGGATACATGTTTGAGAGCTTTGTCATTGTGGTCATTGTCAAATAGTCAGCTTTTCTCATGATGGAAACCAATACTGGACCGCAGTAAATGCAACATTATTTCTAATACTCCTCTCCAAGTAGCCCTTTTGGTTTATACCAGCTTTGGCTAATGTAGGGAACAATGTAGCTCATTTGCTCCGGTTATTACACTGAACTATGTATATACTCATGACAGGTACTGTATGCTTTCCCATACCTTTCAAACACCTTCGGGAAATTCGTTGTAACAATAAAAACTCAAAGCTGTCGGTTCATAGCCACTCCTCGGACAGCGGCCAACGACAGTTTACAAAATATTAGAAAGTTGATATTGCTTCAGGGCATCTTACAACTAAGACCGGGCGTGAATAATGACTCCTTCACCACGGGAGCATCATGGCTGACCTGTGATCTCAAAATTCCTAGTCAGTTCCTCATTTCGAGCACAAATCGCGAGCTAAATGTTTCCCTAAGGCATTGCGGTAGGGGTTGTGGCTGAGTGTTGCAAGTAGCAGGCAAATGTACTGTTCAGGGATGGCAGCTTTGAATAGGTAATGTTTTGGCCTGTACAATTGGGTGATTAGGAACATTGGCTATTGTGCTAAACGGAAGTGGTCCTATTCTTGTACAGCCTAATGGTAATCATTTATACACGCCCCATTGATGCGATTGGGACAGGAAGGTGACCCCTTAAGATACATGTATGCTTTCATCGAGTACGCCAGTGATGATATACAAGCCCACGAAGATGAAATGAGGCCCAGAATTTCTATCTCGATAATGGTACAACTGGCGCCCCCACATCTTCCTCATCCTCCTCCCAATCCTCCTCGTCCTCCAGCTCCGGCTCGCCGAAAATGGCCCGCCAGATACGGCCCCACATGCCCTTCTTCTGCCCCAGCCCGAGCATGATGACGACCGGCAAATGCCACACACTCGCCCAGAACAGACCCTTGGCGCTGCCCTGGAACCCGTCGCACTTCCAGAACCGGACCGCCTCGCGCGTGAGCCAGATGTTGACGGGGAGACTCGTGGCCGCGAAGCTCCACTCCGTCACGCCGACGGCGCAGAGCCCGAAGCAGATGGGGAAGAAAGCGAGGCTGTACCGCAGCGCCACCCGCCCGTTGCGCGCCGGGTTGACCCACGAGAGCATCTGGTGGCCCGCGGCCTTGTACTCCTCCCGGATCGACCACGACAGCGCCATGAAGTGCGGGAACTGCCACGCGAACAGCAGCGCGGCCATCAGCCAGCCGCCGATGGCGTCCCGCGTGAGGAGCAGCTCCTGGAAGGAACCTGTGCCCGTCGCCGACTCGCCCGCCGCCGCGGCCCAGCCCATGAGCGGCGGGATTCCTCCGACGATGGCGCCGACCCACGTGTTGAGCCAGTGCATGCGCTTCATGGGTGTATAAACTCCGGCGTATAACACAATGTTCGCCGCGCCAAGGAAAGACACTGTCGGATTGACGCCGAAAAGCAACGCGCCAACGCCCGTAGCGCCCGCAAGAACGGCGAACATGATGGCCTTGCGCTGGGTCAACAGGCCGCGAACGAGGGGTCGGTTGCGTGTGCGCGACATCTTGGAGTCGGTGTCGGGCTCGTAGATCATGTTGAGGGCGTTGGCCGAGGCCGAGCACAGGGCGGTGCCCGTCGTCAGGAAGGCGAGGGTGAGGGGCGACAGGGACGGGGTGTCGAGGCCGATCGAGGGCGAGAGGAAGTCGGGGACGGGGTAGAGGGCGTAGGAGGACATGGCGGTCAGGACCACGAGGACCGAGAGGCGCGGCTTCGAGAGCGAGAGGTAGAGGGACAGCTGGCGGCGGAAGGAGTTGGCCGACTGCTTGCTCGCCGACGTGGTCAGGGCCGACGAGGCATCTTCGGTGGGCAGCGAGCCATCTGAAGGTGCCGAGGGTGGTGGGGTTGAAGCAGACCCAGGTGTAGATGCGGCGGCAGCGGCGGCAGTGCGTTTGGCGGCTTGTCTCCGCCGATGCGGCAGGTCCTGATTTATGTGGGAGGTGGCATGGGTCGAAGGATTTATGGTGGTGGTACGACTCGGGCCGCCGTCATCTGCTATTGTTGAGGCGGACGCTCTCGAGGCGCGGCCGTCTGTGGATGTGGGCAAAAAACCATTGGAAAGGAAGTAGCCCGTCTTCAGGCGCGAGGTTCGCGGGGCTATCGCATTGCGAGGGGCGAAAGTCTGACTGAAGGGTCTCGAGGGAAGCTTCCGGCTGCTCTCCTTCGTGATGTTCAGGCGGCGGCTGCAACTCCAACAGACGTTCTCGAATGCGCTCAGACGGATCGCGTTACCGGCAGGCCGTAGGGTCATGATGACCAGCAGCGCATGTCGCCGCAGCTGCTAGCGATTGATCTTGTCTTGTTGACTGATCTGTCAGCACGGCTGGGGGAGACAGAAGAGCGACGGCGAGGTTTGAGAAGTGCGTGCGTAGGATAATTGTCATGGGCCTCGGGTGCCGAATTTAGCACTGTACTCTACGGAGTAGGTACTGTCAATTGCATTGCCATTGAGCGGCCAGGATTCAAAAATTAGTGACGACGGAAGCCCAGTAATTCCGCCCGAAGCAGCAGCAATTGGGGCTGCCCGCATTGGAAATCCAGCCATCCCAGAACTCCCAGAACTTCCCCAGCTCGAGTTTCAGTGGGCCCAAACCTCGACTCCAGTTGCATCAACACCACGACTACTTCATCATTGTCTACTTCTTGTCTAGCCAACTGCACCCATTCGCGAATATGGACTCGATGCCACACAAACGCTGGCACGTTCGTCTCTGTTTCATTACGTCCGGCCATGGGTCATGAGAACTCGCACATCGGGCAAAGTTTGCCATGCATGGCTCGCAACGAGCAGCAACCCCTCGTCACCACGCTTTCGAGTGACGGCGTGTCTTTGGCTCTTTGGCTCATTGCCGAGATCAGGTCATGCATTATACATGAAAATAGGACACGCGTCATGCTGCGGAAGGCCCTAGTTGGTTCGTTGCTTTGCTGATTTTCTTCTCAGCACCTTCGAAATGCACTCTATTAGCGGAAATGCCTCGATACGGCTGCCAGGACTGTCAAGCTTTTTGCAAAGCGTTTATACTAACGCAGCCCACTCGGTTGCTCGGCTAATTCTATTTTAATTCGGCGAGTGAGGTTAGTATACAAATGACTACTTCCTCGACTCAGGTGTAAAGGTACGTCTACCGCCTATTGACCTGTCGCGTTCATGGCTAACAACCAACAGTCCAATTCGTCCTGAGATGCAGCTGAACGGCAATTCATGGTCGTTGCCCGCAAGCAGACACAACCCCTTACGACTGCACTTGGGACACTGTCTGTCTGTCTGTCTGTCTGTCTGTCTGTCTTTCCTCGTCAGCGAAGGAGGTAACGACGGGGGATAATTGCTCGCTGTTTCCCTCCGTGCTCTTTTGAGTTGATCAAGTATTGTATTCCGTCGGACAATTGAGTTTGGAGGTGATATGGGAACTGAACAATCCACAGATAAGCCCGGCCCAGCATCTTTTCGAAAATTCAATAGATCACCTTCGGGCTCGTTATAAAGCCCAATCTGATTCCTCCAAGGCATTTTTTACAATTCTCCTTCACAATATCTTGAGGTCATTCAATTCTGTCCATTCATTGGCTGCCCATCATGACCAAGCCATACGTCCCCGCTCACAGCGAGGGACCTCCTCCCCCAGACCAAGATGCAGCCCGAGAGCTCGAAACCTACAAGATCTCAAAGGTCCATTACTTCTCGCACGAAGGGAAAATCCCGTCCCTCATGACGTTTTTCCACCTTGTCTTCGGCGATGCCCAGGTGTCCAAACACAGCGACACCTACATGGCCGTCCTCCAGATCCTGTGCTCTTGTCTCTACCTGAAGATGGATCCTGTGGCGGCCAACTATCTCAGTCTACAGGCTGACGCTCATTTGGGCCGGTACGGGCTGACGGCCTTTGCCACTCGAAGATCCTTTATGAACCTCTTTCGCTTCCATTGGTCCACGAACCATCTCAAGGAGGCGAAAGCGTTGGCCGAAGGCATGGCAATTCGGATCAAGAAGGAGCTGTCTCATGTGGCTCCCGATGCCTGGCTTATCTGGAAGACGCTGGCAGCCGATGTGGAGTGCCGCGATGGTAGTGGCGCCAGAGCGGCAGAGCTATACGGGGAACTGGCCTATCAATACAGCCTGCACCCCGGGCCCAGTAACCGGTCCTACCAATACCTCCACGCCGCGTTGCAATTATTCTATACCGGCAGATCCGAATGGGGGTCGGCTCTGGGACTGATCGCTTACGCGGGCGAGTCTCTAGACCAGATCCCCCAAGAGCTCGAGTACGCCACCGAGACCCTCGTGGAGCGCAGGGTGGCCCTGCTCATCCTGAAGGCGGCGGTACTCGAGGCGATGTCCAATGTCGACGGGGCAACGCGGGTCTACGAGGAGCTTGTCGCTTTTTGCGAACAACATCTGGACGAGGACTTGTATATCGAGTCCTGGCACCGAGCCGCCGACAATCGAATGACGGCACTCAATCTTGCCAAGCGGCAACACCTTCAAATCGATGAAGGCGATCCCCCTACGAGCCCGACGGCCGTATTGACTTGCCCTGTGCCGCTGGGAGTAAACATTGCCCGTCCACAGGGCCCGGTGCAAAGATACCAGAAAGCTTCTCAGGGCGAGAACCTTAACTCGACCCGGCCTTCCAAGACCATGTCAAACCTTCCAACTGCAAGCGGAACTGTCCCCAAGCCACTTGAGCAGTTTTGCAATAAAAGCTCTTCTGACGCGGCCGAGCCTTTGGTTCAAAAGATGATGCAGGCCCTCCCATCAGGGTGCCTTGACATCGAAGTGACAAGTCTCCCACCACCACCTTTGTCCTCTACCGTTGCCAAAGGCCTTATCATCGACGAGCCCATCGCAGACATAACGCCCATCAAGAAGACTCGCAACAGCAGCAAGATGAACAGCATGCGCGAGGCCAAATACCCCGAGATGGACCAACACCTTCTGAACCAAGCCCGCGAGACGGCGGACCTGATGGAACAAGGCCTCCATGACGGCCGGTGGCCCGTGGGCGTCGACTACACCACGCCCTGGACCGACGACGCCCCGCCAAAGCCCCGCTACGGCCTCGTCCCCTGGTCCCGTGCCCGAAGCGACGCCTGGTCCCTCGAAGAAGGCGCCGTCCTCGCCGAGCAGGCCGCGCGCGGCCTGCACAACCGCTCCACGACGCTGTTCCTTATGGTCTGGTGCTATGCTAACCATCTGGGCCGGACGCAGGTGCTGACCTGCAAGAGCGAGATTTTTGATCTGGCCGACGAAGCGATGGTCGGCGGCCGACTCTACCATTCCGTCGCCTACTTTCTCCGCGAGCGGCGCCGGGTCCTGGGTAAGCCCACCGGCGACCTCAGCCCCGACGTGGTCTGGGACCCGGAGTACTGGATGGGCAAGCCGATCTCTGACGCAGACAAGGCTTTGCGGCGTGCTCTGGGCGGACTGCGCGACGCCGCGCAGGACCAGTTGCTGTGGCAGAGATTGACTCGGAAATTGGAGCAGCAGGCGGACGAGAAACGACGTGGTCTTGAAAAACTGCACCAATCTATCGCCACCAACCAACGGGGAGCACCGGATGGTTATCGGCCCGGTTCCTCTTCTTCTCGGCCCCGCGAGCCCGAGGAGCGGGTGGAACCCATCTTCTTTCGCCCGGCCCCTCCCGTAAAGAAGGACGACAGCCCCAGCGACAGTGACGAAGGCCTCTTCATCCGTAAACCGAAGCAGAGACAGAATACGGACGCCCCTTCCACCGCCCAGACGCAAGAGGCGAGTGGTATCGAAAGCCTGCACCCTGAAGGTCAGAAGCTGCTGCAGGAGGTGATGCTACAGAAGCGTCAGCAGCAGCAGTCAGTACAACAGTATTTTCGCCAGTTTTGCCTGAATCACCAGCCGCACCGGACGCAGCCTACCCCGATGCAGGAACCCCTCGACCCCGCGGTCTCGCACAGCCCGGCCCGAAAGGGTGAATACAGCAGCTTCCCCCCACTGCCCCCCAACCGCCCGAACCAGCAAGGCAACAAGGGAGTCAGCATCGAGAAGAAGCGGGAAACAGAGCAATCCCTCATCGCCGAGGAGGTGATTAGAGTCCTCAACAAGAAGTGCCAGGGCACCCAAGACAACGACAGCGACTCACAGCAGGGGCAGGAGCTGACAACTCTACTCCCCTTCCGACCCAGGTGCGACGACACCGCTGCCGCCCCGTCTCCGTCCTCCTCGGCAGTCGAAGAACTAAAGCCGTCCGCCGCCCGCTGCCGTCCTGCAACACGACAGCCCAATTCCCGGACCTTCTCCACCGACGCCGAGATTCGGGAAATGGCGCAACGGCTACAGCCGCCGCCGCCGCCGAGTCACGAAGAAGCATCGTCCTCGACGCCCGATGATATCGAAATGGAAAGCTGGGACGTGATCAGCGAGAGAGCTAACAGCGACGACAGCAACGAGAACCAGGCAGATAACATGGAAACGGATCGTGCTTCGGACGATTCGGACTTCGGGAGCTGGGAGGACATCGTGTGATCCAATCAGTGTACCCCAACCACGGCTGGCTTTGTGCCAGCTAGCCACGCCTTCCTTGTGTTTGAGTTTTAGAAGAAGAGTATAATGCAAGCGTTAGAAAGCCTACACCGCTGAGCCCTTGTCGGATCTGCCGGGAAAGTTCCCTTAAAGTACGTGGGTGCATCCAGGTCTGTTCGTCTCCTTTAGTGGCGATAGGACTACATCATTTCCTTTCCACGCACACACATACGTCACCACTTCCATAGCAGTGGCCCAGGCAATCAAGGTAGTTGCACTGAATCTCTTCATTCTTTCCACTACCCACATTGATTAATAACACCACGGTTTGATGAGAGTAGTATCTATGGCTCTATGTGTATCTCTCTCCATGAGCCCCCATAAACATATCCATCCAGCTCAACCTTCTACTGAAAAGCGCCTACGTAAACATGTACAGTATCTAGTGACTAAGATGTAGTCGGGTTGTTCCAGCCAGCAGCATATACTGCTTCATCCTTTCGAAACGTGCCATCAGCCTGGGCGACGTAGATAACGTCCAAAACCATGCCGCTCAGAGCTGCTTCTCTCTGTTCTGCATTTATTTGCGCAAGGGATAATACGGTATTCTCCGTATCCGATTTGGACTTGCCAACATTCTCTTTTCGGGCCTCGCCTTTGTCTGATTTGAGCTGGGGGACATCCTATTCGCCCCCTCGGCTTTGCTAAATTTGAACTTGACAACACCCTCTTCGCCGTCCCCTGTCTTGTCCGATCTGGGCCTGGCAACACCCTTTTCTCGCTCCGCGACCTCGTTCATGCGTTGTTGCTCGGTGGCCATCCATTCCTCCATCGCGGCGATCGCGGCGTCAGGCTGGCCCCGGTGGTCCAGCAGGAACCCCTGCAGCTGTGCGGGCGTGAACACGCCGCGGGGGATTCGCTCACTGAAGGTGGCGGCGAGCTTCTGGAGCTTCTCCATGTCCGTGTCGGGCCCCTCTTCTAGGTCGCCCTCAAACATGCGCACAAACATCTCCCTGGCGGGTTCGCGGTCAATGCGGCCCATGAAGATCATCTTGTCGATGCGGCCGGGTCGCACAAGGGCCTCGTCTAGATTGTCGGCAACGTTGGCCGTCATGAGGACGATGCGACCCTCTTGGCTCGTGACACCGTCGAGCGCGTTGAGCAAGCCGGAGAGGCTGATCCTGCCTCGAGGCTCGGTCCGTTTGGTGTAGGCATTCCGCTGTTCGGTCAACGAGCTCTTCGTCTCATCACCTTGTTCCAGCGGCTGTCGCTTTACGCCAATAGCATCGATATCCTCGAGCAGGACGATGCATTTAGGAGGCAAGGCGTGAAACAGTCGTTCCAGCTCATTGTCCGATATCAGGGCGGGGACGTGAAGGATGTGAAGGTCCAGGCCAAACATGCTCGCAAGAGCAACAGATAGACTTGTTTTCCCCGTGCCTGGAGGGCCGTACAAGAGGTATCCTCGACGGTAGGGGATGCCTCTGGTAGCGTAGAAGCGACGGGTAGTAGGGTTCAAGTAGTTGGCAATGTCCTGGACAAGATCCTCCTTGACAGCCGTATCCATGTGGACCGTGTTGAGCGGGCGTAGTGGGCGCAAGACGGTGTTGTCCCAGGTTTCGCGGCCGTACGCTTGAGCCGTGGTACGAACCGTGACAAACTCATCGCGTTGTACAAGTGCAAATTCACGGCAGGTGTCCAAAAAGCGCTTGATGGGCGCGACAGAGCGGCCGAGGCACATGACTACCAACGGTTCATGGCCTATTCAGTTAAGGGTTAGCCTGTGCTTGACGATGATGATCTAGAGTGACGGGTAATGGGATACTTACCGGCTGGTGGGACGACATACTGGTCAGTTGAGTCGAAGCCCAGAGTCAAGCCAGGAGATTGCTCGCTGTGGCGGCTTGTGGGAATACGGCGCACAAGGAAGATGTTGCGATCGTGGAAGAACCAGGTGACACCGAAGGTGGGCAAGTACTGAATGGGCAGGCGCTTACCAACCTGGGGAGGTTCGCTCTTCTTGGCAAGGACGCGGCGGTACTCCCAGGCGCCGTTCTGGTCGACTTCGGAGGTGGCCGTGATGATGCGGGTCTCCTGCTGCAAAAGGATCTTGGCGCCAACCCAGTTGAGGACTTCGCGGTTCAGTCGGTCGTTACCGGAAATGGAAACGGAGGCGGTAAAGAGACGAGTGACCCAGCGATAGACATGGCCAGCGACGTGCCTGAGCTGCCGAGTTCCGTTAGAAATGGCTCCAAAGGCGGTGATAGCGATGGCGATGGTGGTGACATCGAGGTTCAGCCAGCGGAGGAAGAAGTCCTTCATGGAGGCAAAGCCCGGCATGGTTCGCTCCAAGACGGTCCCGAGGCGCAGCCTGCCGTCTCGGCCGTTACTGAGCGGGGGAGGCATGATTGCTAGATAAGTAACGTTGAAATGTGCTCAAGTTGAAGTCCAGAATCAATGTATGTGATGTGATGTAAAGGACAAAGAGAAAAAAGACCTTCCAAAGTGTTATCCTGCTTGCAGTGCTTGAGGGTTCTATGCCATCATCTGTGTGGATTTGAGAACGAGAAGAGGCGAGTGTCAAACCAATTGCCGGTTGGATCAAAACAATGAAGATCAGCTGTGAGGCATCGTACTTGATGTTGGCAGGTGCCGTGGAAACATCCAACACCAAACATAAGGTCCAATTTGATATCGAGGTCTTCAGTCACCTCAGCCGCATGCAAATTGCGTCCGCTCTGGGGCAGGTACTACCTCCAGATGTATCTGGTAAAGACGTTCGTAGGCGGCTCCAATTGATCAATTGTGCAGGCATCACATGCACTCAGTAAAGTGGGCATCGCATTCCACCTGAACACCCCACGCGAAGAAGCGAGATAGCTGACCCCGCCCCCGCACTTTCCCCAAGCTCCAGGTGATCTGCTGGTGATGCAGTTGCCAATTGGCCTTGACGCAGTCGGATCATTTTGATCTTGCCTTCTCAAGAAACATTCACTCCTAGAAGACTTAGATGTATGACCCAGCAGGATGCTGCAAGTTCCACATGCTTCATGTTTCCTTCTACCTCACTTAAGAACCTGCTATGAGACTCGAGACTGGTTAACGTCCTGTCCTCATCGCCACTGCAGCATGATGCCGAGCGTCTTCGCGCCGTCCCACCCATCGCCGGCTATGAACTTCAGATTCAGCAGGCGACACATGGCCAAACAACAGTACATTGGCCCTTCGTCCTGCCCCACCATCGTAGGTAATGAAGCAAAATCCTTCCTCCGCGATTCCGTATATTTATCTTCGGCATTATCATTACCGCCACAAGCCGAGTATTGACGGGGCCTTTGCTGTCCGTTATTAGCGTCGTTAGAGCCAGCGAACACTTCAGGCACAACATCCCAGTGCACCGTGGCCTCCCTCGAGTTCAGTGGCAGGTCGGCCCCGTATCGTGAGCAGAAATAGTACGCGAGCACGCAGAGCCAGGCGATGATCGGGCGAGCACTCCTCCGTATGTCCTGTTGAAAGTGCTCGTTTCGTCTTGTCGCATATCCCTCTTCGGGGCACATCTGGGGAAGGGTTTGCCGAAGGTAGCGAAGGATCGTGCCCAAGTGGCCCATGAGCTCCGTTAAGAGTCGGACGTAGCTGCGTTTGGCGTATGGCGTCTCGACCATGAGCTGCCGCACGTAAAGGAGCGCGCCAATGCGGACGGCCTTGTGAAGGGCTACAAGAGTGGGAGCAAACGATATCTCTGCTATCCCGTTTCCTTGCGCCCCTGCGTCTTCTGGATGACAGCAATGTCGACGAAAGAATAACGGGTCGGGGTGGCACATGAGCTCGTACTGGATACTTGCAAACTCCTCCATCAGTTCCTCGGGCTTGCACCTAGCCACGAAGGGCTCGCCTGAAGACGAGAACTGTTTAGCGTGGTGCGACCCCTTGATGAGGGCGTAGCTGCTTGTTATGGTGCGGATTGTCCCGGTATCCACATAGCATTCCTCCAGCTGGGTTTGGACGAACACAAGGTCCGACAAGGAGGTCGGAAGCTGCAGATCCAAGGCGTCGTAGATACGCGAGAAGGGAAGCATCGGGGCCTTGCCGGCGGCGATGCTTCCTTCAATGTCCATCCTGTATCAGGCAAGAAAGACTCAGCATATGGCCTCTGGCGCACGTCGAAAGGAACCAGGGTCTCGCAGTGGCTTGCTTACATTCGAAATTCGCTCAACACCTTGGCGCTTGCACGACCCAGGGCGCTCATCCCGCCAACAACGTCCAATATGGCCTTCAGACCGTGCATATGAACCTCCCAGTCATCATCGATCCCCGTCATCAACTAGCAGGCGAACAATAGAAGTCAGCTCTTCGGATCTTTTCTTCATATTCACCAATTCCTTTCACTGGTGATATCGTTCCCCGCGATTTCACATTCAATACCGGTATAGCCGCTCCGTCACTTACCGAAGCCAGTGCCAACGAGAATACAGCGATCAACATTGACCATGTCGAAAACTCATCTCTACCAGACCCGGAATTGAGGCCAAACCGCCGCATATTCGCCGTGACGCCGTCGAGATTCTCGGATATCTCACGGCAGAGCATAGCTTTGATCCCAACCAACGATGTCGCCAACCTTCCCTGGTGTGGACCGCCGATTACCCCATCGTGATTATGCCACGCCATGGCCCAGTTATCCTGCTTGAACCTTGCCTCGACAGACGCTCCGAAGAGTAACAACACGGACATGAGGAGCGACCCCGGGGCCGGCGGCCATTGGAATGGCGTCGGCGCTGTCCTCGTCATCTGGCTTTCGGCATCATCAAGACTCGCCAGGCGCGTGGTATATAGCAGTGGCATGGCGAAGTTGCGCCAGAAGTGCAGGCCCGTATTCACGTAGTGCGGGTTGTGGGTACCGACAAACGGCTGGAGTGTCGAGGGCACGTCCATACAAGTGGGGATGGTGGCAGCAGCATCTTGAGGCGTGTAGAGCGGGAGGCCGTCTCGAGTCCACTGCTCGAAGTCGAGATCATTGCGATGATGGTAGAGCGCATCGCCTGCACAAGGCGCCTTGCTCCCTCGCCGGCTGGCTGTGCTTCGAACTAAGACCGTTTTTTGAGAGCTGCTGTGCCGCTGATTACGATGGATCCGCCGCGGCTCGGTCCGTTCCATGGGCTCCTCCTGGCGCTCGGACGACGATGCCGCCAATCGGGATGTTTTCGCTCTTCTCGGCGCTTTGGGGGGCACGCTTCTTCTTACCCGGCGGGTTCTCCGTGCCCAATCCTTCAGTCCATCGAAGCCATGAAGTGCCCGTTGAGAGCTCAGGACCACGATACACAACTGGCTCGGGCGGGGTTGCAGTGACGAAGCTGTGGCCAGTGCCTTGGTCCACTTTCATGGTAATGCCTGTTCTTCTCGCATCACCACGTCAGTGAAATAGTTGCTTAGTCGTCTTTTCTCACATGAAGAGAGTCGGGGCATTCAGCAGTTGAGTGAACATGTCGCTATGAGGGAGGAAGTGATCGAGGGCAGGATGGGGAAAGGGGGTTGCCATGCATTGAAGTACTGTGGTGGTGGTGGTCACTTCTTTCGGTAGCCAAGTCGCTGCTTAATCCGCCGAGGCACCCTGATCCACCCATTGAAGGACCCTGCAGCTCGATTCCCGCACCGACTTCCGAGTCTCCGTCGCAGGTGCCACTGATTTGCAGCGAATATCAGGGGTATTCAATGGGCGACTAAAAGTCGCGTGCTCTTGACCTTGATTTTTTGCATGGGAGACGGGCAATCATTTCCCACCTTTGGGTATTGGGGGCCACGCGGATATGATCCGATACCCATCAAACTCCCCCTCCACGTATTAACTTTCCTTTTCTCCTAAAGCTACGGAGTACCGAGTGGGAACATTGTCAGAAACTTACATAACACTCCACGGACTATTCCGGACACTTATCATCTGACCCGCGATTTTTCTCAAGGATCACATCATCCACGCCCACAGTACCCTTGTTACCGGCAACCGTAGCGCCAGGCGAGCTCTACCCATCCATCACTTCCACGCGGATACGCCTCGATAGCGGTCCCCTCCAGGTTCCAAACTGTGTCGTGCAGCAGTGCTTCATTGGCAGGGCACGCGAAGCCGAGAGCCGTGTAGAGAACGACGGACGGGACGAACCCGAAGGGTCAATTGAACATGTACAGGTGCCTGACGCTGTCTTTGATCTGGGCCGCCGCCCCGCCGTCGCGGTTGATGAGCGCCAGCCCGGGAAGCAAGGCCCTGACGGGGATAAGGAACGCGACGACGGCTCGCCAATTGCAGCCTGCCGTATGGGCGTAGCGGCGACCGTGCGGGTCGTACAGCACCGGGATGCCGAGGTGCTGCTTCTTGACTTCCCAGTAGTCGGCGACCATGATGCTGGCCATGGGGCCGATGAAGATGGCGTAGCCGCCCATGAAGGCCAGAAACGAGGTGGCGGCGGACGGGGAGCTGGATGAACTGGCCCCGGGGCGACTACGCGTACCGCGTGAAGTCTGAGATGTTGTAGGCGACCGTGGACCAGGAACCCGTCACGCTCGACATGCGCGACAGCCAAAGCCAGGCGCACTCCGCGCCCGCGATACTCGGGTTGAGGGCGAAGATGTCACCGCCGCCGCCATCGTCGCGATGGCGGTGGTCGTGAGCATTTTGATGAGGACCAATTTTAGTTTGGTCGGTTACATTAGACGGAGCGGCAGCTACATCAGCCGGCATGTGAAGTAGGACACCGTACCGACCGAGGTGATGTCTGCCGTTTCGGGCAAGGTTTAGGGGATGTTGTTGTACGACGGTGCCCAGGCTCGGAGCACAATGGTTATGCATTGAGCCTCATTGGTTCCCTGTACGAGGGGTACTGTCAGCTATCTACATTGCGGACTGGAAACCATACAAGTGCGCGCGGGGGGGGTCATCCTGTTATACATACCTGAAGCCGAAGCAGATCATGACTAGTATCGCCCGGCTCACGATGCAGAAGTAACGGAGATGGTAGCCAAAGCCACTCGTGGCTAAAACGAAAAACGGCACGTGAAGCTTGGCGCCCATCGCGTCATTAAGAACCAAATGGATCGCGACGCAGAGGTTGGCTACGATCGTGTCGGAAATGGCTTCGCGACAACTCAGGCCGACAGACGGGATGCCGGAGACAGTCTCCCAGGCGCTCAGGTTGATTGTGTTGGAGGCCCAGCAGGCCATGATGGTCCCGATGGTCCATGTCTGGTCTTCGGGGGCGTTGGGTCTGGGACGATGTTAGCCAGACTAGTACCAAGTTGCGATGGGGTGGTTAAGGATATCGCATACCCGTTTCCCGGTTGGTCCAGACATGCTCCGGTGCGAGACCCCCGCTTTGCTTGGGGATCTCCCAGCCGTGGAGGGACGTGCAGCGCCGCTTCATCTCGGATACGGGGAGCTTTTTCATTGCGATGCGGGGTTCCGCTTGCGCGGGTAGTTTAATCAGTCAATCAGGGGCTCGCCGATATCCCTTGGATATAACGATGGATGGTCTGAATGGAGATGGTGGTGTTCTCCATGTTTCCCGAAACATGCTGACATTTCAGAGTGCTGGCCGCTGTCGGTGCCTCTCACCCACCACCCCCCGGCGAGACATGGTTGCTGCAGGATTGACTCATTGGCAAGGAACATGCAGCTCGATGTTGCATTCTATTTGAATCATTGTGCATCACCGCACAACCTATATTTCAATTATTAAGCTGATTAATATCTGGTTCTTATATGCATTTCCTTGAATAATCTTTTCTTGAAACCGTATGAACGCCACTTGGACTGTTGATCATTGTTCTCTTACGTCACAAGATCTACTAGATCTCCTCTTCGTCGATGATTAGATCTCTGGCGTTCAAAACGGTGCATCTCTTCGGGGAGTCTGAAATCTGTCCTCAGTCGTGAAGATGCCAGGAAAACGTTCAGAAAGCCCTTCTGTCCTCTGCTTTTCTTTAGGTCGAACCACCGCGCTAGCCAATCCTTTGGATGGCGATGCTGTAGGCTTTTGGGCGATAAGATGATCTGGGCTGTGTTGCCCACTTTCCTTCCCTTCTTCCTCGGAATTGCTGTCGCCATCTTTACCACTTCCGGTTCTGTTCTGTTTCCTGCCGCTCCACTTCTCCCTGTATATCCCTCGCTGGATCGGAGGCGGTTGCGCTTGTATAGCTCAGGTGTGGTTCGGAGTAACATGAAAAGAAACCTCTCGGAAGGGTGAAGGTTCTTCAGATGACGCTTGAGGCAGTGTAGTTTGTTGGCTTGGAGGCTCGTGATGAGAAAAACAAGGGAGAGATCGCGGAGCTGCGGCACTTCAAAGCCTGGGAAGCTTTGCTTTGCAATTTACCATTACTGGCCAATGCTCTTAGGCACCCTGCAAGGCATGCTTCAATGCATATCCCAAGGCGTCCTGGAAGCAGTCAAAAAGTGGCGGTGGCTGTGTGCAGATCCATATCGGGCTTCTTGCCGATGGCCCTATGTAATTGGCTTAGGAGTGGTGCTAGTTTGTGACGGCATATCAAACCCACTAAACGTGACGCTTCTGTAGACAAGAACAAGTGCACAGAGCCTTATGATGTTATATGCTTCTTCTCATGTCCGATGCATGGCCTGGTAGAAGCGGTAGTTTCTGGCCCTAGCCAATGAAACTCCAGATTATGTCCCCGAAAACACTGAGCCCGGTTCCGGATCCCTTGACATTTCATCATGATGCTCAGCTATTCTCGGCCAGTGCCCATACACAGATGACCGAGCCTAATGTACAAAATATTCAAACCAGATCATGGACATATGTTAGGTACCCCAGGTATTGCGATTTCATCGCATCTGGTGACGACCTTTTGAGCTTCAGAACGTCAATGCAAGAACGCTATTAGCATTCCAGGACGAGGTCTGCGAACTGGAACAGAAACTAGTCTATATTTATAAGAGGTACGGCAGCAAAAATGCAGAGGACTTCAACAACGGGATGTTCCGTGGAGATATAACTGATCGCGCAGAGCTGCTGGGCGAGATAGCGAGAGCCCTTTCTCAATATAGTGAGCAATCCTTATCACCTCAGCCATTTCTTGAGAGCCTGCTATTGACATTCAACAAGACGCCCTGGTCCTCCAACACTCAGCAATGCGGAAGTATCCTACAGCACCACAGCGGGTTATCAAGACATATTTGTTAATTTAACAAATGATTACATTTCACTGTGGCATGACTCTTTAGCCAGCTTGACACCCTTTGGGGTGAAATTTCTATATATGCCACGATAAAATGAAAGATAGGCAAAACAGAAGCTTATGTGATAGACCATTTAGGTTCTGGGGCTGTACGTCGGCTAAGGAGCTCTGAGCTTCTGAAATGTGGAAGTTGGGGGGCAAGTGACACAATCGCAGCAGAAGCAAGTCGCCAAGAAGACAAAAGAGGCGGAGTTAGGGAGGGAGGGGGCTGTGCGAGTTTAAATCGCAATTGGTGGTGGCTGTGAGCTGTAGCCTGTAGCCTTTCGGGTGGTAAGGGCTGTACAGCATGAAAGCGTGGCCAATCTCCATGGGTTGACGCAGTCATGGGTGTAGTAAAAGAAAAAACCAGTGTGCTGACTGCCTCTGGTTTAGTGTCTATATCTTGGAGGCCCGCGTGCCTCTCCCGACAGTGAGCCGCTTTTACTGCCGTTCTCTTTCAAAATATCATCGTACAATTCTGCATTTCACCATTAGCCCGAACTGTGACAAAGCCCAAGTTCAGGCCACAGCCTAGGCCAGCACCATGGATTTGAATACATATCCATATACTCCTCTTCACGGAGACGAGATTCGCTACCTCGTCATCCACGCCTTTGATGAATCCATCGGCGTGGTCCAATGCAGTCTATACCATGCACCATTCCATGGCTTGGATAATTCGTTCACGGCACTGTCGTACGTATGGGGTGACGTCAATATCACGGGCACCATCCAACTCACTGAACAGCCCTTCAGTGTCACGACAAACCTCAGAGACTGCCTAAGACAGTTTGCCATGAACCCGAAATACCAAGAAAGAAAGCTTTGGGTCGACGCGGTTTGCATCAACCAGCAAGACAAAAATGAGCGCAACGCCCAGGTCCAGCGGATGGTGGAGATATATTCAAATGCCGAGTCAGTTATCGCATGGCTTGGGCCCGGTACGCACCTCTCCCATGTTGGGATGCAACGGCTTCAAAACGTCAGCCTTGATGAGGTCAAAGTAATGGGCCCTTCTACAGAACACGACGTCGTGCAACGAAGGAAAGCAATCTGGAGCGAACTACTCGAAGGTTACGGCGAACAAGGCCTACAGGATCTTGTTCTCAGACCATATTGGCATCGCACCTGGATTATTCAAGAGATCGCCCTTGGCAGAAGAACCCGTTTGGTCTGTGGAGATGATGAGGTCGCATTCGAAAATTTGAAAGCGGTACAGTGGCTGATAATGTGTTCATTGCCCTTCCATATCATTTCCACTTTTA
Source organism: Apiospora hydei (assembly GCF_038363865.1). Lineage (NCBI taxonomy): Eukaryota > Fungi > Ascomycota > Sordariomycetes > Amphisphaeriales > Apiosporaceae > Apiospora > Apiospora hydei. The sequence continues at coordinate 4,168,877 of NW_027117366.1, read as the reverse complement.
GGAAAGAACATCAACAATCTATCAACCGTCTCAGCATCGATAGCCATACCGCTAGCAACATCGCCTTCGTTGACAATGCACAAGGACAGCTTCTCGACTGTGTGTCGAAATTCGCTGCCTTCCAATGCTCAGACGACAAAGACAAGGTATACGCTCTACTAGGTCTTTGCCGAGACGCACATCATATCGTCCCTGACTACAACCGTCCCACAGCAAAGGTATATGGAGACGTTGTTGAGGCACATATCAAAGCCCACGACAACCTCTACATTCTGAACCATGTCGAGTACAATAGTGAGAAGGACCGCTCCTGTGCATCTTGGGTACCGGAATGGAATCGCTCTACAGCAAACCCATTTCGGGCGCTTCTCAATGACCCAGAGCATGTATTTCAGGCGTCAAGGAGGCTTCCCTTATCCGACCGTCCTTGGTCACTTGATAGGGATACAGAGTCGCTTCACCTTACCGGTGCCTGTCTCGATACTATCAGCACCCTCAGCACCGTGTTGGATGTGAATGATCTAACAGGCAACGAAGTTATAGTAACTGCACTGAAATGTCTGCATTGGATTTACCAAGCCCTTTTACAAAGCCCTTTCAAACGCAGAATCACATCAGGTGACGAGGATTGTCTGCACTTGGTTTACCAAACCTTCGAACATGGGCCAATGGAATACGAAGATACTTCAACCCATGCGGAATGGTCAGGGTGCCACGATACCCTCTGAACGACAACGAGCCTCTTGAAATAGCGTGCCGACGGATGGTCGTGGCAGCCTGTGCCCAGTTGGAGGATCCATCACATCCTCCTCTCATGATGTTGCTTCCTGGCGAAGGCGATTCAGTATTGATGGACGGACCGATAGACATGATAAGTTTATGTAAAACGTCACTTCACGGCAGAAGGCTGGCGATCACCTCGAATGGTTGGATCGGTCTGGTCCCCAGGGCAACCGAAGCCGGAGACCAAGTGGCCGTCTTGATGGGTGGAGATGTACCATACATTCTGAGGAAAGCCCTAGCGGACGATTCAACACGCCACGAATGGGGGATTGGGGATAGTTTCGGCAATGGAGATGAGTACCAACTTATCGGAGGTGCTTACATCCACGGTCTAATGTACGGTCGAGGACTGGATCTGGCAGAGTTGGGCAATATTACCCTTCGATGAGGCGGTTAATTAAATTGTGTTCTATCCTATGTATTGACGTAGCTTAATAAACCGGTATATTCTTTATATAGCCTAGTGTGGATCTCAGCAACATCCTCTGGTCCATCTTGATAAGCCGAGCTATTATGGCATTGGTGTTGACTCTAAATCTACGTACTCCCACAGCAATTCCCTCTCATACCAGCGTGTCGTGGGAAGTGGAATGGTTACATACAGTATGTTCTATCCAGAGTATTTACAAAGTATACTGATACAGCGGACTCTTCTCGCCCATGCCATCGAGCTGGCCCTGTGTGTATTTCGACCGGATCTCTATCTCTGACTGCACCGCCTTGGCCTTGTTCAGCTTCCAGAGCGAGAATTCAAGGATTCCGGCCATGAGCATAGCCAAACAGATGATTCCCAGCGCGGTGCCGTATCCGGTAGGATAGCGGGGGCCTTCACGATCCAGAAAAATGTTGGTGCCGACCAGACCTTGAACGGGTTAGCGGAGCTGCGTGAGAAAACCAAGAGATATGTGATTGAAAGGGGAACTCACTACCTAGGTTACCGGCCGCCAGTAGCCAAGCCAGACCAATGGACCGTTTCGACGACGGCGCCAGATTGTTGCCGACCCACGCCGAAATTCCGGGCAATAGTGGGTAGATCCCGATCTGCGCCAGCACCACCCCGAAATACATGACGGCCACTTTATTCTTGACATCGGGCGAGAACGCGAAGAGTACAGCAAGCGCGGCCATCAAGACCGATAGGGGCCCCACGATAAAGGGGAAGCGCCAAGCGAGGCGGTCCGAATACCGGCCCACGAGCCAAGCCGAGACGCCGCCGCAGAAGTAGGGCGGGATGGTCAGCAACTGCGCTTTGGAGGCCGTGAAGCCGAGCTGGGCGATGATCTGGGGCATGGTGAACTTGAAGGCGGCGTTGGGGACCGAGTTGGCCCAGGCGAGCACGATGCCGCACCCGATCTTCCAGTCGACCATGGTGCGGCCCAGCAGGCGCCAGGAGAACTTGTCGACTTCCTGCTCGGTGGCGTGGGACGCGGTGCGCACGCCCGAGAGGCGCAGCCGCAGGTCCACGAAGCGCTTCTCGCCGCCCGTCAGCCACCCGGCCCGCTCGGGCGTGTCGACTAGGAGAAAAGGCATGCACAGTCCCAAGCCGACGGTGGCCGCGCCCTCGAGTAGGAAGATCCAGCGCCAGCCTCGGACGCCGCGGGTGCCGTCGAGGCGCGCGAGGGCGAAGGCGAGCAGGCCGCTCAGGGCGCCGGAGAAGGCGGAGGCGGTGTAGAAGAGGGCGAGGCGCTGCTGGAGCTCGTAGCGGGGGTACCAGCTGCTGACGATGAAGACGGCGCCGGGGAAGAATCCGGCCTAGATATGCATGGGTTAGCTAGGCATGTTGCTTACTATTGGAAGCGTTGAGGCGAAGGCGCTTTTACTACTCACTTCGCAGAGACCTAGGAATACTCGGCAGGCTACCATGCCCTGGAAGTTCTGGACGACGCCCATGAGGGTCATGACAACGCCCCAGGATATCACCAGAGCCGAGAGCCAGATGCTGGGCCGGAGCTTCTTGAGCACGATATTAGACGGAATCTCTGTGACCCATGTCCGTTCAGTATCTTAACGCAGAGGAACACGAGCGCATATCCTCTACTTACCAAAGATGATGTAAGGTATGAAGAAGATGGTGCTGGCGATGTTGTACTGGTTCCCCGTCAGCCCGAGGTCCTTGTCCATGCCCTCGATCTTTGCGTTGCCGATGTTGCCACGGTCGATGTGGGAGCAGAGATAGAGCAGGGCCATGATGGGGATGAGTCGCAGGTCGATCTTCCGCACGACCTTTTTGCCCCGTTTGCCCTCGTAGGAGCGCATGAAGTCCGCATCCGCGGCCGAGAGGGACGAGTACGGGTTGATGCCTGCTGCATGTTCGACAGTTTTGACGTCTGCCTTATCGTCGGGATAGGTCTCGGTGTTATCGTGCGAAGTGTTCGCCATGGTTAAAGGTCCTGTCCGCGTCGAGCTTCGTTTGAGGTGTAAGTTAAATACGCATGAATTACCCCGGACTCTTTCAGTTTATATCCGGGGTAAATATGGATTGTCTTATAAGAGACGGGGATATTGGATGTGAGCCCCCAGAGCGCTTGCGAAAGGAAACGATGCTGCATCGGAGTATTCCCGCAAAATGACCATTCCCATCGGACCCCTCCCGTTGCATCGTTTCTAACATCATATTAGGTTTTTAGTCTTCAAAAGATCCACAAGCTGGACATGGAAATCACGGGATTGAATAGCCATGTCTGTTGTACCACTAGCCGGTCAGGTGCCTTCCAATAGTCTTGTTCTTACCCTTTTCTGATCGCCCCTAGCTGTTTGCGGTGCGGGTGCAAGCCAGCATGTTAGGGCTCTGGCCTTTGCTGCCGTCGTGGACGTGATGACAATCGCGTGGTGTTGTTGGAGACCTAGCCTCCATCAAAACCTGGTGACCAGCCATTGGACTACGGTATGTCCAAGTATCGGGAATGAAGGTCACTCTTCAGCAAAAGGGGTTGATGATCCCTTGATGGAAGCACCCCGGATCCCAGTATGGGGTGTGCTGGGGTTGCGGGGTAGCTTGAGGATGCGGCACCCAAGTTCCTGGCTTAAGCCCCGGAGTGTTACCCCAACGCTAGAACGGACAGGGAAAGCACGACCATGGACAAAGAGCAACGGTGGAGCTTACTGGACTCATCGGACATGGCCCGCCGTAGTGGTTCTATCACCAAGTATCCTGAGATGGCTTGTACGGCGCATACGATCTCTGAGGATTTAACCTCGTGCCTTCCTCATCTCGATACAATATTGCCATACAGCTGCTTGTGTCTACGATATATATATATTCAAGCCTCAATGAACGGAACCCTCTCTTACACACCCGACCTCCGCAAACAAACTCGATGGCGAACCCCGTGTTGTCGAAGAAGTTTCCAAAATTCAGCGAATTGCCAATCGATAAGAATGGCCCCCATGGCAATTCCTGGGGTCTTTGGGGACCCGAAGATCAGCTCGGGACTTTGAACCACCTCATCGACGAGGTAGTCTCTCTGGCTGCGGCCGAGAACATCAAGACGGGCCATCGGATCTCACTGAAGTAAGGACGGCGACCCAGTAACATCACCATATGAATGTGTCGGGCACGTCTCGCAGAGATTGCTGACACTGCGTATGTAAGCTGGTCTATGACTGGTGCCTCCAAACCGCGCTTTCCCCGGAAGCTTTTAGAGCAAAACCTGGTCAATAAGGCTCCGCTCAAACATGCTCATGACGATGAGGTAGGGAATAGAAGACGACCCGTGTGTCTAAAGTCACGTGGAGTGCTAATCGGAGTGCAGTGGAGCTTCAACTCACAGTGCAGCTCTCAATGGGATGGGTTCAGGCACTACGCATACCAGAAGGAGGCGTTGTACTACATGGGCCGCACCGCCGAAGACTTTGCTGCGTCGCCGGTTCCTAATGGCATTCAGCGTGAGAAGAGACCATTCACCTAGAGTAAACATCCAGCCGTTCGACGAAGGCACTCTAACAGTCTACTGGGTATATAGATGTATCTCAGAAGGGCATAGCCGGCCGCGTCGTCTTCGTCGACTGGTACGCCTGGGCCACCGAGCAAAAGGGCCTCGAGATCGACGCCATGACCGCCCACGCCGTACCCCTCTCCGAGCTGCTGGAGGCCCTGCGGTTCCAGGGGCTCGACCCGGACAGCGTCTTCCGGCCGGGGGATATCTTGCTGGTGCGCTTCGGCTACCTGGCGCAGTACGAGGGCATGGGCGAGGCGCGCCGCGAGGAGCTGGACCGGCGCTACCAGACGTCCAAGCCCGACAACATCGGCGTGCGGCCCTCGCGCGAGCTCCTCGAGTTCTTCTGGGACAATCAACTAGCCGCCGTGGCGGGCGATTCGCGCTCCTTTGAGGTCTGGCCCTGTACCGAGATGGACTGGCACTTGCATGAGTGGCTGCTGGCGGGATGGGGCATGCCCATCGGCGAGCTGTTTTATCTCGAGGAGCTGGCGAGGCATTGTGCGGAGACGAAGCGATATACGTTTTTCCTGTCCAGCTCGCCTATGAATGTGAGTGTGGATTGGCAGAGAAGACGATGGCTACTAGGAAATGCTAACCAGGTTGGATGTACAGGTCCCTGGAGGTGTTGCGAGTCCCCCAATGCCTTGGCCTTCTTTTGAGGATTCCGTATAAGAGCAGCGTATCAGAAGAGGCAAGATAGATATGTGCATATTAATAAGTATCAAACAATTGGACTGACCAAAGGATCTTGTCCATGAATCTTCCATGCTAATTGAATCATATGTCGAAACACCTAACCCCCCAACTCCTCATGCCCCGCAGCCCCCTTCGGCGCCTCAAACTGATCCTCCATGGGCAATCCCAAAATCAAATTCTGCACATTCAGCCGCGCGCTCCACACCAGATTCGGCGACTCGCCTTTCTCCCGGATCTCGTGCCCATTCTCCACCGCCTCGATATCCGACTCGGCCGCGCGCCGCCCGCGCGGCTTGTGCTGCGAAATGACCGCGGGCGTGACGCTCAGGCACCGCATCCGCGCCCCCGCGTAGCCCGGCGGCGGCCTCCCATTGACGTGCGCCGTCGCCGTATCCGCGGGATTCTCCCGCGCCGCGTCCCAGGGCGTGTGGTCGCGACACAGGTCCGCCATGGCGTTGTCGAGCTGCGCGATGAGCGAGCCGCCGACGCTGAGGGCGTGCAGGACCTTGCGGGCGCCCGCTTGGGAGAGGGCGTAGCCCGCGCTGCACGTCGGGCCGCCGCTGAAGTGGACCCAGCGCGTGCGCGGCTCGCGCCGCAGGTCGCCGCCGATCCAGCTGCTGGTGTTGGCGGGCGGCGGCATGGTGGCGTCGTCGCGGAGGGCGTAGTAGGTGTAGCGCGCGGAGCCGACGTCGACGACTTCGTGGCCTGGGATGCGCTCGGGGAAGGTCTCGCCGCAGTGGCCGAGCCAGAGGAGGTCCCAGTCGTCGCCGTAGGGGGAGTGGGGGATTGATTGCGGTGGGATTGAAGTGGCATCGCCTGCGACGGCGGCGGCTGGCGCTGGGAGATTGTTGACCTGGAATACGGATTCCTGCTTGGCCATGCCCGTCAGAAGGCGCGCGCCGTCGGCTATGTCCATTAGCTGCTGCTTGAGGCGGACGTCCCAGTCCGCATCGTCTTCCAAGATGAGCGCGCTCGAGATGTTTTCCTCGACCATCCTATATCGTTCGTCGGGCATGTTAGCATATCACGTCTCAGATAGTACCTCCTATATACTTCTATGGTGGTTAGCAAGGGACTCCCACGTTCGAATGGCATTCATCTGGCTCCGCCACGACCCGATCCCGCCGTCCCGCCAGCCCTGCCGGTCCACGCCGAGCGGCAGCGCCTTGTCGGGCACGTCGGCACCGCGCAGGGCCCGGACCCAGTCGAGCTGGATGCCCGTCAGGGCGGCGACCAGGGACAGCGCGTCGCGCTTGTCGGTGCGGTCGGGGAGGTTGATGACGAAGACTTTCTCGAAGCCCAGCGTCGCGTTCTGGATGCGCGCGATGTCGGCCTCTTGGGCTTCATGATCTGGGGCGGCAGTCGGCTGCTGCTGCTGCTGCTGTTTGTTGGTTATGGGCGGGGATTGGCCAACCTCCAGCACGCCCGGGATGGAGCTGGGGAGCGTCGAGGTGATTGCCGGCAGGAGGCTGGCGACTGCCAGGATCACCAACGCGATGGTGGTCGTGCGCCCTAACTGCGGCCTCTTCGGTCCCGATGTTGCTTTCGAAGAGGCTGATAGCGAGGTATTTAGGACATCCCTCCCTACGAGCCAGGCCAGCACTATGGCCCAGAACCATGACGGTGGCTCCATCGTATAAGCTGTTCTCCAATAAATCGCAAAGAAGAATAAATCAGATGTAATCACTGTCAACTGACTAACACAAGAAACTTGGCGCCCGGCGGGTTTATGTGGTCGTTCGTCGCTTTGACATTTGCAAGCTCCGAGTCTGGCTCCGCCAGGGGTTTTGGGAGGAACCAACCTTCCCCCTGGCCGATTTGTCTCATCTCAAACCTGAAACACATTTCCCAATTCTAGAAGCGCCCGCGCACCAATCCGGGCAAAACGACAAAAAGTGAAGCACGATAGCCTCAATTGGGGGTATGAAAGCTTATCATGACGGTTATTGGGCCCACCACGATTGGGCATGTTCAATCTCAGCACCCGGTTCATCCTGTGTGTATGTCTTGCCCGAGAAGACCGACGATCCGATCGAAAGCGGCTCGATCAATTGATACTATATAACAATATATAGCACTGGACGATCTGAATCATCGAGTAGCTTAACGTGCATGACGTGATGTCAATCTTCGACTGTTCCAGGCCAGGTTGGTGGTTGCCGACAGCCAGACTTGGGGCTCTGGGCCGATGTAGGGGTCTCGTCCCCAAGGCCTGGGCGGATCTGCTGATCAACGAAAGTGCCATGGAATGTTCGCATTTTGCAACTGCATCCAATCGGCACAAAAGGGAATGCAGCAAAGAAACAGACCAGGGTATGGACGTATGCAATATGTATTCTTCACCTGAAGTTTATTGAAAATCAATCATCGCGTTCTCCCATCGTTTCCCCAATGCTGTCCATATAAAGGAAACCCACCCATACTCCCCTCTTCACTTATGCGCCGACACCAACTCCTCCAGCCTCTCCTGCTTCTCGCAAAAGATGTTGATGGCCTGGATGATCTTCTCCTCACTCTGCCCGTTGGCGCTGCGCGTAAACGCCAACCGCCACGCGCTCTCGTCGTCCAGGACGGCGCTGTAGTCTGCGAATGCGCTGTCGCTGGCGCTGCTGAAGACCGAGCCCGTGTCGCCCTCCCACGGGTTCGCCGGCGTCTCGGCCAGCTTCTTCAGCAGCGGCGGCGACACCGTGATGTGGTGCGCGCCGGCCAGCATCATGACCTCCTGGATCGACGTCAGGCTCGCGGGTAGCACCTGCGTCCGGCTGTCCGTCTTCTCGTAGTAGCGCTGGGCCGCGCCGCAAAAGTCGAAGGCCTTGTTCTCATCGACATAGCTACGAGGGGTTGTTCCCTGCACGATCAGCATAGAGTTCTATTGCAAATATGACCGACCACTTGAAAGCAAAGGGATGCGAGGTTGGGGAAGCATGTTGAGTTCTGGCTTACGTTTCATCGAAATGCACGCGCAGCTCGTTTATGTAGGGTGCAATGTAGGTGCACCCCGCATGCGAGGCGAGCGCCGCCTGCTCCAGGCAGAACATGGTGGTGGCCAGCGTGGCGATCCCTTGCTTTTCAAGTTCGCGGCATGCCTGCATCCCTTCCCACGTCGCCGGGATCTTGATGCACACCCTCTTGGCGTCATATTTGGGGTCCAGGTCCTTGAAGATGGCCACGATACCTGCAGCGCGACCGCCAAAGGGGCTTTTGTCAGTTATCTAGGTACTTACTCCGTGTGCATTGCTGTCGGGGTGAGGCTTGGGGGCAAACGATGGATGGATTCAAACACATACGCTTCGCGTTCTCGATGGTCTTGTCCTTGTTGTACGAGTACATGGGGTTCGTCTGGATGTGCGAGTAGCTCGTCAGGTAGGGGACGATGCGGAGCGCCAGCTTGACCATCATGACCTCGACCGCGAACTCCGCGAGGCCGACGCCCGCGTGCTGGGCGTGGTGCGACTGCGCATACGCCACGGCGCTGCTGATGAGCTCTGCATGAAGGGCGCCGCCGTTTGCATCGAGGCGGGCTAGTTCGCCATACGCAATGGCCTGATGATCCAGTCCCCAAACGTCAATTACATCTCTGCCAATGCAGTAGCTCGAGATGGGGGCAGCTGACCTGGTTGGAAGTGCAGTCGATGAAGGGACCTAGGTCTCGGGCCACTGCGGCAAAGGCTCAGCGCAAATACTCGGAATAGCCCCTGTCGTCGTAGCATGCATGCACTTACCTTCATGATCAAAGGTGTCGCAGTCGACCTTGGAATGGCTCCGGAGTACATCCAGCAACGTCTGTGTGCTCGACATGGTGCGGGAGAAGGGTGAAGTTAATTGGACAAACGTTGCAGCAAACCTCCGATACAGATACAGAGGGCGAAGAGATCAGAATGGTCAATGATTATGAAGACGAGGCTTGTGTCAATTGAATCGATATGTAAACTTGAAGACTACTTTGGTAAAATCGTTTCGTCAACATCACCAAGTGCTCCCGATTCTACCGAAGTCCACATGGTGATGCAGCGGAGTTTCCTAAAACGCATCAATCGCAGCGAGGACGGGAGGGGCAAAGATGGCGGGCGGGGGTTGGGCAACGAGTGCAAGTGACCACTTCTTTGGGCCAACAGGAGGTTGACATGATCAATTAAGGTTTGTACGTTTCTTGTTACACACGTGCGATTGTAAGGCAGCGACATGGACTTGACTTCTTTTCATGATGTCGGTTCTCGGGTGATCTCATTCGAAGTACATCAATGGCCGCATAACTCGACGAAGTAAGGCGAGATGAGATGAAGATCTGGAACCAGTATTTGAAACCCCTGCATGAACGGTTTATTCTTAGCAGCAAGCAGATGCCGCTGGAAGCTTGACCTTTAGCAAACAAGGGGCCAGTTCCCGTCCAATCATGGTTCCTGGGGGCCTAGGTGCCGTCTGGGGAGCGACGTTTCCGGGCCAGGGTCGCGAATGAGCCGAAGACACTGGAACGGGATGATTTACCCGGGAATATCTCTCTCATTCCCCAACTGTGAACCCCTCCACCCGGCAACGTCTCCAATCCAAACGTCCGTCTTCAGCGATTCAGAACCGACAGAGATTGACATCCAAGGATTTCAGTTGCAATTGACCGACCAGATATATGCATATACGGCGGGTGGCTAGGTCGAGGTCAAACATACCAGGATTGAGTGGAAGTCACCTGCTTAGCAAACAGCTCGAGTTCAATTACAGCGGGGCCTAGCTGCAGCAGAGCGGCAAACCCCAAACAACTTCCATCATCCTCAGTCGTCTGTCTGCTCCAATTGACCACCATCACAGCAACCTTGGCCGGTACACCATCGCCAAAAATTGACTTGTTCCTTAGTCTTTCCGCATTCGTTGATAAAGAAGAACGCCTTTTGTTCCAATCCGTTGCCATGGCCGCACCCGGTACCCAGGTGGGGCCTGAGGCGAGGAGGAAGGTAAGGAATGTGCTGAACCTGAGGACATACTTGGCCCCCGGAATGCTCAACTCGGCACCTTCAGGGTTGCCTTGCCAGGCGCGATAGATGGCCAGGCATCGTATTCAATAACCTCAAGTTCGCGGCATCTCTCGTCTTTGGTTGTCTGTCGTCTTTGTCCCTCTCATCTTCCTTTCTTTTATCCTTTCGGTTTCACTTCGTCCCACCTTCCCTTCCCCTTCTCTCTTCTACCATCGCCGCCCGGTATTGTGCGAATGGAGCAGCCGCACTCGACTGACGACTGAAAAATCTGGGAGGTAATTAAATAATGATAACGCCTTTTGTGGCGCTGAGATCACATAGCAGACGAAACTCAACCCACGCCATGTTCGCCCCCCAGAACAGCCAGCCCGCTGGCGACGATGATGAAAACACCAACCAGGCTCTACACTACAAGCTCGCTCCGGGAACCATCCCCCGCCAATCCTGGTCTACCAAAATGTCCCCCTGGAGGACCGCTCGCGTCTCGACATCACTCCCGCCGATCCCAAGTGGAAAGAGATGCTCGCCTACTTCAACACCCTCCTAAACACCCCCGGCGTCACCTTGGACCAGATTCTCAAGGACCACTTTACCGCGCATGAGCTTTGCAAGTTCGTGCCAACCAAGCTCGAGCCCCACGCCAAGTGGCAGCAGCAGGATACCGAGCTGTTCAGGAGGACGCTCGAGACAAGGTTCAAGGGCGTGCTGCCTACTCTTGCCATGAAGATAACCATGCTCTACTTTGGCTGCCCGGTGGCCCCCATGAAATTCGGGGAAACCAGTACGTGACTTCGGCCGACTTGACCGAGCCCCAGGAGGAGATTCACATCGAGCGGGACCCCCTAGCCTTCCTGGGGGGCTACAAGGAGAGGTGCTACGGCCTCCCACCCACCGGTATGTTTCCCCAGCAGCAAAGGATACTTCATGAACCAATTGGCGGCTAACCCTTTCATAGAAGTCACTTTTATTCCCATCGGTACTCCTTCCACGGAGGAGGGCGCTTACTCCCCCAGTATGCGTGGTGGCTTCCTGGAGGATGAAGACATGGAACTCGTCGAGTCCCAATCCCAATGCGATGAAGACATGGACTCGCCATCACAAGACGGTCCTGCCGCAGAGCTCGGTCTCCCGCGGAGGGAGTGGCTCGGCAGCAAGGTACATATGCACAGACCAAACCATCGAAGTGAACGGTACTGACATACAAAGCAGTTTCACAATGTATAGTCGTCAGGGTCAGGCTGATGTGTCAGAAGGGTACAACGGCCTCGCCCAGGGGGTAACCCGACTTTTATCGCTTGATGTCGATGAGCGAAAACGAGATGTCCAACTCGTCTTCACCATTATCGGGTCCAGATCTGGGCGTTGCGAAGTAAAAGCCACTGTTCATGCGCCTATCGGAGATCATCCTGATGGCGCGGAAGGCCCTCTGAGTGATATCTTGGAGCGCATTCAATGCGAGGAGCGCCCGCTTGTGTTTGTCCGTAGGGAATCGGACGTTGCCCCGACTACCTTTGAGCCCAAGCCTTTGGATGGTGGCATCGCCACGATTACCTACAGGGATGACGATGACCTGGAGCGGAAGGGGTATCTGCGAACCGCTAGGCGGCCCAACCTGAACCACAGCGTCACCCATTATGCCACCAGCTACCAACATACTATCAATGCCCTTATAGGCTCGCACCATCAATGGATCACGTTTCCTGACGTGCCAGGTCCCGCCGGACCTGTAAGGCTCTACAGCTGTGAAGATATACCCCAGCAGTTGATTTCCAACATCGCAACCCACACCTATTGCGGCATCAATGCAATCGTCGAGCGTATTGATCCCAACATTGTGCCTGTTATCCTCCCCGACAGCCAAAGCCACTACACATCAAACGCCATTGAGTTATATAGGCAAAACCTCGGGGATCTCGAGGCACTGAACCGCGTCGTCGAGCACACCCTGTCTCGTCTGCCCGGTCGGAGGAAGATCGCCGATGGGCTCCACGTATATTTCCCTGGAGAGGACTTCCAGAACAGCAATCGTGGCGGGTACGTCTTTATCGGACTTATGGACGGTAGAGCCACCGAAGATGGTTTCAATGCGTGGCAAAAATATATCCAGCCGTCGAGATTCTCCAACCCGAAGGGTGCCTCCCTCGTCGTTCAACCATGGTTCGAGATCTACATCATATCGGCGCCTCAATCCATGCAGTCGGTTCCAGGTTACCAGACCTTAAACGTTCGTCTTATCGAGTGCAACCTACAGTTGTTCAAGATGCGGGTCGCGAAGGATTTGTACCCTGGCAACTATGACCCTGACAACAAGGAGCACACGCTCATTCTCGAGGACGAGATTCGCAGCTCCCGCCACGTCATTACGCATGAAAGCAACGAGGATGACTGGCAGCGTATTCTTCGTCGGCTCATGTGCCAGAATCTTGAGGTTACCTTGAAAACCAAGGACCGGGACGCCAGATGGAGTAAGTCTTGATTTGATTTTCATGACACTCAAGTTTGACCCGAAATGCGTGCTGATTCTCACAAACAGATGTCGACGAGAACTCCTACTGGGGTCCAAGCTACTATCGAGCGCAATTAAACTACATCCCATCTGGTAACCCGGACGTCGGGAACGCCAACAACTCGACGAAGAGCAGCAACCTGGGATTCAACCGTTCTAACGTTGGCTCTACTAACGGGTCTGTCAAGACGTTTGGAACTTCAAGGAGCCAAGAGATTGCCGATTCGCTCTACAAAACCTATTCATCGCGACTCAACGATTTCATAGACATGAAGGGATCGGACAACAGTATGCGAGATCTGACGCACTGGGACACACCAAGCATCTTCACCAACCCGGCGAAGCCGGTGATGCCTCTCCATGCTCCGCCTTTGGAGTCAGTGATCAGGACCGGCCCTGACGTCCCCGCCATCACCTTGGGCATGAGGACCGCAACGGAGACGGCTCGCCTGGAGCGCGAGGTCCACACCCTGCGTGGTCAGCTGCTGGACAGGATCCGGGACTGCCCCTATATTGACTGCGACAAGCGCTTCAGCTACATGGACATGATCGGATTCGAAAGGCATATCAAGTACGAGCACAAGGTCCTTCAATGCGCCTTCTGCATCGCTTTCAAGCCCCCAACGGCTGCGATGTCGACATTGACCCATCCTTGATGTACATGGACCGGGAGCAGATACTCCTGCACATTGCGCATGAGCACGCCGATCACCTCAAGATGTTCGTTGGTGTCCCCCCAGGGCAAGGGGCCGACGGCTTGGGAGCAGGCGACCCCGGAGCAAAAGACGAAGGCGAAGACCCAAATGATCCTGTTCCCCTTTTGTGCGCACTGCGGCCGCAAAGAGATTGAGCTGAATGACCCGGAGGACCTGTTCCACCACCACCTGACTTGCCGGGGCAGCAATGCCGGGAGCAGGCAGGATCTCAAGCCCTCGCCCTTCTGCAAGGTATGCGGAGAGCAGGCCACCGCCGACTCCTCTGGACAGCTTCAGTGTACAAACCCTTCGTGCAAATCGCACGAAAAGAATGCCACGTACGACGAGGACTACTGCGACAAGTGCGGGTTTAACCTCTCCGGGTGTTCCCAGGCGTACAGGATCCTGCACGACCACTGGTGCAGGGCGTTACCCGGCGGCCCCTGGAACGGAACCAAGGGCTTCTGCCCCTTCTGTGGCATCTCCTTCCAAGGCCTTGATCACGAAGAGAGGGAGCAGCACGTCTGGGATTGCAGCGAGCGGCCATCGCCAAAACCAACAAAGTGCCCCATCTGCGTCAATGAACGGGGCTCTGGTTCTTCGACGACGCCGCTGTACACCCCCAAGAGGTCCAGCAGCATCTCGAGACGGTTCACGGCAACTCGACCCAGTGCCCGTGGTGCAAGCAGTACCTGGTGGGCAAGGCGACCAACACGGAGTATTCGGACCCTGGCAAGCATTACCACTTTTTCCACCACATGGGCCAGGTGCCGAAGCGCGTGCAGCCTCAAGTTGGGGTCGATGTCGGAAATGAGGAGATAGGGGTGGACTTGAACGTCGGCCCCGACTCTCGGTGCCCCTACTGGAGCGAGTGCGGCGCCCGCACAAGCGACATGACCAACGCCCAGTGGAACAAGCACATGGAGAATTGCCACTCGGCCAACAACTTCTACCCGAACGGCATGCCGGACTCGATCCATAGCGCCCCGCCGACGAACTACGGGAAGACCATCCCGGGAATGTTGGCGGCGTATCCGGCACGGGCGGGGGGCATGTAGGTGGCAGCGGCACCGGCGTTGGCATCGCGGGGTCGCACACCGGGTGGGCCAGTTCTAGTTCTAGCACCGGCACCAGCAACCAGCAGCATCCTCATCGCCACTCGCCGCATCTTCCTTCAACTACCCAGTTTGCTGATTCTTTTGTTCCTACTGGTACTGCTACGGGCACGGCTCCGGGGACGGGGGAGGGGACGGGGATAGGGAGCACCAACAGCATCCATGAGCATCCTTATCACTACTCTCCTGCTACACATCATACTGATCCACACCATACTGGCACACACCACTCTGGTTCACACCACTCTCCCCCACATCATACTGCTCCTTCTTTCACTTCTACGGAGACGGGGTCGTGGCCCGGGAGCAACACTGGTAGCTTGGATTTTCCTTACCGCTATTCACCTCCTACTTATACTAGTCCTACCTTTACTGCTACAGGGACGGGGACGGGGAGTAACACTGGTAACTTGAAGCAACCTCACCACCATTCACCTCCTCACACTGCCCCTTCTTTCACTTCCACGGAGACGGGCACGGGCACGGGGAGCAATACTGGTAGCGTAAAGCATCCTCACCACCACTCACCTCCTCCTCATACTGATCCTACTTTTCCCACTACGGGGACGGGCACGGGGAACAACGGAGGTGGCTTGAAGCGTCCTTACCACCATTCTCCTCCTCCTTCACATCATACTGTTTCTACTACTTCTACTTCTAGTGCGACGGGAGCGAAGACGGGAAATAGCAACGGCAGCATCATATTCAACCCGGAGAACTGGGGCGGCCCGATCATTGACAACAAGAGCGATTCGTCGTCGTCTGAATCGGACCACAAGCGTCCCAGGATCACGTGGGAGTCGGACCCGGACAACACGGAGTACATACCGTCCCAGGAGATAGAGGAACCTCCGGAGGAGTACATGGACACCCGGCTTCACTCGGATTCGGCGGAGAACTTGGAACTGCTGCTGCAGGAACGGGGAGAGGATTATGTACCTGGTCCTGGAGGATACACCCTCGGCTCCGTCTACGGATACGGGTATGGACATGGACATGGACATGGATATGGACACGGGCATGGTACCGGCACGGGCACGGGCAATGTCAATACCGAAGAATCGCTTTTTTAAGATCATTGGACAGATAACGGAAAAGGAGCGACAGCCTCCTACTCCTGGACAACTCCCATCCAAAGATCCTGAAAGATGGCCCTGGGGAACGAAGTGGGCTCCACTGCTAAGGCATCTGGGCATCACTGCCAAGCCTAACAAGAGGCATGAGCAACTGATGGAACAGCTGCGCCAGGAAATCGAGGCCCAACCCCCTGACAAGGGAAAGCAGTACCGAATAGTACAAGAGCTGCGCAGGATTGCCGAGGCCCCATCCCCCCACTGAGTCTGGGACAACGCCGGTGTCGCCCGTAACGAAAAGGCCGATTCCACCCGTAGCGAAACATCCGGTGCCACCCGTAGCGAAAAGGCCGGTGTCGTCTGGAGTGACGGACCCGACATCGCCTGGAGTGACGGAACGTCCGCCCGGGATCCCATATATCGCCAAGGTCACGCCCATAATCCGGCCGCAGCATGCATTGGAGAAACAGCATTATACAAAAAGACGCGTTGACAGTAGAGGAAATGAATGCGGCAACACTCGCAAGATACGGCCCTCGGGGCCCCGGGATCCCGTATATCTCCAAGATCACGCCCATCAAACGGCCAGACCTTCATGGGCCACCATTGCCCACGGCGCTGGCGA
This sequence comes from Apiospora hydei, assembly GCF_038363865.1. Classification (NCBI taxonomy): domain Eukaryota; kingdom Fungi; phylum Ascomycota; class Sordariomycetes; order Amphisphaeriales; family Apiosporaceae; genus Apiospora; species Apiospora hydei. The sequence goes on along the minus strand of NW_027117366.1, from coordinate 4,152,479 downwards.
CGAGCATCGAAGAGGAGGAAGAGGCCACGCCGACGACGGCGGCGACGACGACCGGGACGCGCACCTCGCCGCGCAAGGTCCACCCCACGGCTAGGAAGCTGGAGAGCGAGGCCGCGACGGCGGTGACCAAGACCACGACCACCGGCAGGGCTCCTAGTGGGCGCCGGGGCCAGACGCCGGCCAAGTCGCCGACGAAGTCTACTGCCAGCGGCACGACCAGAACGACGCGGTCGGTGTCGCAGGCTATGGAGGAGGCGCCGGCGCTGCCGACGCCTTCGGAGCAGGAGCCTCCCACGCCGAGAACGCGTCGGGCGCCGTCGCCTGCTAAGAGAGGACGGGCGCGGAAGTGAGGAAGCGTAGGAGATGCGATATAAGACGTAGGAGGGTTGACTTCACAGCTCCTCGATCACCAACAAGATCACCACATCATTCTTTTATTTATTCGGTTATTCCTTCTTTATATCTCACTGGTGGATTTCCTATGTCTCCTTCAACACTCGTTTTTATGGGCTGGGGTCACAGTCACGATGGTGGGATTGGGAGAGGTGTATTATTTACCGGAAGGGGAAGCTGGACTGGGACTAGGACTGGGACTGGGACTGGACGCGACGGATTTGGGGATGATTTACTGTTACGGGTTTTGCTGTCTTTAGATAGGTTATGTAGCTTAATAATTGACGTGCGACTCCTCTACGATTAATCTTTGCATGATATCAAACTTGACGAGGTGCAATAAGAGAGTGTGAGATGCGACGCGTACAGGTCGGAGTTATCGGCTGATCCGAGATGGCTGGTGGCGCCGCGCACGTATGCATGCCTGAAATTGGGAGCGCCTCCCTCGGATATGAGATTCAGAAATCCGAGGTAGGTTCATTGCGTGGAGGGTCAGCTTACGCCCAATTGCTGATTTGCGGGACGTGATGTAATTGCGCAGTGTATGCAGTGCAGCAAACGAATGAGGTTGGAATTGGATTTTCGGGCAACGGGTTTTCCCACGGGACAAGCCGTCTTCAAGCGAGAGCTCGGCCGTCCCTGAAAATGCTGTGTTTTAGGTTGATGCTGATTGGTCGGGATGCGTCGGTTGGTAATTCGACATCGCTGATTGGCCAGCCCTCGAGCCACTACAACCCCTGTCTGCAGAAGCTCGGCCGGGACCAAGTCCTTGGTGCTTCGGCGTCGGTGTAAGTTTAGATATGGAAACGCCTATATAGGGGCCATTGCATTGCACTGTTCGATCAAGTCATTTGCTTTCATCCCATACCATCTGTCATCCCAAAGTTCAAGTTTGCCCAACAAAGCATCCATATTGCCTGACGCAAACATATCGTCCCAAACAACGACAATAACACCCACCACCTGCCCAGCAACAAAGCTCCATTTAACACCGCCGGGACCTCTGCTCGGACCAAGCAACGCATTATCATCAAAGGCTGCAAATTTTTCGGTCTGTAAGCCCAACCAAACTTTCGGATTGGACACCTACGCGCCGCATCCGGGCCATCAAACCACATCATCACACCACACAATGACTTCCCAACCCCGGAATCCGCCGGCCTCGTACGGCAGCACCCAGCAAAGCCACCACCATCACCACACATCCACCAAGCCCACATCAGACGACGATGTGGAATCGCTCGCCCCCTGCTGAACAGCAAGCAAAAGCAGCACAGCAACGACGAGCACCACACCAACAACGGCGACGTCCTGCGCGACATCATCATCGGCTTCGCGGACGGCCTGACCGTGCCCTTTGCCCTGACGGCGGGCCTGTCCAGCTTCGGCGACACCCGATTAGTGGTCGCCGGCGGCCTCGCCGAGCTCTTCTCGGGCGCCATCAGCATGGGCCTGGGCGCGTACCTGGCGGCGGCGACGGAGCTGGAGCACTACCGCAGCGAGGAGGCGCGGGAGCGGGACGAGGTCGTGCGCAAGCCTGAGGCGGAGCGGCAGGAGATCTTCGACATCCTGGGCGGGTACGGCATCTCGCGGCGGGCGGCGGAGCCGCTGGTCGAGGAGCTGGCGCGCGGGGACCCGGAGGAGTGGGTGCGGTTCATGATGGACTTTGAATTAAGGCTGGAGAAGCCGGACGCGAATCGGGCGTGGATCTCCGCCGTGACGATGGGGCTGAGCTACTTTGTGGGCGGGCTGGTGCCCATGATCCCGTATTTCCTGATGGCGAAGGCGTCGGAGGCGCTGCTGGTGTCGGTGGGCATCACGGTCGTGATCCTGCTGGTGTTTGGGTACATCAAGAACTGGGTCACGATCCGGAACACGCGGGCCGGGGTCCGGGGGGCGCTGCAGACGTTGCTGATTGGGGCGCTCGCGGCGGGGACGAGTTATGGGATTGTTAGGGCGTTGAATTGAGGGAGAGGAGAAAGAAAGAAAGAGCGGAGATGCCTGGGCTCAGTACGGGGAAGAAAAATGCAGAGGCCGTCTTCTCGTAGACGATGGAATGCAAAAGTTAGTTTACTTGGGTTGTTGCATGGCGTTAGATATATTACCCCCCCTTTTTGCTAGACTCTCTTCCAACATACAGCGTAGAGAGTAGTTATACATTGAGCGTTTCAGGCTTTCGATGAAAGGCAAACACCTGTTTCCCTCCATGTGATCAATGATAGAGCCTGTATGGTATGTTCTTCTTCCGGTTGTCTTTGCCGAATCGGGCAGCCCACGCGTCCTGGCCTTGTGTAGTTGGATTTAGGTCGTTGTAACATTTTCCAACCCGAATTCTTTGGAAGACTTCCGATGGCTGCTGATTTGCAATCCACTACCAGGGTCACGCTTGCTTCTGACCACATTCCGATGACGGCGTGTCTGCCTGGAAGGGGTTGTAACAAGCCGCCTCCTCCTCCTGTTCACCGGAAAGAAGCCTAGGTCAAGAAAGGGGTGGCAAGCCGGATAAACGCCGCCCGTACGGATCCTCCGTGCACGATGGAAGAGCGGGCAGAATAGGTACACTAATCAAAGCAAATTGAAGCCTTTGCACTGCCATTTTTGCCGACTACATTGCACGTATTGCCACTATCGCCGGCTTTGCTGCACGTATTGCCATCGCGGCCGACTCAACTGCACGTATTGCCATTGTCACCTGTTATGGGCCAAACCGGAGGAAGATACTGTATAGGTACCCTAACTGTGATGTTGTAGCCTAGAAAAATGAAACACCCCTTTTGACCGGCCACTGTACTGATATATACATCAGAGAACGAAGAGCCGGTACGTAACTCCTAATAATACCTGCTGACTCTGCGCCTGCCGCCTTTGCACCGGTTGCGCCTGCTCCCTCTGCCCCTGCCCACTGCACCTGCCGACCCTGCGCCTACTTCCAGTACACCTGCTCCCAGCTCACTTGCTCCCACTGTCACTTACTCCCGCCATCACCCACAACCGCTGTCACCCAAGCCATCGTCACCCAAAACCATCGTCATCCGAAACCATCGTGATTCAAAACCATAGTCGTCCAAAACCACCGTCGCCCACAAGTACTGTCACCTACTGCCTATCCCAATCCACGGCCATCGCCGTTTTCGATCATCATGTGCACAGTCGATGTTCATCTGTACCTCTGCGGCAATTGCTTCAAACTCGTGGGACGAATCCAAAACGAGGCCACATTCGTCGCATGCGACCACAAAGACAACTACATGCCGGGATGCCCCAACTACGTACCGAATATTACGACCCATTCAGAGGGAGATCTCTGTGGTGGCTGCGCGCGCAGGATACAGGAGGAACAAGCCCGGGAGGAGGAGGCCAACAGGGAATAGGAGGCCGGCCACGTCCGCGTGCATTGGCAGGGGAGGGCGGAGGGCGGATGAGGGGGCTTCTCAAGGTGTTTACATACGCGGTGCCTTGATCAAGTAACCGCAGCAGAACTCGGAGGGATGCAGATGCAGATGCAGAGGCAGATATGCATATGGAGTTGGCATTCGTTTTGATATTGTTCAGGAAGCTCGGATCGGTCTGGCATCGGACCATCCAGCCGGGCTGGGGAGGTTCGGGCTACATTTGGGCTTGGGGGTTCTTTCCTTCTGCCTGTATTCCAGAACAGTCTTGACATGGGTTAATGGAACGTGATTTTCACTTTTATCCACAAGGGGCGGTTTAGTCTTACACAGCTAGTTACCTCATAGTTTGGATTCTGCCAGTATCTTCTCATCAGGGGTTGTTGGATTTAGCATTCCGCATCTGGGTGTCGATAGCTAATAGAAATCTATTGCCTTATTACAAAAATAGGATCGGATTTGCCGTGCAGTCTCCTATTGCCTTGTATGTCTTCTGAACGCGACTTACCGCCCTTTCGAAAGTTTACTGTGACACAACGAAGGCTGTCGCAAGATAAGAAACGACCATATTTCCCAAAACACTGCACGGCAATGGACGAATACTCTGTACCCCTTTATGCCCAACTACATCAGGCCTGTTTGGCTACAGTAGAGAGAGCTCAATGGGTGTGTAAAACATCTAGCAGACCTGGACTTCAATGTTGCGGTCCTTTAGCTGCCCATGTTGCGTAAAGGAGGGGCTGCTTGTGTATGTGCACCTCTAATATGTTACGCAACAAGCCAAGATCACTAGGTGAAACAAAGGGTCACATGGATGGTGAGGTCAACTATCTCCCTGCAGAGACCATGGTGGACAAAATGGAAATCTTGATCGGCGAACCAGCATGCAGCACCCGTGGCCGCCGAAGAGATCTTTCTTCACGGACTCCTTGATGGGCTTTACCCCTTTCCGACGCTCGTTATATTATCATAGTTTCTGTTTTGGGTACCCGTCAATCCAAGTTTGCACCGATGTGGGCGACTTGACAAATGCCGTTCCCATGTTCTACCCCTGGCTGGCCATGGGAAGATCGAATAGATGGACCTGAGGTGTGGGAAAGTTGGCAATGCCATGCATTTCCATCCCAGGAATGGGGTGCCTCGCCTGATGTCCGAGGGCTACGGCAGTTCGTAGCGAACTATCTGGACCAGACCCACGGGGCGAGGATGCTATATTCATTCATGCACTCTTACCAGCCGTACTGATTCGTAAAATAATTGATTTGGTCCTAGTCCCCGAGAACGGGTTTGCTTCTGCCCTTGTCGAGCTCACGGGGCAAGAGGGTTCATCTCTTGACACGTCAATGACGGGAAGCCGCAGCCACTCACCACTCCCACCTTCTGTACCCCTGGGCTCAAGCTGGGATTCTTCCCGGCGGACATTGACTTTAACGAAACATCAAACAGGGGGTGGGGACTTAGACAGGAGGAGAGACCACTAAAATCTGACCCCGAGATCTTCGGTATAACGATTGGCATCATGGCTGGATTCGAATCAGTGTTCCTTGGCGCAACTTGCTATTGCCCTCGGCGCACCAAGCACTACGCTACATGGCTCTCTGATTGGTGACGAATACACGGAGATGCCAGGGGACCCTCTAACATCACCTTATATCGCCAGTTTCTACTATTGTAGGCTTGGCCTAACTATCATGGGTACTCTTTGTATTACCATATCCAAGTCGCGCCTCCCCGACATATTGATTGACCAAGACAGGACCGACCTATGGTATCTCCGAAGCCACTTTCATTAGCTTACACTTCGATATCGACCGCCTAAGACGTATTAGTTCGATGCAGCACGGATGCATATGCGTGATTTTCGGTTCTGTCAAAGAAAGGCAGCGTTGCGGGCCGGACTGAGTGTTAGCGGCCAATTGCCCCTTTGAGGCCGTCATTCCTGGACGACACCCTAGGAGCCTTTCTAAGGAACTCCCAATTAGGAATTACGAGAACATAATCCATGACAAGAACTATTCATTACGTATTGAACTTGAACACTTAGCAAATAGAGAAAAACAAATGTAATAACCGCAAAGGCTATACGCAAACAGATCGGTCCAAGTTGATGCGTGCGGTAATTAATGAGTGAGCTCAGTGGCTTTCAACAAAGACAACCAAAGGAGCCTTACATCTGCACAAATCGCAAGATCTTCCGGATGCAGCTTGAACTATGAACTCCACGTATGATATCCACGATCCCACGGTCGAGAAAATAGGCATATAAGCCCCGGCAATCACCCCATCCTCATCGAAATTTTCTTTCCTTCCTCATCGCACTCATCTCATCATCGAGTAACACTCATCTTCACTGACAAAACATCCTACGGAACGCCATTACCAACCTTCCTACCGCCAACTTCCCTCGTCAACTATCTCATCACTTCCACCCTTCTTCGTAAACTCGATCTACCGCAACCACCGTCACCATGTGCACCGTGATCATTGATGTCTACTGCTGCCGGTATTGCCATCGCGAAGTAGAACCTCGGACCCGCCGGGAGCCCTCATGGGTTGCTTGCGATGGACCGGAGAACTACTCGCACTTGTGCCCAAACTACCGACCAGAGGCTAAAAAGCACTATCAGCACGTGTGCCGTGATGGCACCGGTTGCCAGACCGAGTTCTCCAAGATGCACTACGGTGCACGGAAGTGAGTAGCTTCAGAAACTCACCCGCTTACTTAACCGTTTGCGCTTGACGCTCTCTTGCCATTTAGCTGATGACTAGCTGGTCATACGGGATCACCGGTACCCGCCTTCCGGATATTTGTTGCTGCAGAGAGCTATGTATCTTATAACCATGTTTTACCTCTAGCTCAGGGGAATGCGATGACCTATTTTCGTTCTTACTAAAACGTCATAGGTGTCCCCGTTTGTTGCTAGGTACTAACCCTACCCCCATAGCAGTGTCTTTGCATTTGTCGCATTATCCTCGGACCTCCTTACCGGAGACGTCCTTGAGTATTCTCATGCTGGCATTGCTATTGATGAGCAGATGCTTTAAGTAGGAATTCTCTCCTAACCGAGATATGAATACACTCTTTGGGCGATACATACAGTCTTTACGCATACCATGATCATGTGACATTTAATCGAGTGACTATAATAATTTGTGACGTAATAATATTTGATAAGTAATATCGAGCTGCCAGGAGCTGCATATTGGAAATATATACTCTATGATAACCTCATTGTGGTTGCTTTTCTAGTGGCCCTACTACTACAAATGGTTCCCGTTACTCGTGTGGTTGGAAGCAGAGTGATGCCAAGGCCGTAGGGGGTACTCGAAGTGACCAATCAGCAGCAGCCCATGATGCCCAATCCAGCAATTAAGCACGCGCCACCCCCTGTAGAAGGCCAGCTATTACTTCGCTACTGTCAGCTCTCCCAGTAAGGGAGGTATTATCATATTACCAAGTCACAACGTAGGTGACAGCCCACGGGAAAACAACATAAGGTCACATCTCCCAGAATGGTATTCCTCCTATTTAAACACCCATCTCATGTACAACGGAAAGTACGCTGTAAAAACCGAGACCAACAGTCCTGAGAGGATCAATGCCCTCAGTCGCTCAATCCCACCAAAGCAGCATTCCTCAAGTTTTCCTCCTTGAACGTTCCGGTAAAGTTGACTGTTTGATACTTGGCCGACGCAAGCTGCTTCTTCAAATTAGAAGTCCAGTCGCAATGGTATTTCTGGAGCCTTTCCGGAATCGTCTCACTGAAGCCAGACAATATGATCTGGCCTAGTTGTCTGTCGACTGTCACTACACTTGACATGTTCTCGGGATCCGGAAGAGGCCACCAATTCAACTCGCCGAGCTGCTGTAAGAGAGACCCCAAAGCCAAGCGCTCGCAAAGCTTTTCGTGCTTCTTGTTGCTGCTATGGTGAGGCATTTCTCAAAAGAACTCAAACCCTTCCCATGTAGTAGCTTTTGTATGAAATCATCCAGCGCTTTATGGATTCTTTTCAGGGTCCCCAGTCGATGCTTTTGTAAAACCACTGTCAAAGAGGTAAGTTTTGGTAGGCTTGTGACGAGATGAGTCAACCAAGACAATAACTTACCCATGGAAGTTTCAGAAAAACGTGTATCTAGAGATTCAAGGTCGGTACCATTGATATGCAGGTGGCCGTTCATGATGGTACTGTTGTTGGTGACGTGATTGACTACTCTGGTCAACAGGACTTCATCGCCAAGACCACGGCCTATCCAGAAGGCTTGGATAAGAGTCTTCGCGTCGGTGCCTGATGTAAGAGGGAATTGTAGTGGCGCCACAGGAAAGTCACCGGTGACCCAAGACTTGGCCCTAATCTTCAGCAAGGAGAGCATTTGGAGCCTTTTTGCCATGGAGACGATCTCGTACACTTCCTGAAAGGTCTGTCCAACGGGAACCTGGCTGAGTTCTGCATGGGCGACAAGCAAGAGGAACTTCATTCCGGTCGGCGAGCCGTCTGGTAGGTGTTCAGTCCAACCTGCTTCAGAAGTACCCGGCTTGTGGTTGTCACTCTTGGGGTCGAATTTAGTCTTGAGGACGGGGGAGGCGCGCATCAGGGCCCGGTGGTCGGCGCGAAATGCAACTGCCTTCTCGACAGAGAAGAATGACGTGGCCGATCCTACAAGATCAGCGCCAACAACGAGGACTAGATCGCCATCGGGATCGATGTTAATGATGTTGTCCAAGGGTGCGTCCCTTGAAGGGTCAGCATGTGAGCCTATTGAGGCGGAAAATACGCTTCTTGCAACAGAAATGAAGCGATCTACTTGTATGGATTTGATGATCAAAAGGAATGGACTTTTTTACTTACGAGCTGATCTCCTCGGCCTTGCGTTTCTCGCCAGGCTGGGGGGAAGACGCCATCTTGTGAGCTTGTTGTTCCAGGACAGATGTGGTTCTGGGAAAATCTGCAAGGTAATTGTAGCTTGTGGGAATGATGCAGGTTTGTGGTTTTTGTTTGGTGGAAAGGCGCGTCAGTACGTGCCTGTATTATTTCCCCACCTTGTCAAGCGGATAAGGTGTGGTAGGGTCTTTGAGTACCAAGGCAACAAACCAAGCACCTTGCAGAATTAACAAGCTGGAGTACTGGCAACTGACTGAGAAATTTCTGCCAGATAGTTGCCTGAGGCAGTTCCAAGACCTGGTGCGGCTGCTTCGTATCTTGGATGGTGCTGTTGCCAACTTTCCCTTTGCTAGCAAGCCCAAACGTACCACGTGCCAACTGCAGCAACGGTGGTCGACGTTCAATTTGTTGTACCACCAGCATAAACCCAAAAGTTGTGCTCTTGCTGAATCTGTGTTTATGAGCTCGTGCCCGAATTCTAGATTTAATCGGTGATAGTGTAATGCCTGGTAGTCATGAAACAATCGCCTTTCAACGGGACAAATGGCAATATCATGGCATTTGAATCAACGAAGCTTCTCAGTGTGGCGGCAAGTTTCTGCCTGATATTGAGCAGCCCCGATTGCCATTCAACCCTCCATCCAGCAGAAAATCCGACTGTCCATTTAGATATGATCAGGTTCAAGTCTCAAGGCCCGTTGTTCCCCAGCACCTACATCAGCCCTCACCCAGTCAGGTTTACCTACGACGCCATTTCTCATGGCGCGTTGTAGGAGCACAGAACCAGGTCGAGTGTGCCAATCTGACATTAACGAGACTGGTATCCATGGATGTGGTGTGCAACTCAAGGTTCTCTCAGGACTCACCACTCTGCTCTTCGTACATATCACAAAAGGAATTACACATATCTAACACACTAAAGTATCGTACAAGATGGTTCTCAAGAATTTATTGATGCAACAGCTGTTTGGTTCCTTTGCCAAAAGCCTCGCAATGGAGTCCTCCTTAGCTCATATCCGTCTCAGTCATTTTTCCCCGTATCATGCCAATGTCCGCTTGTACTCAAGAAACCTGGAGATGTCTCAACCCTCTCACCCTCCCTTTAGCTAAGGCATGTTCCTCAAGGAGAATCCTCGGTGGGTGCAGCTGCTGGTGCTGCTTCCACCACTAGCGACGCGATCGTCGGAGGGCGATGCGCTCACGCTCCTCCGATTCAATGCAGGCCTTGCAGTCGTAGTCTTGATGGTAGATATAGATAGGCTCGAACTGGGGACAGTCGGGGTTGTACGAGGCGCCGACAGTGCAGAGCGTCCAGCTGTTTTGGCGCTCGACGGTCTCGATCCAGGCGTTGCACTTGCCGCAGTGCCATTGGTCGTAGATGACTTTACACATGGTGTCGGTGGTCGGGTCGAAGGACGACGAGGTTGGATGTTGGTTCTTGATTGGTTATTCTTGAGGGATGACAGCCTGGTTTCTGATGAGTTCGGGAATCCGATTGGTGCTTCGCTGGGTCTTGGTTCGGTTGACTTATCTTATTTGCTTGTCGGTATGATGCAGATGACTCGAGGTTGGGTCTCCTTGAGAAGAGGGAATCAATGTGTGATGTCGATGGGCTCGTGTCGAGTCAGAAGATGTTTCTGGTTGTCGTTGAGATGCAATTGTTTTCTCGGTTGATGCTACTATGCTGCAGTGACGAGAAAGGTCTGAGACTTGATGATCAGTTAGGTGGTCTTTTTTTTTTTTACGCATGCTTGGATGTGATGCTGTGTTCAATGTAGCAGGATGGTACATTGGCGGGAGGCGTTTATTCTAGAGGATGTTCACACGGCATTCCCACCTCCTCATAACGGACCTGGAACATAGCTTATATGTCCAGATGGAGCCTTGTTATGCCTCCTGGGTTTATCTGCACTTATACATCACCGTAGATGGCTAGGAGGAAGATGCCAAATATTGAAATATTTAACCAGACTTACCTTTTTAGCTATTTACGTACTTAAATGCTTCCTCCCCAACAGGGATGATTGGTAGGAGAACCAGTGTAAAAGTTTTAATGGATCTAGTTCGGCTATCTAGGCGATATTCGTTGTTCCTGTTGTCGAAATATAAGTTTTTCAGTTGGAGCCTTTGTTGTACTATGAGGAGAGAAGTAAAAGTCGGTAGCTAGTGCCCTTATAGACATCCTTTTATAGGAATCCTTTCTGGCCTTATACTTATGCTGATACAGATCGGTGTATAACATGACATTGTCCCCAGCATGTTAGCACGTTATGTTAGTACTAATTGTATATACCCGCAACATGTTTACAGCTTGACACGCATATTGATTATGGGGTGGTCTACTCAGGATGGGATGATGGGACTTGTACAATCTTCAGTCATACCTATCATTATCCGCTTGGCGAATGATGCCCGACCGTACATGAAGCCGGAGGTCGTGATTCTACAAAACAGAAGCCCAAAATCTTGCATTCAATGGCTGAGAATAAATGGCCGAGTCAAGCAGCAAGCTAGTGGTACTATCAAGGAGTGTGGGACCATTAATAACAGGGAGGATCGTCATACCTGACCTCTGTCTTCCCTTCGCTGCGCAGCTTGGTATCGGCCTTGAATTATTTAATCCGCAACCCCTCACCCGATGTAGTCATGACTACACTCCCCTTGGCGAAAAGAAGGGGAAAACTGGCCAGTTCACTTCAGCCTGGGCTGATTCTCTGGAAGTCCGGCGGCTATCAAGCCAACAGAAACCCCGGACCAAAATAAGCTGACAGCAGGGTTAGCGCTAGTATGCACCCTCTTATGCACTTATTTCATTTAGAGACTGGAAAGATTCGGTGAGGGAGGTCTCAAGCTAGTGCCGCGTCTCTTCCTGTCAGACGGCGCACCTAAGGGGTTGCATCCGACATAAGCTTGAGTGTAAGGCTATGCTGACAACCTAGCCGCTGCCACTACCTCGCTGCCAATGAGAGGCTCTACCGATGTTGCAACGGGAATCCTTCCGATGCATCATCCATGAGAGTGACGCATCACAAGATTAATTGATGCCTGCATTGGACGGGTGCTGACGGTTTCGGACCGAGACCTTTCGGGAGCCCGAAGAAGCAGGTATATGCCAGGTATCGATACAGAGATTCCCGGTCCGAACAATGGCAGTCTGCAATATCAATATATAAGCTAAGAGATGTCCTATGGCTCCTGACAAAGGGATCATCTTCTCCATGTCCCTTTAACACACGAGGCTCTCTATCAACGTTTCTGAGCATTGCGAACGCCTCTTTGAGTTACTCAAGCCACTGATACACGAAACTTCCCCGGCCAGACAATACACCGGCATTCTCTTCACTCGATCAGTATGACGCACGGGGAGCAAACCAAACCAGCGCAAGTCGAGCCTCTCTCACATTGACCTCTTTTTGTCGATGATACATACCCATGAGCCCTTTGTGTGCCTCTTGCTGACGCGAATACATCCTCTCTCCAGTGAAGCTCATGGTTGCAAGAAGTCCCAGGAGCCTACTATCAGGCCTGATACAACATGTAGCTTGAAGACAGGGGCAATTCATCTCCTTCCCAGAACCTTTTTCTCAAGCAGAATGATCGTCAACTGACCACTTACACTATGGATGATGTACAGAACCTAAAAACTCAGCCTTCAAACCATGAGGTCGAAAAGGTCGAAATTGTGCTTGTAGATATATGGGGAATTGGGGCATGGTGTGACGACATGCCCAAGCAGTATGACTAGCAGCAAGGGTTGATATTAATTTGTGGCGGCAATGGGAAACTCTTTATTGCCTATTGGACAGCATGCAGCACTCCGAGAATATTTCATGGTAGGGTCGAATCGAAAAAGGCAACAGTCAGGAAGGCGAATGATATAGCTGTTGGCACTATACTGGTCGACTGAATTGCTTTATTCTACTATCCAGATCCCTTAAAAGATTTCAATCAAATTACGCAGATATACCATCCACCCGCTTCGGGAAGGAATCCGGAGCTTGTAAGTACGGACAAATACACAATGACAGCACCCATTCCCGAACACGGTGTCCTTCGCTATAGCCAGATCCTAGTTTACATGATATTGTGCCGTTTCCGACACCCGTCAGAGCCCGCCCAAGACCTTCCCGAGAGGGCATGGCCTATACGAGTAGTAGGTGCTGTGTGTGAATGGTGTATTGGAATGGCGTGGCGATTTGTTCATAAAAAGAGTCCTGCGTTTCTGGCTCAAGGTCGATACGCAGGGACTTGGTGCAGGGGTGTGTCATTTTCCGAATCCCCCGTCTGCCCACGTGACAAAATTACCAGGAGCGGGAGGAATGGAATAAATTCGCACCACCTTCATTGGATAACCAAGTCCAATTGGGGTCAACCTGCATGCTGCAAGTGTGATCCAATGTTTATTCCATTCCTACCCACTTTAAAACTGTATAGAATAATGGCTTCGTGCAAAACCACAAGGTCGGCCTTCAACTGAATAGGTATATATAGAAAGGAATCTCTTCGTCATCTCCTCCGATGAACTTGCGTTCATTCTTCCCATGCATCATAACACCAAGTCCCTACTTCTCTGTCCGCTGGCTTGAGAATTGCCCTGTGACCTTCGAGCTCGACTTACACAATACTACCACCAGCGACCCAGCATCTTCTATTCACGCAAGTAGCCCAGCATGGCCAGCAAGCCATCTGCTAAGACTACGCAAGTCCACTCTATCCTACCTTCTCCTCAGCCTATCCTTGTATCACCCCGTAGTTACCTGTCATGTTTAGATACTGACCCCTACTTCCCACACCCCAGTCAAGCCGGCGGCTCCAAAACGTCCCAGAAGGCCACCTCCACCGCCGCTTCCGCAGGCTCTTCGAAGACCAAGGCAAGCCATCGCTCCATCTCAGCCCCTTATTGACGCCACACTGGCTGTAACTGACCCCGTCTAACATACAGGGAAGAAGAACACCACGAAGAAGCCCTCAGGCCACAAGTCCAAGAAGAACGAAGATGTCCATGTCGATCTATTGGGGGTTGGGGCATGGTGTGACGACATGCCCGATCCTGAGCAGTACGAGAAGCAATGCTCGGATGCTAATAGTCATCTGTGATCATGGTGGGCATAGCAGTGACCCAGACGCGGGATGGCATGCTACTACCAACAGCCAGAAGGGCTACGAGGATGTGGAAACCACGAGGACCAATGACATCTTATACGGGAAGCATCTCTTTATTCAATCTATGATTTATGATTACTTCCAACCGTGCCAGTGGTCCGTCTCTCTCCCTACTAGATTGAGTCGAGCAAGACCCAGACCGTGCTATGTCATACCGCATACCCCTTGAATAACCCATCCCACCTATACATACCTAATCCGTCGACAAAAACAGTCTGTGAAACAAAGGATATCTCCAAAAACGCACGCACACGCAAGTAGTAAGCCTCGTCGCGCAATGGTATGACGCCAGACAACATCCGCCCAATATAATACAAGTATACCCACTGGTATATACAGCAACAGTGGCCGTCACCCCGATTGCTCGCTCATTTCTTGTTCCTCGAGTCCTTCTGTGCAGCTTGAACCCTCTCGTGACACCTAGCCAAGTCAAACTCGACCCGATGCCAAGCTGTGGCCAGATTACCCCGGAGGTTGAAGATGCTCTTGTAGCACTGCGGTTGAGTGTTGTAGGCATCATCCGTAGCCTTGACCACGAAAGTTGTCTTGGCCTCATGCTCGTCTCCCTCGTGCTCCAAGGGAACAGCGCCCTCGTACGTCCAACGCTTCCAGCACCAAGCCTTGCTGCCCTTCTCGTGCGCCGAGTCGTCGATGAGCTTGGCCTGGTCCCAGTTCTTGCCGTTGTCGAGGCTGATGTCGACGCGCTGGATCTCGCGACCGCCGCCCGAGTACGCGTACCCCTCGATCTGGATGAGGTTGTTACCCTCGGCGTCCTTGGCCTTCTCCCTGGGCACGCTTTTGGATTCGGGCTCCGGCTTTAACCTGGTCCGGGTAATGGCACTGGTGATGGGCATCTCCTGGATCGACTTGTACTTGTCCCAATCGAGGTTCTTAACCTCGTTCGGGCCGAAGCACTTGTAATCGCGCCGCTGCCAGCTGGTGCTGCTTTCCTCGTCGGAGATGACAATCTTGTTTACCCATTTAACACATCTGGCCGCGACCGTTCCAGGGACAATAACTCGGACCGGGAACCCGTGATCTCCGGGCAAGGGCAGATCGTTCATCTTGAATGCCAAGAGAACATCGCCGCGGGGATCTAGGATTGACCGAATGGGAATACTGGCGCCGTAAGCTTCCAGGCCGGAGAATTGGACGTGTTGCGCATCCTCGGGCGGGTTTTCGAAAGAGAAACCAGCATCAGCAAGAACATCGCGGAGCCGTACTCCTTCCCATTTCGCACAACTAATGGCGCCTGAGCCCCACTGTAGTCCATTCGTCTTGCTGGCATGTTCCGTCATATCCTTTCGCCTGTTGCCAGAGCATTGCAGAACCGCGGTGATGGCATGCTGCTTGAATCTGGACTTCAGCTCGCCAACCGTGTAAGTCCGCACATCGCCGTCGGGGAGTTCAATCGTGATACCGTGAGAGTCGCCCGTCTCGTCCTCCACGACCGGAACCCACATGTGGTTGCGGACGTAAAACACATCGTTGGGGGTCAGGAAATGCTCGGCCAGATCCTGGCCCGCCGTCTCGGCGTTGCAGGGTTTCGACGTCAATTGCCTAAGCTGTGGGCTCCGTACAGGGTCGGCCACAAAGGGGTCTTCAATGTTGTCCATGCGCGGTCGGCCATCTTCCAGGTCGTCCGGGTGCACCTTTCCGACACAGTATTGCTCCAGAATTTCGCGTACATAAGGCGTCTTGTGGATGGAGAATATGTCCCAATACGGTTCGATGCTGCCGCCCGCCGCGCGCAAGATGACCTCGCCGCCGGGGTGCGCAGGAATCCATTCCGTAATGTCATAGACCTTGTCCTCGAATACAACCCATGGTCGTGGTGATTTGGGCCCGTGTTCCTCTTTGATCTCAGACAGTCTGTACCTCGGGTGGCCGTCATTGGCCACTATGTTGGTCTCGTGGGTTGCCGCAGCGGGAACGTCGTCTGGCGAAGCGACCGAGTCGCCAGCGACTGGCTGGAAGACGGAGAAGAGCACAGTAAGCAGTCCACCGCCAGTAGCCAACAGCGGAAGGGGGCCAAAGCGGCGCGAGCTCCCAGAAGGTCGCGCGAAAGTCTTCTGTTCGGCAGATTGGAATGCAGAGCGGTAGGAGAACGTGCGCACCGGAGACGCGACGAATTGACGAGTTTCGGTCGTGAGTAACGATCGTGCGGCGGGCGCCGGCCGTCTTGCGAGCTTCCAGAGCTCTCGGCCGATTTGACGTGGAATCGGGACGGACATGATGGAGAGAAAATGCCGGTTTCTTGATCTGATTTCAGATCGGATCCTGGTAGATTAGGTCAAAACACCCGCTCGGAGCAAGTCCATAGCCGTGAAGAGGGACGAATTGCCGCTCTCGAGTGGCAATGGCAGTATTTCTGGAAGGGTCTTGGTGATGGATGGCGTCAGCGGGTATGTACGGCGGGACCCTGAGAATTTAGCTGCGTTGAAGGGACCCGGCGAATTGGTAGTGGTGTGGGGTATCCCGATGGAGATGAGTTCGCCAATTCAATTGATTGATCAAAGGACAAGAAGTTCAGTAATTGGACCGTCAACCACCAAACCGTGCAACATATGTTGTGATACTTGTAGAACTTGACAACAGAAGCGACCGAGATGGCAACACTCGTTGGGCCTTTTTAGGGAATTGGGGGTGTAAGTCGGAGAAAATATCGGTCAAGGGAGTGGCAGTGGCAGTGGCAGTGGCGCGTTGGGAATTTGGGGAAGTCCTGCGCTGCGATAAGAGCTTGGTGGTCGCAGGTCCCGATATACTTGGCCCGCAGAAAGATGGTAGCAATCCAAGCACGCAAGCAAGCACGCAATGCATCAAAAGAAGAAGGAGAGGGAAGCAAACCGACTGAGAAGGGCCGCCTGCATTATATTGCCTGTAGGCTGCGCGGAGACAACTGCGACACAATCACGGGATCCCAAAACCAACGGCAGCCAATGCCTGGTGTCACTTGACGCATGCGCCGGTCTGGGTTGGCACGCCGATAAGGATGGATAAGGGATAAGGTTTGAATCCGTCCCTTCCCAGGATGCAGGAACACGAGCAAACAAAAACAAAGCTGAATCAATCAATCAATTGTTTGGCAGTGAAGCGGAAACAGGAGCTGAGCCGGGGCTTGCCGACGCTTGCCGCCACCCAAACTGGCCTCCTTCGTCTGTTGGATGGGCCATTTGCTAATGCGTACCTAAAAAGAATGCCCAAGGATGCACCTGAATGCCCCATCGGCCCCGACCCCGGCTTGGCTTGGTCAATCCGCTGGAACACATGAGATGGTTTCTGACACGCTGGCGGCTGGTGATCCCCGTTCGCCGTTTTCTCTCGCCTCTAGCGACGCAGGGCCAAGGCCGATGTGGGAACGTCGTGCAACCACCTCGCCGAGTCCAAGGTCGCCGGGAATGCCCACCGCTCAACTTCCAACCACCCGCTCCTCATGTCCGCCCCACAACCATCCGAGTCAGATGTCAGTCTGTCTCCCCCGCCTTTCAATGGTTCCTCTCTGCAGTCTTGACGGGCAAAAGGCCATTTGATCAATGGCAGCCCAGTTAGCACAACTGGCGCATCTCCTTCTTGTCGGTTATCCCCTTGATGGCGACAACGCTGCCCCACCATATCGTGTCGTCCCGTATGGATTAGGGAATAACCAGTGCCGTAGTATGTTTATCCAATTAGTAACATAATACCTATTCTTATTAAATAATACGGTTACTAAATAATTAGGCCAGTCGATTACTCGCGGTAAATACTTACCTGTTATATTATACCGAGGGCACCGTTATCGCCATTAAGGGGATACGCGCGTATAACCGCTCCCGGTCCCCTCGCAGCGGGTTCTCCGCCACTCTGGCATCGCCCAAGACGTAACACTCCGCCAGCGTCTGGATGTTGCACTGTATCTCCATACTGAACGGGCAGATCTTGCCTTCGATCCAATCGCGGTCGATGTCCTCTTGCGGCCTGCGACGCTCCACCTCGGCGCAGATATCGTCGATCTCGCCCCCGCTAATGAAGCCAAAGTCGAGATGGCACGCCGGCTTTCCACCGGGCCGCTGCATCAGCTTCTCCCGTAGGATGTCGAGGGCGCCGGCCCAGCTGCTTTCGCCGCCGTCGGGCGCCCCCGAAGCCGCACCCCGCAAAAATCAAAGCTTTCGAGGTCCCCGGCGGCCAGTCTTCGGAACATAGTCTCGAGGTCTTGTTGCTTCATGCAGAACGCTGACAAAAACAGCTTCCGCGCGTGCGTCCATTGGCCTGCGGCGGCTGCGAGGACAGGACCCAAGTCGTAGTTCCCTTTGTCGTCGACCGCGTCCCCGGCGACGGTAAAGGTAAGTGGTTGCATGCAGAGTGTTACATCTTCGAGCTTCGGCCCGGCGACCATGGCGGACAGAAATGTGTCGATATAGACTCCGTCAAGTGCCGAGGCATGCTCCTCGGGCGCCTGGGGGGCTCTGCCCCCAGCGGTGTTAATTTTAAAGCGTTCGAGCTGTTGGCAGGCGGCGCGTAGTTCCGTGGCCCACACTTGCAGCGATGGCAGCTTGGGAGACAGTGGGAAGAGGTCAGAGTATCTCCCTGCTGCGGGGAAGCATCTGATCACCAGATTTTTCACGGGTGCACCGGCTTGGTAGCAGGCAAGGGGGATTTCCGTCAGTAGACGCACTGCAGGTACCACCATCCCTTCGCTCGGGTCTGTGGCGAAATCGCACCAGTAGTGCGGCGTCGACATGGCCCAGAGCAACCGCTCGTTATCGTTGATATACCACGCGGCATCGTGGGGCTGTCCCCACCCGTCCAGGAGTCTCAGAGCGGGCTCGTGTGTTAGGGTGAGTTGGAGCCCTTCATGGCGCATCTTTGTCAGACATCGACTAACCGTTTGGTGGAAAGAACCGCTCTCGATAAACTCCAGCTGTTCTTGGTATTTCTGGCCATACAGCACGTGCGCTTCCCTCAACAACTGACGGTAGGTGTGAAGTGCCCTGTCCCTCTCTGTTTCCTCACCAACAAGCTCACCTGCGGCAGCACTGGTTCCTTGGCCAGCATCACCGGAATCGCCACCATCTTCCCGCGCCGTTTCGGATGACTGTTCCTCCCGGATTTCTTTCCATGCATTGACAATCCGGTGGTAATTCCGGGAGCACTCAGCCGCCTCGGGCGAAAACCAGTCCCGCTCGCCCCGGTCGAGACGGCTTTCAAAGGGGTCGTCCTCGTTCACGACGCCAAACACCTCGCCGCGCGCCTCCTTGTCCCGCCCGTACAGGGAGTCCTTCCAACTTCGGTCGTACCAGCACAGCATCCGCCCGAGGTCCTGCTCGCGGGCCCGCGCGAAGGCCGCCAGGTCGCGCGCCTGGGCCGGGTCCCGGCACGCCAGCGAGACGACGACGTGGCGGACGCTGGCGGCGAGGAGCGGGTTTTGGGTTAGGAACGCTTCGGCGCGGCGCGCTGAGGCGGCGTCTAGCCTGATGGTCACGGTGTCGAACAGGAAGGGTGTCGCGGCGGTGCAGAAGCGCTGGCATACCTGGCGCAGCGCGCGGATGGTTTGGCGACGCGCCACTCGCTTCTCGTGCCAGGTGTCGGGCGTTGTCCGGAATTCGTCGAAGATGAGATGTAGGATGTCCAAGGGGAGGTCAAGAACGCCAACTGGTACGAACATGGGCTCACCACGGGAAGTACCCGGATGCGGCGGGTGATCTCCCATGATTCTAATATCAGGCGTTGCGGGCATTTGGGCCATTGTGAGGTCTTGGAAACAAGCGGTTATTAGATAATATAGGGTTGAAGAACGGGAATCAGCCTTCAACCCTTGGACGCTATATATGCATGTCAAGAGTGGAGGGCGAATAGCGGCACAGCAGACCAATGGATCGGACGATGCCCCTATTAGGATAATTTATCTTACGATCCACCTAAGACCCTGAGTCACGCCACTGATGGGTCCACCTTTATATTTGCCCGATTCGGATGCTCCAGTCAATATGCCAAGTATGCAACCTGACGTCCAGGGTTGAGTTCGCGATGTCACCAGAGACATATGGATCGGGTGAAGAGCCTCTATGTGCATTGGGTATTATTCAAGATCTAACCCTTGAGATGCTGAGTTGGGGACTACTGTAGCACTCCGTAACGGGCCACTCAGAAGGCCTGGCTGGAGGGTCGTCTCTTGGCGTCCAGGGGGTATATGTTAACACGAAGATACTGGTTTGCCAGTACTATGCCTTCTGAAACCAGCTCTGCAGCTCTCAGAGGAAGTGGTCGAGATGTGGATCATGTTGGCACGCAGCCGATATTGGTTAAGGAGTGGATTAGTCTGATGAGTGTAGCGGCTTGCTCAAGATATCTCGATGTGGTTTTGGCATATGTAGCAAACCAGGTTCTGAGAAACTATGACAACTCGAACTCGAGGTGTGTGTTGTTCAAAGAAGCTAAAGTGGACGGGTGATCTTTGGGAGAGAGCATGATCACCGTTTGATTCCATGAGCCCAGTGGCAACAGGCAGGGCTTAGGCAGGGGGACAAAAAGGATGATGCGGGTGTGACAAAACGAAATGCAGTCACATCCCACACTAGGATTTGAACCTAGGTTGCAGCAGTGCCTAAGCTCGCCGTGTCTTCTACCTCTGGACCACATGGGATTTCTGTAGCTGTACCCATTCCGGTTATGACAGTAATTTGTCTCATTGGGCCTTATGAAGAGCGTAACTGATATAGACAAATATGTTGTTGGTTGGCAGGTTGGCAAGGCCGGCAAGATTATTGATTAAAAAAGGGGTTATAGCAAGGAGATACTAAAAAGAAAAAGGAACCGGAAACTTGAATATGTACTACCCACACCAGGATTCGAACCTAGGTCGCGGCGGTGCCGGAGCACGCCGTGTCTTCTGCCACTAGACCATATAGGACTTCGGGTTTCCTTTTGCTCTACATGTCGGCGACTCGGCTTGTTAGGACTTATGAAGTGCCTCAAATTTACACAATGTCAAAGAAGGAAAACGGATAGGGAGTAAAAGGAATACACACATCTTATTGAGTTTGTTTCTCTCAACGCTGGGATACGAATCCAGGCCGTGACACGGTGTTCCATAAACACACATGTAACATCCTGTACCACTAGACCACATGGGGATTCTCGCGTCCTTTCTTCTGGTCATGTTGGTCACTGGTCTTATTATGGTTTAGAAAGCGCCGTGTGACGGATGGATTCACAGACGCGAGGCAGGCACTAATCAGTGCGACCACAAGTCAAATTCAAAAGGATGACTTTTAACCTCGAGGTAGTTCCTTTTTACCGGGGGGTTCCAACTCCGGCTTTGTAATAAATAGAACAGGCCAATTTTTATACCACAGAGCGGCACCCCTTTTTTCGATATTGTCTCCTTTCTACTCGGATGCTAGTGACATGTCCAGGAAGATCTGAGAAATAGAGGGGTATGGATATAACAGGTTAGAGAATTACACGTAGAGTGAAGTTCGACTTTCATGCGTCAAGTCTCTGTAAACTCCCTTTGTCCCTTTCTCGACATGTTGCGAGTAGGGGGCCAAGATGGAGATCTCCTCTCCGAGGTCGCAATCATAGGGTTAATTTCGATTGTCCCCTTTCTATGTCTGGCCGTCCGTTCATTCATATATATACTGCCATTGACTGGATTGCTTCAAACAGTACGCCGGCCCACTTCTCACCCCTTCAACCCGGTAGCTCCGCCGGCAACTCATGATCCGCTGCCATCTCATGCACCACCCCCGCCGGCGAAGACGACGCATACCCTCCCAAACTCATCCCCACAGGCGGCAGCCACGGCCTCGCCGCCCCCGCCGCCGCACCACCACCCGCACCGTCGACCACCACGCTGGGCTGCAGCAAGCCCACCCACTGGCGGTACATGGCGTACTCCTCGGGCCGCACGTTGTAGTACTGCAGCGAGTAGGCGAGCTGCTCGTCCGGTACCGAGGGCATGGCAGTGATGTTCTGGTTCTGGCTGAAGCTCTGGCTGTTGGCGTTCTCGATCCGCGCCTGGACGTCCCGGTACCGGTCGAGCCACTGGCGCAGGTCGTCCGACAGCTCCGTGGGTTCCATCTGGACATTCTCCCGCGACGGGGACCACAGGAGCGCCTTGAACGCGTCGCGCACGCCGCCAATGCGTTTTCTCGGCAAGCTGGAGCTGGAGGAGTTGACTCCGTCGCCCAACGAGACGGACGGTGAGCCAGTGGCCGGTCGCGGAGGTGGGTGGCGCGGCTCAGCGGTGGTGGCCGCCTCGCCTGCGCCGTCGTCTCCCAGGCCAGCTTGGCGCTTGGCGAACATGTTCAAGTTGGACAGTTTCTGGACCCGTTTGAGGTCTGGCGGCTGCCAGCTCCCCGCCGTTCTCTTCAATCGCCGCGATCCGTGCGTGTACCGTGTCGAGGGCATCGAGCTCGGGAACACGGTGGGCTTGGCCGAGGTGAGCTGTGTTGTTTCAGTAAAGAGCAGTTGCGGGAAGCCGCTGATGGGATGCATGGCCAGCTCGCCAAAATGCATGACGATCTGGGTTGGCCGCATCTTGTTCTTGATGTGGAACCGGAGTCTGCCGAGATCAAATTCCCCGGTCCGTATCATGTGATTCATGGCGCGCTCCGATACATGAACCACTTTCAGAGGCGTGAGGTCGCCGTCCTCAAAGATGACGAATTTCGGTTCCTCATGCTGCTGGCTTGCTCGTTTCAAGAGATGCCTGCCCAGGTTGCTCACATCCGCCGAAGGCTGAGGCAGTCGACACTGGATCCGCGCTGCACATCTATGTTAGTATAGGGCTGGGGTTTAAGGGTGCTAGTATACGCGATTCAACTGACCGTGAACCATTATCTTGCCGTCGTTCTCAGGCTCAGTATCAATGGGAAGGAGTTCGAAGTAGAAGCTGGACGCCACCAGCTGCCTTGCGACATCTTGGATTCGTGACCGGTCACGCCTCAACGATTCTTGAGCTCGTCGGCGCAGGTCGTCAATCTTGTCTTTCTCGTCCAGCGCGGGGATGGTTCCTACATCGGGGTTCAGGCGTCGGAACCTCGACGTGGTGAACGAGGTCGTGGAGAGGGCCGTGACCATGTTGTCAAAGAACTCGTTCCAAGACCTCTCGCAATCTAGTGTCTGCTGCATGTTGTTTCTCAGGATGCTGTACAGTTGCCGGCCATGAGTGAAGACCCCCTTGCGAGCTTCGCTCATGTGCTCAGAGCCGACTCTGCCCAGATGGGTGGATCCGCCCGTGCCAAGGGACAGGATCATGTCTGGTATTTGCACCTCGGGCCAAAGCACCTTCCTTTCCGCATCTGCAATACGTATGGGGTTGTTATGCAGAACTGCGCCATCGATATACGTCTTGTGTGACAGTTCATGGTGGAAAGATTTGAAGTACCGAGGTGCTGCGGTGGTTGCTCGTGCACTGGGTGTGGTGTTAGTCGTAGCAGAAGCGTGATCGCTCGTCAGGGGTTAGCAGGCTGAGAAAAAGACTTACGCTTCCCATATCTTGAGCTCAGTATCGTTCACCTCGGGTCTCTGGAAATGGTAATGGCTGGACTTAGGGGCTCCTCTGGGCTGGTTGTAATTTGCAAGCACATAGGTTTTGTTGCCAGCCAGGTTCGTTGCCGTGACAGCCACCTTTAGGGGCAACGTAGTACCAGGAAGACGCTGTCCTCCATATAGGAGTAAATCTTCGGTGAAAGCGAACTGCATGGCACTTTCCAGAGTTGTTGTCTGATATTTCGAGTGATGATAATTCTCGATGAACGACCCGATAAGTGGCAGAGTGCTTCCACTTCGGCGGGTGAAGACTTCGTCACAGAGCTTCACGAACTTCTCAATGCATTCACTAACTCTCCATTGCATCGATCCGAGCCCAAGCGCTACGAGACCTCCAGTACTGCAGAGTCACATTAGCCAGGGTTCCCAAGTTCAAGGATCGTATTTCACTCACCTTGTGCCTACTACCAGATCGAAGAAACATTGTATGGGGATGCCGCCGAGAGCTATCTCGATTTGCTCAAGAACCTCGAGTTCGACAATGCCGCGAATTCCACCGCTAGTGAGTGATCAGCATTCGAGCTCAGCAAATCTGAGGACGTTCAGTACGTACCCATCTAGCGTCAGTATGCGGACGCCTGCAGAGGCCGGCTTGAGGTAGATCGTACAGGCTTCCTCGCGGCCACCCTCAATCTCCTCCATCGGACACCCGAAGACCCTGTAGCCGTGCACATTATGCTGCTCGCCATATCCTTGGAGACACAGGGTGCAAAGGACATGGCCACATGGAAGGCAATGCTCGGCCTGCCCAAAGAGGCAGCAGAAACAGGCAGTATGGCTTGTGAGAGCGGCGTGGCTCTTGTTGCTGGAGCTGTTGTAAGTCGCACGGCGGAAGAAGCTGCGCATCACCATGTTCTGGTGGATAGCCAATGCCGCGCTCTCCTCCGAGGTTCCAAATCGGTAATCCGTAGTTAATTGCTGTAGGAGCTGCGTCAGGCACGAGTATACCTTCTGCCGGAACTCTTGTGCATTATTTTCAAATGAGAACTTGGACTGGTACTCTCCGGTGGCGAATACTTTGCCATCCGCCGATTGGTGTCCCTTGGCAGTATGGCCGAAACGCACATTGACGCATCTCACTCCCGTTTTGGGGTTGACAAACTCGCACGGCCAGTGCTGGTCGCAGAAGTTTTCGAGCGCATCTTCCAGGTGGTCCATGTATTTGGGGAATATTTGATCGGCAAAACCTTTTAGATGGGGCATGTTAGTTTGGACTGGCATCTAAACCATCGACGTCTGGGCTCTGTACTCACCCTTATTCTTGTGTCGGGAGGAGTCCAGCATGATACAGGAAGCGACCATATAACTAAGCTCGGAGAAGATCTGTGGCGCTTGAATTTGGGGATGGTCTTTCCACAAGTGTGTCATGCCTAGCGCGAGCTTCAGGATGTTACCACCAAAGTCGGGCGGAATCGGCGAGTTCCTGAAGGAGGCCTGAACGAAGTCGAAGGGAGACTCGAGCGTTTTTGAGTAATGGTTGAAGGCTTCTTGGAGGTAGGCGTGCATGTCTTCGACGTCGAGGAGCATTCTTACTTCATTCCGCGCACCACGAGCAGCGATGCAGCCTGAAAGAGTGGCCTTGTAAAGCTTCTCGACTTGCTCTGCCATCAGCTTGGGACGGCCGTCTGCTGGTAAACGGATGATCTGAGAGAAGTTAGCTCTATGAGGGCCAATAGTAAGGACCCCAAGATGCACTCACCTGGATGGTACTATAATAGCACAGCACCAAGTCCAGAAGATTATCAATGGCCTTGCCACGCTCTCGCCAGAACTGTGCCCACTTCTTGAATGTCTCATTGCGATTCACAGTGTGAGCCAGGTCCTCGAGGATGGTTTCTGTGTTGAACTTGACATCCCATAGCTTCACGTCAATGTCATGCTCCGAGGCATTCAGGGCGATGATTGCATGGGGGAGGACAGGCTGGTTTGACGATGTTTCGATAGCCGCCGCTGCCCACTTCACCAGCTTCTCGAAAACATGTTCAATGGTCCTAGGGATGTGTTAAACATGGCACACCGTCATGCTTGAGGAGGTATGGTGGGCTGCTCACCTCGGGTTGCGGAGAACAAACACAATGGTATCAGAAAACGTGTAAAGGAGTCGTGGATAAAGGTTGGTCACAGCGAATTCTCGGCTTCGGGTGCGCGATTCGCTGGCCCACTCCAGCTCCCGTTCTGATATGATCTTGCTCGCCTTCCTGGCTTGGGCTTCGGCATTGGCTTCGGTTTCGTTGGGGTTGTCCTTGTGTGCACGCCGCATCCTCCTGAACTTAGCGCCCAATGGCTCCCGCTCGCCGCCCTCCAGCCCTTCGCAATCAGCGTACAGCAGGGGCCCAGGAGAGTCGCAGGTTCGCGGATCCAGATACAAGTGGACATCCTCGGATGTGGGCAGATGTGCGCCACGCGGCCCGACGACTGGGGTAGGGAAGAAAGCAGGTCCATTGAGGCCGAAGTCAATCAGTAACTTCACCAGCGTGCTCTTGCCAGCTCCAGTTTGGCCTACGAATGAGACAAGACTCGGAGTTCTTCGGTCGCGGTCAACTTCCGCCCATCTTTCCATAAAGCTAGGCTGGCTTCTGATGGGATCCGTGCTTGCCATCAGGTCGGCGAAACGCCCATAGTCTTGGAACACTGGCGGTGCATTGTCTTCTGGTCGCTCGACACCTGCGAAAGAGTAAGCCAAACACGGCTACCATCACATGAGAAAACTTACCAAACCATGAAGTGATTTCGTCGGCTTTATAAAGTTGTTCACGGACCCAGTTGTCAGTTGGTGGCGACAACACATTCTGCACCTTCTCGGCAACATTGACATCCGTTTTCTCATGGGGAGACCACCGCGCGGTGGCTTCCGGTGTACAAACTGGCCGTTCCAACACTGTTCGCAGAATGAGGTTTCGCAAATGTTGCAATACCACACATCCTTTCCATGTTCCTCGCATTGTTCGCATTTCTTCTGGTAGATGGTTTCGGAAGCGGCCGTAGAAAGAGACGGTGCGTTCGGTGCAAAGGCTTCCTCCACCGTCGCTTGGAATGGAACGGCAGCAATTGGCTGCGGTGCTGTCTTTGGGGGGACTGGTGGGGGTCTTGCCTCGACACTGGAGCTTCCGCGACTTCGTCTCTTCGTTTGAACGTAGTTCGCTTCAGGTGGACTCATGCCCATAGTAGGAGCCTCAGGTAAAGGCGAGGAAGCACGGGAAGCTTCAAACACCCAGCGTTCTTGGGCATCTTCGAAGATGTCGGGTGTTTCATCGGCCTCGGTCAACTCTGAGGCTTGTCGCTGAGGGGTTGAATTCTGCGGTGCTGCTGCTGAGCCAGAGCCTTGGCGCTGTTGCAGCGGAACTGATTGGGTCCAATTCATGGCGATTGTGGCTGTGATGCTAGGCTGTCGAGGCTCCTAACAACTTCAAGACTTGAGACCCGAGTCGGCCAGAATATGTGAAAGCGGAAAAGAAAACATCAGCAGGAAACATGAGGGGCATTGGAAACCCGTGGTCAGAGCCTTGAGCACTCATGTTGTGCAGATGACCCCGGTTTGTCTGATTTGGGGGCCAATAGTTGGAGGCGTTCATCTTGGGACATTTGTACACAGTGAAGCAGTTGGAAACCAGTAAGGCTCAGTAACGCCATTGCCAGATCAGCCAGGATCCCGGTGCAGGGTGAGACTTTGGGCTCACGGCTGATGGAGTTGCATGGGGTATCGGCCAATCATGACAGGAGGATAGCGCCCTTGCAGCCTCCATCCTGGAATCGATGTCTAGAGCGCATTTTCAAAGAGGGGAAGTGCAAAAGATGCAAGATCGGGACCATTTCGACTCTGAATCCTGGCCTGGTGATGGTTCATTGCTAAACACAAGACGGTAGTTGGAATAGAGTTGCGATCAAGGTATCCGCCAGACTAGTAGAAACTTGGACAACTCCTCGTTGTAAAGTTCGATGGGAGGAGCTGTTCGGTTCACCTGGTGCGATAGGATATGCGGGATCCTGGTCTCATGTTGGGGGGAGCCAACTGACAGGTCACAGGCCTGCCATCGGAACTCGACCCCAATACCGATGTGCATAGGTTCAAGCCACTGTGTGTGGCTGGCTGCTTGTTCGCATTCCAGACCAGTAAGACGAGATTTTGGAACGACCGAGTTGACAAAGGCAATCGCCTGGAGAGAGCAAAGCAACAATGCATTGTGTGGGAGCTATGTCGCACACTCCCGCTTTGTTTGCATGGGCGCCTGGATCCCGCAGGCGCTGTCAATTGCGACACTTCCTTTGTCTCGCATCTCGCTAACCCCCGCATGCTTCCCGATATATAAGGCAACCCGATCTTGACTCACTGAGCGCTGGTCCTGGTCACTTCCGGAAAGAGACAAACGTTGACCGTCCCAACTCACAGAAACATAACACCCCGACAAAACAATTCCATTGTTCCCGTGCCTTTTGTTGTTTTACAACCTAGTATTTAGGTAAGAGTCAGTGGCAGGTAAGTATCTACGTCACTGCTAGTAACCAAGGACAACTACTACAACAACATGCTTCTCATTCTCATTTCCGCGGCCGTCGTCGCCACGATCCTGTCCGGCTTCGTCGATGCGGCGCCCCTGGCCTTCCGCCCCTTCAATGCCACGGCCTGCATCGAGGCCGCCGGCATGCACATCTTCAGACGCGACGATAACGCGACTGATGCGGTGGATCCTCTTCCGACTCACGCCATCAACGGCGCGGCCGGCACGGATATCACGCCCGTGGCTATTGGGGCTATCGTTGGTGGAGCAGTGTGCATTTTGCTGCTGACGACGTTGCTGTACTGGTGCGGTCGGAAGGGCAGATGGTAAATTACATACAAAGAGGTAAGAAGGCGTTTGGTTACCAGGTTGGCGACAGACGCGTTAGAAATAGGTTTGGGTTAGGTATGCTAACTAAATAAGATATGTCTCAGCAGGACTGAGATATAGGGGTTCATAATTAATACAAGGCAACTGTTCTAGCCCAATTCGTCCATCTGTAGTGGGATAATACGTGGAGGCTTATTCGTTGCCTGCAGCTGGAAAGCTGACAAGTGCGCTGACCGGTCTCAATATTGGTCAGTCAAACGAGCCTTCCACCCGGACTGCAGTAGTGTGAATCCTCTTCTTCCCTTCCGTCTCTAATTATAAATACGTACCAAGATAGACAGACCAGCAGGAAATGCATGACTCATAGTAAGCAAGTTGCGTATGGAAACTTAGGGAAGTAAGGCTGGGTGGTATTACACTAATGCCGGTGGATATCGCCCAGTTTTTGGAGCCCCATGGCACACTATTGGAACGCTAGCCTTTTGACCGTGGTCATTGGCCGGCCCCGACCAATCGGGTCTGACAATGTAACGGCAAGAATGGAGTCGAACTTGTAGGCGGGATTGATTTGACTACGTGTAGGCCTGGCTAAGCAGGTGTGGGGGGTAAGGCGGCTGAGGTCGAGGCGCAGCTTCACTCTCCATGTCTATTTACATGCACTCGAGGAGGGAGGAAGCCGGGTATTGTTACGTGGGGATCCAAGTGTGCCTGCTCTTATGTTTTGTTCTTCATTTTCTTCTTCTATTCTGCCCAGTTCGATACTACTATAAACCTGGAACAGGCAACGAGCACTGTTAATCCAAAGAGACCCAATCCTCAGGGATACAACATGCACCCAATGCCTTTCGGGCTTAGAAAGAGGATCCAAAGGATCCGAGGAGACAAATACACGTATGAGCCCATCTTTCTGGAATCAACAACACGAATGCTAGTTCTACACAATGGATCCTACGACGATGAACTCACCGGCGACCTCGAAATGGTCAGTCTCGTCGATGACGACTGTCCACCCTGGAAAGCCCTCTCGTATGCTTGGGGGACCACCAAAACCCGTTCCAGAATCAAGATTGGGAACAAATACATACGGATCAGCACCAATCTTCACGAAGCCCTGCGGAGGCTCCGGCACGAGAAGAACGATGGCGACGGAGCTCCGCGTGGCTTTCAGTTGTGCGGTGGCGGAGGAGCACCAGGCCATCGTAGAAACTTGCTGTTGTGGGTGGACCAGATCTGCATTGACCAGGAAAACGTCCGGGAACGAAGCCAGCAGGTCCAGCTGATGTACAAGATCTACGAGGGAGCCGAACGAGTTCTCGTCTGGCTCGGGGCAGACAGCGATGGCGTCGCGCGCCAGGCTTTTTCCGCCCTCGGTCTTGTGGCATCTCTTTCGACAGCACAGACAATGAAGATACGGTTCCATGGTCCTGGGGAGCTTGGCCCATTACTAAAGCCCCTGAGAGCCCTATTCTATCTTCCATGGGTACGTATTCTGTCCAGAAACCCGGCTATAATCTTTATTTCCAGAGTCTGAGTAAAGCATCCAACGCGATTAGTTCACGCGGTTATGGATCGTTCAAGAAGTCGGGACAAATGCACCCACCGAGTTCTGCTGGGGCCAGGAACGCATCAGATTTGAAACCCTCTACGATGCGTGCCAGGTCTTCCGCAACGAGCTGTACGCACTGGCAAACAGTGCGGATATACGTTACGCCACTTCCCTCAGACTCTACAAAACATTTGTACAGGGTAGCGAGGCGACCAAGGCCCTGCACACAGATTTCGCCTATCATCTATACACGTTCAACAAGGCCTCTCGACAGCAGTGCTTCGATCCCCGAGATCGTGTCTTCGCTTTATTGGGACACTACTCGGCCCGCATAGGCCCTTATAAACAACCGATCATGCATGCGGACTATAGGGCCCCCAAAACGGCCGTGTACCGAGAGGTGGCGATTCGAGCTCTAACTGACCTTAAGTCCACATTCCTACTCAATGCTGTTCAACACACCGGTAAGCATTTGCCACCAACTACCATGCAACCATCTAATACGAAGCAGGCCAGATCACCGTTCCCTCATGGATACCCAATTGGGATAACGACAAGATACACCATGCGTTACCCAGAGCCAACGTCGACTCCGGCGGCGCCGCGGGCAACCGCCCTCTGGTTGCCCAAATCACGGAACCCCAAGACGTGCTCCAGATCCAAGGGTTCGTGCTCGATACAGTTGAAAACCTATCCCGCACTTTTCAACGCCAAGACTTCGCGTCCCGTGCGTCAAAGAAAGAGCACATCCTCGTCGAGATCTGGCACCATCTCTGCGGGCACGACGCCTTCGACCTGCTGGCCGACCACGCGCACCTGGGGTCGAGCGCGCTGGTCGCATTTCTAGACACGTGCCGCGCCGGGTGGGAGCCTCCCGTGTACGCCCGACGGCCTCGGGAAGGCGTGCCCATGCGGCCCGGGTGGATGGCCCTGGAGGGCATTTCGTACCTGTGCCGCCTCTCGCCGCCGGTGGTAATGGACCCCCTCACCAGCAGCCTGGGGACGAAGGGCAAATCCAGCGCCTGGCGGCACAACTCGAGGGTCATGACCGCGAACAGAAAGTTTGCAGTGACGGCCGGCGGGTACTACGCGTTATGCCCTGGCCTTGCGGAAAGGGGGGACCTCGTCGTGGTTTTGATGGGCCACCAAACCCCTTTTGTGCTACGACCCACCGGCGGCGGCGACTTTCTCCTCGTGGGCGAGTGCTACGTGCATGGTATCATGCAAGGACAAGCCCTGGTCATGCTCGACAAGGGAGAAAAGGAGCTTCGCACCTTCAACATCCGTTGAGGAGACCACTGGTCTGGGTTACGCAGGCTTGCACGAGCGAATCGCCTAGGGCCGGCGATGCCGAGCTCTCTGCAGTGCGACGCAGTGTGCGACTGGGAGAGGAATATGGCTCATAGGAATCCCCCTCGAACCTGCTCTACTATGGAGGAGCTTCTCGTCACGCGTGATGCAAGACAGTCGCACCAAGCCACGACGCCCGCATATCCCCTTAATGGCGAGAACGCTGCTTTTGGCATTACTTTCCAGGAATAACCAACTGGTTCCCGATCTGTCCGATAAAGCATTACATCTATCCCAAAACAACTTAGGTATTATATTCAAATAAATTCCTAGCCATTATATCTAATAGAATAAACATTATGCTAATAATATAAACAATCATTAGTCCATACAGTACGGCATAAACGGTAAAAGCAGCGCTGTCGCCATTAAGGGGATATCACCTGCCCGTCAGTCTGGCCAAAGCAAATAATTTCTCCAACCACACTTCCCCCAGACTTTCACCAACCCAGCCATCAGGAACACCTACCATCAAGATGCCCGCAAACCAACCCCAGAATCAGACCTCATGGGGCACCACAATCTACACTCTCGAGGGCTCCATCCAGGAGTTCTTCCAGACCTTCGGCGGCACGGCCGTAACCAAGTCCGACTGCGACGCCAAGGCCGCCGCCCTGGTAGGTGGTGAGCCGGTGACCCCGGCCCCCTCCAGGGCCATTGGAGCTACACGGTCGTCGCCGGCAGCCCGGAGCAGGCGCGCATCGTGCAGTTTCGCGCCGCGAAGTCGAAGCTGGACATGACCATCATGGATCTCGCTGCATCAGTCCACCCGGACCTCGTCCCCAAATGCAGTTACCATGGACTGATCGGCGACGATGCATCACCTTTGCATGTTTATGTTATGGATAAACGTGAGGGGTTGTGCGCTTTTGAGTCTCGGGATTCCTCGGTGGAGGGGGGCGCCAGCGTTTGCGGCTCGGCAGTTCCAGACGGTGCGTGATTTCGCCAGGCAAGTGTTCTCTTCGTCACAGTCGCACTCCATTTGCCATTTGCTTACTTCTGACATTGCAATAGATTCTTTGCCGAAGCGTGGAAGAAACCACAGCAAGTAACCCCCGCCGCGGCCGAGAAGATGCGACAAGACATCGACGCCGACCTCAACTGCCTGGCCCAAAGCTTGCCCGAGCGCTTCCTGGCGACGGTGAAGCAAGTCCGCGCCGATCTCACCGGCATCATCGACTGGGCCGAAGCGGATATATCCCCCTTCGGCCTCTCAGTATGGGGGCTGGAGAGTATCCTTGGGTACAGCCGAAAGAGGGTCTGGTACGCCTACGACAACGCCGAGCAGCTGCGGGCCGAGTTCTGGCGCGTATTTGAGGCCGAGGCCGGGACTGCCGTACTGTCGGATGAAGTGAGGCATGCGATCAAGGTTGCGCGGATGGCTGGGATGCTGCTGGCTTGGTGCTTCGAATACGAGCCAGGTGCGGGAAGGGGGAAGATGAGGGGCTTGGATGTCGGCTTGGGGCGCGCGGATGCTTTCTGCACAGGAGGGATCTAAGGCGGGATAGAATTTTCGTTCTTTTGGCGTTCTACGATTATGAGTCCTTCTTTCAATTCAAGACTACTTACTACTATCTTGGCTGTATTATTTACCGACATGTTGTGTTGGAAAGGGTTGTCATTGCCGTGGACGGTCGTCAAAAATTGGTGGGGTCTAGACACTCCACCCGGCGCCGTTGGAAGCCTAGCAGCGGTCGCCTAAAAAAACGGCAACAGGCGGATGAAGACATCAGACGAAACAGCCCTGGCTTGTCTGGTATCCGATTGATGTGATCTGCTGCAAACCCGAAGGAAGGGATTACCCGTCATCGCCCGTCATGCAAACCCCCGATGATCCCGATCGGTCCTTATCTGGAGATCGTCCAGGTGCATCGTACCTGAACCGGCCCCAGCCCGCACTGCAGCCGACAGGGGGGTCGTCGCAAGCAGAACTCCACCGCCTGTGAAAATGACGTCGGCGGCCCATAGCTACGTCAGATCACATTTCGCATTGAGAAGCGACCAAGCTTTCTTTTCCGAGAGCTGACGATCACCCCACGTACGTGTGAAATACGATTGCAAAGTCTTGCGACAAGCCGGTCGTTTTCTTCAAATACATCCCACCGCATGCTGTTTCGAACTTTCCTGCTCTCGACTCTCTAAATACAAACAAAGACAACCACGAAGCCCAAACTGTCCATCACACGTCGGTTCCTGAGACCTGTAAACCACATTCCCCCACGCCCAACTCAATCGCAAACCTAAACCCCCAAAGTAAACCCGCAACGATGGCCGCCACCATGGAGACGGGCAGTCAAAGCGCCGAAGCCCAGTAAGTCTTTCCTTCGCCTGCGTATCCCTCTCTTCCTCTGAGCTCCCCGCTAACAGCAATTACCT
This sequence comes from Apiospora hydei, assembly GCF_038363865.1. Lineage (NCBI taxonomy): Eukaryota > Fungi > Ascomycota > Sordariomycetes > Amphisphaeriales > Apiosporaceae > Apiospora > Apiospora hydei. The sequence goes on along the minus strand of NW_027117366.1, from coordinate 4,119,021 downwards.
ACACAGACACGTCCTCGACGAGGCCAAGACCCAGATCGGCTCCAAGAAGGCCCCCAAGTCCGACGCCAGCCTCGAGGACAAGACCGAAGAGGCCAAGGACCGCGTCGACGACGCCCTGCCCAAGGGCCCCAAGAAGGCCGACGCCTCCACCGGCGGCCGCGTCCAGGTCGGCGAGACGGGCGACCTCAAGGAGCTGGCGGCCGAGCGACACGACGCCTAGGAGGAGATCGATGGTAAAACGGGCTGCTGCCGCACACATGCGGAGGCGGCTTAGTTGTTGGCCAAGTGGGCCAGCCGGACTGTACGATAGATAAAAAAGGCACAGACGGACCTATGTGGGTTGTGGTTTGATGCGGGCACCCGGCAGGAAGTTAGAGCAAGCATTGGTGCGCTGCGCTTTCAGGATGATGAAGGGCGATTGATTGACGAAGCGAGACGATGAACGAAATGATATCCCTACCCTAGGTGATTGGGGGCTTCTACCTAGAATCAACAGCATATTCTACATTTATTACCAAAACTTGCTCCAATAGGTCCAACGAATGTGACGTCGACTCGCATTCGCGCAACCCCGACAGCTTAACCTACGACTTCAAGCGCGCAACCTGCAGCGGCAGTATCGGCTTCCCCACCGGCTGGCTCCGCTCCCGCGTCTTCTCCCAAGCGTACACGACCCCGCTCAGGACCCCGATGAAGATCGCGCCCGCGCCCGCGGCCGAGACGGGCCCCGCGAAGAAGACGATGCCCAGCACCGCGACGGGCAACTTGTTGAGTGCGCCGGCCATGGCGTACGTGGTCGAGGACGTGGCGCGGATGCACCAGGGCGTGCAGTACGAGATGAGGATCGCGACGAGGCCCGAGTAGAGCATGCCGGTGCCTAAGTGAGTACGGGTGGGCGCGGGAAAGTTCTTCTGCACGTTCGATGCCGACCAATCCTCGAGGAAGGCTGAGCAGAGCAGGAGGATGGGGATGGAGAGGAGGTTGTTGTAGAACATGACTGTTGGCTCACAGCAATGGATCAGCAGGGTTTCTTCATTGTATAGACGGTAGAGATCGGGGTCTTACCATCTATGTTCTTCAAGTCAGCCTTGACCATGACCCTCCGATTGCTCAGCGCATACGCCGCGGCGCAGAAGATATTGAGGCCCATTCAAAAGTACCCCGCAATGAGAGTCGACATGGTCGCCGCGACGTCCGACTCCATCCCATCATCATCATCCTCGCCAGCCGATGCGACGACACTCTGGATATCGGCCCAGGCGGCGGTAACGAAGCTGAGCACCATCAGTGCGAAGGACAGCAGCGCTAGCCGGGTGACACCATGGGCCCCCATTAGCGCCGCCACCGCCGAACCCCAGGGCCTCGCCGTACGCGATGACGATGATGGTCAGGTTCTTGAAGATGGTGTACACGGGCACCGAGAGGAACTGCAGTGCCCGGATGCTCGTGTAGATCATGCCTACGAGGAGGAGGGAGATGGGGAACCCTGGCGGTCTCGGGTTGTCAGCTGGTATTGGACAGTTGATGTGACTTTTCAGCTGTTCAGGACTTACAAGCCCTCGCTTTCTTGGTCTCGTAAGGTCTCAGATTCGCCATGAGACCGAACCGCTTCAGGATCAGAATCGCGACGGCTCCTACGATGGCCTTTTCCCCAAACCACCAAGCGCCCGATCGAGTAAGTCGGCCCATTTCACGCCTCGACCAAAGCAAGGACCCGGCGTCGGTTACATACCTGGACGGCAAGGTAAAAGAAGTTCAGATTTCACTCCTTACCCGAGACGACGTACTTCTTCACCAGCGTCATGTTCATGGACGAGAAGCAGTAAGCCAGGACAGCCGCCGCCGGGCTGCTCCCGATCTTGTACTGCAGCATCATGGCTGACGGCGAGGACTATGTCTCCTCCTGGTTACGACCTCGTTCGTTCGTTCTTTTGGCGTCGTAGTAGGAAAGCTGTAAGACAACAGCAGCACCGACTGCTTTGTCGTAACATAACGGCTGATTATTACACTGGACTGTAACCGACCAATGGATAGAGGCGCTGTAGGATGTCAGCTTCCCACCTGGCCACGTCTTGTGTCACTCAGATCAAACAAAGCGAAACGAGTCGAGTTGCCAAAAGGAAGAGTAAAACCGAGTAAGATAGGAATTGAGCAAGTGAAGATTGGGTCGATTGGCAATATGTCCACAGCCAGATTTGGCTCTCCTCTTTCTATCATGTCTATCTTATCCATCATCCTCTCAGTTCACCACTTCGAAGTACGCGTAAGCTTTATCAAATACGAGGCATGATGAAAGCCTGCACTGCCATCTTCTTCGCTTCGATTCGCGCATGTCGGGCGTCGAATTGGTAAGTGATCAATTTGTCAAAAGCCAACCAATCTCGAAGACATTCAAAACAACAACTAAGCCCGAGTCTGAACCAGGCAATGACCCCGGCCAGATGCGGCCCCTATTGGACGAGATACCTCCAATTGCCTAAATGGTCTAAGCCCGCAGGAATCTCTCCCCCGTTGACTGGCAGGAAGCGACAGGGCGGGGCATCGTTACCGAAGAACTGCCCGCACAGCACTTCTGCAGGCGGCATCTTCCAAAGCAATACGCCGATATTGATCATCGCAGGTACATGCGATTCAATGGTACTAGCTCTCGGTAGGTATCTTGTGTCATGATAGTCTTGCCATTTAGGGGCGCCCTTTGATGAATCGCAATGGCGTGTGGAGACTAAAGTGATTTCCCAAGCCGTAGTAACAGTGTCATAAGTTTCGACAGGCGTTCCCGAGTCTGTCTGGTGTGATTTCCCAGCTCGTTGTCGGTAAGTGCGACGTCGATTGAGCAGCCAAGGGGTCAAACCCCCAAAAATGCAAGGCCAAGGACTTTGTGACCCTTGGTTCTCGAGGTAGCCGCAGCAGTTTTACGCGGAAGTTTCTTCCCATCCGCGACCACGGGTACAGAACTTGAAGTCGGGCTGTCGATCAAGCCGGCAGGCGCGACGGCAGCCAGCATGGCTCGGGACATGTAGATCGGTAGCATCCAGTCGGGCAAATCCTCTCCTCGAAGTACAGGCGGAGTAATCGTCAATGGCCCCAATCGCATACGACGCCTATGTTCATCATGGCCCTTTCTCAAGCCATTATTCCTCACACGCTGCCCCCATTGCCCGCCTCCTCGCCTGTGCCAGCTGTTGGTCGGACGACGGCGAATGCTTGAACGTCTTGACCTCGGCGCCGCGCGCGAGGCGGTCGAAGAGGACCCACGAGGTGACGAGCAGGATGGGCATGGCAATCATGGTGCGCACGTACTTGCGCGACGCCGCCTTGTACGCAGGGCTGTTCGGGTCGACGGGTCGCGGGCGCGGGGCGCGCAGGCTCTCGGGGAGCGCGGCGGCGGCGGCGGTCGCTGGTCGCGGGGCTGGTGCGCCGCCGGGTCGCGTCGTCGTCTCGTAGGGGAGGCGCGGCTGGTAGGGCAGGGTCTTGGAGGTCTTTTTGGGTTGGGGGAAGACATCTTGGGCGGTGGTTTGGAAAGCGTGGCGGAATTGTTGGTGATGGGTTGGTTATATTCGATCGACGAGGAAAAGAATGGATGCAAAGACTCCCTGCTGATTAAGTGAAGCTCGAGCTTTGGCCATGTGGGGGCGGTGGGTCTTTCATTCAACCGGCCCCGTACGGTATTACAGGTTACCTACTTGTATCTTGTAGTGTCGGCGAAGTCTATACGGGGCATTTCTATATTTTGTACGATTCCAAGTCTCTAGTGTACATTTCATGTGGCTAATAAACCCCGTCTAATGCAAAATCGTCCGTATCCGTATCATGCAGGACATAAGTTCGTGGCATTCATCACACCAGTTATTCCCCCGCCGTGCTGAACCTAGTGGCCGGGTACCCCGTGCCTGACGGGTACCTAGAACGCTAGGCCCACAACTGTCCCTGCCCCTCCGGCTGCCGCTCCCGAATCCTATCTCAACGTCCCGACGGAGCGTCGCCAGGGTCATCACATCACTTTTCAACTATGCTTGCTGTGCTGTGACGATGTTGATGGAGCTGTCGTTGAGTTCGTATGGCTTTGTCCAGCGGACGTAGTCGACTGCGTCGAAGGACCAGAAGATGAGGATGACCCATTGTCGCGATCCTTATATAGTTGAGCATTTCTAGACTTGGCCTCCTTTCGCTTCTTTTCGTCTTCCAGTCTTTGTTCTAATCCACCAGGTCAGCAAGCTCAACCACGTATTTCGATCTGTTGACTCACCCTTTGTTCGATGAGGCAGGACAGCGCCAACGAATTCCGTTTCCAAGGTCCGTAACTCTGAACGGTCAGGCCTCCTCAGCCGTCCTTGTCTCTCCACAATCTTCTTGGCCAACTCATGCCGGTTTATATCATGCCGTCCGATCACCAGCGTAAGTCCTGCGGAGAGCGTGTGGACCACAGCATTGATCTGGATCTCCCCAGCCCAATCTCGGGCAGACGAAGAGTCAAGGTGGTGTATGCTGTAGCTTCAAAGTGCCCCCCAATCACTTGCATCTTCTTAAGCATTGGTCTCAATTCCAATCCCAACTCTTCTGCCTTTTCTTTTGTGAGGAGTGAACAAGCTGCCCCAGTATCGATGAGGACCGGGTAGAGCTGATGTTCCTTCCCACGGCGGTCTTTGACCTTTGCGGACTGGTTGATGAACAAGTCCTTATGTGGACGACGAAGGCTATCATAGATTTAGTAGTGAGTCAAGGTTCAGCACTGCCTACCAGATGCAGCATACTCACCTCAAACCAGAATTGCTTTGCATGCTGAGGAACCGCTTTGTCGAGAAACGTAAGGTGTCAGATAAGATAGTAGGTGGCATATTGGAGTGAACTGAATGCTGCGCTTCCTCGGTACTACCTCCCTCATCTGGAGGCACCTTGGAAGACACCGTTGTCCCCCGCGAGCGGAGCCGACGTGCATTTGCCTCTCGCCATCGTTGGTACCAATTGAAAGCCATCAGGTGAGAAAAAGAAGGGGATTTCACACAGGATATAAGGGAATGTTTTGAATGTTTGACGTAAAGGTGTGGTGAGAAGGGTCTTGGCCGGGAGGGAGATGTATGCGCTGGCTTCTTTGACTTGGAGAATTTGTGGAGGAAGCGGCATGCAATCAAAAGTCGCATCGAGAAATACCAAATGGCTGCTGCATAGATGCAATGGGATCCAGGAAAAACGCATGCCCAAGAGTTTCGACGACATGAGAGGATGTTGAAGTACCCACGGTCCGTTATAAACAAATCATCGGGACTGCAAGTCGTACCTGCATGACCATATATTGTTGATCTTGCATCATGTCTTGGGTGCATCTGGGACTTACCTAGCTTCCTATCTTGGCCTGATGAGCAGTTGGGGGGAGCATTGGGTCACTCGTTGCTACATGGACTGAAGACGACCATAAGTTGACAGGCGGGAGACGGCGATCAGTCACCCGGCTGGATATATCTGGTGGGTGGTCTTGTGAGGGGCCTGAGATCCGTCAAGAGTTCGACGTTGTCCCCACAAAAACAACTTGGATGCTGGCGAACCTGAAGAAGGTCAGCTGCTTTGCCTCTGGGTTCCCTTGGTGTTGCGTACGCAGCAGTTGCAGCAAAGATCTCGACTCTCCTACACTTTGTTGTAACAAACATAAAGAGAGAGAAAACAACAGTAAAGGCACAGACAAGTCCCAGTCTTGCCAATGTGTGTTCAACGTAAAATAGAGCAATGATGGACAGCATCGGGAGTAGTGATGATACAACAGAGCCTATGAGGTCAGAGACGAGACGTATATGCTTGTCGGGGTAGTGCCAGAGCGCGGTGTCAGCCATTTCCTCGTCATGTGCCAACGGGCGCTGCTCCAGGTGGTCAACCTTCTCCACGCCACTCAGCCAATCCGGGGACATCTTACTTTGAAAATCCGAAAGAGTTGGTGGAATAGTCTCAGCATTGGGCCAACCATTAGTCTGGAAAGAAAATCGTCCTCCAGAGTATCCTCCCTGAGGGAAAGGAGGTCATGCTGATGAACCTGGTCGTAGACAGAAGTTGCCGAGTCGTGTTCGCCGAGGTCTCTGCCGGAGAAATCGCAGACTCCTCCGAGAGACGGACAGCTAATGTATTTGTGTAATTGCTTCCGTTGTTGCGGCGATGGCCGACGGTACGAGTTCATCGACTGATATTGCTGTATTGATGTGTCTACGTTTTCAGCGCAGCAGTGAGTTTCTATCTTCGACAGTTGCTCTGTCTGCTGACTTCTCGAGTGGTGGCGCTAATAGGTATGTGGGAAGCTGCCAGGGGTTGTTGAAGTCGGGGTCACTCACAGTACTCACGAAGCTTCGCGCGTACCTTCAGCACTAGCTTCCACTGCTCCCCACCTGTACCTCTCTCCTGTCCTTGGTGCAAACGCCACCAGTCGCGGTCGTAGTATTGTCGATCATTACTAGCGTTGGCGTCTGAGATTCCTTGGTCCATCAAGTCATGCTCAAGTTCGCAAATCTCGGCTTGGAGATAAAGCAGATCACGCACGGCGAGCTTTCGAAACTGTCTGAGTATGGCATAGTCGTGCTCCACCATGAAACCTGCCAGCTTTGGGTATCCTCGTGGCCGCACCACACGTTTGGGTTGATTGTGGGCCATTGCCTTAGTGGTGTGGTGAAATCATCACGAGTGCAAAGAGACTAAACCAAGGGTGTAAGGGCCCTCGGTCATAAGTGCAAGGGACTCGCCCATTTGTAGCACCCCCTCAGGGACCCCCTTGTAAATTTCGATGCCAATAAGAGAGCTGTTAAGGGGGTACCACTGTCTGCCTAGGCCGCCCGATCTGCCTGGGGGTGCAGGGCAGAAGGTCAGACCCTTCATATAATTGGTTACATATAACCCCAACCCCCTGGTATCATGCAAGGGTGCGTCTGATCATGGACAGATCGCAGGATTCTCTAAGGCATAAACGCGAGAAATACGCCTCATAAGGTGGTCTTTCCCCCCTCACAATACGCCCAGAGTAATTCTACAATCTGCCACCCTGGCCCTGGTAACTGCGCGTCGCTATCCCACCCTCACTACCATGCGAAACCACACTCAGAAGATGGAAGACCTACTCAGATTCAGGAGATGGACATCGTGTCTCGTGTTGGGCAAACATAAGTCAGGGTCTGTCAACTCACTAGAGGTAAGCATTTACCACACGTTGTTACGAATGACTAAGTATTGCGAGCTGATCATCGGTTTGAAAGGGTCGCCATACTGTACGAGTTGAAAGAATTTCACTGAGCTTATCTCGCCAGCCCAAATCCCGATCTAGCGAATTCCGTGCATCGTACGATGCTTCTGTCTTGGCAACATTCGACTCGGACTGCAGCGAAAACCTCATCAGTAGAGATATTGTTGAGCAAATCATAGGCCATGAAATCGGAGATCCCCCTAGCGGTTTTAATATTGTCTTCATCGCGTTCAATATCATTGGTCAGAAACAGCGATTCGAGACGTCGCACCGTGTCACCGAAATACCTCGCTTCGAGAACATCTTGTTCGGCCACTCTCGTCCATCCGAGGATGCCACTGGACCATCACCGCTAGCGTTGCATATCCTAGGTCAGGGTGATCTTTCAGAGAGCTGTGCCTGTTGTACCGAAGACGTCTGTCGGCTCGGCGGTCCAGGCGGCGTCAATCACTATGTGTGGTACAATAACACACCCGATGGCATGCATCGATGTGCCTCAACGAATGGCAGCATACATACAGCGGACTCTGCATGCAACAACAGACCACCAGCATGTGAGCATATCCATACCATGGAGAACCCAAGGAGCAATAGTTCACCGTCTTCTTCGGAGCTACAGGCATTTGCAGAAAGGCTTGGGGTGTCAGACGAAGGTTGCAGTTTTGGAGACCGGACAGAGGAAGATAAAGGCCATCGGCTCCCAGCGGTGAGACCAGAGGTTCCAAAGCTACAACAGCTCTCCAGGGCCATGTCAAAGCTAGCAAGCTCACTCCTGGGACGAGAGATAAAGCGGGCAGCGAGGACTCGCAAGGTGAAAGACATTATCGCAGGCAAGGGACTTCCAGTCCAAACGAAGGGTTCAGAAGACATTGATAATCAAAGGTCAACAAACATTACGACTCTATCAACCCAAAATGTGACTAATTCATCATTTAGAATTTCCCTCGAAGGCTTATGTGAGGCCACCTCGGATTATTACGAAACCCCGTCGGTGCCAACCAGACCGCCGCTGCGGTCCAACTATACATCATCAAACTCGGATATCTTGACACGAGCTAAGAAGCGAGAAACAAGCATGAATCGCCGTGGTGAAGCAACAGAACAATGGGACTATCCCCAGGAAATGGAAGAACATATTCGAGAGCAACACGAATATCACCAACAACCAACGTCCATTTCATCGCCCGCTCATGATTACATCTACTCAGGTGAAACTCACATCACAGGCGGCATTGGAGACGTTCCCAGAAGCATGGCTGGAGAGGCCGTCGCGTGCGGTAGTTTTCCCACAAACGAAGGTGGCCGCTATATCGATTATACGAGTGAGGCAGAAGTCCCGATCCTGCCGTTCCCAGACGATTACTGGACATACGATGCCGAGCGTCAGAATTACTACCACATTGATCTAGAGGATGACGGGAGTACGACAAAGATCTGGTATCCTCCGGAGTTTCTTGAGGCTCATAGAGACAAGTAGCAACATGAAGCTCCAGCCGAGAATATACAGCATTCTCCTTTCGTGTTGATCGTTGGCACGGATTGGTCTCTTATGAAAGAGAAAAGGCCCTTTGGAAACCCACACAAGGTAAGTTATCTTGCCGGATTTTCGTTATATAGTCACCACAAGAGCCACGGTAGTATCGATTTTCCAAGCCTTCTGACCAGCAGTAGCTCAAATCTTCAACATTCAAATACGAAATACCTCTAAAGTCCATGGCATCCAGGCCGGGATGCCATGGCTCAACAGTCGCACGCACTCTTTTCGCTAACATGCCTCACTAAGGGTGGCAGTTGCAGTTTCACAAGTGTCCTGGAAGACATCATCTCGTTTTGGAAGGATTCTCCTAATGGAACTCTTCGCGGAATCTATGTCTATGACTAAGATAATGGTCCTCCTTTCGGTTCATGTAATACGACTTAATTATAGTTGGATAGTCTCTTTACTGCATTTCCTGTTAGTGCTTTCCCTTTTCCTTCTCCTTTCCCCTTTCCCCCTTTCCCCCTTTCCCCTGCTCTCTTCTTTTTGGTGGATAGGGGCTGTATGAAATTTCAAGGCTATTTTTGTTGCGCTGTTAACTATCGCTCATGCATGTTCGAAACAAAAGCTACTCTACTAGCAACACTTACTCACGCTGAGCTTCTCACTTACCCTGATCATGGTAATTACTATACTCGCCTGATGCATAGCCAAGTGCTAAAGGGCATTCACCATTTCTGCATGATTATTGCGATTGTCACGACCATCCCTCCGTTCTCTTTAGCATATACAGATTGCGATTGTGTTATACCTGCTGCACGCATTGAATAACTCACTCAGTAGCTAGCCTAACAGAATGGGAGAAGATTAATGGGCTGTCAATAGGGGCTTTTTTGCTTGTGGCCTTGATTAACAGCATTTGCATTCACTCTGAAATTTACACCATATATAGACGCACTTTCACTCGGCCCGTACTAAGAAATACAGTATCCAATCTCACACTATGTCTTCACTGTTTCCCATACCCAACACAGGTACAATGTCAAAACGAACTTCTCTACTAAGGGGTCTTCCGTGCCCCTTCCCTCAACCCCCACGCAACAACTCAACGAGCAACAACACCAACACTGCCACGGTACCCAGGACCAACCCGCCCAGAAAGCATAGCAATACCCCAAACATCAATATCGCGACAGCCAAACTCAGCAAAAACTGGCGAAAAGCCATAGACGCGGTCCGGCAAACCCTAGCTTCCACATCAGCGGCCGCCAAAACCCGGCGCCAACTAAGCTCCTCCAGCAACAACACCACCCCAGAGTCCAGCCAAGCCGCCCGATTCACCCGAAAAATTAATGAAGCCATCTTCGACCCCGTGACTCCCCAAAACGGCTGGGCGGGCCGCCACCGCGGTGGCACACGCTACCGCTCCGTCAAGGTCCTGTTGACCTACTGGGCCGAGACCGACGACCCGGCCTTCGGCGCCTCGGCCGCGGCCCGCGCGCTCGCGGACGTGTTCCAGAACCGGTACGGGTTCGACGTGCTGGTCTGGCTGATCCCCGTCATGCAGCCGCAGCAGGCCCTGGCCGCGAAGCTGCGGCAGTTCGCGCGCGACGACGCGGATGCGCGGCAGCGGCTGGGCGAGAGTCTGCTCATTTTCTGGTACGGCGGGCCGGCGCGGGAGGATGAGAGCGACGGGGGCCCTCCCTTGTGGTTTGGAGAGTAAGTCGAATTATTGCCAGCCCCTCTTGCCCCCTATATATATACGACCCCCTTTTCTGTATGTTGGTGGTGCAGCGTACTAATCATGGATCGCCTTTGCGCCCCTTCTCGTTATTCATTAGATCCTTCACCGGCCCAACCATAAACTCCCACATCGTGCCTCAAATCCTCGGCGCCGGCAAATCCGACGTCCTGACCCTCTACGACAGCCCCCACGCCCTGCACGGCTACAACGTGACGGGGCCGGGCCTGTGCGAGCACCTGGGCGCCACGGCCTACAACGGCGTCGTCGCGGGCTTCGCCGCGAACTACAGCAGCGCCGACAGTATCCCCAATGGCAATACTGACCACCGCCGATACTCGCTCTCCTTCACCCGCGCCCTGATCCAGATCCTCGACCACCCCGACCGCGCCGCCCAGGGCATCTCGGTCCTCGACATCCACCGCAAGCTCGTGAACCGGTACCAGATGGCGGCGGCGGCGGGCAGGGGCAGCGAGTCTGACGAAGCGAAGGAGGCCGCCCTGGCATGGAGAATGGGTGGCGATAACCGGGGCAGGGGCAAGAATAGGGACGCATACGTATACACCCCGCGCCCCCAGCGGCCCTGGCTCCCAAGCGCCCTGCGCCAGACGCCCGCGTACTGCCACCTGTCCCGGTGCCGGCCGCGGGCCGAAGGGGGCCGGCGAGCATCGTGCTCGCGCAGTTGGGGCGTCAGACGCTCGAAACGACAGTTGCACCATCACCCACAGAAAATACTCAGAAGGGCCCGGGAGATAACGATGAAAACGAAAGCGAAAAGGAGATGGACGATGGGGCCGTCGAGGTGACCATGCGAATGCGGCTGCGACCGCCGGCCGACACGGTGAACGTCGGACGGTGGAAGGAGTGGATCCTCGACGCGCCGCCCGAAGCGAATCAGCTGGTCTTCATACAGGCCCAAGATACTTAGGTAAGACTGTAGACCGGAAGACGTTTGTAGCGGTGCATTGAGATGTGCGGCAGATAGTTGACCCGAAAGCCTTGGCGAGCACTCATAAGTAGCCTTCAATGGAAACGGTACCTTACCTCCTTGGAAATGAACATGCTCGATTAACATGAATTCGATAATGATTGGAAAATATTGCCCCTGCGTTGCTATTTGTACATATATCTCGAGTTGCGGTTCCGTGTATTACCCGTAACTAAGCTCATACCTGCGGGGGCGGATCCTCTTCCCAAAGCCCGACAAACGCCTAAGAATGTGCATGCCACACAATACTCTCCCAGCTAATCTAGCCCCGTGCGCTCCGCGCGAGACCGCCGACGTAACCGAACAAGTTGCGCAACAGCGAAGGCTGGCCTGGGTACTTCCAGTACCGGTACCCTACCACGGCAAAGACGAGCGGGGACCAGAACATGGCCTTGAGCACGCGCGTCAGCACCTTGCCCTGGTGCTCGCTCCTGGCGACGACCTCCGAGTACCGCTCATTACTAAAGCTGACGCGCGAGTACTTGGTGTGCCAGCCGAGGCTGGGCACGTGCACCGACAGCCACTCCTCGAGCGCCTTGCGCAGCCGGTACGTCGGCGACAGCACCGAGTCGCGCATCTCGACGTAGTTCTGGAGCGCCAGGTCGTTGATGGCGTGCGCGTCGGGCGCACGGACAGCCGAGTACTCGGCCGGGGCCGCGCTGCGCTGGACGGACGGGTCCGCGGGCGCGGGATTCGTCGGGTCGTTGCTCTCCTCGGTGGCTTCGTGCTTGTCAAGCAGGGCGAACAGCGTCCGGACGTCCTCGAGCCCCGCGTTCATGCCCTGGCCATAGAAGGGGACCATGGCGTGCGCCGCATCGCCCAGGATGACCACGGAATCGGAGTGGTGGTAGGGCTTGCACTTGATGCTAATAAGGGGCAAATGCGGGTTCGTCTCGAAGGAGGCAATGAGCTCCTTCGGCGGGATGAGCGAAGTCACTCCGGGGAAATGATGGTCGAAGAAGGCGGGCAACTTGGATGTGTCTGCTTCCAAGTAGGCGTAATTGGCACTGGGCATGAACAACGTGCAGGTAAAGGAGCCATCCTAGGTCATCCATTAGCACCTTTCTGGTCAAATCTGAAAGCCGTACTCACCTCACTGGGTATCGCGATAAACATGAACTGTTTTCCGGGCCATATGTGCAGATGATAGGGAGATATGAGGAATCGCTCCATGGGGTGCTCGGATTTGCGGCGCCTGTTGGGGCTTATCTGGAACTCGCACCAGAGAGTGTCGATGTATTCCTGCTGGTAGTCCATTTGGGTATACTTCATCAAGTGGTAGCGAACCGAGGAGTGCGCTCCATCCGCACCCAACATAAAGTCGAAGCTGACCTCGACCTCCTTAGCGCGGCCAGCGCTGGACTTGCTGGAGGACTTTTCCGAGTTCTGGACCTCAAACCAGGCGACTTTCCGCTTGAAGTCGGCGCCCGTGAGCTTGTGGTTGAAGTAGAACTTGACATTCGGCATTTTCTCCAGGATGTCCAATAGGGCCTTGTTCAGCTCTGCCCGATCGGCGGCGTATATATCCTGCGCTTATGGTCAGTGTCTCGAGCAAGTGTATGGTACAGATTGTGATGGCTAGCTGAACATACCCGACCATGAACATCATAGAGTTGGGGCTCCTCGTACAGTTCTCCCGACGGGCGCTGGCCATGGATCATGCGCCCGGACATGGGGATGGTTGACATCATGACATGGTCAAGAAGGGCTTTGGAGCCAGCATGGCGCATGGCGTTGATGCCCCTCTCGGATAAAGCGAGGTTGATGGACTTTGTGAAGTTGAGAGGTGTTGTTGATGGGTCGCGAAGATCTGCGCGAGTCAGCGTTGACCTTGAGAATATGGGGTGAGGGCAGGCCCTGTCTATAAGTCATGGATCATCGGATTGACGATGGATGAACCCTTATATCCGACCATCACGATGAGACCAGCAACTGGCGACAGAAGGATAGGTTAGAAAACCTGAACCGAAACGAGTACTTACCACTGCGCAGCTCATATATCTTGACTTTGTGGCCGCGGTTGGCAGCATACAGCGCAGCCAATGACCCAACAGGGCCAGCGCCCACCACGATGAACTTCTGTTTGGCCATGGCGGATAGAGAGAGAGGCAAGGTTATGGATAGATTGGATTATGTACACGGTCAAGGGTCCAAACGGCGCCCGGGGTAGATGAGTTGAGGTAGTATCGCGTCAACCAACCTGCTGATTTCTGGATGTCTCGTCGGCTTGCCTCGGGTCAGTTTTTCCGAGCTTAACCAGGGAGGGAGAGAACGATGAGAAGGAAGAAGATGGGATCAATGACAAGTACAATTCAGCGCATGCATGCGCCTACAACTACGTGTAGCAAGTGACACGACGTGGAAGACCGGGAATAACATATGAATGTGATGAGACCATATCCGTGAGTAGGAATTGAGTCGTCAAGTCGATCCCGTCACTTCGAGCCATCAAGACTGTAGAGTAAAGGACGTAGTCAGCAGCATGGATGCCGCCCCCACCAGAGGGAAGGTGCCTTGCCTTAACAAGACCCCAGACTAACCAGATCTAGCACCAATACCGTTGATCGATGAAGACACATTTCGCTGTGGTGTCACTTGAATAGTATTTGAATGAAAACCGAACTATATATGTATGAGCTGGAGACTTTGATACGATATCCAAGTATGCCTCATAGTCTTCTTTCCTGGGTCACTATCCCACAGGTTGATGGCTTGGTGGTGAAATCGCTAGGTGGGCGTCGTGGTCAACTCCCCAGTAAACTGCCTAGACTGCCTTCACCCCCACCAATCTAAGGCTAAGCTCCATGCTGCAAAGACGCCGACACGGTCCTTCTGGCGGTCCCTCGGAGAACCAACCCCCACTACGTGAATTAATTTTCCATTTTCGATCCGCGGATCAGCTCACTTTGCCATCCAGCAACGCCGCAACGCCGCAACCCAGCCAACACAGAACACCGGTTGGATCTCTCTCTGTCTTTTTCTGTCCCAGCCCTACTTTCGCTTGTGCATATATCTTTTTACCAGACTACCACAACTTTTCGCTACAGTTCGGTAGAATCCTGTAGCACTCTTACCATATCATTAGACTTGTCCCACCTTGCGATCGACAAACCGAAATCATGGCCGACTCTGAGCCCCCCGCCAAGAAGAAGTGCTTGGGAACCGACTGCGAGAACGACGCCGGCGCCCTGCAATGTCCTACATGCCTGAAGCTGGGGATCAAAGGCAGCTTCTTCTGCTCGCAGGACTGCTTCAAGAAGAACTGGGTACGGACAATCAATCCCCCATACAGGGCAGCGCATCGGCGTTTAGATCCAGAGTCAAATAGCTAACATGGCGATGCGATCTAGGGCGACCACAAGTCTCTGCACAAGACGGCGGACGGCAAGAGCACCAACGGTATTATCCACAACTTCATTCCTCCAAAGGTCGTTTCTAAACCTGATCCAGCCACCGGGTTCTTTAATCCCTTCCCCTCGTACTCCTTCACTGGACCCCTCCGGCCCGTATACCCCCTCTCGCCGAAGCGCACCGTCCCCAAGTCTATCCCCCACCCCGACTACGCCGCCTCGGGCATTCCCAAGAACCGGACGCTCGGCAGGAACAAGATTGAGATCCTCGACGCCAAAGCTCAAGATGGCATGCGGAAAGTCTGCAAGTTGGCACGTGAGGTTCTCGACATTGTCGCGGCCGAGCTGAAGCCTGGTGTTTCCACCGACTATCTGGACGAAGTCTGCCACAAGGCTTGCATAGAGCGAAACGTAAGTCCGCCACCAGCCAGCGCCGTCGTATCTACCGGGATCGTGTACTGACGGGGTGCTTACATGCAATATAGTCTTACCCGTCGCCCCTGAACTACAACTTCTTCCCCAAGTCGATATGTACATCCGTCAACGAGGTCATCTGCCACGGTATCCCCGACCAGCGCCTCCTCATGGACGGCGACATTGTCAACCTCGACGTCACGCTCTACCACGAGGGCTACCACGGCGACCTGAACGAGACGTACTACGTGGGCGACCGGGCCAAGGCGGACCCGGACGTGGTGCGGGTGGTGGAGACGGCGCGCGAGTGCCTGGACGAGGCCATCAAGCTGGTCAAGCCGGGCTGCCTGATGCGCGACTTCGGCAACGTGATCGAGAAGCACGCCAAGGCGCGCAACTGCAGCGTGATCCGGACGTACTGCGGGCACGGCATCAACAGCACCTTCCACTGCGCGCCCAACGTGCCGCACTACGCCAAGAACAAGGCCGTCGGCGAGTGCAAGCCGGGCATGACCTTCACCATCGAGCCCATGATCGCGCTCGGCAAGTACCGCGACGTGACGTGGCCCGACAACTGGACCAGCACCACCATTGACGGCAAGAAGACGGCGCAGTTCGAGCACACGCTGCTCGTGACAGAGGACGGTTGCGAGATCCTGACGGCGCGGCAGGAGACGTCGCCGGGTGGGCCGATACCGATGCCGGCTGCCGAGGAGAAGAGCAGTTAGGAGCTCTTCCCTGGGTGACAGGAGCTGATATTGCGCGGGTTGCAATTATTACCTAGACTAGCCAGCCCGGAACGCCGTTAGCCGTCGTGTTAGCACTCCCCAATAGAAAACACACGGTAACGGCAGTGATGCTATTTGGTCAAAGCCGTAAGAGGTGATTCCAGTTTTGCAAATAGTACCAAAATAAAACTGTACGGGCGACATAGGATCAGATAAATCTGCATAGCTGGCAATGAGACATCCGAACAAGCATATTCAGTCTCAGACCCCTATCTTCGTGTTCGGCAATAAAAGCTTCTGCAATTTCGAGGGGCTGGTCACAAAATAAAGCGTACCTCGCGCCCCTTAAGCAAGATAAAACGCATATATGGTGCGAAGAGGTACTGGAAAGTACCAAAACGCATGTGGCAAGCCATGATACTCGGATAAAACAAATGTAGATTTTGTCTTTGCTCTTACATGCTGTTCCCTTCACACTGAACGTCGGCAGCCATTGGATGTGACTGGAATTACGAATGCTGGGTAACAACCCCGCGTTACTGTCCAGCCCCGATTGATCAAATCGGCGCCAAGTCGCAGGGAACCCCCGACCACGATATGGCCTAACCTAGGGATCACTCTCAGGCCAACCTGCCAACGTGATGACCTAAGAGGGACCTCGAGACTTGTGGTAATTCGAATGAAAAAGACTAGAGTGAGTGGCTGGCAGCAGAAGTGACGTTACCAGTATCCAGGCTGCGGAGACCTTGGCTCCAGACCTAATGACAGACCCAGTATTACAGTACGTTCAAGTGCAGTGCTTGAGTGCTTAGCAACTGGCGGACGAGCCGCTTTCATCATCCAGGCAATAAGCATGGTGACTCGAACCGGGGGTGCTGCCAAATCACTGGGTTGGTTGGGTTATCGGCTCAATCAAGTGCTAAGAAAAAAAAAGCGATTTGATTGCTAGGTTACAGCAACCAGGCCTCGACTCCCCCCCAAGCACCCAGCTTGAGCTCCCTTCATATCGGAGAATCCACCAGACTCTATCTGTTTGCTGGCTGTCCGCCTGTCACTTTGCTTGCCTGTCCGTCTCCTGCCGCAACGCACAGCACCAGCACCAGCAGTGCAGCACGCACATAACCGCGCAACCCACCATCCCATCCGCCAGTCAATCCAATCCACATCCACACCCAACCTTCTCCCATTTTGATTTGATTTGATCTGGGATCTTAACCCTCCCTCCACACTTGACCTACTACTTACACCTGGACACTTGGACTTTCTCAAGCCTACCCTCACCAACCCGCCCAGGCTAACAGAACAAAAACCCAACGCCGGTCACCAACTGAACAAGTGGCAACTGATTGATATATAACCCCTCTCCCTCAGGCTACTCTTTTTTGGGCCACCTCCAACCTTCCGTCCGATACCGATCGCAATCGCCAACTCAAAAAAGCAAACGAGATTTTCATTGGATCTCGCTCGCATCTGTCAACTTCTCGAGTCGCGTCCGCTCTGCCAAAAGCAAACCGACTTCCTATCCGCCTCGCAAACAGCCCGATTCTCGAACCTGCAAACCACCTGCAAGAGCTCCTCCATTTCCCGTGCGAGTTGCCCATTGTCGCGACCCCTCGAGCACTCTCCGAGACACCTCAATCTACCTCGATCTCCCCCGAGTAATACAGCACAAATACCGCCAAGATGTCGGGCGAAGCGTGGCTCTACCTCTTCGCCGTGCTTATCAATGCCGTCAATCTCTTCCTTCAGGTCTTCTTCACTATTATGTACAGCGATTTGGAATGGTACGTAAACCCTCGGCCTGCCTGGCGGTTGTGGTCCGGAGCTCCCACGGGAAGCTTTTTGCGGGGAGCCTTGAGCTCCCACCATAAACAACCATTTACGTCATGCGTTGGGCCTCGCTCTGCCCATGCGACCGCAACACCGTTTCACCCTCAGCTTGCAACGAAACAATCGTACTGACTCTTGGGCTCTTACTACAGTGACTATATCAACCCTATTGACCTCTGCAACCGCCTGAACACCTACATCATCCCCGAGGCCGCCGTACATGGATTCCTGACCTTCCTGTTCCTCATCAACGGATACTGGGTGGCTTTGATCCTCAACCTGCCTCTGCTCGCTTGGAATGTAAAGAAGTAAGTTGTCCCAGAAGCTTCATGCATCCGCCTTGTGACATGGCTAACCTTCGAATCCAGGATCGTTGACAACACACATCTTTTGGATGCGACCGAGATCTTCCGGAAGCTCAACGTCCATAAGAAGGTATGACCGACGCCCAGTTCCCGATAGCCCCTAAAGGCATCTAGCTAATACTTTTGCGCAGGAATCCTTCTTCAAGCTTGGCTTCCACCTCGTCATGTTCTTCTTCTACCTGTACAGCATGATTGTTGCCCTGATCAAGGACGAGTCGCACTAAGTCTGGTGTCGGCCACGCCCCTACTCTGACGACACGACCGAACGCCGGCTTGGCTTCGCTGCTCTAACACAGCAGTATACAAAGAAGTGCGCAGTGGGACTGTTTCAAGTCTTGTAGGAACGATGATATCTGGATCCCGAGAAGATGATTGTCAGAGGATAGCAGCGTACGGAGGAGGCGACGTTGACGTCCCTTGATCGGGGGCGCCTCGTCCGCAGTAGTGAGGTGTCTTTACTTTTGATGGATGAACATATTGGACATTGGGACGAAGATTACACGATTAGACGAATGGCTTCAGGAGAAAGTGTTTTAACGGGAAAAGCTATCAGAGCCGGGTGTTGATCACAAACAAAGTCTGGCATTGATTGGACTGGCTGTTTTTGGTCAAAAGAGCGAGCTGGGAGCAACGGCGGTTTTTCCAAAGGGGCAACTTCTTCCCAACACGTCGGCCAGGCATAATGTTAGAGGATTGCCTCATGCGGCGTCGTGCAGGCTGTACTCGGATCTTAAAACGTAATGAAATGTATACCCCATATCAGTTGCTATTTTGCATATTCTATAGCAGCATCTGCTTGTTTTGTCTCGTCTTGAAAGCTTATCATGTTGGAAGGTGGTTTGGATGGAAGCTGTTGACAGCACTGCGAAACCCCCACGTAAGACTCACGATGACTTGCTTCTGATTCAGCTGACTGCATTGAACCTGCCTGATTGATAATCCCCCTTTCTTCTGGCCTTTTCAGGTTGCATGGAAGGTTGCATTCTTTGCCAAATTGCCAACCCCATTATCGGGGGCCGTCCTCCTCCTCCCTCTCCCCTCTACGTCAGGTACAACTTTAGCTTTGAAGTGGGGCGATGCAAGCCGCTCAGAGCCTCAGCCACATGCTGCACCCGAAAAGCCCGTTCAGTACCGGAGATAACCAAAGCCCAAAGCTTGCTCTCTCAAAAAGTTACCGCCTTCCCAACCCAGCTCTCTCGTGAACCTCCAATTCGCGCCTACTTCATACAACACTCATTCATGCCCATAACGAACTACAATAATCACAAGAGAAATACCGAACCCGACCTGCCGACTAAGATCTCGTCATCTTGATTGATTTACGGGATAACTTATCGCGACTCGCTTGGTAGCTATCCGGAGCTCAATTCGAGACCAGCTGTGATCCGCAGCAGCGACGCGACCATGGCCAACTTCGGAGAGTACCCGCCCAACATGGCGTCGCAAGACGCCCTCATCGTGCGCGAGCAGACCGGCCCCGAACACGCCGTGGTCCCCTACAGCGGCGAGGAGCTGTCGCGCCAGCAGCTGGGCCCCGCGAACCCGTACTTCGACCCATCCACCCGCAAGCGCAAGAACAACGTCCTGACGGGCAGCGCCGAGGAGACCTTTTGTCTCAGAACACACATTCCGCTCCAAGCACCGGGCGGTCGAGCGCGCGGGCGGGCCCGACCGCGAGTACCAGACGGGCGCCGAGGTGAAAGCCGAAGCGAAACGCATACGGGAAGGGCGCGAGGGCAAGGGCAACGCGACCATCGCGGACGGGGACGGCGCGTACGTGGGACCCTGGGCTAGGTACAAGCGGCCCGAGTTTGAGGATGTCGAGATCGCCGAGGGCGAGGAGGTCGGCAGCGACGAGGAAGTCGTGTACGTGACGGACGAGGACGAGGACGTGATAGAAAGTGGCACGGTGGTCTCGGCGCCCACGGTGGCGCTGCAGCGGCGCAAGGAGGTCGAGGCGCTGGGCGAGGAGTCGACCGTGTTCCACGGCGAGGCCGAGTTCGACTACCAAGGGCGATCCTACATGCACGTCCCACAGGACCTCGACGTCGACCTGCGCAAGGAGCCCGGCAGCGTCACCAACTACATCCCCAAGAAGCTCATACACACCTGGAAGAACAACTTCAACGACAAGGCCGTCACGGCGCTGCGCTTCTTCCCCGGCTCCGGCCACCTGCTGCTCGCGGCAGGCGCGGATTCTACGGTCAAGATCTTCGACGTATACCACCAGAGGGAGCTTCTGCGGTCATACCACGGCCACGGCAAGGCGGTTTCGGATATCTGCTTCAACAACTCGGGCAACGAGTTCATATCGAGTGGGTACGATCGGTTCATCAAGCTCTGGGACACGGAAACGGGCGTGTGCAAGGCCAAGTTCACGACGGGCAAGACGCCGCACGTCGTCAAGTTCAACCCGTCCTACGAGCACGCGCACGAGTTCGTGGCGGGCATGTCCGACAACAAGATCGTGCAGTGGGACACGCGGACCAAGGAGATCGTCCAAGAGTACGACCACCATCTGGCGGCCATCAACACCATCACCTTCGTGGACGAGGGCCGGCGCTTCATGACGACGGCCGACGACAAGAGCCTGCGGGTGTGGGACTACTCGATCCCCGTGCCGATCAAGTACCACGCGTCGGAGGAGCAGTTCGCGCTGACACGGGCGAGCCCCCATCCGTCGGGCAAGTACGTGGCCTACCAGTCGGGCAACAACGAGATCCAGGTGTTCAGCGCGCAGGACAAGTTCCGGCGCAACAGCAAGAAGCTGTTCAAGGGCCACAACAGCGCCGGGTCGGCCATCGACCTGAACATTTCGCCCGACGGGCAGTTTTTGGCGTCCGGAGATACGGCGGGTTTCTTGTGCTTCTGGGACTGGAAGACGTGCAAGATGTACCACAAGATCCCGGCGTCGCAGAACGGGTCTATCTCGTGTGTGCAGTGGCATCCGCAGGAGACGAGTCGGGTGGTGGCGGCGGGGCAGGATGGGGTTATTCGGTACTACGATTAAGGGCGTGGGATGGGAGAACGCAGAGATATGGAAGACTAATAAAAAAGAGAATGCACACTTGCCTGGTCTGGATTGGACTGGACAAGACCAGTGTCCGAGGGCTTGGGGTACACAGTTGGTATTCCTCGAGCCGGCTGTATTATGTTTCAATAGATGATGATACCCTTCAACATGATCATGGTGGCTTTGTGATTGTCCATGATGTGGTTGCGGCGTACATGTACGACTTGGTGGCTCTGCAATGGATAGGTACGGTTGTTACCCCATTCAGTCTGGTTATGCCATTGGGTTACCAAGTTGCTTCCATTACTTCCAGTGTTGTTCTATGAGTAAAGATGTTCCATATGCTGCCGTTATCATGGCCACCGTTGTTGTCCCATCAGTCACAGTTATCTTGCACCTACTATTGGGCAATACCAACTCGACAGATATGGTTATCGGCGCATGACGCACTCGGGTCACAGATCCTGCACAAGGCAACGCACGAGATGGAAACGAGCTAAGAGGGCCAGGACGATGGGATAGATGAAGAAGAAGTAGGGTGTCCGCCCAAAGGGGCTGGGAACCAAGTCTAAGAAACTCATCTCTAATGCCGAAACATGAGAAAGATGTACGCGAAGTACCAACAGCTTGAATACAAATCATCTCACACATAAAATAGACGCATGAACCATACAGCAATTCCTAAACCCCTATTCCAACATCGTCGCCTCAAATCCACCTATCCCAGCGGGATTGGTCGGGTGTTGATGGGTTTCCCAACCGGCCACCTCCTGTCAGCAATAGGAAGCTGCTGCTGGTAGAGCCACGACTTGAAGTGGAGCGGCTCCGTGAGGAGGGCGTCGAGGCTCTCGGTGGCGTCTGTGATGCTCATGGTGTGGTATCGGATCGTGTAAGAAGTCTCGAGAGGGAGGAGGGCTGAACTGCCGATTGGCGAAGAAGACGTGAGCCTGAAACGGTATTTAGAAGAAGAAAAAGAAAAAAAAGGCTGAACGGGTGCTTTACAAATACTAAATATGGATACTTAGTAAAGATGAGATCTGCATGATCGAAGGATGAAATTTGGGGGTATCAGACCTAGAATTAGTAAACGGAATGATGTTGCTGGTGTGAGAATATAGAAGAAGAAACAGTGGTTTGCCGATGTTGGGAATTTCGTTCTAGGTATCTGTTGAGCAGGTGTTCTGCCTGAACTCTATCCCCAGGTTGTGGTTGCTTGGTCCAAGCAACCCGACATGAAGGAAGGAATTCAGGCGAGTGTGATTGTAGGGTCGACGATAGCAACATAAAGCAAGCAGCAAAGGGCAACTACGCTGGACGCTGGAACACATGTTTCCTTCCGCCCGCCAATGTCGAGGCACTGCAGGAAACGACTGACGCAATTGACTCACTGCAGTCGGACACGGGAGGCAGCAGCTACGTGTATCTAAAAGGTAGGTACGTGGTGCTTTCCAACTCGGATGCGCACCTTCTCTGTTGATATATTCGCGTCCGCGGGGTAATGATAGACATGGTCCGAACGGAGGCAGGCGCTGTTGTTCTTGCCGCCCTACCAGAAATCAGTCCAAGTGCAGCTATTTTTAAGTCAGGTCTGCTATCCTCGTGATCTCATCACAAAGTCTGGACCAAAACAAGTTTTGGCGAAAAGTCCACTGCATGGACTGAGAAGGATCACTGTCATGAGATACACTATGTACTTACCCACGCCTGCAATCTCCTGGGATTCCCTTCTCCCATTGGGAATAAAGGGCATAGTTCTTAGAAGCCCCGAATGGGATCGCAATTTCCTCATGGGAACCATCATGCCAAAAGACCCATCAAGGCCGCAGACTTGTAATCCACATCGGTCGGAGAGGCTATATCCTGTCTGCTGGTCAATGGGCCATCGCGGGCTGTTTTGGGGACAGTACCAAAAGATGGTTAATCAGATGGGTGAATGATGAGCCAAAAGGAGTCGAGGGAAAGGAGAAAAAATTACAACACCCCTAGGGATTCGAACCCTAGTCTCTATGTATCTTTTCATAGTGTACTGCCACTGTACCAAAGTGTCTTGCTTCGTAACGGTTGTGGGTGATGCATAAGACATGTCTTTTTACAGCTTATATAGTTCATTAATCTGTAATGAATTACGCCAAGTAACAACAGTGTGCCTGGTCTCGGCGGTTTCTTCGAGACACGATGCATGAATCGATGGTACTGGGACTCTACCCCTATTCCCAGATGGCTGTTCTTAGATCCACCCGCTCATTATCCAATACTTTCATCCACACATGCGGTTTTCTAGTGGTTCCATGTAGTCGGTCGATCATGATCCCAAGATCTGCTTCAATCTCTGTATAACCTCGTCCGCCTTCATGTAAGGCAGATCAATATGCGCATGCTCCGGACTCAGACGCAGCTCCGCACCCGGCATGAGCGCCGCCGCCTTCTCTGCCATATGCGCCGGCACATTTTGATCCTTTGCACCATGCCACATGACCACCTTCCCCGGCTCAATCTTCACATCCTCCAGCTTGAACCCAAAGTCGCTCCCCAGAACTAAGCCGTCCCAAGCCGAACCCAGCCCGCCACTGATCATCGACCCCCGCGTCCCCGACACCAGCGCGGCCCGAACATCCTCCCGCTCCAGCATGGCCCGGTCGTTGGCCGGCTTGTTCTTGAGCGCATCCACCAGCGCCAGCTCGAGCTTCTCCGGGTGCGCCAGGTCCCGCGCCGTGCCGCCCAGCATGGCGTCCAAGATCCAGCCGACGGGCGTCGGCATCCAGGGACATAGCGTCAGCAGCGCGCGGGTCTGGATCAGCATGCCGCTGCAACCCAAGGAGGTCGGGTACAGGGCGCAGACCAACCCAACCCCGATGCAGCGGTCCCGCGGCAGGCGGTGCCAGCAGGCCAGGGCGTAGGGCCCGCCGCCCGAGACGCCGAGGACGGCGAAGCGTTTGACGCCCAAATGGTCCGCGAGCGCGAGCAGGTCGGCCGGCCAGTCCAGCAGGGTGCGCCCCGGCTGGAAGGTCGAGGCGCCCATGCCGGGGCGCTCGACGGAGACGAGGCGGATGCCCTGGGCGCGGGCGGCGGCGTCGTAGCCGAAGGCTTCGCCTTGGGAGCCGGGGAAGCCGTGGTGATAGAAGGCGGTCGGGGCCGCGGGGTCCGGGGAGCCGTAGGCGGCGTAGCCCAGGGTCCGGCCGGAGGGGAGGACGAAGGCGGAGGTGGGTTTGGGGTGACGGGTGGCCATGGTTTTGGTTCGCTGAGAGTTTGCAGGCAAGACGCTAGGAAGAGTTCGATCTTGTCGCCCGGTTCTGGGTGGGGTTTGAAGTGTTGTCTGTGGGAGATATTGAAGAGAATGCGGGATCCTCATGCGGCAGTGAGACAATTATAGCTGCCTAGATGCTCCGGCGCCACGTCCCACTTTACTTAGCTCGCGGAGGATCTACAGGGGCACGCGATCATTACACACGCTGGCCGCCTTGGCGCCGTTGCTTTTTCCCAGTGAGTGAATCGCAGTGTCGCCAATTCTCCTGTCAATGCCAGGCAAAAAGAACTTAGATGTTAAGGCCAGCGAAGTTCCCCTTTTCTGGATAATTTCCTCTAGCAAAACCGTATTCTTGAGTTTGTATTCCTATGGGTATGGGGAGGAAGTGCATATAGTATGAGACTCTTTATTCTGCTACTTTCTATGGGCATACCCAACTAGAGAGACCGCGGACACAGTCTCGAAAAGGGTGAGCACAGCAACTATATATAACAGGTTTTCAGACTCGCTAGTATGCGGAAGGGCCTTAGTCTGATGATGTTCCTGTCCCAACCTCATAGGTTACTGTTCGAGAAGAGTCCAAGACGGTCTGCATCTCCATCTCCCTATCTTTCGTAAGATCTGTGACAACTGTAGCAGACTCAGTTCCGTCATCATGGACTCCAAGAGTCGACTGAAGGTATAATTGCACGGCATTTCCTGTAGGAGCGAGGTGCACTTTGCCATGAGAAGGCCCCGTGCCGCGGCCACCGGCTGCACGGCGCTGGCGGGCACCTGATTGGAGAAGGATATCGAGCAGCCTCGTTGCACGATGACCACGGCCGGCCCAGGCAAGCATCGTGAGAGGGTCAGCTCCATGTGCTAATAGCAGTTCGAGGGCTTCGAGGGGTGCGGCGGATGACCTGAAGTCTGGAAAAGGGAGAAGCGTATTAGTCTACTATAAATATGCCATGGTATATGTATGACTTGCCCGGAAAGAAGGAAGCAACTTACATAACTTGAGCAAGAGGCGTACGGGATATCCCAAATGGACCAGCCTCCAAAGTCTTCTGGTTAGCCGAAGCGCCGTGGTCGAGAAGCTTCTCCAAGATCCAGAGGGCATCGTCCGCCCTCTCGAAGCTCTGGGTCAGGAGCACGGCGAAGTGGATGGGGTACCACCTGGACGACTGCAAGAAAGAGGTAGTGTCGTCATCATTATCAGGGGCACCCTCGGGCAAGTTGACAGCAGCTCTTTGCTCGATGAGGAACTCGGCTGCGCGCAAGCGGCTGCTGGCCAGGGCGAGGATGAGTGGACTTGGTTTTGACAAGACGACAGGGGCGGTAGGAGTAGAGTCAACGCTAAACGGTATATCCCGCGAAATATCGAGGTGTTGGTCGAGAGGGATGTTGAAGCGGAGGCAGTTTGTGAGGGGGAGAATTGTGTCTCGCGTACAAGCCCAGAAAATAGCAGAGCTGTGATGCTGTCGGTAGAGAGTCTCCACGACATCATCGGAAAACCCCTTGCAACTCTGCACCGGGTTCAGCATATCTTGGGGGCTGAGGAAGCTGCAAATCGTGTTTAAGATCAGACCTTGAAAGCCGTGGTGCACAGAGGCCACAGTGGCGATGATGGTTTCAGGTTGATGTGTTGGTTCTGGGGTTAACGAGGAAAGATAGGCATTTGGACGATCATGGAGATGCTGCTGACGAAGCGCCTCACAGACCATGGCGAGATCCTCTCTCAAAAGAATTTGGGCCATTTTGTGTGTCGATGCGATGAACCACGAGTATCTCTAGTGGTTCTAGTACACCAGCAAAGAGGGATGGATGCGTATGGGTGAAGGAGTATCAGGAGGAGATCAGGGGTAAAGGGTGTGCAGGTCAAGATCGGCTGTCTACACGTATGAACAACTGATGCACAGGAAGAATTTTGAATTATAAATCGAACCGTAAACGCTTTAAAGGAATAATCGCCATCTAAATACACGATTGCCGTCCATCGGTTCAGACACCATCGAGTGAATATAAAAGATAGACAACGTCATCCGAATAGCACATAGTCTCCCTGGAGTAAATATCAGGTTGATGACAAGGGATACACAACAGCCAGCTCTCTGAGAGACCAATAGAACAGCATATTAAGCAAAGGTATGATTAGAATGACGTGCTGTATCTCCCAACCTGCTTTGGAGTACTCAGATGTATCACAACGGGTGTGCTGTTCTGTTTTGAACTGGCCACACCAGCCAGCAATGTTTACATAGTGACTAAACTACTGAGTTTGAAAACACGATTTGGGGTTTGAATTGTGGCAGCTTGACACAGAGTGGCTTTGTTTGAATAGACATACGAGCAGTACCGGAATGCATAACCTGTTTCAATAGCCAGATATCGAAGCACATTCAAGCACAAAGGGGGTGGCAGAGTAAAAGTGGCTCCCGGGAGATCTCCCAGATAGCCACAACGATGCTGGCATTGACGGCCTGACGCATGTAAACTGTCTCGCCATATTCAAAACATGGGGCCAAATTGAACCAACCTCGAAGGTGAGGATGCAATCACCCAAAGTGCTTCTCCAGAGCCGGGATTGAGGTGGTTTCGGTCGTGCCATGCAGCAGCTCCCGGACGAAGTCACGATCGCACACGAACGCTGGATTAAGTCTGGCGCCGCTACTAGCATTCGATTACTTCTTCCGCATCATGTAAAGGGTTTAAGAGAATAGAAGATATCAATACATTGAAATATCTTCATGCCCGGATGGGAGGTTTGCATGCCATGCCGGTTGTGATGCGGGGGATATCTCTCTAGAAGTGAGCCCCACTAATTCGATGCCAACAGCACTGATCCCAAATGTGCGTAATTTTGAGATCAGTCCGCAATCCTGGATCGTATGCGATATCTACTCAATTAACGACAAATTATCCCAAGCACTTGAGAAGTCCTGATTCAATCATCACTTCCAGCAAGTAAGTCGCCAATCATCATCCTGATGATCTGGTTGGTGACGAGGACCGGTGGCGCAGCGGTAGCGCGTCTGATTCCAGTCCAGAAGGTCATCCGTTCAAATCGGGTCCGGTTCAAAACTTTTGCCTTTTTCTCCGACGGAGTATTCCGAGAGTCTCTCCTTTTTTGGTCAACGTCAATTGTGGTTGGTTGGCGTTGAGGGTGAGAGTTTACACATGCTCATATTACGTGTGGGTCCGCTTTTCTTTTCTGCAGGTGAGCACTACCAGGGGACAAGAATGTTGCTTTATTCTTCTTGATATCTTGCTATGTATGTTTCAACTGGCGATGCTAAGGGCTTTTCACATAGCCCAAGGGGTTGGTAGAATGTGTCATAACCAAGTCATAATCCCATCCGCCTTTCTTCAAGTGAGTGTAGGAGGGGTCCAGTCCACCCAGTCG
Source organism: Apiospora hydei (assembly GCF_038363865.1). Taxonomy (NCBI): domain Eukaryota; kingdom Fungi; phylum Ascomycota; class Sordariomycetes; order Amphisphaeriales; family Apiosporaceae; genus Apiospora; species Apiospora hydei. The sequence continues at coordinate 4,091,276 of NW_027117366.1, read as the reverse complement.
GCCATGTTGACGTTGGACGGGCTCTTCTCCAAGTTGTTGGGCGGCGTGCCGGTGCCGAGGAGGTACTTGTTGATGTACGCGTCGAGGTTGGTGCGCGACGCCGCGGGGAACTGGCAATGCCCGTGCCCGCCGGTGAGGTCGAACCCCATGGCCTCGGGCGCGCCCAGGGCCGTGTAGATGAGCCGCCCGGCCCGCATGCAGGCCGTCGTGCTGACGGGCCCGAGCCAGTCGATGTCGTTCTCCATGACGAAAAGGCCGCGCGGGGCCACGAGACCCGCGAGCATGTGGTGGTCCTCGGGGATGGTGCTGGTCCGGCTCGTGTGCTGGTTGAAGCGCGGGCTGAACCAGACGTTCTCGCCCACAATCTGCGACGCCGTCTGGATGTTGGCGCCCTTTTGCTTCTGCGAGTCCGACACGCGCCAGCACGCGGCGCCGCCCGACCCGGACTCCTGCGGTAAGGTGAGGGCGATGCGCTCGTTGAGCGCGCCGACGACGAAGGCGCCCTTGCCGTTACGTGAGCAGCCCGTCACGCCCAGTTTGGTCGGGTCGATGCCCGTCTTGGCGGCGCCGAGCTGCTCGAGGCCGTCGATCAGCCGGCCCACGCCCCACGCCCACGCCGTCAGGGCGCCCGCCGAGTGGCTCTTGCCGAACAGGTTGTAGAAGGTGCCGACGCCGCGCGAGTTGCCGCCGTTCTGCTGCGCGAAGGCGTCGTTGCCGAATGAGACGGTACCCACGGTACCCGGGATCGGCAGGCTGGACCCGCCGATGGTGACGATGGCGGGGCCACCGGAACCCGAAGAGCCGCTGGGCTTCCTGATGTTGGAGTTGAGAGTCGCCGTGTTGGACCCCACCGTGATCTTGACGCTCATGGTGTTGCCCGACAGGGTGGCTTCGACCTTGTCGGGAGGCGGCGGCAGGTCGCCGAGCTCGTACTGCTGCATGATCTTGCTGATCTCCTGCTGCCGGCACGTCCAGTCCGCCTTGGTCGCGACTTTGGTCCCGCTCGCGAAGGTGAAGGGGTCCGGCAGCTTGGCGACGTTGACGGCGGGGGTGTCGCCCGCTACGGTGCAGGTGTCGCTCTGGCGCTCGAAGAGCTCGGCGGCGGGGGAGGGCGAGGGCGGAGCCCATGAGGGCCGCCGTGATCACAAGGTTGCGGGCCATCGTTGCGGGTAATATGTCGATCTTGGTCGGGAATAGTGAAGGTAGAGCTTGGCTTGCTGGGGTGACTGGATGTGGGGGATTCACTACTGAATATATAATGAATGGTTTCACCCCGCAGGTCCGCGGGCGCACTACAAAATCCGACAATCAATTTGAACCCTTTCCGTTGGCTTGGCTTCCGAAAGGGGAGTGCTGCTCGCCCTTGATATTTTCCCGCTTGTACACTTGGTCTAGAACTGTGTTTCTGAGGTCTGTTTAGTTGTCATAGTCCCCCTCTTGGAGCTCGAACCAGAACACGCGTTTCTTTGGGAAGCGAACTCCTCCTGTAGATTAAATTGACGTTTGGTAGGGTGGTATTAATTGGCGGCTAGCTATGCAGCTTTGACAAGATGTGGGGAGAACTGGCTAATAAGACGGATAATTCGACACGTGGGGCGGACAAACAGCTATAGCGAGCACGTCGCTGATGTTACATCATTCGACCGCTTAGATTGTGCCAGGAACGGAACGGTGCATATCTCCCGGACTCGGATGTACAGCAACCGGAAGCGGATTCCCCGATCCCATCTAAATATGCGTCCCATAACCCGGCAACTGCCGAGTACTCCAAGTTATATATAGTGGAAAGTAGATGATATTCGTTCGGTACTTGGTTGATATCTACTAAGTGCACCGTGATTAGTATCTAGCTAAGTTGCCACAGAGGCCTCATAGTGGCAACAGCTTGCCCGAGCCCCTGAAGAACTACTATATCCCAAACAATACAATCATTTGCTTTCATGCCGCATGGAGGCCGATGGATAGTGCTGGACTAGATATAGATACATATATAGTACGATCTATTAATAGCAAGCAGTTGCATGACCTGTTGTGCTCCATGTCGCCTCACACGGTATTCTCAAAGCCAGGATGGTTATGCTCGCTAATCTTCAACTGCAGCATGGGGTGGATTGCCGTGTCGTAGGGGCCAAACTATGAAAAGCTATTGCCGAAAGTACGAGTTATTGTCTATGGCTGAGTTTCAGCAGAAGGGCGCCGGTTGATTGCGTTCGTCTGTTTAGCCAGATGGGATTTGACGGGGGTGTTCCATGTCTCCTATTGGACCCAGCCGATTGCCAGGTTTGTTTTCCCCATGCCAATAGCCCAACATGGGTTGAGTGAAAGTCCTTGGCATCTCGGTCACCATCAGGATTTCCCAAGGAGCGATCTGCTCACGCACGCATGTTAACAATCCCACAATCACCAACATACCAAAATGATGTGTGTTTTGCTTCTGTTTCTAGCCGTCTTCAATGCGAGAATATCCAGCGCCCACGGCGGCCTGGCCAACTACACTGTGGGCGACACATGGTACCGAGGGTAAGTCCTGAACGTGGAACTCGAGGCCATTGACATCAATCGTTATCGGTCTTTAACGAGACCGATACGACGCATCCGAGGCGAGATCGATCTAAGCTTAACATACACAAACAGCTATAACCCGGATACACCGGCCGAGGACCAGCTGGGCCAGCCCTGGATGGTACAGCGGTCCTGGGCATCCATCGATCCCATCTTCTCCGTGACAGACGCGGGCCTCGCCTGCAACAATCCGGCCGTGGCGCCACCATCACATATCCCCATCGCAGCGGGTGACAACCTCACCGCCGTGTACTGGTATTGGCTGCACCCCGTGGGCCCTATGACCGTATGGCTCGCATCATGCGGCGACGGTCCAGATGCCTCGTGCGCAGACGTCGTCGACGTGAACGCCCTGTCCTTCTTCAAGATCTGGGAGGGCGGCTTGCTCGATGGCACGCTGGCCGAGGGCTCGTGGTACCAGAAGGCCTTCCAGCACTGGGACGGGTCGCCGGACCTGTGGCCTGTGACGATCCCGGCGTCGCTGCGGCCGGGGGCGTACGTGGTCCGCCACGAGATCATGAGTCTGCATATCGCGAACAAGCCGCAGTTCTACCCGGAGTGCGCGCATCTCAACGTCACGGGGATGGGCGAGGCGCTGCCGGTGGGGGAGGAGTACTATACGAAGTTTCCGGGGGTTATAGCATGAGTGGTATGTGTTGCTCTGGGTACTGAGAAGCGAGCTTTGGGCTGATGAGATTGCAGATCCGTCTATCAATATTGATGTGTACAGCGAGGCCATGAAGGACGTCACGGTATGTATTTGGCCTATGATACAGTTTGCTTTTGATATACTGACATTTCTAGAATTACACGATCCCAGGGCCTCCGGTATGGAATGGCTGATGTCTCGCCGTGAGCGGGTAGGTTGATATTTTCAAATATTGGATGATTGGACGAAAGAGGCAAGCAAATGAGATTGTGGCCAACCAACAGGGAGAGACTTGATAGTTCCTTCTGCTTTTTCTCCATCAGACTTCGGTCCGGTACCAGGTTAGTCACCTACTTACCAGAAGAAAAGACTCATGACGAGCAAGTTTATCTTGAAACGAAAACCCTGCAATCTACATGTTTCCAAGTGAAGACGTTTTGCAATGCCCCGAGGAGGTATACAGAGATCTTATTTCATACATTATGTGAATTAAACAAACAAAAATGTTTTGGTTGCTCTTTTCCAGCCGTCGGTGAGAAGTTTTGATGACAGAACCGAGGCAGACAACTACTCGTGACGGAAGGATAACCCTATTACGTATTTCATCCCCACCATTGTGACACAGATGCGTAGGTGTACGTAAAATGCTTGATGGTGGTAGTCTTTGATGGGAAGAGCTACCTCGTGGTTAGTCACAGCTGAGTCATCCTTTCGTGGAAGCATATCTTGACACTACTTGATAGAATTGGATTGGTGGGGAATGTTTCAGTTTGGCTCTTGTCGAATGGGTCATGATACAACCTCAGTTTGGGTTCTATCAAGTCTTCACAATTCCGTATTTGGGATGCTTTAGTCACCATTGGCTCGAGAAGTCTGTAAGTTGGTTTCAATGTCGGACTGGTAACCTGTTGTGTCAGATCTATTGGTCATTCAAACCCGACTTTTAGGCTTTCCATCAAACCAATCTACCATTTACTCTATGATTTCCCCATTTGAGTACCTAGTTGGTCTCTGGACCCTATCGTACCCTTTAAAGGTTACGCGATCCCCCGTCTTCCTACTAACTACTTTCGCCCAACAAATACTTATGCAATCTCAAGATACATCGCCCTCCACGGTTCAGTCGCTGGCTATGGCTCCCATCCCACTTGGTCATCCCGGATCATCACTCACAATGACTTATTACGGCAAGACCCTTCCGGCCGAGGTTATCCTGATGATCCTCGGGCAAATCGATGGCGCCCAGAGGCCAACGTGCGCCGCTGTTTGCAAGTCCTGGCAAGTGATTGTGGAACGCTCAACCTTCAATAAGCTGGTGCTAGAACCGAAGGATATTTTCCAGTTCGTCGAAATCATGCGGCACAACCGCCCTCGCCAGCTTATCTTGAAACACGTCGTTTTCTGCGTGCCCATGGACGATAGCTTGCGTTTCTTCGATCCGCCTGAGCCCGATGATAGTGACACCGAGTCTGAAGATGTGTATGAAGAGTGTGAAGAGTATGACAGAATCGTAGACATGAATGATGTCCGGGTCCGAGGTCAGAAGAGCAAATTCAAATCGGCAATCGCTTCTCTATTCGCAGCATTGAATGTTTTCAACAACACCGATTTAACGTTCAGACTGGACTTGACCACCATTGGAACAGACAGTCCGCAAAAAACACGAGCAGTCAAACTACAAGGGTTGACCGAGTGGCATACATTGGACGTAAGACTCAATTACAGCAGTGACGACGCCGAAGATGAAGAAAGTCCCTGGATCCAATTCTACTCAGAGGGTCGACCTATTGTGCCTACATCCCCCGCCAGCTTCAACGACATGAACTGGGATACCTTCACGATATCACGTAAGGTTGACAAGAAATACCGCGCTCTTCCTACGGTCCAAGCCGTAACCGACTTTCGAGTCTCATGTCAAAGTTTCCATTATATACGAGATCTCTCGCGGTCGGTCATGATGCGAAGCTTTCCCAACTTGAAGCATGTCGCATTCGAAAAGTGGCACGAGGAGCGGCCTTGTCACTGGCGCAGTATATTTATCCGACTCGACTGGTTCGGCGCCATGCTGCCGAACTGGCCCCAGTCTCTGAAGAGAATTTACTTATATCAAGTTCCATTTGACATTAACTCCGATGAAGATTCCGATCCTCATATCGATGTTGATGAGGGAAGTTTGTTCAGAAACAAAGACACCGAGGCGTCCGCAGCTTTGGGATGGAAGGATAGCAGCGTGGACTTTCTGGACTGGACCACAGGCTGGCGACCAACAATGCGGAAGCTCACCGACAGGATCCTCCCCCAACACCTGGCTCTGAGGAGCCGTGGCATGGAAGAGCTGGGTATCTGCAACATCATCGAGGGCCGGCAGTTCTTCGCCGCTTTCAAGAACAACGAGCCCCTGCCTCTCTGGCCCGACCTCCGCCTCCTCACCCTCACGACCAGCTTGAAACCCGGCGTCGAAGACGATGAGAACGGCGCGGAACTCCTTCAGGGATTTCTCAAGCGCCTCCCCGAGTTCGTCCGCCGGATGTTCAAGCTCCAGACCCTCGAGCTCTACGAGGCGGACGACAAGGGCGCCGCGCTGCTTCAGTTCTCGAGGAGCCCCAAAGACGGCGGCAGGGCTGCTGTCCGGTGGTTCAGCACCTGGCCCCTCGCCATCGACAACGATGTCAGGACGGCTTGGGAGTCGATACCGTCCGAAGACGGCCATTCCCGCGTCGAGTTCCTTCCCGAGGAGGTAGTGGGCGTATACAGGGGCCCTGCAGACTTTGTTGCTACGTATCTGCTTACCCGCGACAGGATCATGGACCCCGATACACTAAGGGAACAGGTGGACTTGGAGATGGTCAGGGCAGACATTGCCCCCTGATTGAGGCTTGAGGTAGTTATCCCGCAGTCTACTAATTCAATTTCCTTGCTGTTCAGATTGGCTCCCCGCGAAGTCTCAAAGTATTCTTGACTTCCCGCTCTCTTTCATCCATATACATTTGACCACCAGACTGATTTCCATCTGTCTCTTCTCTGCCAACTGCCAGTTGCCAATCTTGAAATCCCACATGATGTCTTCCCTCTTCCACTCCAAATCCAAGCGCCCCAACCAGAACCAGCACCATGGAGCTCCGATCCCGGAACCCTAGCTCCGATCCCCACTATTCGCCAACCTGCCCCTGAAGCTCTGCCAGTCCATCCTCCGGGCATACGCGTCAAGAAGAAGGGGGGGGGGGGACGCCAACGCTGACCCGCTGGTAGGGCAGCCTACCGATGGTCACGGGAATTACAACGCCGTGCAGACCCGGCACGCGAACCTCGAAGTCCTAAAGTTCCGGAAGCGACCTGAACTTGGGCATTGCAGCTTGTACGTACAGGGCTTCGAGCTCGACGAAGTGGTAGAGCTGAGGGACGCATCACAGGGCGGAGATATCCCGGTCTCATGACTCGGGCTGGACAGTTGGGAGTCGCCATTCGACAGAGGTCCGCCAGATGAACTTTGGAAGACCTTGCGAAAAACTTGAGGATTCCAAAGAGACGTTGAAGGCATGCATCAGGAAGTGTGAAACGAATCGCGAGCATAGGGGCAAAGGCAAAATCCTATGTATGAGGAACAAATGGAGGTGGCTGGAGTCAGGAGAATGGTATGAGATGAAGGACGCAAAGATACAGGCAGAGTATCAACTCGAACACGAGAGTGAGAGAAGAAGGGAAGAAGAGAAGATGAAGAGAGAAGAAACGGAGGCGTCGGGGGAAAGGGGAGCGAAACGAGGAGGATTTGTGACCCAACAGTGCCAAGACTTTCAAGACCTCGTTACAAGGGAAGGTTGAGAAAGCGAAAGCCGAGGACCCGCGTCGCTTTTTCATGCTTCGAACCGAATTATATTTGCACGGAATGATGGATGGTGAGGCACTGCGGCATAAATTCTACAAAGAGCTTCTAGACAGTGTGTTCGAGCTGAGATAGACAAAACCTGATAGAATTTCTCTCTTGGTAGTGTATAATAATGATTAACAAGCTTTGCAGTGGTTTGACGCTACTTTGAGACGACTGGAAGCCCTTTATGAGATCGCGGCCATTGCCTTGGAAGAGAGCCGCGCAATATAGCCTTGATGTCCCAAGGCAGGAATCATGTCTAACAGTTTTTGGGGGATATTGTTGCTATTCTACTTTCAATTGGCAACCCGCCATTCCGAACAAAGTTCACGTTGTCTGACGAGTCTAAGTCAAATATTGATAAACATTACAGCATTATTACATTACAGCTGCTAGAAATATCCCAACAGATAACTGCCATAACTAAGTACACATGCTCCCAAGCCCACGTCACCCTACACTACATGTAGATGTAACAGAACTCGCCGCCATTTCCGCCGAGCGTGTTCAACAGGGCGCCAAGCTCAACGTCCTGGTTGAGAATGCCAAGGTTGACAGTATCCTTGAGGGAACCCGCGCGGTTGGTCTTGAGATCGTTACCGGCGACGGTGGACAGACGGCTCTGCAGATCCTGGACCTGCCACAGCCACCAGACGCGGTCGATCATAGCGTGGTGCAAATAAAAGGCCGGGTCGCCCGGCGATGCATTAATATCACCACCGGGGTCGCCGCCCATGGTGAAGTGGCCGCCGACGTGCACGCCGGGGATGCCCTGCATGGTGTCCTGGAAGGACGAGACGGTCGAGTGGCGGGTGATGAGGGAGTAGGTCTTGTCCGCGGTGCAGTCCTGGGCCGCGTCGCGGTTGACGGCGCGCTTCAGGCAGCGCGGGTTGTACCGCGTCGACGTACCGGGGCCCAGGTTGACCTGGTAGTCGGCGAAGGGGCCCTCGGTGTTGCAGCCCGAGGCCACGCCCATGCTCGAGGCGTTGCCGTTGAAGAGGGACGAGTTGACCGGGTCCGACGCATAGCGGTCCCAGTTCCAGTAGGGGTGCGAGCCCTTGTAGCCGCACTCCTCCTTCAGGGCCTTCTCGTAGGTGAAGAGGTAGTAGCGGTGCCAGGCCAGGAAGTTGGCCGAGTTGTGGATCCAGGGGGTCATGGTCATGTGCACGGCCATGAAGTCGTCGAAGCGCGAGCGGGCGCCGGGGACCTCCTTGGCATCCGACTTGGATGGGAGTTGCTGCAGGCAGCGGACCGCGGTGGTGTACTCGACGCGCTCGTCGGGGAGAGGTCGCTCCACTCGCGGCGGATGGAGGCGGTCTCGAGGGTGCAGGCACCGCCGGCCAGGTTGCTCGAGGAGTAGGTCTCGAGCTTGCTGAGGCTCGAGTCCCGCAGCTTGTCGACGACGTCGGCGGGGTAGGTTCGGGGGTAGTTGGTGGCAGCGGGTGCCTTGGTCTTGGTCGTGCTCGTGGAGGTCGAAGGGACCACGACGATGGATGTCGAAGAAGAAGAAGAGGGAAGAATGCTGGTGACGACGTTGGTCGTGGCGGAGCTGGAAACGGCCGCGGAGGTCACAGCAGTGGTGCTGGCTGAAGATGCCTCGGCCGTAGTCTGGGAGCTGACGGCGGTCGTAGATGCAGCAGCAGAAGAAGAGGCGGTCTCGATGACAGCCTTAGAAGTGGTCGTCAAGTCGGCGGTCGACTCTACAGCGGTGGAACTAGCAACAGAGTTCACGGCTGAAGAGGTAGCCGCAGACTCCACGGGGGTGGAGGTACCCGCAGAGCTCTGGGCGGAAGACGAAGCAGCAGGGCGGCTCTGGACAGGATATGAAGCAGCAGGGCTCTGGGCGTAGGAAGAAGCTGCAGGTGCAACCACGGTCTCGGCGCTGGAGACAGCAGGGTGGGAAGCAGAGCTGGCAGAAGGGTTGTGTTTGCAGCGCGCCACACGCGCATCGGCGCCGGCAAGGAGCAGAGCCCCAAGGACGGGGATAGACAACCGCATCGTGGAGGAATTATAGGATCGCGTGAACGATTCACAGACACTGAAGAAGAAAAGCAACGAAGGTGAAATAACGAATGACTGGTGTAAGCGAACGACAGACTAGAGGTGCAAGAACCTCCCTCCACACGAAAGCTGTTGTCAGTGATTGAGGCTCAACTTCTGACGGCGATAGAGACCAAAACCCTTCCGTGAGTGGTACGGATCGTCCTACCTTACCTTATATATGTTCCGAGAGACCCTTAACCGCCACCCGCGCCATGGCCCACCAAAGCCATCCTCCACAGCCAAAATGGATATGGTATCTTGGAGGGTGGCTTTGACGGAAGGGCAAAGGGCATCCCAGTCAGCTTATCGTAGGGGGTTCCACTTCAGCTGGAGCCTCAACGGTAGCCCATCCCTGAACTTCGTCGAGACCCCTGTACTGTCCAGCCTCGTTGGCGCTAAGTCTAGCCAAATCGGCAAGTGCATCGTCGGAATTTCTAGAAGTCAGCGTCTTGTCTACATGTGCCAGCTGTTTTGACACATTTAGAATTCCAATATAAATAAAAAGTCATCCAAGGGGTGGGTTGTTGTTTCAACTTGTGTTTCTCCGCGTCTATACGATGGTGACAGGCAGTAATCGAGGCAGAAGTAGCCTTCGTAAGAGGTCGCATCGCGAGGTGCCAATTGCGACGCATGTATTCCTGTACAGAGCTTAAAGAAAGTGGTCCAGATCAGAGCGGAACCCAAACCGAACCATTTCGGGATTGATTTCGGGTCTAGCACGTCAACTTCGACAAGCGCGGCTCTTGAAGGCCCCCAAAGGCTCCCAAAGGGTATATCAACCGTCGCTGCAGGGGCCTATTTCACCGTTCAGGGTCCATTGGTGTCAGGTCCGCATACCACATTGGTTAGAGTGGCTGAGGGTGGTCAGCTCCGGGGTAACATCGTGCCTCTCGAGGGGGTTCGTGCGTTTCAACTCACGCAGAGAACATCCCGAAAGAAACACAACGAGCCAGTCAGATGCCAGGAATCGCCAATCGTGGTAGCAACGCGAATCAGGCCCAGTGCCCCGGTAAGATTGGTGGAAGAAGACAGAAGTCGACGACGAGAGTTGAGTTGTCATTGCACATCGAGTTCGGCCGAATCGACGTAGCAGCGGCAGATGTCTCCAGATGCGTCCAAAGGATTGGACACGATCCAGATGGTTGGATGACCACTGAGAACACCGCGAGGGGCAACAACGACCACAGAGCCCAGTTACCACGCATAGAAGGACGCTGATTGGGCTTGCAAGCCGAAGTGCCGATAATAGGTAAACAGATGGGGGCAAGCGCCGGCTGGTAAGCGGGCCGGAAATAACAGGCGCTAGGATCGTTTCTCATGAGTCGAGCGAGCCCCCAAAATTGCTTCTCACTTACTGCCTGCCTCCTCAAGGGTCCAATGGCTTATTCCGGTTCAGAAGCTCTGCAGACTTCGTATTTCCGGTCGCCGGGTAGCTTTTGGTGTGGCCTGAAGTGCAAGGTGTCGGTCAAGCTGCTAATAAAGGCAACAAGAAGTCATGCCATGTTGCGTAATTGGCAGATAGCTGTCCAAGGCAATGGTTGCAACAGCGTCGTTTCCTCGTTCCTTCCCATTGATGCTCGCCGATCAATGACACCAAGGCACCTCCCTCTGGGACGTATCTGTCGGTCCATAGACATTTGCCTATGCAATGGGGTTCGCTGGCATTGCCTTCCATTCTCGCATTCTCGTATGCTGGTGATGAAGGGGGAAGGGGTCCGTAACCTAGGGTGTGTCAATTAAGGGACCTGCTATTAGTCTATCAGTGGGGGTGGTGCTTTGTCCTGTTTCCCACTGAGCTCCGGGCCTGAGCCTGAGAGCAGCCAAGCGGCTGGACTTTTTTCTTCCTTCGGCAAAAGCACGTGCATCCAGTGGGTTCTGGCCGATCCTGAGCGGCTGGGCCCCTCCAAAAAACTTAGTGACTGAATGAGGCTTACAAGCTCGCGCCACAAATCGCGGGGCTTCCAAATAATTCCAAGTTTGACATCCCACTTCGCCAACTTCGTCATCGCAAATTCCATCAGCTGGTCGCATCAGGCAACACCGTCGCAAACACATTCTTGGACCAAACCCCAAGGAAAAACCGGTGATTTCGGGGCAGAAATTCGCACACAATACTCAACGACACACACATCAACATGGATCAACTTCTGAGCGGATCCGCGCCCCAGAGGGTGCCGGGCAACTTCGATGCCTCCGAGGCCCAGAACCTCGAGGATGTAAGTACCAAGATGAGCGCGCCCAAGTCCCCGAGACCTGTCAGCGACTAACCAGAGATGATGAATCGCGACAGATGGAGAAGCAGTTCGCCGTCAAGGTGGTGCAGCACATGGGCACCTACTGGTCGATCCTGGAGAAGATCAAGGGGTCGCAGCTGCGGCTGACCAAGATGGACAACGAGATCTACGAGCACCTGGTCAAGGACTTCCCCGAGTTCGACCCGGCCGAGCCCATCGACGAGGACAAGATGAAGAGCAAGGAGGGCAAGGAGCGCTGGCGCAACTTCATGATGGCCTACGAGAAGAAGATTGACGACTACAACTTCGGCACCATGGTCCGCGCCGACCCCAAGACCGAATACACCCAGGAGGGCACCATCTTCGTGCCCCGCATGCAGTTCTACGCCGTCGAGATTGCGCGGAACAAGAAGGGCCTGAACGACTGGGTCTACGAGGAGGCACAGAAGAAGGGTTCCTCGTCATAAAATGCTTTCGGGCAGATAGCGATGGTTCGGTGGCATGGGTAGGTAGCAACAAAAAAGGGAAATGGTGATGTTCGACAAGATCTGATATCCGCGCATCTGGTTTGCGCAACAATTTACAGCAATTCTTCCAGGGCAATTCTGATTTAACTCCGGACCTTGGGGCCTTTTGACCGGCGCATTTTCTCAAAAGCAGGTGAAAATGTCGACTGCTGTTCTTTTAACAGTTCTTCCATCTTGGTGCTTTTGGTTGTTGTTTGTAGCATGCCCGCCTGATCTCGGTGTTTTTGGTGGTTGAAGTTCGAGCTCCTGTTTGGTTTTGTTTACATTTTGTACATGTACCCGTCTTCTTGTCTGCCCACCACTGTTAACCATCAATTAAGGTGATCGATCTCAGGCCCAAGCCGGCTGCCACTCCAGAAAACGGTCATAGGAAATGTCTTGTCCATTTAGCGAAACTAACGCCGTTTTTCTGACTGTTTATTGACTTCCAGCATTTGGGCATTTGCGCCGCCTACTTACAGCTACAAATTTGGAAGATTTCAGACATCGCTTCAACCCGCAAGCAAGATTGGAACTGCCGCACACTTCAGATGTGACCACCGCTTCAGCATTCCAGTTACATCAAGGTGACAAGGCAGACCGGACCAGTTATCACAGGACCTCATCGGGACGACTCGGAAAACAAATCGCACAGCCGGATCAGGTACAATGCTGACTTCAATCAAGTACCTGTTCGCCTTCACAGACCGAAAAGGCTACGTCGCCTTGGCCGCGGGTCTCGCCGCGTCGCTTGTTGTCGGCGTCCTTAAGACATCCCTGGCCGTCTTCCTGGGGGAAATCTTCCCTATCATCGCAGACTTCGGAAACGGGAGGATCACCGGAAAGACCGCGCTGTCGCGGGTGTCCAATTGGTGTATAATTCTCACCCTCGCAGGCGGTATCGCATGGATCGCCAACTTCGTCTTGCTTCTCGCCTGGGTCGCTCATGGGGAACGCCAAGCTCGGAGTCTGCGACTAAGGTCGTTCAAGCAGCTGCTTGCAAAGGATTTGGCATGGTTTGATGGGCTTTGCGAAGGCATTCCTGCTGTTCTGTCTGGATTGTATTCGTGAGTCTGTTCATTGCGTTTTTCCTTTTCTTCCTTTCCCTCCCCCTTGACAAACATTGCAGCTAATCACCCATCTCGTTCTCATGGTCTAGGCACATTCGAGAGCTTCAAGCAGCATCATCCGTAGCACTCGGAAATCTCACGGTCGATATCATCGCCTCGGTCGCAAGCCTTGGGGTCGCCTTGTACTTTTCTTGGAAATTCACATTGGTTCTCCTCTCTACCGTCCCCATCGCGATCGTCGTCCTTGGGCTCCTTGTCCGGGAGATCGAACCAGCGATCCTAGCCCAGCATTCAGCCCTAGCCTCGGCTTCGAGTTATGTCACATCGACTCTCGCCTCGATTGATGTCGTCAAAGTCTTCAACGGTCTGGATCATGAGACGTGGCAGTACTCAGATGGCGTTAGGCGCTCCAAGTATTTCTACCTCTCGCAATCCAGAGCGAATGCGTGCCAGATGGGGTTCGTCAAGTTCTGGCTGGAACTGTTGTTTGTCGTGGGGTTCTTTTACGGCACTGTTCTCGTCCAAGATGGCGCCAGCGTTGGCAGCGTAGTGGCCACGTTCTATGCGACGTTTGGGGCTCTCCAGGCAATCGAATCTTGCATCCCCATGTACTTGGTTCTGGTGAAGGGCATACTGGCAGGCCGGTCTCTGCACACATTTCTAGGAGACAATGAACGCAAGTACAGGCCCAGCAGAAGACTTGGCCACAGCGAGGCCCCTTACATCGAGTTGATGGATGTATGTCAAGTAAGCTTTGCCCCCGGAAGATGTCCACCGACTAACTCAGCCTAGGTCACATTTGCATACCCTTCCAATCCGTCCAGCATCGTCCTTCGCAATGTATCGCTCTCGTTAAGCCGACACCGCCCAGTTACCTTCATCATTGGGCGCAGTGGTTCTGGAAAGAGCACCGTGGGGAACCTCTTGGTAAACCTCTATAAGCCATCGAGTGGCAGTCTTCGGATATACGTAGACAATGTGGAGATATGGCCCAAGGAGTCTATCCGAAGTTATGTCACATTGGTTCAGCAGTCTACTGCCCTTTTCGACCAAACGCTGCGCACCAACCTCGAGTGGGCTTCGAGTCGTCAATTCGACGAACCACTCGTTCATCCGCACGAGTTGAGTGAAGCCTGCAGGGTAGCTTCACTACAGCCTGTGCTCGCCAAGTTACCGCTCGGACTGGAAACTCGGATCGGGCCCGGAGGCCATTCTCTGAGTGGGGGTGAGCGACAGCGAGTCGCGGTCGCGAGAGCAAGGATACGTGACCCAGTGTGCCTCATCCTAGACGAGATCACCAGCAATCTCGATCCGCCAACCAGGATCCAGATCTTGGAGAACATACGGCAATGGCGACACGATAAGGCAACCTTGGTCATCACACATGACCTAAGCTTGATAGGAGATGACGATTACGTCTATGTCCTCGAAGAGGGCCGAGTGGTTCAGGAGGGAACGGGGAGGGACGTCGAGCTGGAGGACGGCCCGTTCACCCAGCTCTTGAACTCGGCCGATGAATACGGCTGCATAAAGGACGACAATACGAACCATGCCGGGGATCAACCTGATTCTGATACCAGCGGAGGGAGACATGTATCTGCCAGCAGTCAAGCAAGTTCACTGTCGGTCAGGAGCATTCTGAGTCAGATCATCAGTCCACCCATCTCGTCCATGTTCTGGCCGATCGGAGGTCTTCAAAGCAGCGTGTTCTCACCATTAGGTGCTGGTCATGCACTGAGGTCACCCACATACCAAGTAGGGCATCTACGATACCCCGAGGTGCGAGGCCGAGCCATATCCGACATCCGGGATGCCGCACCAACAGTGCCATCAAACAAAACACATACGAGGCCCAATGAGGAACCGCATATGACAATACATCCACCAAAGCAATCTATCAAACCGAGCTCTTGTGACGTTCATGGAGAGACCCCCGGGTGAAAGCGGGGGCTCAGGCACCAAACTTACTGGTTCCTCGACTCCAGCCGAAACAAGTGCGATCGCCGGCGACGACACATTGGTCCACAGTCTCTCCGAGCAATCGGATGATGCAGGTCACATTCAATTGCCACTTCGGGCTATCTACCAGACAGTCTGGCCTCATCTGCGCCTAAGTTACCGACTGCTTTTCATCGTGGGGATCTTGTGTGCCCTGTTGGTAGCAGCTTCAGTCCCGGCTTTCTCGGTCATCTTCGCACACTTGCTGGTAGTGCTGTACTCACCCGAACAACAAGGCCCCTACCAAGTACAATGGACGCTCCTTCTTTTCTTGGTCGCCCTGGTCGGCGGGTTCGCGACGTTCCTGGCCTACCACCTCTGCGACTGTGCTGCACAGGCCTGGATCGACTCGTTGCGTAGTAAGGCACTATCCCGCATCCTCATCCAGCCGCGCGCGTGGTATGCTAGGCCCCAGAACTCACCCCATCGTATCGCTGCGTGTATCGACCTCGGCGCGGAGGAGATGCGCACACTAGTCGGTCGCTTCGTCCCAATGATGCTCGTGGTCGTATGCATGATCTCCACCAGCATCGTATGGGCCATCGTCATCTCCTGGAAACTCGCTCTGGTCACCCTCGCCGCTGCGCCGGTCCTGATGGCGTCCACCAAGGGGTTCGCATTGGTTTCGGCCAAGTGCGACATGCGCTGTAACGACGCGGCGCTCCGGACGCATGGCATCCTGACGGAAGTTGTCACCAAGATCAATACGGTGAAGGCGCTGGCGGTGGAACGTTTCCTGGATAGGGAGTTCAGTCAATCGGCCTCGAGGACCTTGAGTCTCGGGATCCGCAAGGCCGTAGTCATGGCTGTGCTTTTCGCATGCTGGCAGAGCGTCCTGTGGTTCACGATGGCGCTCATCTTCTACTACGCCACTGTTTTGCTGGCGGTCAATCGCGAGATCACCGTCGGCGCGGCGCTCCAGGTCGTCAACTTGCTGGTGATGGGCTTGAGCACCGCGAGCCACATTCTCAACTCGGTACCTGCCATCACAGCAGCGCAAGCTACAGCATCGCAGTTGCTGCACTACGTCAACCTGCCCATTCACCCCGACGAAGGCCGCAGCCAGGGAGATAAGACGGTGATATCCGGCAAGAGGAGCTCGTCCTTTGGAAACAAGCATATCACTTCGCCCTTCCCTATCCGAATGGATGGGCTTTCTTTCACCTACCCACCGTCCCCCGGACTTGATGGAAACAATCCCCCTCCTAAACGTCCCACATTGACGAACATCAACCTAGAAATCCGACCCAACACCATCACAGCCATCGTCGGCCCCTCCGGCTGCGGCAAGACGACCCTTGCCCATTTACTCCTCTGCCTCTACGAACCCGATCCCATCCACCCCGCCCGCAACGTCCGTCCCAGCAAGTACCGACACCCGCTATCCTTTGCAGGCCTACCGCCCAGCATGATCAACCTCGAGGCCCTGCGACGCGAGCAGCTGATCTCCTACGTCCCGCAGAACCCCACCCTGTTCCCGGGCCTCTCGCTGCACGACAACATCCTCTACGGCATCCCCGAAGCTTCGCCCCTCCGCAGCAACTTGGCCGCCCTGCACCGCGCCGCCGCCGACGCGGGCATCCACGACTTCATCGTCAGCCTGCCGCACGGCTACAACACGCGCATCGCAGGCGCCGGGACGGGCGGCATCGGGCTCAGCGGCGGCCAGACCCAGCGCGTCTGCCTGGCGCGCGCCCTGATCCGGAGACCCGCGCTGCTCGTCCTCGACGAACCGACGAGCGCGCTCGATGTGCAGGCCGCGGCCGAGGTGCGGCGCAGTCTGGTGCGGTTCGCGAAGAACGGCGGCAACCACAACAACCGCGGTTCGACGACGACGGTAACGAGGGGCAGCTTCGCGCCCAGCCTACTACAGGATCCCAGTGAGCTTGTGGACGAGTACGGGACACCGCCGCTGTTTCCGCCGGACTCGATAACGGGGGAGCGAGGGAGACTGCGGTGGTTGTTGTTACACATTGTCGGCGGATGATGCGGATCGCGGACCAGATCTGCGTTCTGGGGAGCGAGGGAAGGGTTGTGGAAAGGGGTACGTACGCGGAACTGATTGACAGGATGGGGGGACGGTTTGCAGAGTTTGTGGGGGATGGGGTTTGGAGGCGGAGTACCGCCGCGGATGGGTATGGGTTTGCAGCATCCTGAGATGGATAGGGGGAAGAAAAGATGGGTAGAGGTTGGCTTTGGAGACGTGTACAAGTGAGAATTTCTTGTTGGTTTCTGTGGTTTGTACGATAGTAAGCTGTGGTATTAGCTACAGCAAGTATATGAGAGGGCATAGACTAGGCATATCCAACAAATCCAAAGATATCTCGGATACTTGGTTATACAGGGGAGAAGGGGGTTCGGCATATGCTGAGTCGCATCTAACATGACATTTGACTGACGGACGTTAGCCCTACTGACAGACTATTTCTATGACCAATAACTGTGACGGGATCTATGCTTTTTATTTGGAAGCAGATGTGGCTATTTGCTTGTGTTATTGCAATGGTATATAGGGGTTGATATGGTTGTCCTGCATATAAGCGTGGGAGTTCGGGGATAATGCTTTTTCGGCGCCGATCCTGTGGAGATAAAAAACAGTGGGTGTTTCCTCTCCGGGAAGGCGACTCACGAAAACGAGAGCGGCCGATTTCATGAGTCATAAACACGCTCGGCCGCACTTTTTGTTCCACTGCCAAGCTGTTTCTTCACTTACACAAGAAGACACCTTCCTTATTTCATCTTATTTATTCCAAAACAGGACCTCCGCACGTGAAGAAAAATGCGGGAGGTACAAGTATACGCCGTTCAGCCGAACGGCGAGTTTGTGCTTGAGTCGCCGGTCCCGGGTTGCACCGATGAGGAGGGTGCTAGCCCCTATTCCTCGGTGGACGTGATCTCGTTCCTGACCCGGCGGCTGCCTCGCTCACTGCCGGTCTTGCGCCTGCTGCAGCTAGGCCCGAAAACCCCCGGGGACTCTTGTCATCACCACCCCGCTCCCGCTCCGAAAGCCGGCCGAGGGTAAGGACGAGGAGCAGGGCCCAGCGGCCGTACGTCCCGAGGATGTCTGGACCATGCTCGTGGTCGACCGCGCCAGCCATCCGGCGACCGAGATCTGGTCCTTCTCGTCGCTGGAGATGTACCACGGCACCGCCCCGCACGAGAAGGGGCCGCAGAGGGCCAGCGTCCTCCCGGATACCCTGAAGGACCAGCTGCCGTTCTCCGAGGAGGTGCTCGATGCGGCCACCGCGCAGCTCCTGGGCGCGATCGCACACATCCCCGTCACGTGGCGGGATACGACCGGCACAAAGTTGCCCGCCGAGCGCCTGGCCAATGTCCGCCATACCCCCGGCAGCCCGTACTGCCTGTTCGGCAACACCCACAGCACCGTCGCCGCGCTCCTGGCCCGCGCTGACACCGGCGCGGGCGACCTCGTGCTCGATCCCAGTGTTCCGTACGGCAAGTACGTGTTTCCCGTACCCGCCGCCGCGAAACAAGACGAAGGAGGAGAGAAAGAAGAAGCGCAGCTGCCAGAGGGGCTGATCTGGAGCACCATCAGCCCCGACGACTACACAAACGTCATGGCCGTCAACAAGATCATCCGCAGCCCGTCCACGCTGGCCAAGCTCCAGAACGCGGCGATCCGCGAGGCGGCGCCGAGACCGGACGGGAAGCCGGGCAAGGCCGTGGCGTTCGCGTTCGCGGCCGGGGACGGGTCGGTGCGCACTTTGCACGTGGACCCGGCGTACCGCCGTCGGGGGCTGGCGAAGGCGGTGGTCGCGAGGCTGCTGGGTATGGGGTTGTTCGAGCCGCCTCGAGATGGGCCCCTGGCGGCGAGGCCGGAGGTTTTGGAGGAGTTGTTGGCAGAGAATGGTGAGCAGGCGGAGGCCACGTTGGCTTTCGCGGGGATCGAGGAGAGCAATACGGGGAGTATACGGACGTTTCGGGCGCTGGGCGGCAAGTGGTTGTGGGATGTTTACTGGATATACCTGGATCTGGACCGGGCTAGGGAGCTGGCTGGGGGAAACCTTCGTAGCTCGGCTTTTTACGAGCGTCATGCAAGCATAGATATCTTTGTATGGTTGAAGCAACGTTTTTAGAGCCATATATACATGGGGATCTCCTTCTTTTTTCTTCTTTTCGTGTATTTGTTCTGGTTCTCAGTGCAGAGTGTCTCTGTTGGACAGGGGGGCTTAATATGCTCCACAACCAACTGTGTGTGTATAAGACCTGAAAGTCCCCCAGAATTCCGCACGTAGTTCTGCTGTTCAATCCAACGGTACCATCTCCTATCTCTGACCTTCTAATACACCTCCCTGTCGGTGAAAGAGAATGCACCACTATTAGGATGGTCAGGAGTGCTAGGCTTGGCATGGCTAGGCTTCTCACGATGCCAAGTCCTTCTGCCATGATGGTTTATGTGTCATATCAGTATCTAAACACCCGGAGGCGCCGTGGTCGCTTATAGTTTACTCGTACTAGTTAGGAAGTTCAAAAATGCCCTCTCGTGATCTAGAGTTTTCAAATCCCGACTAGCCAAGAGCGATAATTATGGCGACTAGCTGTCAACGGAATTAGCTAGTGATAGATTAGCTGGCGACGGGATGTAGATGTAAGGCGGTAGTGAGACTAGTGCGGGATAGCTGCAGTGCGTCTTTTGGGAGGCGTGCAAGCAAGCATCCGGAGTTAGCCCCTGCAGTCATTTCTTTTCGGATCTCTCTGGGGTGCGCGCAATCGTCATGTATCCGTATCCGGTGAGATCTGGTTCCTGTCGCATGCTTAGGGCTTACCAGCCATTCGGGAGATCAAACAAATCACCATGTGCCGGTCAACTGCAAACTCCGTTTGGCTTGCATACTTTCCCTATGCGGGGAAGCGCACAGCCTGGAGACAATCTTGTTCATCTGAGATAACCTTACTTCAGGTAGACGTGTCCGCTGAGCGCAATCGGAAGTTAAAAAATAAAATAAAAAAGGTCGGTAATTGTGATCGAGGAATGCATGATATTGGTGTCACGGGAACAAGTCCTCCGGCGGTCGGAGTTTCGGGGCATTTTGTTTTTTTAGGTAGGAGGACTAGCGGGAATAATCGACCGGTATTATACCCGCAGACCTTACTTTGACGCCAAAGGACATGCAAATATGGTTCCTTCAGTGACCCCTTGCCGCGACTAGCCACCTTTAGGCCCGCGTACGGTCCAGCTGCCTACGTACGGATTCAATCATTGTCTAAAAAGTCTAACTCGACTGCATTACTGATCCTGTGTAGGATACACTTTGAGGCCTCCCAGACGGGTTTGCGAGGATGCATTTGCTGTGCTGTGCTGTGCTGTGCTGTCTCTTTCCGTTGATCCGTTTCCGTCTCCGTCATCCGTCAGCCATGATGACAAGGATAGATCAAAACGTCATCACCGCGGAAATCGGCAAAGCCACCTGCCCAACGACAAAGCGACCTAGCGCCGCTGGGAATAATCGGGAATGAGAACGAACCCTTTTTCTCACTCGCGACAAGTACTGCCTCTCCCTCAAAGTTACTGCCTCTTTGGCTCTCTCTTTCGGATAAAACGTCCCGGGATGAACCAGTGAAGCCACAAATGGCGCTGCCTTACCGGACGAACGCTCGGAATCCTCGCATCTCACTAACTCGTCACTGGCTGGCAGCGAGAAACGAACCCCTGGACTCCCACCTCCCGCACACTGCACACCCCTTCCGCAGGGACATTCCCCCACATCCGTCCCAAGCAGCTAATCAGGCAAGGCGTTGGTTGCTCATCTTGGCCCTTGCCCGGATTTCGCTCAAATCTCCAGAGCCAATCTTTCCCTCTACCTCGCAACCGAGATTCTCCACACCACACCATGAGATCCCATGGGCTGGCCAGCCTTGATGATAAGACATATTATGGGCATCATCCCGCTTGCTCCACGCACACCTCCGGGGGCCAGCGGCCTCTTCTTCGCCCTGACAAGTCACCCTCCCCGGAGATGAGTGTGCGCCAATCACCAGCTCACGCATCACTCGCCTAACCATCCCCTCCCCTCCTCTCCTCGCCAGCCATTCGTCACATCGCCCACATTCCGGATGGGGTCGATATATATCCCTGCGAGCGGTCGACACATTCCAGAACACAGCTTCTCAACTCTTTGCTTTTCCTCTGATGATATGGAACCAGTAGACTTGAAGCGCGCCTCTTTATCATCGCTCGATGAAGGCCAGTGTTTACCCCCGGTCGGCGGGCGAAAGGACGACATTGAGAAGGCCCGCGATCATGCAGCCATCGGCATCCCATCCCAATATGTGTCACCAGAAAGCTCTGCCCGCGAACTGATGGACTGGCGGCCAAATGGAGGCCAACATGCACCGCATAGCGGTCGCCAGAGCCCCGAGGCGGCGGCGGCAGTAACGGCACCACCCGGCGCCGACACGCCCATCGTCAAGCTCTACCTCACCTTCGACACGGAGCTGCCCGTCATCAACGCCGATGCTGGATCGTCGTCAGTAGCAGCGACCAACTCATTACCCCCGGCGCCGGACCTCACGCCGTACGGGGATCCCCACGCCTGGCCCGAGTCGCGCAAGAACGTGATGCTGCTGCTCTCGTGCATCGCGACCCTGCTGACGGCGTACGCCGCGGGCGCCTACTCGCCCCCGACGGACCTGATGGCGGCCGAGTTCGGGTGCTCGCGCACCGCGGTGCTGGTGGGCATCACGCTCTTCACGACGGGCTTCGCGCTGGCGCCCATGGTGCTGGCGCCGCTGTCGGAGATCCACGGGCGGTACCCCGTCTTCGTGGTGTCGGGCGCCGTCTACGTCGCGTTCCAGGCCGCGTGCGGCGCCGTGACGGGGCTGGGCGGCATGCTGGCGTCGCGCTTCTTCTGCGGCGTCGGCGGCAGCGTCTTCAGCACCATGGTCGGCGGCGTCATCGCCGACATCTGGCACAAGGACCAGCGCAACCGGCCCATGGCCCTCTTCAGCGGCGCCGTCCTCGTCGGCACGGGGCTCGGGCCCCTCAGCGCCAGCGTCATGGTGCACCGCTGGGGCGGCGAGGGCGTGGTCGTCGCGGGGCCGGCGGCCGCGTGGAAGTGGGTGTTTTGGCACCAGGTCATCTTGGATTTCGTCCTGGCCGTCCTCATCGCGCTGCTCTTCCACGAGAGCCGCGGCTGTGTCTTGCTGAGGAGGAAGGCCAAGAAGCTCAACGAATACTACGAGTCGCTCGAGTCCCGCGGCTGTTTCGGGGTATGGGTCAAGGAACCGGTGGAAAGTCCTCTCGAAGTATTACAGCAGAAGCATACCATGACACGGTGCACCCAGGCTGATGCGGAGAAGGGACTAGCGACGCAACCCATGGTTACACCGTACGAATACGTGCCGCCGAGCGGCGCCAAGCTGCAGCGCGTCCGCTGGGCCGTCAAGGAGGACGAGCAGCACGCGTCCATCGTGCAGATGATCTCGGTGTCGCTGCTCCGGCCCTTCCACCTCCTCTTCACGGAGCCCGTCGTCTTCTTCTTTTCGCTCTGGGTCTCGTTCGCCTGGGCGACGCTGTACCTGACCTTCGCGGCCATCCCGCTCGTCTTCCGCCGGCAGTACGGCTTCAACACGGAGCAGTCGGGCTACGTCTTCATCGCCATGATCGTCGGGTCCGTCCTGGCCACCACCATCGGCGTGACGCAGGAGAACCTGCTCCGCCACCCCAAGTGGCAGCGCAAGGCCCACGCCCACGAGGACGCAGAGGAACATCGTGGCTCGTCCGCCAAGTTCTGGTCCTTCATGCGCCGCCGGTTTCCCGTCGAGGCGCCCGAGTCTAGGCTCTACTTTATTTGCGTGAGCTCCATCCTGCTGCCGCTTGGCCTTTACCTCTTTGGCTTCACGTCGCACCCCTCGATCCACTGGATCAGCCCGACCATCGCCATCGGCCTCGCCACCATGGGCATCTACTACATCTACCTGGCCACCTTCAACTACCTGGCCGACGCGTACCACGACTACGCCTCGTCGGCCCTCGCGGCACAGTCCTTCTGCCGCAACATCCTTGGGGGCTGCTTTCCTCTGGTGGTCGGGCCCCTTTTTACTAATCTCGGCGAGGACGCCGCGGGCGGCTTGCTGGGCGCCATCGCGACGGCGCTCACGGTGGTGCCCTGGGTCCTGGCGTTCCACGGCGAGAAGATTCGCCGGAGGAGTAAGTTTGCGGTTTCGTTGGCGCAGCGGTCGTCATAGCATCGATACCCGTCCGTAGCGGAATTTTTATATAGAGCCAGCCATTTACATGTCAATGCATTTGAATCAAGTATCAACCTTCACAATGAGTGTAATTCTTCGTGGGCCAGTTGCCCGTTCAGGAGTCACGATCCACATCTCAAACAGTTTACCACTTGACCTCGACAGCTACCGCTATTAACAAATCAATGTTCTCAACTTACGTAGATGCGGGTACATCCTCGAACACCTTCTTCCACACCCAAAGGCTTCTCGGCTTTGTGTAGCTCTTCAGCCCCATCACGCCCCATTCCATACCTAAAGTCGCACATCAGTTAGTTAATGAACTTACTTGCTGACTATCATGTTCATCCATACACGTAGAAAGATCGCAGAACCAACTCACCGATCCCGCTCTCTTTGTGCCCCCAAACGGCACATGCGGCGCCACGTCAAAGTGCGAGTTGACCCAGACGCTGCCCGCGCTCAGCCGGCGCGCCATGCGCTCCGCGCGCGTCACGTCCCGGCTCCAGACCGAGGCGCCCAGGCCCGTGACGCTGTCGTTGGCGCGCGCGAGCACCTCGTCCTCGTCGCTCCATTTGAGTAGGGGGACGATGGGGCCGAAGGGCTCTTCGGTCACGATCTGGGAGGTGTCGGGGGGTTGTCGACGATGCAGGGGGTGATGAGGTAGCCGTTGGAGGAGGAGACGACGCCGCCTTCGAGGGCGGTCTTTAGGCCGGTGCGGTGGACGTCGGCGTACATGTCTTTTACGGACTCGAATCTATGTTTGTTGGTTATGACGTGTGTGACTACTTCCCCTGACTCCCTCAGAGAATAACAAAAATAGGGGTAACATCAGACAACAAAATCAACTTACTGCATCCGGTTCTGCACCGGCCCAACCACAACCCCCTCCTCGAACCCGCCGCCCGTGCGTATATTCTCGCGCGTGAACTGGACCATGGCGTCGCGGAAGGCGTCATAAATTCGCTCGTGGACGTAGATGCGCTTGGGCAGCATGCAGATCTGGCCCGTGTTAAGAAACGACAAGGTCGCGATCTTGGGCACACAACGCGCCAGGTCCACGTCGTCGCACACGATGCAGGCGTCGTTGCCGCCCAGCTCCAGGACGCAGCGCTTCAGGGTCCGCGCGCAGGAGGCGGCGACGCGCTTGCCGGTGGGGATGGAGCCGGTGAAGGCGATCATGTCGATGCCGGGATGCTTTTTGTTGAACACGGCCCAACGCGGTCAGTTGAAAGAGATAACGCAGTCATTGGTTTATATAACAGCCATCACAGAACGCAGGAAGGAAGATATGCAACTCACCTCGGTCATCCAAGGCCCAAGCTCATCACCCCCCACTCACCACCTGCACCACCCCCGGCGGAAACACGGACATGGCCAGCTCGCCGAGCTTGAGGTCGCAGTACGGCGTGTACGGCGACGGCTTCATGATGAAGCAGTTGCCCGTGACGAGCGCGGGGCCCATCTTGCCCAACCCCAGCAGGATCGGCCAGTTCCAGGGCACGATCCCCGCGCAGACGCCCAGGGGCGGGAAGGTCGCGTAGATGGTGCGCTCCGCGGTGTCCTCGAGGGCCTCGTCGCGGATCTCCATGGTGGCGAAGGCGCGGAGCCAGGTTAGGGTTAGGTCGAATTCGGTCTGGTTCGATGGTTTGTGTTGTGTTAGTACATTACTATGCCATCTCGAACTCCCTTTTTCCGGTTCGTCTTTTTGTCTTTCTGTTTAACGGTTCAAGGCATGGGATAAAAAGGGATGAGATATTTGGTTGGTCACCTTGGAAAGACTAAGGGGCTTTCCTTGCTCCATGGTATGGAGTTTTTCCAACGCTTCGCGGTTCGCCTCGATTGCGTCCGTATAGCGCAGCAGCATCTCGGCTCTCTGCTGGAAGGTTGTCTTGGACCACGTGGTAAAGGCCTCGCGGGCGTGCTTCACC
The DNA here is from genome assembly GCF_038363865.1 of Apiospora hydei. NCBI lineage: Eukaryota > Fungi > Ascomycota > Sordariomycetes > Amphisphaeriales > Apiosporaceae > Apiospora > Apiospora hydei. The sequence goes on along the minus strand of NW_027117366.1, from coordinate 4,066,207 downwards.
GCATTGTCGAGATCCTCCTTTGTCGCGACGGAAACTTCCCACAGGGGCTTTCCCGTCGACGGGTCGATAGAGTGCCTGGTGGTCGTACTTGGCACGAATTCATTGTTGATGATGTTGCCGGGGAAGTTCTATACAACTATCAGAACTATATCCGAGCCTTACGAAAGCATGGAGCCCAAAATGAGCTTATTGGGTATCGAACTCACAGTTGTATCCAGGGTGGAAGTCATCATGCTTGGAAAGGAGCGATGGAATCTCAGAGCAATTCTGCAACGGTGATGTTTTATAGATACATGTAGTAACCAGTATGGCCCGGAGTCAGTCAAAAATTTTACTCCTTTATAGACATCTTCACTTTTGTAGCAGGCACATCCCACGGACAACATGTGAGGGGTGACATCCGTTGTTCCCCGCCATGCTTGTGTTACGCCGTGTTCATTGGCTGTCTATTCAGCCATTGCAAGATATAGCTAGTCCGGGCGTTTCCGTAGCTCGGTTCGATATCAGAGCTATCATTCCCCTAGGAGAAAACACTACCCAATGCCTTGCAGCCTTTGAAGAAGAGACACCAAAATCTGACTCAGCTCGGTTCAACTAGTGTCCCCTCACGAGACACACAACCTCCAACGATTCCATCAACCAGATTCCACGTCGACAAATACATTGCATGTCATATGCTTGGCATGTGTGCAAGTAATCCTTGGCCCGCACTCTAACCTCGAAGAACTCGAATATTTCACCCACATATACGTCTCGTAGATCATGTTATGCATTGTGGTACACGCATCAGCAACTTAGGTCAGAACATGCCTAGGATCGTCCCTTATCTGTGGTTAGTACTGCACGACGCACGGGAATGGACCGCCGGCAATTCAGGTATATGGTTTGCTGTAACACGACAAGTGAATATAGGATATTACATCTAGATCCGGCAAGGGTGGTTGGAACCAAGGGGCTATAATTATGAATTATCATTGATGGGTGCCCCGAACAAGGGGGTTTCTATATGTGGCGAATATGCTCGCTAAGGATGGATCTATGCCCTCTTGCCATATCTATTTTCGACAGAGCAGGACAACGGCCAACGAACCAACCCCCTGATCACGCTACCCAAGGTTCTCCCAGAAGTCCGCACAGCCCTGCAAGTCGTCCACATTCAGCAGATCGACTTTAGCATCCCAGAGGGTACGCCACACAGCGTTCCGGGTGCCAATGGGCCAGTAGGGCAAATCCCAGTACCGGACCTTGATACCCTTAGCATGCGCCGTCTCGACCTGGCTCTTGAGCAGCGCCGCCTGCGTCTCGTTGAGCGCGCCCCCCGTCCCGCGGACGTCGCCGAACTGGGCCGAGAAGGCGGTGCTGGCGATGGGCGTCACCTCCTTGGTGATGTTGCTGAACTCGGTCCCCAGCGTCGGCAGCGGCCCGTCCCAGAAGTAGTCGCGCGGCGAGACACCTTGCACCAGGTTCAGCGGCGTGTTGCCCGTGCCGATGACGGTCACGGGGCCCGGGGTCACGGTCTTGCCGTCGTAGCTGGTCAGGTAGCCAGCGTCGCGCAGGGGCGCGAGGGCTTTCACGACGTAGGGCCAGGTCTTGGCGCCGTCGGTCTTGAGATCGACCCAGAGGTAGCTGTCGCACCGGGTTAGCATTTACATACATGGCATTTGCTTCGATAGTTCCTGGTTATCTTACAGAGTCTGTCCGGCCACGGTATCGAAGACGCCGTTCTTGGTGGGCCCATTGGTCACGAAGGGGCTGTTGGGGTTCTGGCGGCGCAGGACCTCGAGGATGGGCTGGACGTAGAGGGCGTCAAAAGTGCGCTCCTTGGTCAATGCGCTCTGCTCGTGGCCGACGTGCAGGGTGTCGTTGTACAGCCAGACGTCGGCCTCGGTGCTCACGGCGCCCACGGCGAGGGCGCTCCAGAAGGGGAGGGGCCGCCAGTAGTCGTTGTGGCTGTGGAAGGCCTTGGGCATGATGCCCTGGGTCAATTGGGTCGGGTACGTGTACAGCGGGTTGGACGCGGCCTGGCCCAGGATGTCGCCGAGGGAGCCCGAGTACTGCATCTCGGGCTGGGCGGCGGAGGCGGATGTGGCGGCAAGCAGGCCGGCGGCGGCGAGTTGGGAACGCATGATGACCATCAAGTACGCGGCCAGGTTGTAGACAAGATCGTAGAGAAGGGACAGCTGCATTCTCTGCTTAAATAGTAAGACAAGGCAATCAAATTGGCTGTCCACCGGGATCCATGGATGAGAGAGAAAGATCGAGCGGCGTTCGTCCGGGGATCATGCACGTTGGTGCAGGGGCGAGTCGTTCGTTCGACGGTTGTAGCCAATGGGCCTGAGCACGTGCGACCGCGACGGGAATTGCCAAATGACATCAACCCCGCGGCATCCCTGCATTGTCCCTTCTTGGCATCAAATTCATATTCCATATCCATCTATTGCTCATATTTCATAAGATATCGGGAAATCATAAGATATCGGGAAATGCCATGCATGATTCAGATGGTAGCGAATGAAATGGGCGCTATCACTGGCGTCTGTCTTGTTGTAGGTACTGTTAATCGGCACCATCTTAGCCGCTAGCAGTCGTCTGCCCCCCTGGCAGTAACATGTTCATGATGGGCTTTCCTGTCTATCTTCTTCCTGTCCTTCTTTGGCTCATTATCTTCTACCTGACCAAGATTGAGAAAACCACCGTGGTGCCTCGCATGGAATCAGGAGACGACGCAAAGTGCCGAATGGCCAGTGCAACCTGGGTGGTCAAATGGATATCTTTGTTGAGCTGCATACTCGACCAAGCACCATGGATTGATCAGCACGAGATATCAGTAGCTTTAAGAACCTACTGGGCTCCCTTATGCTGTGTGCAATATTTAAACTATATTTCATTTCATTTCGAAGAAGACCTATTATTGAGCCAAGCAGCTTCGGGCTACAATGCGGATTTGAGACAATCCTTTGTTGCTGCTCGCCCACATCCCATGGCTCGCCCGGATCCGTCAAGTCCAGCAAACGAAAATGAAATTAGCGATAAAGAACTCTTCCTGAAACACTCATGTCCCTCACAACAATGGCAACGCTCCTCCCCGAGGCCGAAAACTGTGCGGTTGATGTCCCGGGGGATGTTCCCTGGTCTCTTTTCTCTCCTTTCCCCCAAGGCCATGAAGTTACCACCCCTTCCTGTCCGGGCAAGCACATCTTGATATAGATACATATAAATAACAGACGTCTTGAAACTCCTGGTAACACTCCAAACCCCATATCCAGACACCGAAAACCACCAAATCCATCAAGATGGGCGGCGGACCGGACGAAAGATACCCCAACATCCCGGGCACCCTCCCCTGCATAGAGGACCTCTACAAACGAGCCTCCAACGGCCTGGCCAACCTCCAGCTGTCCAGCAGCGCCCGAATCAACAAGCCCACCATGGACGTGGTCGTCGAGACCCTCAAGAAGAGCCTGCCGCCCGACGTCCGCCACCAGGTCTACTGCGCCCCCGCCTACGGGCCCGACCTCTGGAGCAACGACCCGGTCAAGTACGACGCCGCCCGCGACCACCTGGCCGGCCTCGCCAACGGCAAGATCGACGGCGGCAACGACTTCCGCATCTTCCTCCGCCGCGTCGCCAGCGCCGTCCACGTCGTCTGGCCCCTCTGGGTCGAGGACGAGTTCGGCGCCCACTGGGTCGTGCTGTACTGGAACACCACCATCTCGTTCCGCCCGCAGGGCATGTTCGCCTACATCCAGGAGCTCCGCCTCTTCGACCCGGCCCTCGACTACGGCTACCACACCAGCGGCCACCGGGACAACTACCAGCGCCGCGAGCGCATCACCAACGCCTTCATCACCTTCCTCAACCTCTTCAAGCGCCAGTGGGTCCTGATTGCCGAAAACACGCAAATCGGCGGGCTCCGCTGGAACCACGACCGCAAGGGCAAGATGAGCGAGAACCGCCTGATGCACGGGTTCCACGCCACCTTCAACATGGAGGAGGGCGATCACGCCACCGGCGAGCGCTGCTACAGCCTCATCAAGCAGCTCCTCGCCGGCATCGTCGAGCAGGAGACGGCCCTGCCCGCCGACCGCTACGAGCCGCACCGTGAGCACCTCGGCAAGCTGACCTACGTCGACCCCTACCTCGCGCGCATGGAGATGGCCGGCATCTGCGCCTGGCAGAGCATGGAGGCCAAGGACTTCAAGGCCCGCATCGGCGTCGAGGACCTGCCCGACGCCTGCAAGACCCAGTTCGCCGCCCTGACCCACGAGAACAAGAGGTGCTACGTCAAGCCCGAGGCGCTCAAGAAGCCGGACAAGGTGTACGACGTCGTCACGCAGAGGAAGCTGCACCGCGCCAAGGAGGAGCGCCTGTTCGCGGCCCAGGAGGAGCTGGACCGGCAGGGGCGGCCCCAAGGGTCCGGGAGGCATGAACACGACACACAGGCGGAATTGCAGGTCTCTCAATCCGTTGGCGACGTTGCCTGTAATGACGTGGATGTCAGTCTTCCAGGCGGATCTGCCAACTGTCACCGACGTCAGGAGAAAGAGGCCGCCGCCGGAGGAGCAAGCGGCTGCGAAGAGAATAAAACTAGGAGATTATCTAGGGTGGCCGCGTCCCAGCCGGTAGTTAGGTATGTTGTTCTTTTCGCGGTGACTGGGACACCACTGCTGGGAATAACCACTAACGCAGAGGTGGATATCCCAGAAAGGTCACGCGAACAATCCTGGGGTTTTGCATATGATCGCTGACGAGAGAAGAGAAAGGGCAAGGCTAGAAGACTACGCGTCCGGTGCAACCAACTGGAAACAGCCAGCGGATCGAATAGAGGTCAATGACGGCGGTCGAGCCGACGAGGGGGCACATATGGGCGACGTGGGAGAGAACATGCCATAAACAAGAATCTGAAATGCCAAGCTGATGGACAGGTACGAGGATGGGAATGCTTGGGGTTGATAAGAGCCGAGTTTGTCGTGTTTTCCTAGGTTACATATACGCAACCAACAGGCGTCTTCATTAGTGATGCTACATGTTAGCCAAAGTGTTGACACACATGCAATGCTTGAGAGCGCGTTTGGGTGTGTACGGTATGTCACGTCACAGTCACGAGAGTATCACAATCCGAATCAGCGGCCAAGAAGCGTAGGGTATCAAAAGCATCAATAGCATGTGCATTCCCCCTTTCCTCGAGGAACCCAATGTAAGTTAGCCACAATAGCCGCAAAACTAAATACGGGAAATGGTATCATCTGCTCCTTTGCCCATTCATTGCTCTCGCTGATTGGCTGATTGGCTGCCACTCCCCAACGCGCAGGGAAACGAGTGTTGAGAAACACCCAAACGAAAATGAAAAGCATTCGCGATATACCCTGTGTAACCAGTACAAAAACCCGGCAAAAAGTATGGACAAGAATGCACCGGTCCAATGTTCCCCGGTGCCAAAGGTAAGTTGCCAGCCGGCAAGGCCTTCACCGCCCTAACTGCTGACCTCCCGAGAGCAAACCGGAGAGAACACGAGCAAGTGACTGTCGACAATATGATCATCGCCGGGGAACAAGCCGCTTATTATTCCGGGTATGGACATCTTCTTGCCAAGGCTCTGACGTTATTAACGAGCATCTCAACAATGTCTTGATACTTGCTCTCCCCCTGGCTCTCCAAGAAGCGGCCGTGGTCCAAGAGGATACCAGCATCCAGCTCCACCTCCAGCTCGTGTTCCTTCTCAGGGCCGCGGCCGGCTAGTTGTCTCTTCACCTGAGTCAAATCAACCTGGAAGAAGCCATGTTTGTAACTGAGTCGGTCCTTCTCTCGGTCGGGCTGTTTCTCGCGATGCGGCATTTGGTTCGACATAATTTCCTCCGGGGGTCCATCCCACTCCCATTCCAGGTTAATGCTGATGCGGCAATCAACCGGGCACTGGGGCAAGTACAGATTGAGATCTCCCACGCGTGCTTTGACGATCTTGGCCAAGACTTCCCCCGTTTTTTGGTCCGTTGTGATTCGTGCCTTCAATGCGTGTTTCGGCGACATCATGGCTTGCACAGCGTGAGGGAGACGGCCTATCATGGATGAATGAAGCTCGTAAAACTTGTCTATCTCTCGCCGGTGTTTGTAGTGGATCTGCACATGGGGATTCCGGCGACCGCCGTTGTTGTGGGGGTTGGTGGCAACTACTTGACCGTTAAGCCACTCGTTCATGCTTCGGTGCTGAAGCTGTACACACAAGAGTTAGCTGATGTGACAAGGGGATGGGCAGGCAGTCAGGGCAAGCCATAGAATCAAACACTTACCTCCGACATGCTACTACGGAACCCGATTCTAGCCTGTGGAGACAGAACGCACTCGCCGTGTAAAGGGTACTCTAGACGATCATCCGTGTCTCGGTCAATGATAGTGCCAAACTTGGCTTCGATCTCAAACTGGACGCCGTGTCTTTGAATCGATTCAAGATGTGGGTTTTTGATGACATTGATAAAGAGGAAATCGCCGACTGCCTTGACCAAGAAGTCTATAGGCTTGTTGACCAATGATATGCACTCCAAAGGGAATGGCTGTCCCTCAAAGGTGTATCCTTCCTCTGCAGCAAGAGGCGGTGGAGGCGCGTTGTGATCTTCCATCTTGACCGAGGTACCACCGCCGACTGACCGCGTTGCCTCGGGAGACGTAGGGCGAGAGACGTGCTCGGATTTGACGTTCGATTCGCTGCGATGGCCATTGCCGTTGACAAGACCACCGGCCGCCGGGGCTTGGCTGGTCACATGTGCTTTTGCTCGGAGAGTGTAATTGCGGCTGGCGTTGGGCGGCTGTGTGCGATAGTTCTGTGCCCATGCAGGTGCATTGTTGGCTGTGCAGCGAAGCTTTTTCCGACGGGGCAGCAGCGGTGAAGTGGAAGTCGAGGCCGAGGTTCGCGACGCGGCGGTGCCGTGGTTGCCGTTGATTCCTGGCGGCGGTGGGCGGCGGTTGGTGGCACCTTCCAATTCGTCTTGTCGGAGGTCGCGATCGTCGAGTTTCCGCTTGCCAGGCGTGGCTTCCCGAGGTTGCTGCATGTATTGAACACCTTCCATGACTGCTGTAGACGCAGACACTTGGCTGATATTATGATTAGGTTTTTGTTGTTGTTGTTGTGGTGTCAATTGAGGTTGAGGATGTGAAAATTCTGGAGGTGCACCGGGGAATGCGCCACCCTTAGATGAAGGTCTGGGCTCGCCTGCGCTACTCGGCAGACTAGGCACACGGGTCTTGGGCGAAACACTGATGCTTCTTTCGCGTTCGCTTCGTGATGTCTGGGATTGGGATCGTCGGTGCGACTCGCTAATGGTATCGTAGGGTGCAGTGTGGCTGCTGTTGCTTACTGCTCGTTGGATGGTGGAGGGTTGAGGTGGTGGAGGAGAAGCGTGATAAGGCGATTGTTGTTGTTGTTGCGGGTGCAAAGGATATGCAGCCAACGGGGCGCCTGATGGGGTTCTTTGCTGGTAGGGACTTGGCGGCTGTGCGAAATTTGTATTGCTCTGGTTAATCGTACTGACCGATTGTCTTGGTGTGCCAGACAAAGGCGCCGCCAAAGGTGTTGGTGGTTGTGAGGTTTGTCTTTGATGTGGATGCGATTGTTGTTGTTGAAAGTGACCTTGTTGGTCAAAGTGTGGAGGACCATGACTTGTTGCTACTGGACTTCCCATGGAGCCACCCGGGGGACCATAAGCCGATGGGGTCCCGAACGGAGGTTGGTGCGGCCCATGAGCAGAAGTCGGTGTTGAGGCTGACGCCGATTGCAGCGATTGCGATCTCTGGTGTTGTTGATGCTGTTGCAGTTGCAGTTGCTGCTGTTGTTGTTGTTGTTGTAGTTGCTGCAGCTGCAGCTGCTGCTGTTGCTGTTGCTGTTGCATGTACATATGATTGCCTCCTCCCGGTGTTCCCACGGGCGGCGTTTGTGGCATGACCTGCTGGCCTGGCACAGGATAAGAAACCGAACCATGCGGCGTTGGCATGCCCACCGGTGCTGCTCCTCCCTGAGATGCATAGCTGTCCCTTGGGTCGCGTGGGTAACCGCCATACTGAAGCCGCTGTTGCGGACTAGGCGGCGGCTGGCCCTGGGCTTGTGGTGGGAAAGGATACCCAGCGCTCGCAGCGCTGATGGACGAGGTCGGTGTATGCCTGTATGGGGATGGGTTCGATACGGACGCGCTGCCGGGTGACCGTGGGTCGTTCATAGCCCCGGGCGGATGGATCGGAGGGGGGCTGGCCTCCCAGGGTATCCATTGGGGGAGGCGCGTTATAGGATGTCGGCGATGCATACGGAGCTGAGGGTGGAAAGCCCGGATGGGCCGCCACCGCTGCGTACTCTCGAGGCGATGCGGCCGGGGCAGGGCCAGGCGATGCGTGCATGGGATGACCATAATCTCTGAAGCCATGGGATGGATGGGCGGGTTGTACTGGCGTGTGTGGTGTTGCGCTCATCGACGAAGAAGGGGTTTTGGCCAGGGACGCGGGAGGTGGAGGAGGCTGTCTCGACGCGCCTCCTGCGCCGCTGTCCTTGTTCAGCATGGAATTGAGGTCCATGTTGGCGGCGTCAAGTCCCGTTTGCTTTCTTTCGTTCGATTTCGATTCGTCGTCTCGTCTCGTCTCGTGTCGGGCAGTATCGATGCAAGCGCCTTGCTGCGACGAAATCGGCTGGCAGATGCGTCCCCTAGCGATTACTTCCTCGACGCAGTATTCAAACAGAGTGCCACGCACTCACGCTCTTTCTTTCTTTCTCTCTCTCTCTAGCACGAGCAACACTATCCCTCACAGATTCCACGTCATCGATACTGCATCAACGCGATTATCGCCGGTCCACAAATAAATTCATCAGATAAGATATCCTAATTAGAACAGTAAGACGGTTTTGGTGTTTTCCGCGCGGCGAGGCTCGTTGCGCAGATGATGGCGAGACTTTGGCAAACGGGGGAATCAGGATGGTGCCGCTGCTGCCTGCCTTGATTGTGACTACTAGTAAGTTGCGCTGGTGATCGTGAATGGTTGCTTGTCTGCACGTTCCAGCCTCTCGGGATAGCACGACGTTTCGGGTCGTGCGCGCTCTGCGGTTGGGAAAATCGCGTCGGGCGCAATGGGCAAACAGGGTCCTGGTGGGATTTGGAATGATGCGCAGCTAGCAATTGAAGCCGGCGAGGAGATGGAAAGCGATTACAGGCCCTGGGCGACGGAGGTGCAAAGAGGAAGGCAGCAGAGAGAAGGAAGTAGAAGAGAGAAAAATAAAAAAAAGGCTAAGGTGTGTCTTGGAATATTGGGTGGTGTAGTATATGCAAACGGAATCCCCAGGTTGGGCGGCGGCGTGCGACTTGCGGCTCGCTCGCTCTCGCGCTGCTCTTGCGCCGTCTTTTTTCTTGTCTAATCTTTTGGTCTTTTTCTTCGCCGCCCGAATGTCTGGCTGCTGCTGTTGGTGCTGCTGCTGCTGCTGGTCGGAGACTGGCTGGCTGGCTGGCTGTGCTGGCTTTTGCTGACTGCTTTGTTGCGAGCTTAGGGACGGTGCTAGTTATCTGATCGTAGTGTTCGCGAATCAATTCGAGGTTGGAGGCCGGCTGGCTGATTGGGCGGCAGAGTGCCAAAGTGCCAGGGTGGGTGCCGTTGAGAGTGTTTCAATTTCCTACCCACAATTAGGCAATCATCAGCCTCAAGTCTTTCCCCATCCGCATCGGGGGAGGGGGGACACGGCCGGGGTTGGTGGTTCAGATTGCGAAATCTTGGTGGATGTCCATGGATTGCGACTGACAAGGCTGACGGTTTTTTTTTGGTGTCCAGACTTCTTGCTGTGAGGTCACTGTCGCGCTCGCGCGTGGTTGAACAAAAAAAGATGCTGGGTCAAATTTAATTGACGACGGGGAGGAGACACAAGGGAAAAAGATGGGGAGGGACGGTCTGGGGTTCGTGTCCTCCTGTCTAGTTGATCTAACCTCTATCTCGGGCTCAACTGGTCCTCAGCTACAGTACAAACAAGATCACAGGTACAGGCCAGGCCATGCGAGCCCAATGGCTCTTATACTACCGCGCGCGCTACTACTGCTGGCTTACTGCTACTGCCACTGCTACTGCTACGGTGCTACCTGCTACCTGCTAGTATCCCGAACAAGACCGACCTGGCAATCTTGCGTAGATGTCATGGTCTATCCAGGCCATCCGATATAGTGGTGCAGGCCGGCCTGGCCAGAATCCCCATGACGAAGCTCCCGCAGCCCTAGATCAGTGCCATGACATAACAAACAGCTGTGCATCTGTCGATATGGTAGATTGCGGTTGCGATGTCGGCAGTTGATCTTCTTGCCTCCCATGGGAGAGATCAGTCCAACCATTGCGCCGCCTCAGAGCATTTATCTGGCTGTCGACGATGCTGTCCCTCCCTCTGCAGGCAGGAGGGAGAGACGGAGCTAGCGACCGGTTTCTGCGCGGCCCGACATTGCGTGAGCGAAGCTAAGGGACAGACAGACAGAAGACGAGTGCTTCCCCAGTTTCTGCCGTCGGCATTCTTATCACCAGGCTTTCCTTTTTTTTTTGCCTTTGGCCTGGGCATGGTTTTGTTTTAGAGGTTACACTAAACCAACCTGTCAACCCCTACTAACTCTGTCTGTCCTGTAGCCTGTTCCAGGTCCGCTAGTCACCATTTGTGGTACTGTCGCATCGAGACAGCGATAACACGATACCAGCAGGCAGCAGGCCAGCAAGGCAGGAATGATGAAAACTGTAAGACATGCATCATGTAGAACGCTGCAGCCGGTGACTGTAGGTTGAAATTGGGATTGACACTGGACGGCTTAGATGTATGCTGGTTATTCTGCACTCGATGCAGATCATTTGGACCAGGGCACAGGCGCGCTGGTTGCATCCCGTTGGTGGTGGATTGGGTATGTCGGTGCATCAGCAATACCTAGGGAGACATCCATCCTCCACATTCAAAGTAGTCAATGTGGTGGTGGCGTTTTGTCTTCATTTTGTGTGTACGATTTGCTGTGTCGGTGTAAGTGTGTAGAAGCCTGAAGCCATAGGCATGAAGAGTGCCCATGTTATGTAGTAGCCACAGCCTACCTAGGTACGATAATAGATAGCTTGTGTAGGAATGAAGCGGACAGGCTTGACATTAGTCGATTTGGCCAATCAAGGTGAGAAGGCAGATCAAGACCAAAAGGACGTGTCACCAGTTGGTTGCAGTGCGACAAGTGTAGTGCAATGGGTATCCGGGAGGATTACGGATGAGCATCCACAGAATGGACGGCGCATCAATTGATTTCCCCGGGGCTCAGCTGTGGTCCTGTGGAAGGTACATGTAAGGTGAGCTATGGAGGTGGCCCTAGTGGGAAACCACACCTTCTAACGCCACCCCCTCTGGTAGTGATTTTCTGGCCAGCTCCGAAAGGTACTTGCTGGTGCTCAGTCCGCCAGCGAGCGCGCAGTGAGGGAAGCTCGGGCCATCTGCAAGGCAGAGCTGTTCCTGACGTGTACCGCTGCTGGCTGCTGGCTGCTGGCTAGGCTGGGCAGGCTGGCCGGGTCGGGGCTCTCTCTCTCCAAGGCGCAATCCAATGTGTTCATTTGCCTCATCGTCCTTCAATGACCAGCAAGTGAAGTGACTTTTGCGCATCACCTCCACAACATCGGCGACGTCAGCCATCTATCTCCCCCATCCCACCACAATCATCATTCCTCTGGAAGGTAGTGGCACGTCAACCGTACTCTAGATCTTTTTTAATTTTCTCCCCCACCCCTCTACCCATTCGCATCAACATCACCCAACGCTTCTCGGATCCGCCAATCATCCTTCGTGCGGGTTTCGCGAGCCGTGATACAGGCTTCTCAACATGCCAGGCCTCGTGACTGCCACCGGAGTGCTGGGCTTCCTCGCCGACGAGGAGCCCGAGCTCAAGGTCTTCGCCCTCCAGACTCTGAACGATGACATCGACACCGTGTGGACCGAAGTTGCCGGTGCCCTCGGCCAAATGTACGTTTTGTTGATGCAGATGCAACCTTGCTTGCCTCGTTCGCCTCCGTCATTCGCTGACCATCCTTGCTGCATCTAGTGAGGCCCTGTACGAAGACGACTCCTTCCCCGAGCGCAAGCTTGCCGCTCTGGTCCTTTCCAAGGTCTACTATCACCTGCAAGCCTACGATGAGAGCATGTTCTTCGCCTTAGCCGCCGGCGATCTCTTCAAGTTGGACAACCCGGGCGAGTTCGAGGAGACCATCATCTCCAAGTGCGTCGACCACTACATCGCCGCCAAGAACGAGAACCACTCGGTCCTGTCCCAGAAGGATAGCGAGGACAAGTCTTTGCCTGCCTTGGCCACTGCATTCAGCGGAACCAATGATGGCAACAACGCCTCCGCCCTCATCTCGCCGACGACTCCCTTCTCCCAGTCCACTCTCCCCTCCAAGTCTCTCCTGTCCCGTGCCTCGACCGACAACACCATTCTCGAACCCTCGTTCGAGCCCCCCCAAGAAGCAGCACCGCTCTTCTTCTATCGCCCTGTCCCAGAACGAGCTCAACACAAGACGCGCGATTGATGCCGTCATCGAACGTCTCTACGAGAGCTGCCTGAAGGAGGGTCGATACAAGCAGGTTGTCGGTATCGCGGTTGAGGCCAAGCGCTTAGATGTAGTCAGCAAGGTGATTCAGCGCGCCGACTCGGATTACAAGAAGTCCAAGGGCAAGGCCGCCGATGAGGAGGCTCTCGGCCCAGCCGAAGAATTGATGGACTACTGCCTGACCATCTGCCTGGATATTGTGCAAGAGCGTGCTTTCCGGGATGACATCTTGCAATTGGTTCTGGAGATTCTTACTAGCGGCCGGGCCAAAGACCCCGACTACTTCTCCATCGCCAAGTGCATCGTCTACTTGAACAAGGACGAGCAAGCCGGTACCGTCATTCATCATCTGGTGAAGGAGGGCACTCCTCATTCTACCGCTATCGCGTATCAGTTCGCCTTCGATCTGTACGACAACGGCACACAAGAGTTCTTGGGCAAGGTCATTGCACCTTTGCCCACTGGTGAGTCTGCCTCCAAGACGGAGGGCGAGGCGACGGAGCGTGACTCCCTACTAGCCGATACCGACAACTCATCTGCCGAGCCGGACGAGAAAAAGACCGAGGTCTACAGGAATATCCGGTCCATCCTTGATGGCACCAAGACAATCAAGCTGAACGTCGAGTTCCTCTACCGGAACAACCACACTGATCTCAGCATCCTCAACAAGGTCCGTGACAGTCTCGAGGGCCGCAACTCCATTTTCCACACCGCAGTCACCTTCTGCAATGCTTTCATGAACCAGGGTACCACCAACGACAAGTTCTTCCGCGACAACCTGGAGTGGCTCGGCAAGGCTGTGAACTGGTCCAAGTTCACTGCCACGGCGGCCCTCGGTGTTATCCACCGCGGAAACCTGTCTCAGTCCAGAAAACTCCTCGAGCCTTACTTGCCCCGAGGTGCTGGTGGAATCAGTGGCGGGTCCCTCTATAGTCAAGGTGGTGCCCTGTACGCCTATGGTTTAATTCACGCTAACCACGGCGCCGATGCCCTGGACTACCTCAAGACGCAGTTCACCGCCGCCGAGGAGGAAGTCATTCAGCACGGTGGTGCTTTGGGTCTTGGTATTGCCGGCATGGCTACCGGTAACGAGGAAATCTTCGACAACCTCAAGACCGTACTGTTTGCCGATTCCGCTTTGAACGGAGAAGCCGTCGGTCTGTCGATGGGTTTGATCATGCTGGGCACAGGTAATGTCAAGGCTTTGGAGGACATGGTCACCTACGCTCACGAGACGACACACGAGAAGAGTGTGCGAGGTCTGGCTCTCGGTATGGCCCTCATCATGTATGGGCGCCAAGAACAGGCAGACGTTATGATTGAAGGTCTCCTCAACGACCCCGACCCAACCCTGCGATATGGTGGCATCATGACCGTGGCTATGGCTTATTGCGGTACAGGAAGCAACAAGGCCATCCGCAAGCTGCTGCACATTGCTGTCAGCGACGTCAACGATGATGTGCGACGTATTGCCGTCATGAGTCTGGGCTTCATTCTGTTCAGGAAGCCTGGCAGCGTTCCGCGTATGGTGGAGCTTCTGTCCGAGTCCTACAACCCTCACGTTCGATACGGTTCCGCCATGGCTCTGGGTATCTCGTGTGCGGGCACAGGTCTGGACGAGGCGATCGATCTTCTGGAGCCAATGATGAAGGATCCCACCGACTTTGTTCGCCAGGGTGCCCTTATCGCTCTCTCCATGATCATGATGCAGCAGAACGAGGTTATGAACCCCAAGGCGGCCACCATTCGCAAGACCCTCAAGAAGGTTGTGGGTGACAGGCACGAGGATGCCATGACCAAATTTGGTGCTGCCCTTGCTCTCGGAATCATCGACGCCGGTGGCCGCAACTGCACCATCGGCCTGCAGACGCAGACTGGCAATCTCAACATGGCGGGTATTGTAGGCATGGCCGTCTTCACGCAGTACTGGTACTGGTTCCCCTTCACCCACTTCTTGTCGCTGGCCTTCACGCCTACCTCCATCATTGCCCTCGATCACGACCTGGACATCATTGACTTGAAGTTCCACTGCTCCACCAAGCCCAGTCTGTTTGACTACCCGCCGGAGCAGGAGGTCAAGACTGAGGAGGGACCTGCTTTGATTGCCACTGCTATTCTCTCCACTACTGCCCAAGCCAAGCGCCGCGCCCAGAAGAAGGAACGTGCCCAGCGCCGTGAGAGCATGGATATCGACGACCCTAAAAAGCCCAGCCCCGAGAAGATGGACGTTGACGAGCCTAAGAAGCCCGAAGACGCCAAGAAGGACGAAGAGGCGGTCGGCGATAAGGAGACCTCTGCCCCTCCTGCCGATTCCAAGAAGAAGCCAGGCTATGAGGTGGACAACATGACTCGGGTCCTTCCCGCTCAGCTGAAGTACATCAGTCCCATCAAGGGTCGTTACTGGCCGGTTAAGCTTGTACGACCAGGCCCATTGGTAAGTCTTTCTACCTGCACATTCCACGCGTGTGCGGGTCCTCGTAAACTAACAATGCTACAGCCCACCGGAGGACCTATCCTTCTTCACGACACACAGCCAGACCAGGCCAAGAGTCTGATAGAGGAGAAGCTGAAGAAGGTTTCTACCGACAAGGCACCCGTGCCCAATGCTGGTGGTGCCGGTGGAAACCGTTCTGCCCGCACTGAGCTGGAGAACCGGTTACTCCAGTCTTTTGGTGTCAACCCGCCCGTTACGCCCGGTGGTGCTGGTGGAGCTGCCGCCGCCGCCGGAGTTCTGACGGCTGTGGATGAGGACCAGGAGGGTGATGAGGAGGCCCAACCACCTCGGGACTTTGAATACTTCACCGAAGGTGAAGACGAGGATGACGACTAAGAGATGCACGCTTTGTAGATTACCGGACATAGACGAAGGCTTGGCGAGCGTAGATGTGTATTAGTATGTAGACTATGAAAACGTCTGGCGAGCTGCGAGGAGACGACTCTTCGCTGATTTCACTGCATGCTCAAACCCGCCTTGGCGCCCTTTTCACGTTCGTGATAACAACTATTGGCTAAGTAGCTCGAATTCCTGACCAGCTTTGCCGGCTGGCTTACTTGTGACCTACAATCATACTTGCTGCATGCAGCTCGCTGGCCGGCAGACTGGTATTATTGGAAGAAAATGACGCCAGTTTTACAGACAGTTTGTACCTATGGATGGCAGTGATTGTTTTCTTCGGGCCCAGAGGGTTGCCTTCTATTCTAACATATAGCAATTGATTGTCGCCGTGTAGATTCATGTTTCTTGTCGTTACAGTCTTATCTGTCATCACCGTGGGGCGAAGACATGCGCAGTTTTGATCTTGCTTCCCCTTCCTATTCATTCCTTCTGGTCTGTTGCTTTCCGCTAAAGATTCAAAGTAATGATGTTTAGTTCTGTAAGCCAGTGCCACTTCCACTTCTTTTCCCCCTTTCTTCATGTCTCCCGCTCTCTCTCCCTCGCCTTCGCTTCTCATGTGGGCATGTTTCAAACGTACACATGCCTCGAGCGAACAAAACAAGATGGGTCGCTTGGCATTTCTCCTCTTGTTCTTCTTCTTCTTCTTCTGCTTCTTTCTTCTGCTTTCCGTTTCTCTCGGCCTTCTCGTGCCACTCGCTTCATCGCACTCTCAGACTCAGACATTGACGACGCCGGCCCAGGTCAGGAGGAAGGGGTTGGTGGAGTTGGTGGTGAACTCGTGGATGTCGCCGCGCTGGGAGACGGCGTAGAGGCGCATGGACTGGGTGGCGGCGATGGAGGCGAAGCCGTCGAGGGCCGACGCCGGGGCGCCGCTCAGCGTCGCGGCCTGCACCGACCAGCCGGTGCCCCGGTACACGGCCGACATGAGCTTGCCCTTGGGGCCCAGGAACGTGACCAGGTTGTTGTCCCACCCGTTGTTGCCGTACGTGATGGACGCGATGTCGGGGCTCGGGTTGAGCGAGAGGCCCGAGGTCACAGGGCTGCCTGTGGGATGTGTAAGTAACGAGTGTCATTGAAAGTCGAGGAGAAGACCTACCGAAGTTGCCGATGCCCCAGGCAAAGTTGGTCTCGGGCCCGTTGAGGAGCTCGACGAGGTTCGCGCCGCTGGCCGTGTACATGCGCAGCGCGTTGGGGTCGGTGCCGAAGGGGCTGGTGCCGCGGAAGTCGTTGAAGACGGACATGGCGAGGCCGGCGCCGGGCGCGGCCGACTCGAAGAGGGTGGGGCCCTGGGTCCAGTCGTCGGCGGTGAAGTTGCCGAGCTTGATGTCGGCGCCGTTGGCGTCCTGCCAGGCGACCAGGATGGAGTTGGAGCAGTTCTGGCAGACCTGCCAGACGGCCGAGATGCGCGAGTCGGGCGCGGTCCGGGCCTGGATCTTGGAGCCGAAGATGCCCGCCTGCCAGCCGTTGAAGGTCGGGTCCACGTTGTAGATCTCGGCGACGCGGCGGTCCCCGTTGAGGTAGTAGCAGCTCTGCTGGAAGGCGTTGGTGACGCAAGCCAGCGGCGTGCCGGGCAGCACGTTGAGCCCGACGGCCTTTGTCGTGTTCATGACGCTCGCCGTGATGTTGATGGACCGCCACTGCTGGCTCGTCGAGTCGCGCACCGACATCATCAGGGCGTTGCTCTTGTGCTGGTAGAAGACGGCCGAGTGGTCGACGCCCGACATGGGGTCCGTCCAGTTCATGGCGCTCAGCTTGGAATTATCCAGCATGCCCAGGACGCCCGTGCCGCCGCTGCCCTTGCCCGAGTCCCCGCTGCGGCCCAGCGTGATGCCGAGGATGACGGCGAGCAGGATGACGAGGAACAGCGCGAGGCCCGAGACGGCGAGGATGAATGTCTTCTTGCTCAGGCCGAATATCTGCCGGTCCACCGCGGGCATCGGCACGTCCCCCTCGAGTAGCCGGGCTCGTCTTTGTACAGGAACGTCGACTGCTGCGATCCCTGCTGTTGTTGTTGCTGCTGCTGCTGATTGGCGAGGTCTCCCCGCATGTACGCCGGGGCCGGCTCTGAGATGTTGGTGGCGCCTGTTCCGGCCCGTCGCAAACCTTGAGGCTGGTAACCACCCATGGCCGCGACGGCGGCACTCTTCTCGCTCATCGTTGACGGTCCCACGGCGGCATTGTTGTTGTCAATTTCCTCCGGCTCGACGCATATCTTCTCATCCCAGTACTCGTGCTGCGGTGGCCGCACGGGAGTGGTGGTGTCAACAGGTGACACTTCCATCGTTCGTGACGTGTTTGCTGTTGATGCCGCTGCTGCTGTAGATCGATGGTTGGGAAGGGCTGGCGTTGGTTAGTACCTTTGGTTGGCAAGGTGGGCAGTAGCAGCAAGCAGTGTAGAAAGAGAGTTGCACATGAGATTACGAATAGGAAGTTAAGTAAGGTAGAGGGGAAAGACGAAACGAAACCAAGAAACTCTAATAAAGACCCGAAAACAGGACACGACCAGCGTGGGCAGGTGACACGGCAAGAAACGAATGACGACCCAAAGGAGGACCAGGCAGGTTCGGGGGGGAGGAGAGAACGACTAGAAATATCGGATGAAAAAGAGAGGGAGGAGGGGGCGCGAAGCATAGCGGTGCTATTCTTCTGGGGGCCCTCTCGGCGGTATATAACTAAGCCCTGTGCCGTGCAACTCGGCGAGACTATCGGTTAGAACTACCAGTGGGGGTCGAATCACGACTGATCGGATCTCGGGTGACCTCCCATGATAGAGCCCAGGAGCCCAGGAGCCCAGGAATCTCTGCCATCCGAGAAGGTAAAAGAGGAGATCGTCGGGGTCAAGGCGAGCGGAGGGTTAGACATCCCAGATCCCATGCAGAACGCAGCCGGGCAGTGAGGGCGACAGAGGGCGACGAAGCGTGTCGTCGAGCTGCAATGCCCTCCCCCTGCGCATTCTGGGGCCAAGATCCCAGCGAAGGATCCGAGTAAGACCTGGTAACTGTCCAGCTTGGAGAGTGGAAGGGGTCACGGGCCCAGTCACCAGCAGCGCCTTTGGGCCTGGTTCCAAGGCTGGGCTGGTTACCTGAGGAGCAGCCGAAACCGCTGAAGCAGGAATCGAGCGCCAGTCGCGCTGTAACGGGAGTTTCTCTCCAGACGTTTCCAAGAGATGAACGCCGTTCCAGATGGCTGGGATCTGCCACGGATCTCTCCGGGCGCTGCAGCTGGAGGACAGGTGACAGATGCAAGCGATTTAGCGCATATGTCAGATATGACATTGGACGTTTCTTTTTGGGTTTATGCAAACCCGTCTTGCATCATCATCGTCATCATAAGGCTCGGTCGAGTTGGTTGGTTCCATACAGGCCTGTCTGTCTGGCCTGTCTGGCCCGTCGACCTGGACTGCCAGATTACAGGCGACGTTGGCAGACAGTTAGCATCTCCGCGACTAGTGGGCAAGAAGACAGCTCCAATAGGAAAATGAAAAAGAGGCTGGCCATTCGAGCCTTGCCGTGGATTCTGTGTTGTCACTGACTGTGTTCACCATATATTGCGGCGCAGGGGTCGGCAGCGGGCCCGACTGACTCGCGGGGTGCTGGCCCAAACGGCGACAACCTGCCTGGACCCCTGCTCGGCGCGGCTGCATTGGCTGCGCATGAGCTCCCCTGCATGGCACCCCGGGACACTTGCAACGCCAAGCATCCGCGACGCTGCCCCTTTTTCCCCATAATGCCCATAGAGACTAAACCTTATTGCCCTTGCAGACGGGCACTCAGGCGCTTTGCCAGCCCTTGATCCGCATCAGAAGCAAACTCAACTCGGCCGAATTTGTCGTCCTCTCTCCATCAGGCAGGCAATGATGAAGATCAATCGACAAAAAGACGAGAGGGGAAAATAAAGCCACTCTCAAAAGTGAGCTAGTTACGCCTTGGCTGAGCTTGACTGCGGACCAATGCAACTTCGACCCGGTTGGTCACGGTGGCTGTCGCAGAGCCGGTGCCACTGTCGTCCACTGCACCGCCCCGGCCACACATCGGATGGCCCGGCAAGCTCCGGGGGTTCTGGAATCTGAAGAATCCTCATTGAAACGGTCCGGTCTATGCCTTGCTCATTCTCTACTCGCCAGAGACCAAGCAAGCAAGCAAGGAAAACCGATCAGTAACAGGGGAAAAGGCATAGCGATGCTGGTGAACCACACGACTGGGAATATCCCACTATGCAGATCACAGAAAGCCCGGTTGAGCTGGTTCACATACACACAGCCTCTTGCAACAGGGATGTCAGTCTGGGCATAATCGACTTGGTCGGTCGTTGTGAGGGCGATCCACGAAGGCTGCAACGGCGAGGTACAAATCTGTCCTTCGGTCGGTGAATATCCCCTTGATGGCAACAACGCTGCCCCCACCATATCGTGTCGTCCTGTGCACGTTAATACATACCTAATTAGATAAATAGACTTATCGATCATTTGCGGAAAGTACCTAACGTATTATACGAAAGGCAGCGTTGTCGCCGTCAAGGGGATACGCTGCTTATCAGAACCCCGGCCGACAAGCAATGGCGGCCAATGTCGCATTGTCGGAGCTCCCCTACCTGTTACCCCAGCACCTGGGTGGTGCCGCAGGCGGGAACCTGCAAGCTGTGCAGTGTAGTGAACTGAGGATAACCACGAAGTACTCGAGTCACCGTGTATGTGTGTGTGTATGTGGTTTCAGAGCAGCGTCGAGAATTAAAAATGCAGTCCCTTGGTGGCGGGTACTAAGGCTTGTCTCACCCATGGTTCGTCGCGGTTTGGATTCAACGTCGCTTTTTGTACGTGCGTATTGGCGCCGCTAAAAGTGTCTGTCGTCTGACAGGTGGCTCATCCCCTTTGGCTGGCTGTCACGTTTGTTTCGCAGCAGGATCACGAGGCAATCCAAACAAACTCGGAGCAGTCTGCTACGCGCCAAATGGCGTTCGAAGCGTGTGTGTTCTAGCCCCGGGAGGGTTCCTCATTCAAAGAAGCCAAAGATGGCGCTCGCACCAACAAGCGTCAGGGTGTCGGCCAGCCAGCTGCGCTTCGATGGGTCCTCGACAGGTTCCTCGTAGCCCATCTGGCGCCAGTCTTCCCCGAAAGCCTCTTCTGGCCCTACGAGCAGGGGTTTCTCCAGCCCCAGCTCGGTGGCAAATGCCGCACCCAGCTCTTTCATCGCCGACTCTGTCACCATGGACTCTCCGTGGCTATGCTTGTCGGTCGTGGACAACTCAACTGCGACACTGGTGGTGTCTTGGCCGCGGGGGCCGATGTCATCCAGGCGGGCCCAGGGATTCGTATCGGACGAGCCCATGACGGGAACATCGAGGTTGATGTCTATTCGACAGCTGATAGCATCAGAGGCTGCATCTTCTTTTGGCTGTTGCTCTCCCACTCCCTGCTGCTCGGGCTCCTGCGGGAAGACCTCTATATCGGCGATTTGCCTTGCCTCCCGAAAGTGCATGCTGTCAACCCACAACCCGAGACCTGGTCGATGCGTGACGTTTCCCAGACCTCGGTTACCATACAGTCGGCGGAGAAAGGCGATGGCCGCATTTGCCAGAGCCTTCTCCGCATCTTCTCCCCGGATCTTGGACAGCGTGGGAGACTTGGCGTCCAGGATGGGCCACAACGCCAACATGCCCGGGCCTCTATACACAGCCCGCTTGTGAGTCGAGAAGAGGACGTCCGGCTTGAGGGTGGCCTCGGAGTCAGCAAGGCCTCTCGCGCCCGATGCGCTCAGTTGGGGAACTTGGAGCGCCTGCTGGAGACCCGACTTGACCTTGTCCTCGTCTCTGGCTCGCGGGACTTTATAGGACGGCGCAGGCTCGAACGCCAACAGAAGTGCCGGGCTGTTGCTTGGTGGCGCGGACAATGAGTCTGCGGGCGTGGATGGCGGGTGCCGATTGTCTGTGACATGATGACGCAATGCGCGGTGCAGAGCGTTGACGCGCATGGGCGTCAGGAACCCGGGCTCGCTCGGCGCGATACATATCTGCAGAGGACGCATTTGGCCCAAGGGATTCCGCGATTGAAACTCGGGAAACAGGTCTTGGTGTTGCAGTTGTTGAAACTTGGTTGGGGGAAACCAGGCCATGGTGTTTCTTGACGTCAAAGTCCGTGCACCAAGAACGGTGGCAAGCCAAGCAGCAAACATCAGATCCTGGGCCGCCTTCCCGCATAACCAACCGCCAACTTGGCATCCGATTAGATGGGATGAAGAACCAAAATGATGCACCTTTCCAGAGTACAGCAGCCCGCCACACCAGCTTTTGGATAAGGAGTCTATGCACCAATCCTTAAAGTGACCTATCAGGCAGCCTGTGGTATAAGGGAGTGTATTTGAGGTTGCCCAAGTATTTCGGTCTTGTTCGCTCTTTGCTGTGCCTTTCTTATGTAGTTCAGCTTATCGGAGTGAGGCAGAGCAGGCCATGGCCGATGTGACATAAAAACATGATTACACGGTAGGCATGCCAGTCAGTCCACTGAAAGGCAGTAGTTCATGAGCATAAACGAACGCAAGGGCCTCTTCGAAGTTCATCGTTATCATCGTTCTGCATGTATGCACCGTACTGTAGCCTACTCCCTGAACCAGCAGACTCGGTTTGCAACACTCGGCAATGGAACTCAAAAACAGCATGTTAGCCAAGCAAATCGACTTGGGCCATCGAAGGTGTGTGGAAAGCCGGTATTAAAAATCTCGGAAAAGGTCTCCGTTGGGTATCTCGTGAATATCCTTGACATTGCCCGACTGTACGAGCACCATGAGGTTCTTGGTAACCCCGAGGCGGCCATTGTTGCACATCCAGCCAGTCGAAGAAACTACACCGGATACCTCATGGCCACAATTGCTGCATCCAGCAGCGGGAAGCGAGTTTGCCTTGCGTACATTGCCCCATGCTATGGAGGCTGGCTTCACCGAAATAGTAATTCGAAACATGATATGTATACACAATATTAAGACTCGGCTGCAAGCTTGGCTGCCCTTGACGTGGTTGTATGAGTTCCGCTGTCTTCCGATAGGCCTATAAAAAACAGTGTCAAGATCCCTGGTGCCCAAGTTCAGCAATTTCCCAAGTGAACTTCTCGTACAGTTCTCTTTACTACTTGCACAGAATTACATCCACGTACCCGCATAGACCGAAACTAGGATTCCTGTAGGAGACTACGGTAAACATGGTCACGGGTCAAGGTGAAGACGACGATGCTGGCTGGGGATACCAGGATCATCCCCACTACACTTAGGACACCGAGGATGGTACCCAAAGGGACTGGGTTCCTTTAGATGACTGATGGCATTCTCTTTCAACTAAGATTCCGATTCAGCTCAGCCATCCGGTACGGGAAGTGAAGTTCTCACATACAGCGATCCCGGACCCGATGCCGGAGGACTCGGGAAGTAAGTCGACACCCTGACTACAAGCGTTCCGTGTAGTCGCCCCTGTTCCGGGTGACGCCAATATTATTTGCAGGTCGATAGCGGAGTTCGCAATAGGCTGGTCGAATAGCCACCCTTTACAGTGATGGTCGAATGGAACAACGCTGGCCAGTTCATCAGTGGTGGTGTGCTTGTGTGCCAAGGCGGACCACTGGCTTCGCCCATCTGTATTTGCACAGCTGCGATGGCCGCCGTCAAACCACACAATATCCCTTCTGCATCTCGTAAGCGTATTGGTGTAGGCAAACGAACTCCTTGCGGGAATTCCGGAGTATCTCGACTCCCTTGAATCCTCCTGCACCTCGAATCTAATCACGTAATAGCAAGTCCCTTAGGCTCGGGAGTATGAAGCAGTGCCCCTTGAGCAAGATAAATAAAGTAGTAAAGTATATAATAATGAGGTAGCTAATAAGGAACGAGTAGTTATTTTTAATTTAAGGGGGTTAATTTAAATATAACGTGGTTTACTACTACGCGACGTATATTACTTAGCGACGTATTTAAATTTAATTTTAATATAACGTGGTTTACCACTACGCGACGCATATCACTTGGCGACGCACTTTTTCTACTTTTTAATTTTTTTATATAAATTAATTTAATTATAACGTTTAAAATTAATTAAAACTACTCGCTATCCGATTCCTCGTTTAATTTTATATCTTTTTTATATGTTCGCGCATTGTGACCTGTTTCGCCGTAAACACTACAGCGCCTTTCACCGGTCGCCCTCCGCTTCGACGAACCCCTATTTTTACTTTTATCGGGCGCTGAACGCTTCCCTTTTGCCTTCTTGTCCTATAGCTGCTGAAATTCCTTAATAGTAAGGGCTTCTCTAAGTTAGACTCGCGATTTTTTAGCTCTCCGGCGCTTAGAAAATATTAAATTAGCCTCCTCTAATATATGTATCTTATCGCGCATAAAGGTTATTTTATGGGCTATTTTAATTATACCCTTCGCTATTTAGTCTACCGTATTTAAAATCGGCGTTAGAGAGCTTTTTTAATAAATAAACACTTTTCTTTTAATATAAATAGAATACTTAATTATTTATTAAAGGTTAAATAGCGTTTAAAGGTTATAAGTATTAACCGTTTTTAAATAAAATAAGTTAAGTGTAAACGTTCGGAGATATATATTTAGTTTATTAATCACCTCGTCGGGATTATAAGGGACTAAATTAAAAACGCTAAATCCGGATTTAATATTATTTTCCGTAAAAACAGCGAAATGCGCGGCTTTAAAGGCGATAAAAAAACTCGAGCTTCGTAATATAATTTATCGAGGCTTTAATAAATAACTCGATTTTCTTTAAATAAATACGTTTTAAAGCCGAATAAAATACTATATCGAGTAGCTAAAGCAGGTGAAATAAATAGGGAGGTATACCGAGTATAATAATATTATTATCCTGGTAATATGTTTCGAATTCGGCCGAAATATAGCTCTCGTGGCTGTCGATAATTATAAAGCGGTGGGAACTTTTCGTCTACGCTTTAGTGTGTTTATCGAAATGTTTAATCTAGTCTAAACCTGTCTCGTTGTTGGTCTAGCTATTAGAAGTCGGCTTAATCACTTAGTCGCCCGGTAAATCGGTTTCGCGGAACCAGTTCGCGAGGTAATATTAGCTTTAAATAATTAAGAACGGCGGAATATACCAGCCTTACGAATTAATATATTTAATCGCCGTTGTTTATTCCCGATTATTAAGCTAAACCGATTTCGCTTTTTACGCCGCTCGGCGCGTATTACGATAAGTGTTAACTCGATTATATTTATTATAAAGCCGGTTTCGTTAAAATTTTAAATATCTTCATTAACGATCCCGTATTTCGCTTTTATATTCGCGACTAGCGTAAACTAGCCGGAAATAATTTTAAAATCTTTATAAAAAACTTTTTAATAATCGTACCGACGATTTATTTTAGTCTTTAAGTTCGGATTACGGTTAATAAAGCGCCTAACCTAGTGTTTACCGACGCGGTCGCCGCCGCGCGACGCGGTAAAGAGATTAGCCATATTTTTACATTAACGAGATCGGGAGGTATCCCTCGGATATTTAAATTAATTATATACTTACGAAGTACCTCCTTTTTAATTAAATTTAATTTACGTCGTTTCGGTTAGATTTCGCGTTTTAAAATTCGGCTATAAATTCGATAACGTAAAATTAATTCGGGTATATTATAAATTTTAACTGTTACTTTTTAGCTTATTTAATTCAGTCCGTTTTATATCGCTTAAATTATTAAAACTATCCGATCTTTTAAGATTAATTAAGCATTATAATTATAAAGGTATTACGTATTAAAGTTTAATTATATTAAAATTAAATTTAAATGCGTCGTTAAGTGATATGCGTCGCGTAGTAGTAAACCACGTTAAATTTTAACGCGTAATACTTTTATAATTATAATGGTTAGTTAATTTTAAAAAGATCGAATAGTCTTAGTAATTTAAGCGATACAAAACGAACCGAATTAAATAAGTTAAAAAGTAATAATAAAAACTTATAATATACCCGAATTAATTTTACGTTATCGAATTTACGGCCGAATTTTAAAACGCGAAATCCGACCGAAACGACGTAAACTAAATTTAATTAAAAAGGAGGTATTTCGTAAATATATAATTAATCTAAATATTTAAAGGATGCCTCCCGATTTCGCTAATGTAAAAAATATAGCTAATCTCCTTAGCGCGTCGCGCGGCGGCGACCGCGTCGGTAAGCACTAGGTTAAACGTTTTATTAACCGTAACCCGGACTTAAAAATTAAAATAAATCGTCGGTACGATTATTAAAAAGCTTTTTACGAAGATTTTAAAATTATTTCCGGCTAGTTTACGCTAATCGTAAATATAAAGGCGAAATACGGGATCGTTAATAAAAACATTTAAAATTTCGACGAGACCGGCTTTATAATAAATATAATCGGGTTAATACTTATCGTAATACGCGCCGAGCGGCGTAAAAAGCGAAATCGGTCCAGCCTAGTAATCGGGAATAAGCAACGGTTATTAAATGCATTAATTCGCAAAGCTAGTATATTTCGCCGTTTTTAATTATTTAAAATTAATATTACCTCGCGAACTAGTCTCGCGAAACTAATTTACCGGGCGATTAAATAATTAAGCCGACTTTTAATAGTTAAATTAATAACGAAATACACTTAAATTAAATTAAGCACTTCGATAAATATATTAAAGCGTAAACGAAAGGTTTTCACCGCCTTTTAATTATTAATAATTACGAGAGTTATATTTCGGCCGAATTCGAAATATATTATTAAAATAATAATATTATTATACTCGGTATGCTTCCTTATTTATTTCACTTACTTTAACTATTCGATATAGCACTTTATTTGGCTTTAAAACGTACTTATTTAAAAAAAATCGAGCTATTTATTAAAGCCTCGATAAATTACATTACAAAGCTCGAGTTCTTTATCGCCTTTAAAGCCGCGTATTTCGCTATTTTTTAAAAAAATAACATTAAATTTAAATTTAACGTTTTTAATTTAATCCTTTATAATCTCGACGAAATAATTAATAAATTAAATATACGTCTCTAGACGCTTATACTTAACCTATTTTATTTAGGAACGGCTAATACTTACGACCCTTAAACGCCGTTTAACCTTTAATAGATAATTAAACACTTTATTTATATTAAAAAAGGTATTTACTTATTAAAAAAGCTCTCCGACGCCGATTTTAAATACGATAAATTAAATAACGAAGGGTATAATTAAAATAACCTATAAAATAACCTTTATACGCGATAAGATATATATATTAAAAGAGGTTAATTTAACACTTTTTAAGCGCCAGAGAGCTAAAAATCGCGAGTCTAGCTTAGAAAAGCCCTTACTATTAAGGAATCTCAGCAGCTACAGGACGAAAAGGTAAAAGGGAAGCATTCAGCGCCCGATAAAGGTAAAAATAGGGGTTCGTCGAAGCGGAGGGCGACCGGTGGAAAGCGTTATAGTATTTACGGCAAAACAGGTCATAATGCGCGAATATATAAAAAAATATAAAATTAAGCGAGGAATCAAATAGCGAGTAGTTTTAATTAATTTTAAACGTTATAATTAAATTAATTTATATAAAAAGATCGAAAGGTAAAAAAAGTGCGTCGTTAAGTAATATATATCGCGTAATAATAAACTACGTTATATACTTATTAAATTAAAATTTAATTAACGTTAAAACCTTAGGATATATTAAAAGTTTTAAGATAGTTAATTTTAACCGAGAAATACTTATATTTCGTATTTTTAAAAAATAAAAAATAAAAAAAACTCTATAAATATAAGAGATATAAAAATAAGCTAACTTTATTAAAATAGCTCTTTTAAAATAAAATATTTTATATATATAAAGTTTATTTTTATCTATTTTATTTATTTAAATATTTAATAAAAAAATATTTTTATCACTAAAATCCGAATCTAATCGATTTCGACCGAGATTTAAGTGGGGGCTCGTTTTCTACTTAAAAGAGGTGTCCTAGGACTTTTAGCGTATCCCAGGGTTTTAACGCCTACTAAATTCTAATTTAGTAAGCACGTATACTGGCCTGTGTTTACTAGTAGCTGTAAAAGTAGTTACACGCCCGGGGGCCTTGAAACTATGACGAAAAGACAATTCTAGGTTGGGTATATTAGCAATCACCAAAAGTATGGGCCAAAGCTCAACAGTCAGCGCCCCAGCCCAGGTGCCTATTGACCTCGTTCATGGCGCCAATGCCAGCCTGGACAAACCCCACGGCTGAGTCCACGGTAGCGTTGCCCGACTCGAAGCTCGGCTGCGGCTCGTGGGCCCGCCGCAGGTCCGCCTGGTCGAGGACAGTCTGCCGCTTCTCCATGACGGCTCTGAGCACGGCGCGCGCCCACAGGTTGTACCACTGCTCCTCGCTGATGCTGACGTACTCGCGGCCGCTGCTGTTGCTGCTCCCGAGGGATGATGCTCCTGCCTCTGCTCCCGATCCCGCTGCCATGCGCGAAAAGGGCCACTCGGCGACGGCCACCTCGAAGCGCTTGGTCCGCAGCCATAAATATGGCCAGGAGAAGAGGAAGAGGAGGGTAAGATAAAACACCCACTGAATCCACGAGGTGAGTCGCCAACGGTTGGTGTGCGCGTCGTTGTAGACCTCGACCAGCCCGTCGCGGGTCTGCATGTAGATGCTCAGTTGGCCGCGGTAGTTGGTGTCACGCACCAGCTTGATGAGCTTCTGCTGGACCGAGGCGAAGTCGAAACCCGTCATCTCGCGCCGCAGGCTGAAGCACTTGAGGCCGCCGTGGTTGGCGCAGAAGCGGTGGCACCACTCCTCCAGCGTCGGTTTCTGCGCGCCGCCCACCTCGATGTGCTGCACGGCGCCCGGGGCGCACTTCTTCAGGATCGTGCCGCGGCGCGCCCTCTCGCCATTGTCGACGGTGCGCAGCTGCGACCAGGACTTGCGGTATTGGGCGTTGGAGTACAGGTAGGGCGTCATCTCGATGGCGACGTCGAAGTCGGTGATTGTCTTGGTTTCGCTCTTGTTGTTGCTCCTCTTCTCCGTCTGGCGATGGGTCCCCACAATCTTGATGTACGGCCGAGGAGGGGCAGCAGCCCAGTGCCGAAGGTGCTGTTCCAGAACCTTGGGGGACTCGAGGCGCTGGTCTACGTAGTAGGCAGCACCCGAGTTGCAATCCTTCTGAAAAGGCTGGCATAATGACGATGGTTCTTGGCTTGTTGAATCGGAGGCGGGAAGCAGCGGCTCATTCAAGTCTCCGGAAGACACGGCATCGCTGTAGAGGGGAGGGAGGTCATCGATGCCGTCTATGTCGAGTTCAGGTGCATCTTGATGGTCGTAGTCGTTTCCCAACGACTGGCCAGGGTTGGTGTGAAGGGAAACGGCATCAGAGGCAGCGCCGGCAGTATCCGAGGGCTTGCCCATTCTGGAACCGAACAATCAAAGCTAGGTGGCGGGGAAGTATCACGAGCGCGATGGTTGAAAAGAATGTTTGGGCATGGAAGAGAATTGATTCAATTGTTTGGGACAAAAGGGAGATCGGTCGACTTGGTGACGAGCTGATGTGGGGGTTCTGTTCCATCTGAACGCAGCCTTACCGAACACTCGGCCTAGAGCTCTAGGCAGCAGCAGTGACCAAGTGGAGATTAGCTGAGTAAAACCGAACTGCATGTCCTTTAAATTTTTAAAAATACTTTAATAAAATAAGCTTTTATAAATTTAAAAACGTTTATTATTAAATTATCTAAGTTATTATTATTAACCGAGGTTTTTTATAAAAGAATTTAATATAACGTAATCTACGGTTTAATTAAATACACGGTTTAATTAAACACTTTCTTTTAATTTCGTATAACTTATATTTTATACCTTATATTTTTATTACTTATAATAGTAAATTAATAAAAAGAGAACGATATATAATTAGCGCTTTAAGCGCTTTAAAAAGACTTTAAATTATATATACGAGCCGCAGCGCGAATATATAATATCCCTTATATAACTTTTCGTTACCGGCGTCGCAGTAATATTTTACGACGAAATACGTAGTCGTTAATATAAAAGCTTACGAATTTTAAAGAGTAATTAATCGTATAATATATAATTAATTTAAATTCGCGATCGTTTTTGCCTCGAATAAATAGTGTTAAAGATATAGCGAATCGATTATTTAATCTACGCGACGCGGGACGCGTCGGCGTTAACTAGGCCTTTAACTTCGTACGACGATAACTAGATCTCCGGACGCGTTTTAACCGAAAAATCGATTATTAAAAAGTTTTTTACGAAAATCCCGACGCGTATCGCGCGTAGTCTATTTTCGTACGGAATATAATTAATAAATATAGAATTTAAAAAAAGGATATATATAATTTCGACGAGACCGGGTTTTTTATAAGCTAAATCTCGTCCGAAATAATCGTAATCACTTTTAATCGACGCGGAAAGCCTAGGGTAGTATAGTAAGGGAACCGGGAATAGGTTATAATAATTTAAGGCGTTAAATTACACGGTTACGTTATTCCTCCGTATATTATTTTTACCGGGAAAACGTACCTCTTTTCTTAGTATAAAAACAGCCTATTATTAAAAGACTAAGTAATCGCAGTTATTAAAAATAGCTGGACCACGAATAAAAAGGCGAGGATTAGATTTAATACTTTAATAAATATACGAAGTCTCGTATAAAGGGTGCTTACCGCTTATTAATCTTTAACGGCTATAAAAACTACCACTCGATAGCTTTCGAGCTTTATTATAAAGAGAACTCGATGATTATACTCTATATACCTTCTTATTCGTCGCATAAGCTCTAGCCTCTTAATATCGGCTGTTTTCGTGCGTTAAAAAGGGCGTACGGGAAAGAAATTAAAGGTTTTATACGGGCGCATATTATTTATATCTTAAAGGAGGACTTCCTACTAGCGTTTTTAAAAGCGTTCTAGGCGACTTTTACCGTTTCGAATATATAAAGAGGCTTTTAAGGGACAGGACTCGTCTCGTATAATCCGAAATATGTTATTTTATAATTAAATGTAAAGCTACGTATTTTAACACCTCCGGGGACGTTTTCCGGCCTATTTATTCCTTAGGAATTAAAAACTTTAAATAACCCGATTAAGGTTTAATTTTAAACCGAATACGTTCGAAACCGTATTATACGGCATTAAAATAACTCTCCGATATCGATTTTAACTAGATTTAATTAAATTACGAAAAGTATAACGCAGGTAATGCACCGGCTCGCTTTTTTAAAAGGTAAAGTAACTGTATTACGAGAAGTAAATGAGATACTTAACCGGCGCCGCCGTACGAAAAAAAACGGCTACAAGATAAAAGATTACTTCGTATATAAATTAAAAAAAACTTATAGTCTTAAAAAAACGTTAATAAACAGTTATAAGATAAATCGCGCCGGAGTAGTGGTTGTACGAGAAGGCTTGAGACGCGCCCGCGACGCTATAAAATCTGCGGGGAGCCCGGGCATAATGCGCGCACCTATTAAAATAATATAAAAATATTTAGAGAGGAGGATTTCGATTAATTTTAATATATTAAATACGTTATAATGGAATTAATTTATATTTCATTATACGAGGCCTTAGAAAGTGTTTAATTAGACCGTGTGTTTAATTAAACCGTGGATTACGTTATTATTAATAAAATTAATAATATTATAACGGCTTTTAATTTTATAATCGGTTTTTATCAATTATAAAATTAATAAATATAAATAAAACTATAGAAAATATTTTAATAATTTTTTATTAATTAAATCATAGTAATTCGTTAATTATTGAATTAAATTAAATTAATATATTAAACTAGTTTATTAAATTTATTAAATAAGTTTAATTTATTTTTTATTAATTTATCTTTTATTTTGACTATTAATTTATATTTAATATATAATAATAATTTTAACGCGGCGTATTACTTATTTACCTTTTTAAATTACGAAAAAATAAAGAAGAAAAAGCTAAACGTATACTACGTAATACGAAAAAAGTGTTTTAACGCGATAAAATCGCGGAATAAATAACACTATCGAAAAAATCGAAAAGAAAAAGCCGGTAAATTAATAATGAAAAAACCGGAATAGGCGAAGGAACTTTTAAATAAAATAAGATATTTTACTATTGATTTATTATTAATTAATTACTATTTAATTAACTAAGCCAAAATATTTATTTACTTTAATTTATTATATTTAAAAATAAAAGGTGTTTTATTTTTTTACACGTAATAAATAATAAGTTAACGTTTTCCGTAAAACGAATATAATATATATATAAAAAGTAATAACGTGGTTTACTACTACGCGACGCATATCACTTAGCGACGTACTTTTTTTACTTTTCGACCTTTTTATATAAATTAATTTAATTATAACGCTTAAAATTAATTAAAACTATTCGCTATCCGATTCTTCGCTTAATTTTATATCTTTTTTATATATTCGCGTATTGTAACCTATTTCGCCGTAAATATCACAGCGTTTTTCACCGGTCGCCCTCCGCTTCGACGAACCCCTATTTTTACCTTCATCGGGCGCTGAACACCTCCCTTTTGTTTTCTCGTCCTGTAACTGCTAAAATTCCTTAATAGTAAGGGCTCCTCTAAGCTAGACTCGCGACTTTTTAGCTCTCCGGCGCTTAAAAAGTGTTAAATTAGCCTTTTTTAGTATATGTATTTTATCGCGTATAAGGGTTATTTTATAGGCTATTTTAATTATACCCTTCGCTATTTAGTTTACCGTATTTAAAATCGGCGTCGGAAAACTTTTTTTAATAAATAAATACCCTCTTTTTAATATAAGTAAAATGCTTAGTTATTTATTAAAGGTTAAACGGCGTTTAAAGGTCGTAAGTATTAGCCGTCCTCGAACGGGATAAATTAAGTGTAAACGTCCGGAGACGTATATTTAACTTATTAATTACCTTATCGAAATTATAAGGGATTAAATTAGAAACGTTAAATTTAAATTTAATATTATTTTTTATAAAAATAACGAAATACGCGGCTTTAAAGGTAATAAAAAACTCGAGCTTTATAATATAATTTATCGAGGTTTTAATAAACAGCTCGATTTCCTTTAAATAAGTACGCTTTAAAACTAAATAAAGTGCTACATCGAATAATTAAAATAAGTAAAATAAATAAAGAGGTATACCGAGTGTAACAATATTATTATCTTAGTAATATACTTCGAGTTCGGCCGAAATATAACTCTCGTGGCTGTCGATAATTAAAAGGCGGTGGGAACTTTTCGTCTACGCTTTAATATGTTTATTAAAGTGTTTAATTTAGTTTAAGCTTATTTCGTTATTAGTTTAATTATTAGAAATCGGCTTAATCACTTAGTCGCCCGATAAATCGGTTTCGCGAGACTAGTTCGCGAGGTAATATTAACCTTAAACGATTAAAAACGGCGGAATACACTAGCCCTGCGAATTAATACATTTAATCGCCGTTGCTTATTCCCGATTATTAGACTAGACCGACTTCGTTTTTCTACGCTGCTCGGCGCGTATTACGACGAGTATTAACCCGATTATATTTATTATAAAACCGGTTTCGTCGAAATTCTAAATATCTTCGTTAACGATCCCGTATTTCGCCTTTATATTCGCGACTAGCGTAAACTAACCGGAAATAACTTTAAAATCCTCGTAAAAAGCCCTTTAATAATCGTACCGACGATTTATTTTAATTTTTAAATCCGGGTTACGGTTAATAAAGCGCCTAACCTAGTGCTTACCGACGCGGTCGCCGCCGCGCGACGCGGTAAAAAAATAGCCATATCTTTTACACTAGCAAAATCGGGAGGTATTCCTCAGATATCTAAATTAATTATATATTTACGAAGTACCTCTTTTTAATTAAATTTAGTTTATATCGTTTCGGTCGAATTTCGCGTTTTAAAATTCGGCCGTAAATTCGATAACGTAAAATTAATTCGGGTATATTATAAGCTTTTACTATTACTTTTTAACTTATTTAATTCGGTCCGTTTCGTGTCGCTTAAATTACTAAAACTATCCGATCTTTTAAAATTAATTAAGCATTATAATTATAAAGGTATTACGCGTTAAAGTTTAATTATATTAAAATTAAATTTAAATGCGTCGTTAAGTAATATACGTCGCGTAGTGGTAAACTACGTTATAAATAATATTATTATTATTTCGTTTAATTAACGTTTTATAAGTTTAATTTAAAGTTTTTCTTTTGTTTTTTTAAAAGATTTTTATAAAAACCTTATTATTTAAATTTTTATTAATTTATTATTATAATTTAACCCGGGTTTATTTAATGAATTTTCGATAAATTATTTTTTAATTATTATTTAATTTTAAAAACTAAAATTAAAATTATTTATATTAATAACACTATGTAAAAGAGTAACGTAATTATATATAGTAATTAAAAAAGAAAGAAGAAGCTTTTAAATTAATTATATATAGAGTTAATAATAAAATAACCGGTAATAAAGTTAATATAATATACGGATTACATTAATAAGCTAATTAAGTAACCCTTTTAATAAGGCTTATAAAATAGCTAGCGGTTCGAAAAAAAACCTACCGACTTCGATAAATCCTTTCTTTAATCTTTTTTAACTAAACTATAAATTTAATATATATAACGTGGTTTACCAGTAAGCGGGACATATCACATACCGGGACACTTTTTCTATTTTTCGACACTTCTATATAGGTTTATTTAATCACAACGCGCTTTATTAACTAAATTCACTCGCTATCCGATTCGCTACTCGATTTCATATCCTTTTCATATGTTCGTGCATTATGGCTTGTTTCGCCGTAGATCCCACAGCGCCTGCCGCCCATCGCGCGCCTCTTCGATAAACCAGCATTTTCGCTTTCGTCAATCGCTGGACGCTTTCCTTTTACCTTTTCGTCCTGCAGCCTTTAAGATTCCTTAATAGTAAGGGCTCTTTTAAGCTGGACTCGCGACTTTTTAATTTTCCGGCGCTTCGAAAGGGTTAAATTAACCTCTCGTAATATATATATTTAATCCTTTATAAAGGTTATTTTATATACGATTATATATATACCTTTCGTTATTTAGTTCACCGTTTTTAAAATTAACGTTAACGAGCTTCCATAATAGGTAAACACCCTTTTTTTAATAAAAAAGAGTACTTAATTATTTATTAAAAATTAAACGGCGTTTAAGAGTTATAAGTGTTAACTGTCCCCGAACGCGACGGGCTAAGTATAGGTGTCCGGAGACGTACATTTAACTTATTAATTACTTCGTTAAGGTTATAAAGTATTAAATTAAATACGTTAAATCCGGATTTAATATTATTTCCCGTAAAAATAGCAAAATACGCGGCCTTAAAAGCGATAAAAAACTCGAGCTTCGTAATGTAATTTATCGAGGCTTTAATAAATAGTTTAATTTCCTTTAAATAAGCACGCTTTAAAGGCGAATAAAGTGCTACATCGAGTGGCTAAAGTAAGTGCGATAAATAGGAGGTATACCGAGTGTAATAATATTATTATCTTAATAGTATGCCTCGAATTCGGCCGGAATATAGCTCTCGTGGCTATCGATAATCAGGAGGCGGTGGGAACTTTTCGTTTACGCTTTAATATATTTATCGAAGTGTTTAATTTAGTTTAAGCCTGTTTCGTTATTAGTTTAACTATTAAAAGTCGGTTTAATTACCTAGTCGCCCGATAAATCGGTTTCGCGGGACCAGTTCGCGAGGTAATATTAGCCTTAAATAATTAAAAACGGCGGAATATATTAACCCTGCGAATTAATATATTTAATCGCCGTTACTTATTCCCGATTATTAGGCTAAACCGATTTCGTTTTTTTACGCCGCTTAGCGCGTATTATAACGAGTATTAACCCGATTATATTTATAATAAAGCCGGTCTCGTTAAAATTTTAAATATCTTTATCGACGATCTCGTATTTCGCCTTTATATTCGCGACTAGTGTAAACCAGCCGGAAATAACTTTAAAATCCTTATAAAAAACTTTTTAATAATCGTACTAACGATTTATTTTAGTCTTTAAGTCCGGGTAACGGTCGATAAAGCGCCTAACCTAGTGTTTGCCGACGCGTTCGCCGCCGCGCGACGCGGTGAAGAGATTGGCTATATTTTTTACACCAGCTACATTAAGAGGTATCTTTTAAGTATTTAGATTAATTATATATTTACGAAGCACCTCCTTTTTAATCGGATTTAATTTTCGTCGAAAGTATCCGATTTCGCGTTATTAAGGTTAGCCGTGAAGTCGGTAGTTTAAAAAAGTTCGTGGGACATTAAAGGCTTTCGCAGTAGCTCTTTAGTTAATATATTCTACGAAAGCCTTTAATGTCCCACGAACTTTTTAAACTACCGACTCCACGGCCGACCTTTACAACGCGAAATCGGACACTTTCGATAAAAAATAAATCCGATTAAAAAGAGAGTATTTCGAAAGTATATAATTAATTTAAATACCCGAGGAATGCCTCTTAATATAGTTAATATAGAAGATATAGCTAATCTTTTTACCGCGTCGCGTAGCGGTAAACGCGTCGATAAGTATTAAGTTAAGCGATTTATTAACCGTAACCTAAACCCTTAAAACTAAAATAAATCGTCGATACGATTATTAAAAGGCTTTTATAAGGATTCGAACGTTATTTTCGCCTAGTTTATATTAATTACGAATATAAAGGCTAAATACAGTATCGTTAACGAGGATATATATAATTTCGATAGAACCGGCTTTATAATAAATATAATCGGGTTAACTCTCGTTATAATACGCGCCGATCGGCGTAGGAAGGCGAAATCGATCTAGCCTAGTAATCGGGAATAGTTAACGGCGATTAAATATATTAATTTACAAGGCTAATACATCCCGCCGTTCTTAATTATTTAGGGCTAATATTACCTAACGAACTAAGCCACCGAATACGACTTACCGGGCAATTAAATAATTAAACGGATTTCGAATAGTTAAATAAATAATAAAATAAGCCTAGACTAGATTAAACATTTCGATAAATATACTAAATCGCGAACAAAAAGTCTATATCGCCTCTTAATCCTCGACGGCCACGAGAGCTATATTTCGGCCGAATTCGAGGTATACTATAAAAATAACGGTATTATTACGCTTAATATACTTTCTTATTCTTTTTATTTACTT
The DNA here is from genome assembly GCF_038363865.1 of Apiospora hydei. Taxonomy (NCBI): domain Eukaryota; kingdom Fungi; phylum Ascomycota; class Sordariomycetes; order Amphisphaeriales; family Apiosporaceae; genus Apiospora; species Apiospora hydei. The sequence goes on along the minus strand of NW_027117366.1, from coordinate 4,029,597 downwards.
TAGCCATTAAATATAACACTTTATTCGCCTTTAAAGCGCGCGTATTTAAAAGAAATCGAGCTGTTTATTAAGGCCTCACTAAATTATATTACGAAGCTAAAGTTTTTTATCGCTTTTAAAGCTACGTATTTCACTATTTTTATAAAAAATAATATTAAATTTAAATTTAACGTATTTAATTTAATACCTTATAACCTTAACGAGGTAATTAATAAATTAAATATACGTCTCCGGACACCTATACTTAGCCCGTCGTGTTCGTGGACAGTTAGCATTTATAACCTTTAAACGCCGTTTAACTTTTTAATAAATAATTAAGTACTCTTTTTTTATTAAAAAAAACTATTTACCTATTAAAAAAGCTTCTTAACGCTAATTTTAAAATAGTAAATTAAATAACGAAAAGTATACATATAATCGTGTATAAAATAACTTTTATAAAAAATTAAATACGTATATTATAAAAGGCTAATTTAGCCCTTTTAAAGCGCCGGAAAGGTAAAAAGTCGCAAATCTAGCTTAAAGGAACCCTTACAATTAAAGAATCTCGAAAACTATAAAACGAAAAAGCAAAAAAAAGCGGCCAACGACTAATGAAAGCGAAAATAAAGGTTCGTCGAAAAGGCGCGCGACGGGCGGCAGGCGCTATAAAATCTGCGGCGAAACAGGCGACAATACGCAAACATATAAAAAAATATAAAATCAATCGAAAAATCGGATAACGAGTAGTTTTAATTGATTTTAAGCGTTATAGTTAAATTAATTTATATAAAAGGGTCGAGAAGTGGAAAAAGTGCGTCGCTAAGTGATATGCGTCGCGTAGTAGTAAACCACGTTATATATAATTATATATAAAATAACCCTTATAAAAGATCGGATACGTACTTTAAAAAAGGCTAATTTAACCCTTTCAAAGCGCCAGAGAGCCAAGAAATCGCGAGTTAAGCTTAAAGGACCCCTTACTATTCAAGAATCTCAAGCGTTACAGGACGAAAAGGCAAAAGGGAAGCGTTCAGCGACCGGCGAAGGCGAAAATAGGGGTTCGTCGAAGCGGCGCGCGACGGGCGGCAGGCGCTATAGCATTTGCGGCGAAACAGGTCATAATACGCGAACATGTAAAAAGGATGTAGAATTAAGTAGCGATTCTAATAGCGAGTAGTTTTAATTAATTTAATGTATTATAATTAAATTAATCTATATAAAAGTATTAAAAAATAGTAAAAGTAGGCGACTTAGTGATATAGGCGACTCGGTAATAAACTACGTTAAATATAATTAAATTTCAAGTAAGTTTTAAAGTATATTTAAAAGTAAATTTTAAAATAAACGTAATAATAATAATAATTATAAGTTAATATTAACATTAATATAATTATTAATAGTATATTTTTAAAGTTTATTAATAGTAATAAAATAATAAATATAAAAATAAAAATACTTAATATTAATGTTATTATTTTTAATATATATAAAAGATTTTTATTGTTTAAAGTTTATAATTATATAATTATATTTAAAGCTTTAAAGGAATTTTTTAAAAAAACCTAAAGAAATACTATAAATAACTACCTCGTATATTAGAATAATTACTAATATTTTATTTTTTTACGTATTTATTTATTAATTAATATATTTAATTAATAGTTTCGTTTAAATTAAAAAATAGTGTACATTTAAATTTTTTCATTTTGAAAAAATACGACATTATTAACTTTAATTTTATTATATAGCTTTAAAAGTATTCGCTTTTATTAAAATTTATTAAAAGTATTAATTATTTTAACGTTATTCGAGTTTTTTTAAAAGAAAATAAAAAGTTCGGCTACCGTATAAATAATAATAATATTAATATAATTAAAAAAGAGTTTCAAGGTTTTTAACGAATATATTTTATAATTACGATTTAATAGTTTTTCTATTAGTCTTTAAAATAAATATAGCTTAATAATAGATTTTTTATATATAACTCATGTAAAATTATTAAATTAATGATTAAAATTTAAACATAAATTATTTATATAACCCGAAAAAACTTTACCTCTTAAATTATCGCCGTTTAAAAACAATTTTTCGGTAATAAACTAATAGGCCTTATAAAGAGGCTTATTTAATTAGTTTCTTAATATAATTTATATGCTATATTAATTTTATTATTAGCCACTTTATTATTAATTCCACGTATAATTAATTTAAATACCTCTTTTTCTTTCTTTCTATTTTATATAATTGCGTTACTTTTTATATAATATTATTATAATAAAATTATTTCTTTAAAACTACGTATAATAATAAGTCTTTATTGATTAATTTAATTAATTTTAATATATATAATAAATATTAAATAATTAACGTGGTTTACTAGTAAGCGGGATATATTATATACCGGGACACTTTTCCGACCGACTATATTTTTTAAATTTTAATACGTTTTAATTCTATAATTATAATGCTTAATCCTTTATTAAAAAACGGATCGATTTAGCGATTTAAGCGACGCGAAACCCCGTAAAGCATATTAGCTAAAGAGCTGCTACGAAAGCCTTTAATGTCCCACGAACTTCTCTAAACTACCGACTCTATGGCCGACCTTTACAACGCGAAATCGGACACTTTTAACGAAAATTAAATCCGATTAAAAAAAGGTACTTCGTAATTATATAATTAATTTAAATACCCGAGGGATGCCTCTTAATATAACTAGTGTAAAAAATATAACTAATCTCCTCACCGCGTCGCGCAGCGGCGAACGCGTCGGTAAGCACTGGGTTAGGCGATTTATTAACCGTAACCTAAACCTTAAAACCAGAATAAATCGTCGATACGATTACTAAAAGGCCTTTTACGAAAATCCGAACGTTATTTCCGGTTAATTTAAACTAATCGCGAATATTAAGGCTAAATATAGTATCGTTAATAAAAACATATATAATTTTAATAAAACCGGCTTTATAATAAACATAATCGGGTTAACCCTCGTCGTAATACGCATTAATCGGCATAAGAAAACGAAATCGGTTTAGCTTAGTAATCGGAAATAATCAACGGCGATTAAATATATTAATTCGTAAAGCTAATATATCCCGCCGTTCTTAATTATTTAAGGTTAATATTACCTAACGAACTAAGCTACCGAATACGACTTATTAGGTAATTAAATAATTAAACCGACTTCGAATAACTAAATAAATAATAAAATAAACCTAAACTAAATTAAGCACTTCGATAAGTATACTAAATCGCGAACGAAAGGTTTATATCGCCTTTTAATCCTCGACGGCCATAAGAGCCATATTTCGGCCGAATTCGAGGTATATTATAAAAATAACGGTATTATTACGCTTAGTATGCCTCTTTATTTTTTTATTTATTCCAGCTATTAAATATAACACTTTATTCGCTTTTAAAGCGCGCGTATTCGAAAGAAATCGAGCTATTTATTAAAACTTCGATTAATTATATTACGAAGCTCGAGTTCTTTATTGCGTTTAAAGCCGCGTATTTTACTGTTTTTACGGAAGCTAATATTAAATCTGGATTTAATATATCTAATTTAATACCTTATAACTTTAACGAGGTAATTAATAAACTAAATATACGTCTCCGGATATTTACACCTAGCCCGTCGCGTTCGGGAACGGTTAGCACCTACGACCTTTAAACGCCGTCTAACCCTAATAAATAACTAAACACTTTTCTTTTATTAAAAAAAAGGTGTTTACCTATTAAGGAAGCTCTTTAACGTTAATTTTAAAAGCGGTAAATTAAATAACGAAGGGTATATATATAATCGTGTATAAGATAACCTTTATAAAAAATTAAATACGCATATTATAAGAGGTTAATTTAACCTTTTCGAAGCGCCGGAAAGCTAAAAAGTCGCGAGTCCAGCTTGGAAGAGCTTTTACGATTAAGGAATTTCGAAGGCTACAGGACGAAAAGGTAAAAGGGAAGCGGCCAGCGATTAATAAAGGCGAAAATAGTGGTTTGTTAAAAAGGCGCGCGACGGGCGGCAGGCGCTGTGGGATCTGCGGCGAAATAGGCTATAATACGTGAACATGTAAAAAGGATATAAAATCGAGTAGCGAATTAGATAGCGAATAAATTTAATTAATAAAGCGCGTTATAATTAAATAAACTTATATAGAAATATCGAAAAGTGGAAAAAGTGTCCCGGTATATAATATATCCCGTTTACTAATAAACCACGTTATATATAATCGTATATAAAATAACCCTTATAAAAAATTAAATACGCATATTATAAAAGGCTAATTTAGCCCTTTCGAAGCGCCGAAAAACTAAAAAAGTCGCGAGTCCAGCTTAAAAGAGCCCTTACGATTAAGGAATCTCGAAGGCTGCAGAACGAGAAAGTAAAAGGGAAACGTCCAGCGACCGACGAAGGCGAAAATAGTAGTTTATCAAAGCGGCGCGCGACGGGCGGCAGGCGCTGTGGCATTTGCGGCCAAACAGGTTATAATGCGCGAACATGTAAAAAGGATGTAGAATTGAATAGCGATTCGGATAGCGAGTAGTTTTAATTAATTTAAAGTGTCGTGGTTAAAATAACTTTTATAAAAGTATCGAGAAGTAGTAAAAGTGGACCACTTAATAATACGGGCCACTTAATAATAAACCACGTTATTTATAAAAATATCGCTTTATTTTATTTTAATTTTAATGAAATTTTATTTATATAATTTAATAGTTTAACTTAATATAGATTTAGTGTTAAAAATTTTCATTAATTATAAGATTAATTATAAATAGACTTTAAGCTTTTTAATTCTTTTGAATTAAATTTAATTGATTTCGTATTTAAGCCGTATATTATCTTAATTAAAAGATAAATAAAGTTTTTTAAGCTCCAGGTAGTTTATTTTACTTAAACAGTTAAAAAATTACGTATTATAATTTAATTAAGTAATAATTTCATTCTTATTTTAATAGATTACGTAGTTATTAAAGGAATTTATTATTAATATAAATTAATTTAACGTGGTTTACTAATAAGCGGGATATATCACATACCGGGACACTTTTTCCACTTTTCGACACTTCTATATAAGTTTATTTAACCACAACGCGCTTTATTAATTAAATTCACTCGCTATCCGATTCGCTACTCGATTTTACATCCTTTTTACATATTCGCGCATTATAGCCTGTCTCGCCACAGATCTCACAGCGCCTACCGCCCGTCGCGCGCCTCTTCGACAAACCACCATTTTCGCCTTTATCAGTCGCTGGCCGTTTCTTTTTTACCTTCTCGTCCTGTAGCCTTCGAGATTCTTTAATTATAAAAGCTTTTTCAAGCTGGACTCGCGATTTTTTAACTTTCCGACGCTTTAAAAAAACTAAATTAGCTTTTTATAATATACGTATTTAATTTTTTATAAAAGTTATCTTATATACGATTATATATATACCTTTTATTATTTAGTTTACCGCTTTTAAAATTAGCGTTAAAAAGCTTCCTTAATAAGCAAACACTTTTTTTTAATAAAAAAAAGTGCTTAATTATTTATTAAAAAGTTAGACAGCGTTTAAGGGTTATAAATGCTAGCCGTCCCCGGACGCGACGAGCTAGGTATAAATATCCGGAGACGTATATTTAGTTTATTAATTACCTCGTTAAGGTTACAAGGTATTAAATTAAATACGCTAAATCTAAATTTAATATTAACTTTTATAAAAATAATAAAATACGCGGCTTTAAACGCGATAAAAAACTTGAGCTTTATAATATAATTAATCGAGGTTTTAATAAATAGCTTAATTTCTTTCGAATACGCGCGCTTTAAAAGCGAATAAAGTACTATATCTAATAGCTAAAGTAAATAAAAAAATAAAGAGGTATACTAAGCGTAATAATACCGTTATTTTTACAATATACCTCGAATTCGGCCGAAATATGGCTCTCGTAGCCGTTAAGGATTAAAAGGCGATATAAACCTTTCGTTCGCGACTTAGTATATTTATCGAAGTGTTTAATTTAATTTAAGCTTGTTTTATTATTTATTTAGCCATTCGAAATCGGTTTAATTACTTAATTACCCGGTAAATCGTATTCGGTAACCTAGTTCACTAAGTAATATTAGCCTTAAACGATTAAAAACGGCGGGATATATTAGCTTTGCGAATTAATATATTTAATCGCCGTCGACCATTCCCGATTGCTAAGCTGGACCGATTTCGCCTTCCCACGCCGATCGGCGCGTATTACGATAAAGGTTAACCCGATTATGCTTATTATAAAACCGGTCTTATCGAAATTATATATATCTTTATTAACGATACCGTATTTAGCTTTAATATTCGCGATTAGCTTAAACTAGCTAGAAATAACGTTCGGATCTTCGTAAAAAACCCTCTAGTAATCGTATTAACGATTCATTTTAATTTTAAAATCTAGGTTGCGGTTAATAAATCGCCTGACCCAGTGCTTACCGACGCGTTCGCCGCCGCGCGACGCGGTAAAAAGATTAGCTATATTTTCCACACTAGCTATATTAAAAAGTATCCCTCGGGTATTTAAATTAATTATATAATTACGAAGCACCTCTTTTTTAATCGGATTTAATTTTTATCGAAAATATCCGATTTCGCGTTATAAAGGTCGGCCGTAAAATCGGTAATTTAAAAAAGTTCGTAAAACATTAAAAGCTTTCGCAGCAACTCTTTAACTAATATACTTTACGAGGTTTCGCGTCGCTTAAATCGCTAAATTAATCCGTTCTTCTAATAAAAAATTAAGCATTATAATTATAAAATTAAAACGTATCAAAGTTTAAAAGGTATAGTCGGTCGGAAAAGTATCCCGGTATATAATATATCCCGCTTACTAGTAAACCACGTTAATGTTTTATTTATTTATTTTAATATATTTTATATAAGTTTATTATATTATAAGAAAAGTTAATTTTAGTTTTCAACATTTTAAGCCGTTTCTTCGCTATTTAAAATATTAAAGCTTATTTCATTAAACTCGCGACGTTAAATAAAGTTTAATATATAAAGTATAATGTTTATATTTCAAAGGCCGAAGTTTTATTTAATAATTAATTTTGTTAGCGGTTAATTAAAAAATAATAGGCGTTTTAAAACGATTATTATAATTTTTAAACGAAATATTGAATTAATAAAGTTACTGGGAATTCTTTTTATTTTATTATTATTTTAAACTTTGCGATAATTTATTTTATAATATTAATTTTTTAAGTTAATAAAAACTTTATATACTATATAAATTAATTTATAAGTTTATAATAAAGATTTACGATAATCAATATTATTAGGAAGTTAAAAAAATATTAGGAATATCTAAAAGTTTTATTATTAAGAATAAAAACGATAAGTTGAATAATATTATATTCATTATTTTAAATATTAATTTAATATAATAAATTATTAATATTTTAAGATTAAGGATTCGTTAATAATATATAAAATTATAATCGATTTTATTTTAGGTTGTTTTTAAATAAACCTTATAAGACTTCTTTAATAATTAAAAGGAAAGAAATACGATTATTATTACGATTATATATCATGTTAAAATTTTAAACGTATAATGTCTTTTTATATAATGTGTAATATATAATAAAGAATTAAGAAAAGGCTTTAGGAGTTTGTTTTTTTTAATTAAAGAATATTGCGAGGTATTGTTTTCGATTACAATTTTAAGTTTATAAACGATTTTTAGAAATGTATATAGAAATTATTTAATACCCGTTTATTACTTATAATTGTGTAATATTTTTAAACGGATAGTTTTCTTCAACGAAAAAAATTCAATAATTAAAATTAAAATTTATTTTTATACGTTTATATATTTTAATAAGAAATAATTAAATTCTTTTAATAAAATAGAAACAGTATTTACTAACGAGTAATTAATTTCATATTTTATAAGTAAATCTTTAGTTTTAAAATTCCCGGGTTTTTAAACGTTATTATTAATAGTAACGTTATAAGAGAAAAATCCTTTAAAATCGGTTATTTATATAAATATATTTATAAAAATACTTTATAGATTATATAATTATTATTATTAAATATGAATATAATTTATATTATCAAGTTATTAAATTTAATATTAATAACAAAGTTTATTTAAAGTTAACGTGGTTTACTACTACGCGACGTATATTACTTAGCGACGCACTTAAATTTAATTTTAATATAATTAAACTTTAACGCGTAATATTTTTATAACTATAATGCTTAATTAAATTTAAGAAGATCGGATAGTTTTAATAATTTAAACGACAAGAAACGGACCGAATTAAATAGCTTAAAGAGTAGTAATAAAAGTTTATAATATACCCGAATTAATTTTACGTTATCGAATTTACGGCCGAACTTTAAAACGCGAAATTCGACCGAAACGACGTAAACTAGATTTAATTAAAAAGGAGGTATTTCGTAAATATATAATTAATCTGGATATTCGAGGGATGCCTCCCGATTTCGCTGGTATAAAAAATATAGCTAATTTCTTTACCGCGTCGCGCGGCGGCGACCGCGTTAGTAAGCACTGGGTTAGGCGTTTTATCGACCGTAACCCGGATTTAAAGATTAAAATAAATCGTCGGTACGATTATTAAAAGGCTTTTTACGAGGATTTTAAAGTTATTTCCGGCTGGTTTACGCTAATTGCGAATATAAAGGCGAAATACGGGATCGTTAACGAAAATATTTAGAATTTTAACGAAACCGGTTTTATAATAAGTATAATCGGATTAATACTCGTCGTAATACGCGCTAAGCAGCGTAGAAAAGCGAAGTCGATCTAGCCTAATAATCGGGCATAAGTAACGGCGATTAAATGTATTAATTTATAGGGTTAATATATTCCGCCGTTTTTAATCGTTTAAAGTTAATATTACCTCGCGAACTGGTCCCGTGAAACCGATTTACCGGGCGACTAAGTAATTAAGCCGACTTTTAATAGCTAAACTAATAACGAGACAGGCTTAGACTAAATTAAATACTTCGATAAATATATTAAAACGTAAACGAAAGGTTCCCACCGCCTCCTAATTATCGATAGCCACGAGAGCTATATTTCGGCCGAATTCGAGATATATTACCATAATAATAATATTATTATACTCGGTATGCCTCCCTATTTATTTTACCTGTTTTAATTACTCAATATGATACTTTATTCGGCTTTAAAGCGTGTTTATTTAAAAGAAATTAAACTGTTTATTAAGGCCTCGATAAATTATATTACGAAGCTCGAGTTTTTTATCGCCTTTAAAGCCGCGTATTTCGCTGTTTTTACGGAAAATAACATTAAATTCGGATTTAACGCTTTTAATTTAATCCCTTATAATCCCGATAAAGTAATTAACAAACTGGATATACGTCTCTAGACGCCTATACTTAACCTATCCCGTCCGGGAACGGCCAGTACCTACGACCCTTAAACGCCGTTCAACCCTTAATAAATAACTAAACACTCTATTTATATCAAAAAAGAGTGTCTACTTATTAAAAAAGCTTTCCGACGCCGATTTTAAATACGGTAGATTAAATAGCGAAAAGTATAACTAAAATAGTTTATAAAATAACCCTTATACGCGATAAAATATATATATTAAAAGAGGCTAATTTAGTACTTTTTAAGCGCCGGAAAACTAAAAAGTCGCGAATATAGCTTAAAAAAGCCTTTACTATTAAAGAATCTTAGCAGCTACAAGACGAGAAAGCAAAAGGGAAGCGTTCAGCGCCCGATAAAAGTGAAAATGGGGGTTCGTCGAAACGGAGGGCGACCAGTGGAAGGCGTTATAGTATTTGCGGCGAAACAGGTCACAATGCGCGAATATATAAAAAAGATATAAAATTAAACGAGGAATCGGATAACGAGTAATTTTAATTAATTTTAAAGCGTTATAATTAAATTAATTTATATAAAAAGGTCGAAAAGTAAAAAAAGTACGTCGCTAAGTATTATGCGTCGCGTAGTAATAAACTACGTTATATTATAATTATTATTTACTTAGTAATTCTTTAAAAAATTATTTCCAATAATAATTCGGGTTATTTAAAATATTTAAACGTATTAATAAATTAATTTATAAGTTTAATTTTTTAAAATTTATTAAAATTAATTTTATTATTTTTCATAAATATTTAACGTTATTTTTAAGTAGTAAAAGTAATTTTAATAAAAGAGGTCTTTTTTAAGTTTTATTAAAGTCGATTAAAAAACTAGAATTATTTTTAATATTAAAATTATTTTTAATTATAAACGGAATAAAATTAAGGATAATTACGAATATTTTATTAAGTAAGAAATCTTTATTTATTATTAAAATGTTTAAAAACGAGAAAATGTTTTAACCGGTTTTAAAAGATTAATCGAAAAACATTAAGTATAAGAAGATGAAAAGTTTATTAATTTATAATAATTTCGCCGTGGGAAGCTTAAGAAATAATATTTCGCTTTTTAAGGTAATTAATTTAATCGCGTATTTTTGGGTTTATTATAGTTATTAAAAAATGTAAACGTAAACGTATTCGGCCTTATAATTATTACGTTCTTATCGTTATTAATTTAATTAATAATAATGTTTTTAAGTTTTTTAATATTTTATTAGTTTAACTAATCAATTAACCGATTAAATGAAATAAAGGTTGTTTTTATAAAAACTTCGTTAATATATTATTTATTAGTTTAATGATTAATAATTTATAAGTTTTTAATATTCTCGTTTAGTTTAAATATAAACGCGGTAGGTTTTATAAATACCTATTATTAAAAACTAATAACGTGGTTTATCATTAAGCGGGCTGTATCATTAAGCGGGCCACTGTAACGATGCCTATCAGGGGTCCAATAGAAACCTGGTAGAACGTACGCGGGTTTATGTTGGCAATGCGAGAGAGTATCTGGACGGGTGATAGAATCACACTATCGGTAGAGCAATAGAGTAACTGAGTCTTAGACAAGTGCTGGGGCGTAGCTTGCAGTATCACAATAGGTCGTCAAGGCATGTGCCTCATCAATGGGTGAAGATTGATGCTTAGATTGATCACTGAGTGAGCGAGAGTATCTAGGAGACTATGTAAAGGAACGTCCGTCTTATATCCTACCTCGCTCCCTCACTGATGTTTTGCTCGGCCCGTTGGATCACCGTCGCTCACTGGTGACCCAGTGATCCCTTTGTCGTTGGCTCACCTTGGCTCACCGGTGATCCAGGGTGATCCAACACGGCGGCTCACTGCGGCTCACTGGTGATTCGTGGTGAGTCGTCACGTGACCATGTGGCTCGTGCGTCAGCCTTCTCGGTTTGTCTGGCTCCCCTGCGGGGCTTCGTACTTCCGCAGCCGCTGCGCCCTTTCCTGGCCGCATAAGCAGGTCGGGTCGTAACAGCCACTTAAATATACACCCATTTTACGATTTTTAAAAAGCGTGCATTTAAACGAATTTCGAATGAATTTTAATCGGGTTTTAAAATCTTGAATAGTGATTATATAAATTACTTAAATATAATTTCTTTATTTTTTTACTTATTTAACTTAAAAAGTTAAGACTTTACTGAGGTATGTTTTAGCGTAATTTTAATTTTAAAGCTTAATAAAATAAATATAAAATTATAAAAATTATTTCTATTTTAATTACGTTAATTTATACGATGTATGAAAATTTTAACTTATTATAATTAAAACTGATTAAAGTGCACGGTTACGCACGGACGTTTTTTAAGTACATTTTTAAGTGGCCCGCTAAGTGATACGGCCCGCTTAATAGTAAACCACGTTAAATTACTTTTAATATAAAATAATAAAAATAATATCGTATTATAATATTATTGTATTATAATATAAAAAGAATTATATTATATATTAATTAAAAATATCTAATTTTATTAACGTGGTTTATTAGTAAGCGGGATATATTATATACCGGGACACTTTTCCGACCGACTATACCTTTTAAACTTTAACACGTCTTAATTCTATAACTATAATGCTTAATCCTTTATTAGAAGAACGGATCGATTTAACGATTTAAACAACGCGAAACCCCGTAAAACATATTAACTAAAAAGCTGCTACGAAAGCCTTTAATGTCCTACGAACTTCTTAAAACTACCGACTCCACGGCCGACCTTTATAACGCGAAATTGGACACTTTCGACGAAAATTAGATTCGATTAAAAAAGAGGTGCTTCGTAAGTATATAATTAATCTAAATATTTAAGGAATGCTTTTAAATATAATTAATATAGAAAATATAATTAGTCTCTTTACCGCGTCGCGCGGCGGCGAACGCGTTCGTAAGCACTCGGTTAAGCGATTTATTAACCGTAACCTAAACTTTAAGATTAAAATAAATTATTAATACGATTACTAAAAGGCCTTTTACAAGGATCTAAACGTTATTTTCGATTAATGTAGGCTAGTCGCGAATATTAAGGCTAAATGCGGTATCGTTAACGAAAATATATATAATTTCGACGAAACCGGCTTTATAATAAGTATAATCGGGTTAACACTTATTATAATATATACTAATCAATATAAAAAGGCGAAATCGGTTTAATTTAATAATCGAGAATAATTAACGGCGATTAAATATATTAATTCGTAAAGCTAATGCATCCCGCTATTCTTAATTATTTAAAGCTAATATTATTTAATAAATTAGGTAACCGAATACAATTTACTGGGTAACTAAGTAATTAAACTAACTTCGAATAATTAAATAAATAATAAAACAAGCCTAGATTAAATTAAGTACTTCGATAAGTATATTAAGTCGCGAACGAAAGGTTTATATCGTTTCTTAATCCTCGACGGCCACGAGAGTTATATTTCGGCCGAATTCGAGGTATATTATAAAAATAACGGCATTATTACGTTTAATATACCTCTTCACTTTTTTTATTTATTTTAACTATTAAATATAGCACTTTATTCGCCTTTAAAGCGCGTGTATTCGAAAAAATCGAGCTATTTATTAAAGCCTCGATTAATTATATTACGAAGCTCGAGTTTTTTATTACGTTTAAAGCCGCGTATTTTATTATTTTTACGAAAGTTAATATTAAATTTAAATTTAACGTATTTAACTTAGTACCTTATAACCTTAACGAGGTAATTAATAAATTAGATATACGTCTCTGGATATTTATACCTAGCTCGTCGCGTCCGGGGATAGCCAGCACTTACGACCCTTAAACGCCGTTTAACCCTTAACAGCTAATTAAATACTTTTCTTTTATTAAAAAGATAGTGTCTACTTATTAAGGAAGCTCTTTAACGATAATTTTAAAAGCGGTGGATTAAATAACGAAAAGCATAACGTAGTTTACTAGTAAGCGGGATATATTATATACCGGGACACTTTTCCGACCGACTATACTTTTTAAACTTTAATACGTTTTAATTTTATAACTATAATACCTAATCTTTTATTAAAAAAACGGATCGATTTAGCGATTTAAGCGACGCGAAACCTTGTAAAGCATATTAGTTAAAGAGTTATTACGAAAGCTTTTAATGTCCTACGAATTTTTCTAAACTACCAACTCCACGGCCGACCTTCACAACGCGAAATCGGACACTTTCGACGAAAATTAAATCCGATTAAAAAGGAGGTGCTTCGTAATTATATAATTAATCTAAATACCCGAGGGATATCTTTTAATATAGCTAATATAAAAGATATAGCTAATCTTTTCACCGCGTCGCGCGGCGGCGAACGCGTCGGTAAGCACTAGGTTAGGCGATTTATTAACCGTAACCTAAACCTTAAAACCAGAATAAATCGTCGATACGATTACCAGAGGGCCCTTTGCGAGGATCCGAACATTATTTCCGGCTAGTTTAGGCTAATCGCGAATATTAAGGTTAAATACGGCATCGTTAATAAGGATATATATAATTTCAATAAGACCGGCTTTATAATAAGTATAATTAAGTTAACCCTCGTCGTAATACGCGCTAATTAGCGTAGGAAAACGAAATCGGTTTAACTTAATAATTAGGAATAGTCGACGGCGATTAAATGCATTAATTCGTAAAGTTAATACATTCCGCCGTTTTTAATTATTTAAGGCTAATATTACCTAGCGAACTAGGCTACCGAATATAATTTACCGGGTAATTAAGTAATTAAACCGATTTCGAATAGCTAAATAAATAATAAAACAGGCTTAAACTAAATTAAATATTTCGATAAGCATACCAAATCGCGAACGAAGGGTTTATATCGCCTTTTAATTCTCGACGGCCACAAGAGCTATATTTCGGCCGAATTCGAAGTATACTATAAAAACAACGGTATTATTACGCTTAGTATGCCTCTTTATTTTTTTATTTACTTTAACTATTAAATATAATACTTTATTCGCTTTTAAAGCGCGCGTATTCGAAGGAAATCGAGCTATTTATTAAAACCTCGATTAATTATATTATAAAGCTCGAGTTCTTTATCGCGTTTAAGGCCGCGCATTTTACTATTTTTACGGAAGCTAATATTAAATCTAGATTTAACGTATCTAGTTTAGTACCTTATAACCCTAACGAAGTAATTAATAAGCTGGATATGCGTCTCCGGACACCTACACTTAGCCCGTCGCGTCCGGGGACGGCCAGCACTTACGACCCTCAAACGCCGTTCAACCCCCAACAGACAATTAAGCACTCTTCTTTTATTAAAAAAAAGGTGTCTGCCCATTAAAGAAGCTCCCTAACGTTAATTTTAAAAGCGGTGGACTAAATAACGAAGGGTATATATATAGTCGTATATAAAATAACCCTTATAAAGAATTAGATACGTATATTATAAAAGGCTAATTTAACCTTTTCGAAGCGCCGGAGAGTTAAAAAATCGCGAGTCTAGCTTAGAAAAGCCCTTACGATTAAGGAATCTCGAAGGCTGCAGGATAAAAAGGCAAAAAGAAGCGGCCAGCGATTAATAAAAGCGAAAATGGTGGTTTATCGAAAAGGCGCGCGACGGGCGGCAGGCGCTATAGGATCTGCGGCGAAACAGGCCATAATGCGCGAACATATAAAAAAGATATAAAATCGAGTAGCGAATCGGATAGCGAGTAAATTTAATTAATAAAACGCGTTATGGTTAAATAAACCTATATAAAAATATCGAAAAGTAGAAAAAAGTATCCCGATATGTAATATATCCCGCTTACTAGTAAACCACGTTATATATAATCGTGTATAAAATAACTTTTATAAAAAATTAAATACGTATATTATAAAAGGTTAATTTAGCCCTTTTAAAACGCCGGAGAACTAAAAAGTCGCGAATTTAACTTGGAGGAGCCTTTACTATTAAGGAATCTTAAAGGCTGCAAGACGAGAAGGCAAAAGGGAAGCGTCTAGCGACCGATGAAAGCGAAAATGGTGGTTTATCGAAAAGGCGCGCGACGGGCGGCAGACGCTATGAGATCTGCGGCGAGACAGGCTATAATGCGCGAACATATAAAAAGAATATAAAATCGAGTAACGAATCGGATAGCGAGTAAATTTAATTAAATTTAAGAGTTGTAATTAAATTAATTTATATAAAAAGGTCGAAAAGTGGAAAGAGTAACCGGCGAAGTAATATAGCCGACTTAGTGATAAACCACGTTATAAGTTTAATAAAAACTTTAAGTTAAATTAATTTTATATTATTATTTTTCGCGAGAATATTTTTAAATAAAATAAAATAAAATAACGTGGTTTACCATTAAGTAGCCCGTATTATTAAGTGGCTTACCCTTACTATTTCTCGACTTTAATTAAACTTTAACGCGTAATAACTTTATAATTATAATGCTTAATTTAAGTTAAAAAAACCGAATTAGTTTAGCTATTTAAGCGACACGAAAGCCTTTAAATCTATTAAATAAAAGAGATACTATAAAAGTATACAATGTTTTTAAAACTAATTTACGTTACCGAATCCACGGCCGAAGCCCACGACGCGATATCCGATATTTACGGCATAAATTAAATACGAATAAAAAGGAAGTATTTCGTAAATATCTAATTAATTTAAATACCCGCGGGATGTCTCCCAAAATCGCTAGTGTAGAAAATATAGCTAATCTCCTTACCGCGTCGTGCGACGGCGAGCGCGTTAATAAATACTGGGTCAAGCGCTTTATTAACCAGAACCCGGACCTTAAAACTCGAATAAACCGTCGATACGATTACTAAAGGGCTCTCTATGAAAATTTAAACGTTATTTCCGATTAGTTTAAACTAATTACGATTATTAAAGCTAAATACGGCATTATTAATAAGGATATATAGAATTTCGATAAAACCGGCTTTATAATAAATATAATCGGGTTAACCCTTATTATAATATACGCCGATCGGCGTAGGAAAACGAAATCGATCCAGCCTAGTAATCGGGAATAGTCGACGGCGATTAAATGCATTAATTCGTAAGGCTAGTGTATCCCGCCGTTCCTAATCGTTTAAGGTTAATATCACCTGGTAAACTGGGCTATAGAATATAACTTACCGGGCGATTAAGTAATTAAATCGATTTTTAATAAATAAATTAATAGTAAAATAAGCTTAAACTAAATTAAACACTTCGATAAATATACTAGATCGTAAAAAGAAAAGTCGCTACCGCCTCTTAATTTTCGACGGCTACGAAAACTATATTTCGGCCGAATTCGAGGTATATTACTAAAATAACGATATTATTATATTTAATATGCCTCTTTATTTATTATACCTACTTTAACCTTTTAATATAATACTTTATTCGCTTTTAAAGCGTGCTTATTCGAAGAAAATCGAGCTATTTATTAAGGCCTTAATAAATTATATTACGAAGCTCGAATTTTTTATCGCGTTTAAAGCTATATATTTCGTTATTTTTACGAAAATTAATATTAAATTTAAATTTAACGTATCCGGCTTAATACTTTATAACTCGGACGAAGTAATTAATAAGCTAAATATACGTTTTTAAAGGCCTATACCTAGCTTATCCCGTCTAAAAACGGCTAATACCTACGACCTTTAAACGCCGTTTAACCCTTAATAAATAATTAAACACTTTACTTATATTAAAAAAGAGTGTTTACCTATTAAAAAAACTCTTCGACGCCGATTTTAATTATAGTAAATTAAATAATAAAAGGGTATAATTAAAATAGCTTATAAAATAACCCTTATATATAATCGGATACGTATTTTAAAAGAGGCTAATTTAGCCTTTTCGAAGCGCCGAAAAGCTAAAAAGTCGCGAGTTTAGCTTAGAAGAGCCCTTACTATTAAGGAATCTCGAAGGCTATAAGACGAGAAAATAAAAAAGTAAGCGGCCAGCGATTAATAAAAGCGAAAATAGTGGTTTATCGAAGAGGCGCACAATGGGCGGCAGGCGCTGTAGGATCTGCGGCGAAACAGGCTATAATACGCGAATATATAAAAAGTATATAGAATCGAGTAACGAATTAAATAGCGAATTTAATTAGTTTAAAGCGTCGTAATTAAAATAACTTTTATAAAAGTGTCGAAAAGTAATAAAGGTAAACCACTTAATAATACGGGCCACTTAATAATAAACCACGTTATTATTATTTCGTTATTTATTAATATTTATTTAAATAATTAAATCTAAATATTTAATAATTTAATTTATTAAGTTTAAAAACTAAAACGTTTTTAAGTAACTTATATTTTATTTCTTTTATATATAATAAATAAATAATTAAGATTTTATATAAAATAATTAATTTATTAATTAAAATAAGATTAAAATTAATAAAGATTAATTTATTAAAATAATCCTTTAAACTTTTAATTTAAAATTACATTTAACGTGGTTTATTATTAAGTCGGATATATTATTAAGTCGGACACTTTTATTACCGACCTATTTAATTAAACTTTAACGCGTAATAACTTTATAATTATAATGTTTTATTTATTTTAAAAAGAGCGGATAACCTTAGTAATTTAAGCGTTACGAAACGGTTTAACCCGAATTAGTTAAAGAGCTACGGCGAAACACTACGTTGTCTTATTATTTACCTTTAGCGACCGATTTTACGGCCGAACCGCACGACGCGAAATCCGATATTTAAGGTATAAATTAAATACGATTAAAGAGGAGGTGCTT
The DNA here is from genome assembly GCF_038363865.1 of Apiospora hydei. Taxonomy (NCBI): domain Eukaryota; kingdom Fungi; phylum Ascomycota; class Sordariomycetes; order Amphisphaeriales; family Apiosporaceae; genus Apiospora; species Apiospora hydei. The sequence continues at coordinate 4,011,488 of NW_027117366.1, read as the reverse complement.
CGTAAGTATATAATTGATCTGGATACCCGAGGGATGCCTCTAAAGATGGCTAGTGTGGAAAATATGGCCAATCTCCTTATCGCGTCGCGCGGCGGCGACCGCGTCGGTAAGCACTGGGCCAGGCGCTTTATCGATCGTAACCCGGACCTTAAGACTAGAATGAACCGTCGGTACGACTACCAAAGGGCTCTCTGTGAAAATCCGAAGGTTATTTCCGGCTGGTTTAGCCTAGTTATTAATATTAAGGCTAAATACGGTATTGTCGACGAGGATATATAGAATTTCGACGAGACCGGCTTTATAATAAATATAATCGGGTTAATACTCGTCGTAATACGCGCTAATCGGCGTAAGAAGGCGAAGTCGGTTTAGCCTAGTAATCGGGAATAATCGACGGCTATTAAATATATTAATTTGTAAAGCTGGTGTATTTCGCCTTTTTTAATCGTTTAGGGCTAATATTACTTCGTGAACTAGTCGCGCGAAAGTAGTTTACTAAGCGATTAAGTAATTAAACCGACTTTTAATAAATAGACCGATAACGAGACAAGTTTAAACTAGATTAAATACTTCGATAAATATATTAAATCGCAGATGAAAAATCGCTACCGCCTCTTAATTCTCGACGGCCACGAGAGTTATATTTCGGCCGAATTCGAGGCATACTACTAAGATAATAATATTATTACTATTAATATGCCTCTTTATTTATCGCACCTGTTTTAACCTCTCGATATAGCACTTTATTCGCCTTTAAAACGTGCTTATTCGAAGGAAATCGAGCTATTTATTAAGGCTTCGATAAACTATATTACGAAGCTTAAGTTTTTTATCGCGTTTAAGGCCGTATATTTTACTGTTTTTACGGAAATTAATATTAAATTTAGATTTAGCGTATCCGGCTTAGTACCTCACTATTCGGACGAAATGATAAATAAGCTAGATATGTAACTTCGGACGTTTACACCGGAGTAGTCGTAACCCGGGATTTTAAACACGTATAACCCTTAAACGCCGTTTAACCCGCAATAAACGACTAAGTATTTTATTTATATTAAAAAAGAGGGTGTCTACCTATTAAAGAAGTTCTTTAACGCTAATTTTAAATGCGGTAAACTAAATGGCGAAGGGTATAACCTAAATAGCTTACAAGGTGACCATATTAAAAGATTAGGTTCGCACTTTTCAAAATACTAATTTAGCCTTTTCAAAGCGCCGGAAAACTAAAAAATCACGAGTTCAGCTTAAAGGAGCCCTTACCATTAAGGAATCTTAAGCGCTATAAAACGAGAAGGCAAAGGGGAAGCGTTCACCGACCGGCGAAGGCGAAAATAGTGGCTCGTCGAAACGACGCGCGACGGGCGGTAAGCGCTATAGTAATTGCGGCGAAACCGGTTATAATGCGCGAACGTGTAAAAAGGATGTAGAATTAAGTAGCGAATCGGATAGCGAGTAATTTTAATTGATTTAGAGCGTTATAATTGAATAAATTTATATAAAAGTATCGAGATATAAAAAAAGTGTCCGACTCAATAATATGTCCGACTCAATGGTAAACCACGTTAAAAGAACATTAATAATTGCTTAAAATAATATTTATTTAAAACATTTACTATTTCTTATTAAATCTTAAAATTTAAAATATTTAAATTCGCGTAATAAATTTTAAATAAAACTTATTCAAGTTCTCTTTAATTTAAGTTAAAAAACTCAATTTAATTAGTATAACAAGCGTTTTAAGTAACGTTTTAATATTATATATTTAGTTTATTTATATTTAACTAAAAGTAATGTTTAAAAATACGACTAACATAAATTTAACCGTTTTTAAAAATAAAATTAAAAGATTACTTATATTCGCGCTATAATTTTAAAGCCTAATAATTTTCATTAATAAAGTACATAGTTAGTAATTAATCTAATTTTTTAGTTATTTTAATTTTTTTAGTCTAACTAAATTAATTAAATTACTAATTAAAACTAAAAAAATCACTGATTAAATTAGTCCGGATTAAATTAATCACTTAGGTGATTTTGATTAATTTAGTCTTTTTAATCGATTAAAAATCACTATATCAATATTATACTATTATAGAATATATTATAAAGTATATTATAAAGTATATAATAATAAATATACATAACGTGGTTTACTACTACGTAACGCATATCACTTGGCGACGCACTTTTTTTACTTCTCGACCTTTTTATATAAATTAATTTAACTATAACGCTTAAAATTAATTAAAACTACTCGCTATCCGATTTTTCGCTTATTTTTATATCTTTTTTATATATTCGCGCATTATAACCTGTCTCGCCGCAAACACCACAGCGCCTTCCACCGGTCGCCCTTCGTTTCGACGAACCCTTATTTTTACTTTTATCGGGCGCTAAACGCTTCTTTTTGCCTTTTCGTCCTATAGCTGCTGAGATTCCTTAATAGTAAGGGCTCCTTTAAGCTGAACTCGCGATTTTTTAGCTCTCCGGCGTTTAGAAAGTACTAAATTAGCCTCTTCTAATATATGCATCTTATCGCGCATAAAGGTTATTTTATAGGCTATTTTAATTATACTCTTCGCTATTTAGTCTACCGTATTTAAAATCGGCATCGAAAAGCTTTTTTAATAAATAAATACCCTCTTTTTAATATAAATAGAGTACTTAGTTATTTATTAAGGGTTAAACGGCGTTTAAAGGTCGTAAGTACTAGCCGTCCCCGAATAGGATAGGTTAAATATAAGCGTCCGGAGACGTATATTTAACTTATTAATTATCTCGTCGAGATTATAAGGGATTAAACTAGAAGCGTTAAATCCGGATTTAATATTATTTTTCGTAAAAATAACGAAATACGCGGCCTTAAAGGCGATAAAAAATTCGAGCTTCGTAATATAGTTTATCGAGGCCTTAATAAACAGCTCGATTTCTTTTAAATAAGCACGCTTTAAAGCCGAATAAAGTATTACATCGAGTAATTAAAGTAGGTAAAATAAATAAGAAGGCATACCGAGTATAATAATATTATTATTTTAATAATATACTTCGAATTCGGCCGAAATATAGCTCTCGTAGCTGTCGATAATCAAGAGGCGGTGGGAACCTTTCGTCTGCGCTTTAGTGTGTTTATCGAAGTGCTTGATCCAGTCTAAGCCTGTCTCGTTATTAGTCCAGCCATTAAAAGTCGGCTTAATCACCTAATCGCCCGGTAAATCGGTTTCGCGGGATTAATTCGCGAAGTAATATTGGCTTTAAACGATCAAGAACGGCGGAATACACCAGCTCTGCGAATTAATGCATTTAATCGCCGTTGCCTATTCCCGATTACTAGGCTGGACCGACTTTGCTTTTCTACGCCGCTCGGCGCGTATTACGACGAGTATTAACCCGATTATACCTATTATAAAGCCGGTCTCGTCGAAATTTTAAATATTTTCGTCGACGATCCCGTATTTCGCCTTTATATTCGCGATTAGTGTAAATTAGCCGGAAATAATTTTAAAATCCTCGTAAAAAGCTTTTTAATAATCGTACCGACGATTTATTTTAATTTTTAAGTCCGGGTTACGATCGATAAAGCGCCTAACTTAGTGTTTACTAACGCGGTCGCCGCCGCGCGACGCGGTAAAAAGATTAGCTATATCTTTTACACTAGCAAAATCGAGAGGTATCCTTCGAATATTTAAATTAATTATATATTTACGAAGTACCTCCTTTTTAATTAAATTTAGTTTACGTTATTTCGGTCGGATTTCGCGTTTTAAAATTCGGCCGTAGATTTAATAACGTAAAGTTAATTCGGGTATATTATAAGCTTTTACTACTACTCTTTAGCTTATTTAATTCGCTCCGTTTCGTGTCGCTTAAATTACTAAAACTATTCGATCTTCTTAAAATTAATTAAGCATTATAATTATAAAGGTATTACGCGTTAAAGTTTAATTATATTAAAATTAAATTTAAGTACGTCGCTAAATGATATGCGTCGCGTAGTAATAAACCACGTTATGTATTTATTTAATATATTCTATTATTAAATAGAATTAATTTTAATATATTGTTTTATTTTTAATTTTTTTAATAAAATATATTTAAAATATACTTCAAAATTAGAATTAAATATTAATTAATCCCCTTTGCTTTTTAAAAAGTCAAAATCATTTACATCAGTAATTTTCTAGCCTTTTAATAAAACTAACTTTTTAATTGCATTAGGACTTAATTTATTACGCCCTTTTGTTATAATATTACCAAAATTAGAAAGGGATCGTTTTATTAACGCCGATGTTGCTAAAATAGCTAAATTAAGAAATTGAATTTTATTCGAATTCTAATAATTTAAAGGATCGGTCTAAAAATAAATAAATTAGTTGAATTAAAATAAATATATTAAAATTATTAAAATAATATAACTTATTAAAATTCAATAAAACTTACTTGTTATAGCATTAAAGCTTCTCTTAAATAAATATTTTATTCTTCAATAGTATTTTGATTTCTATTTCGTTGAAAAGATTTATCATCTAAATCTGAATTTAAATTAAATTATCCGAATTAAATTCGTTATTTAATTCGTTGATTTCGTTATTATTATTATTATTATTTCGAATAACAAGATTATATTCGGTTTTTAATAAATTAATAGAATCGGATTTTATAGTAGAATATAAAGATGATAACCCTCGATTTTTAAAGTGCGCAACTTTAAATCGAGGGTTTAATATTAAACTTAAAATATAAGGGTTATAATCGTGAATTGTGGCATTATTTAAGCGCCGGGAGAAATATTTTTCGAATTTATTTAATTTAGATTTAATTGCTTAAATTGAATTAAAATATTTAGTTGCCTTTAAAAAATTAATATTAATATAACGTGGTTTACTATTGAGCGGGCTATATTATTAAGCGGGCCACTTTTTTTAGTTTTTAATACACTTAAACTTTAATACGTAATATCTTTTATAACTATAATGCCGATTTAATTTAAAGAAGATAGAATCGTTTTAGTAATTTAAGCGACGCGAAATCCGATAAATCTTTTAAGCGAACGAGCTGCTGCGAAAATCTACGACGTCCCTGGAGCTACTTTAACTTACCGAATTAACGGCCGAACCTTACGACGCGAAATTCGACACCTATAATATAAATTAAATCCAATAAAAAAGGAGGTGCTTCGTAATTATATAATTAATTTAGATACCCGAAGGATGCTTCTTAATTTTAGTGTTATAGGAAATATAGCTAATTTCTTTACCGCGTCGCGCGGCGGCGACCGCGTTAGTAAGCATTAGGTTAAACGCTTTATTAATCGGAACCCGGACCTTAAGACTCGAATAAATCGTTAATACGATTACTAAAGGGCTCTTTATAAAAATCTAAGTGTTATTTCCGGCTGGTTTAAATTAGTCGCGAATATTAAGGCGAAATATAGTATTTTTAACGAAGATATTTTTAATTTCGACGAGACCGGCTTTATAATGGGTATAATCGGGTTAATACTCGTCGTAACACGCGCCAATCGGCGTAGAAAGGCGAAATTAGTCCAGCTTAATAATCGGGAATAATTAACGGTTATTAAATGTATTAATTCCCAAGGCTAATATATCCTGCCGTTCTTAATTATTTAAAGCTAATACCACTTTATAAATTAGGCTCGCGAATATAGTTTACTGGGCGACTGGGTAATTAAACCGACTTTTAACGGCTGGATTAATAACGAGATAAGTTTAAATTAAATTAAATACTTCGATAAGTATACTAAGTCGCGAACGAAAAGTCGTTATCGCCTTTTAATTTTTAACGGCTATAAAAGCTATATTTCGACGCAGTTCGAGGTATATTATAAAAATAACGATATTATTACGCTTAGTATGCTTCCCTATTTTTTTACCTGCTTTAGCTATTAGATATAGTACTTTATTCGCCGTTAAAGCGCGCTTATTCGAAGGAAATCGAATTATTTATTAAGGCGTCGATAAACTATATTACGAAGCTAGAGTTTTTTATCGCCTTTAAAGCTGCGTATTTTACTGTTTTTACGGAAAATAATATTAAATTTAAATTTAACGCATTTAGGTTAATATTTTATAACCTGAACGAGGTAATTAATAAATTAAATATGCGTTTCCGGACGTTTATACCTAGCCCGTCGCGTTTAAAAACGGTTAATATTTATAACCTTTAAACGCTATTTAACTTTTAATAAACGACTAAATACTTTATTTATATTAAAAATAAAGTTTCTACTTATTAAAGAAACTCCCCGACGTTAATTTTAAATACTATAAACTAAATAGTGAAAACTATAAATAAAATAGCTTGTAAAATAACCTTTATACGCGATCGGATACATATATTAAAAGAGGCTAATTTGATATTTTCGAAGCGCCGGAGAGCTAAAAAGTTACGTGTCCAGCTTAGAGGGGCCTTTACTATACAGGAATTATAAAAGCTATAGAACGAAAAGGCAAAGAAAAAGCGTTAAGCGATTAATAAAGGTAAAACAAGGGGTCCGTTAAAGCGGAGGGCGACCAGTGAAAAGCGCTGCGGTGTCTACGGCGAGACAGATCATAATACGCGAACATATAAAAAGGACGTAAAATTAAATAGCGATTCCGATAGCGAATAATTTTAATAAATTTAAAGTATTATAATTAAATTAACTTATATAAAAATAGTAAGGTATAAAAAAAGTGGCCCGCTTAATAATATGGCCCGCTTAATAATATGGCCCGCTTAATAGTAAACCACGTTATATATTTTAGATATTTAAAAGATTTAATATTAAAAATAAACTTACTATATTAGGGAACCTTTTTTAAAAAAAAAATCTCCAATAAAATGATCTAGTTTTTTTTATATAATTTAAAAATAATAATCAAGCAGTAGGTAAAATAGTACACTTTTCACCCTGTAATTTAATTGTTAGTTTAATAAATATTTGAAAAAGCTTTTTGATTTCTTTTAATAAAGTCCAATCGGTATTATTTAAATAAAGAAATTTAAATTCGACGTTTTCGGTATTTCGATGAATATATTCTAGGGCCGGTTTAAATTATAAAAAGAATTAATTATATAATAAATAGAGTTCCAACGTGTTAAATTATTTAAATTAAGTAAATATTAGTTTTATTATTAAAATAAAAATAAAAATAAACATTACTTACTAAGAATAATGTTTCTTTTATTAGTATTTAATTCTCTAGTATTTGTTTCTGTAAAAATGCCTTGAATGAATTGTTTTTAACTTCGATAATATATTTAATTAAAACATGAATTCGGCGAACTCAATTTATTAAATTTAATAAAGTAATTAATTAATTAACCTTTAATAAATAATATAACGTCGTTTACCAGTAAGCGGGACATATTATATACCGGGACACTTTTCCGACCGACTATACCTTTTAAATTTTAATACGTTTTAATTCTATAACTATAATGCCTAATCCTTTATTAGAAAAACGGATCGATTTAACGATTTAAGCGACGCGAAACCCCGTAAAGCATATTAATTAAAAAGCTACTGCGAAAGCTTTTAATGTTTTACGAACTTTTTTAAATTACCGACTCCACGGCCGACTTTTATAACGCGAAATCGGACATTTTCAACGAAAATTAGATCCGATTAAAAAGGAGGTGCTTCGTAATTATATAATTAATTTAAATACCCGAGGGATGCTTTTTAATATGGCTGGTGTGGAAAATATAGCTAATCTCCTCACCGCGTCGCGCGGCGGCGAACGCGTCGGTAAGCACTAGGTTAAGCGATTTATTAACCGTAACCTAAACTTTAAAACTAGAATAAATCGTCGATACGATTACTAAAAGGCCCTTTACGAGGATCCGAACGTTATTTCCGGCTAGTTTAAGCTAGTCGCGAATATTAAGGCTAAATACGGCATCGTTAATAAGGATATATATAATTTCGATAAGACCGGCTTTATAATAGGTATAATCGGGTTAACCCTCGTCGTAATACGCGCCGATCGGCGTAGGAAGGCGAAATCGGTTCAGCTTAGTAATTAAGAATAGTTAACGGCGATTAAATGCATTAATTCGCAAAGCTAGTATATCCCGCCGTTCTTAATCGTTTAGGGCTAATATTACCTAGCGAACTAAGCTACCGAATACGACTTACCGAGTAATTAAGTAATTAAACCGATTTTAAATAATTAAATAAATAATAAAACAGACCTAAACTAAATTAAACACTTCGATAAGCATACTAAGTCGCGAACGAAAGGTCTATATCGCCTTTTAATCCTCGACGGCCACGACAACTATATTTCGGCCGAATTCGAGGTATACTATAAAAACAACGGTATTATTACGCTTAATATGCCTCCTTACTTTTTTTATTTATTTTAACTATTAAATATAGCACTTTATTCGCCCTTAAAACGCGCGTATTCGAAAAAATCGAGCTATTTAATAAAACCTCGATTAATTATATTACGAAACTCGAGTTCTTTATCGCGTTTAAGGCCGCGTATTTTACTATTTTTACGGAAATTAATATTAAATTTAAATTTAACGTATCTAATTTAATACCTTATAGCCCTAATAAAGTAATTAATAAGCTGGATATATGTCTCCGGACACCTACACCTAGCTCGTCGCGTCCGGGAACGGCCAGCACCTACGACCCTTAAACGCCGTTCAACCCTTAACAGATAACTAAGCACTCTTTTTTATTAAAAAAAGGGTGTCTGCCTATTAAAGAAGCTCCCTAACGCTAATTTTAAAAACGGTAAACTAAATAATAAAAAGTATATATATAATCGTATATAAAATAACCTTTATAAAAGATTAAATACGCATATTACAAAAGGCTAATTTAGCCCTTTCGAAGCGCCGAAGAGCTAAAAAGTCGCGAGTCCAGCTTAGAAAAGCCTTTACGATTAAGGAATCTCGAAGGCTGCAGGACGAAAAGGCAAAAGGGAAGCGACCAGCGACTGATAAAGGCGAAAATAATAGTTTGTCGAAGAGGCGCGCGACGGGCGGCAGGCGCTATGAAATCTACGGCGAAACAAGCCATAATGCGCGAACATATAAAAAAAATATAAAATCGAGTAACGAATTAAATAGCAAGTAAATTTAATTAATAAAACGCGTTGTGGTTAAATAAACTTATATATAAATGTTGAAAAGTAGAAAAAGTGTCCCGGTATATAATATGTCCCGCTTACTAGTAAACCACGTTACTTAAATTTTAATTTAATTCCTCTTTGTTTAACTCGTCGTTTATATAGCGAAATATTTTATCGTTTAATTTTTCTAATATAATATAATATATTAAAATATCTTTAACAATTAAATTAATAATATATACTGCGCATTTTAAATCGTTTTTGAAATCACGGTGTAATTTAGCTTAATAACTAATACGAAAAATCAATAAAAATATATTATTATTACTAGCATTATTTAGAGTAATACTAAGATAAATTTTTTATATTTAACGTGGTTTACCACTACGCGACGTATATCACTTGGCGACGCACTTAAATTTAATTTTAATATAAACTTTAACGCGTAATACTTTTATAATTATAATGCTTAATTAATCCTAAGAAAATCGGATAGTTTTAATAATTTAAGCGATACGAAACGGACCGAATGAAATAAGCTAAAAAGTAACAGTAAAAGTTTATAATATACCCGAATTAACTTTACGCCATCGAATCCACGGCCGAATTTCAAAACGCGAAATCCGACCGAAACGACGTAAACTAAATCTAATTAAAAAAGAGGTATTTCGCAAGTATATAATTAATTTAAATATCTGAGGGATGCCTCTTAATTTCGTTAGTATAAAAAATATAGCTAATCTCCTCACCGCGTCGCGCGGCGGCGACCGCGTCGATAAGCACTGGGTTAAGCGCTTTATCGACCGTAACCCGGACTTAAAAACTAAAATAAATCGTCGGTACGATTATTAAAAAACTTTTTACGAGGATTTTAAAGTTATTTCCGGCTAATTTACGCTGGTCGCGAATATAAAGGCGAAATACAGGATTATCGACGAAAATATTTAGAATTTTAACGAAACAGGCTTTATAATAAGTATAATCGAGTTAATACTCGTCGTAATACGCGCCGAGCGGCGTAAAAAAACGAAATCGGTTTAGCCTAATAATCGGGAATAAATAACGGCGATTAAATATATTAATTCGCAGGGTTAATATATTCCGCCGTTTTTAATTATTTAAGGCTAATATTACCTCGCGAACTGGTCCCGCGAAACCGATTTATCGGGCGACTAGGTAATTAAACCGACTTTTAATAGTTAAACTAATAACGAAACAGGCTTAAACTAAATTAAACACTTCGATAAATATATTAAAGCGTAAACGAAAAGTTCCCACCGCTTTTTAATTATCGATAGCCACGAAAGCTATATTTCGGCTAAATTCGAAATATACTACCAAAATAATAATATTATTACACTCGGTATGCCTCCTTATTTATTTCACCTGCTTTAGCTACTCGATATAATACTTTATTCGGCTTTAAAGCGTACTTATTTAAAAGAAATCGAGCTGTTTATTAAGGCTTTAATAAATTATATTACGAAGCTCGAGTTTTTTATCGCCTTTAAGGCCGCGTATTTCGCTGTTTTTATAAAAAATAACATTAAATCTGGATTTAACGCTTTTAGTTTAGTCCCTTATAATTCCGATAAGGTAATTAATAAGTTAAATATACGTCTCCGGATATTTATAATTAACCTATCCCGTCCGGGGACGGCTAGTACCTACGACCCTTAAACGTCGTCCAACCTTTAATAAATAACTAAGCACTTTATTTATATTAAAAAAGGGTATTTACTTATTAAAAAGTTTTTCGACGCCGATTTTAAATACGATAAACTAAATAACGAAAAGTATAATTAAAATAGCCTATAAAATAACCTTTATGCGCGATAGGATATATATATTAAAAGAGGTTAATTTAATACTTTTTAAGCGCCGGAAAGCTAAAAAGTCGCGAGTTTAGTTTAAAGAAGCCCTTACTATTAAAGAATCTCAGCAGCTATAAGACGAGAAGGTAAAAGGGAAGCGTTCAGCGCCCGATAAAGGTGAAAATAGTGGTTCGTCGAAACGGAGGGCGACCGGTGGAAAACGCTATGGTATTTACGGCGAGACAGGTCACAATGCGCGAACATATAAAAAAGATATAAAATCAAGCGAGGAATCGGATAGCGAGTAGTTTTAATTAATTTTAAGCGTTATAATTAAATTAATTTATATAAAAGGGTCGAAAAGTGGAAAAGGTGCGTCGCTAAGTGATATGCGTTACGTAGTGGTAAACCACGTTAATATAAAATAAGATAAACTTATCTAAAATGTTTATTTAAAGATATTTTTTCGTAAGGTCGTAAAGTATTTAAAAATATATCGAATATTTTTAAACTAATATAATTATTATTAATTAATTCAAAACTATTTAATTTAAAAGTTAATTCAAAATTATTATTAATAAATAATATATTAATTCCTTTATAAGCGTCTTATATGCGTGCAGTTTAAATATCGAAAATGAAACTAAAAACACTTTATATATCTACGTGATTATTTCATTGTAAATTAAATAATATTAAATATTTAATAAATTCGAATTTAAAAGTTTGGCGAATATTTCGTCGATTTAAAATAATATCCCTAAAGTAATTAATTATTAATTATTAATTATTAAATATAATGTAATTAAATAATAAAATAATCTTACGATTTGAATAATAAAATATTCTTACGATTTAAAATAAATAATCAAATCTTTAAAAAAAATTAGAATCCATAATCTTAAAAAAAAGATTATTTTTAATAATAAAGTTTAAAACTTTATTAAAAATAACATCATTTTTAAATTCAATGATAGTATTATTTCGTGGTCTTTTTCGTGCTAAATTGAATGGCGTAAAACAAGCGGAGCTTAAATTAGCTATTAAATTAATTAATATATAATAAAAGTAATAATATATACTTATAAAGTTTAGTATTTAAATACTTAATACTTAAATATTTAATAGATTTAATATAAAATAAAATTACTTACGTCTATCTCGTGTTTTTTTAAAATTATCGTTAAATGCAATAAAAGGATGTTTATTTCGATAATAACGGCTTAAATTTGATGCGCCAAATTTATATAATAAAATATCGGTATACTAATTACGACTAAAAAAATATTAATTTTAATATAAATAAGTTTTATTAGATTTTTAAAATAAATATTAATAAATATAAATAAAACTTTCTTTATGCATTTACACCGTACTTTTCTATCTTCGTTATTTTTTATTAATAATAAAGTACGTTTAAATAAACTATATTTAAAAACATAAACTTTCCTATTCTCATCGTTTAATTCATAATTTAAATTATTTTAAAATAAAAACGTTAAATATAAGGGTAAATAAGATATTTATTTAAATTAAATATATATAAGCAGTAATTTCAAATATTGTGAAATCAATAGGTAAAAAAAGAGAATAAAAAAATCAAATCTGTTTATATTAGAAAAATCGGTATAATAATTACCCCGTCGGCCTAATATTTACATCGACGGTATAATATTTACACCGATTTTACTGTTAATTAAAATAATTTTATTAGTTTGGGTTTTAATTTTAACGAGCTGCATATACCAGGAAATTTAACATTTAATTCTATTAGTTCGATATTATTTTTAATATTAGATTATATATGTAATTAAATTTTAAAATTAATTTTATTTAACGTGGTTTACCACTACGCGACGCATATTACTTAGCGACGCACCTTTTCCACTTCTCGACCTTTTTATATTAATTAATTTAGTTATAACGCTTAAAATTAATTAAAACTACTCGCTATCCGATTCCTCGCTTGATTTTATATCTTTTTCGTATATTCGCGTATTGTGACCTGTCTCGCCGTAAACACCACAGCGTTTTCCACCGGTCGCCCTTCGCTTCGACGAACCCTTATTTTTATTTTTATCGGGCGCTGAACGCTTCCCTTTGCTTTTTCGTCCTGTAGCTGCTGAGATTCCTTAATAATAAGGGCTTTTTTAAGCTAGACTCGCGATTTTTTAACTCTTCGACGCTTAGAAAGTATTAAATTAGCCTTTTTTAGTATATGTATTTTATCGCGTATAAGGGTTATTTTATAGGCTATTTTGATTATATTTTTCGTTATTTAGTTTATTGTATTTAAAATCGGCGTCGGAGAGCTTTTTTAATAAGTAAATACCTTTTTTTAATATAAATAAAGTGTTTAGTTATTTATTAGAGGTTAAACGGCGTTTAAAGGTCGTAAATACTGGCCGTCCCCGGACAGGATAGGTTAAGTATAAGCGTCTAGAGACGTATATTTAATTTATTAATTATTTCGTCGAGATTATAAAGGATTAAATTAAAAACGTTAAATCCGGATTTAATGTTATTTTTCGTAAAAATAGCGAAATACGCGGCCTTAAAGGTAATAAAAAACTCGAGCTTCGTAATATAATTTATCGAGGCTTTAATAAACAGCTCGATTTTCTTTAAATAAGCACGCTTTAAAGCCGAATAAAGTATTATATCGAGTAATTAAAACAGGTGAAATAAATAAAGAGGCATACCGAGTATAATAATATTATTATCTTAGTAGTATGCCTCGAATTCGGCCGAAATATAGCTCTCGTGGTTATCGATAATTAGGAGGCGGTGGGAATTTTTCGTTTACGCTTTAATGTGTTTATCGAAGTGTTTAATTTAGTTTAAGCCTATTTCGTTATTAGTTTAACCATTAGAAGTCGGCTTAATCACCTAGTCGCCCGGTAAATCGGTTTCGCGGGACTAGTTCGCGAGGTGATATTAGCCTTAAACGATTAAGAACGGCGGAATGCACCAGCCCTACGAATTAATATATTTAATCGCCGTTGCTTATTCCCGATTACTAGGTTGGACCGACTTCGTTTTTTTACGCCGCTCGGCGCGTATTACGATAAATATTGACCCGATTATGCCTATTATAAAGCCGGTCTCGTCGAAATTTTAAATATCTTCGTCGACGATCCCGTATTTCGCCTTTATATTCGCGACTAGCGTAAACTAACCGGAAATAATTTTAAAATTTTCGTAAAGAGCTTTTTAATAATTGTACCGACGATTTATTTTAATCTTTAAGTCCGGGTTACGGTTAATAAAGCGCCTAATTTAGTGCTTACCGACGCAGTCGCCGCCGCGCGACGCGGTAAAAAGATTAACCATATCTTTTACACCAACGAAATCGGGAGCCATTCCTCGGATATTTAAATTAATTATATATTTACGAAGTACCTCCTTTTTAATTAAATTTAGTTTACGTCGTTTCGGTCGGATTTCGCGTTTTAAAGTTCGGCCGTAAATTCGATAACGTAAAGTCGATTCGAGTATATTATAAGCTTTTACTGCTGCTCTTTAGCTTATTTAACTCGGTCCGTTTCGTGTCGCTTAAATTATTAAAACTATCCGATCTTCTTAGGATTAATTAAATATTATAATTATAAAGGTATTACGCGTTAAAATTCAATTGTATTAAAATTAAATTTAAATGCGTCGCCAAGTAATATACGTCGCGTAGTGGTAAACCACGTTATTTAAAAAAATAACCGATAATTATATATTTAATAATTTATACATTATAAAATATCGGTATATATTTTATTTTCAACTAATAAAATTTAATATTCTATTTTCCAACGGACTTTTCAGACTTTTTTATAATTTACAACTTAAAATTATCTATATAACTTTATTTCCCATTATTTTATTTTAAATCATAATTTACACGCATAGAAAATTACACACTACACATGTTAAATATTTTTAAAAATATTTTTAATAATAGTTTTTATTTAAAAATTTGTATGCATTATTTAAAATTTTAATCTTCTAATAAAAAAACGTTTTAAAATTATTTTTAAATCTTTTAAATTTATATTGTATATTAAATATTAATAAATTTAACTATAAAAAGTAATATGCTTAAATATAATTAATTTAAATTTATTAATTAAAAGGTGAGTTTTTAGTCAATTAAAAATTTCATTAGCTAAGACTAAAAAAGGTTTAGTTACTATAATAATTAAAGAAATTCTAATTAAATTAATTATTAACTAAATTATAATAACTAAACTTAGTTAACGTACCCTATAAGCGAGCTGCGCATATAAGCGAGCTGCGCATTTTTTATTATTAAACATTATAAGTTATAAATTAATTTAATTATAATGCTTATAATTAATTAAATCTTTTAATAATTATTATTTTTAAAGGTTTTTATATTATTTTGATAAATGCGCGCATTATGCCCGGGCTCCCCGTAGATTTTATAGCGTCGCGGGCGTATCTTAGGCCTTTTTGTACGACCATTACTCCGGCGCGATTTATCCTGTAACTGTCCATTAACGTCCCTTTGAGATTGCAGGTTTTCTCTAGTTTATATACGAAGTGATCCTTTATTTTATAGCCGTTTCTTTTTCGTACGGCGGCGTTGGCTAAGCATTTTATTTGCCTTTCGAAGTGTCGCGTTTTTTACTTTTTAAAAAGAGTAACTCGATATATAATATACGTTATAGCTTTTACGATTTAGTTAATATTAATTAAAATAGACGTCGGAGAGCTGTTTTAATATTATACGATATAGTTTCGAATGTATTCGGTTTAAAATTAAGCTTTAATTAGATTATTTAGGGTCTTTAATTCTTAAAGGATAGGTAGGCTAGAAGACGTCCCCGGAGGTATTAGAGTACGTAGTTTTACATTTAACTGTGAAATAATATATTCCGGATTATACGGGACGAGTCCTATCCTTTGAAAGCCTCCTTGTATATTCGAAACGGTGAAAGTCGCTTGGAACGCTTTTAAAAACGTTGGTAGGAAGTCTTCCTTTAAGATATAGGTATTATGCGCCCGTATAAGACCTTTAATTTCTTTCCTATACGCCTTTTTTAACGTACGAAAACAGCCGATATTAAAAGGCTAGAGTTTATACGATAAATAAAAAGGCATATAGAGTATAATAATTGAGTTTTCTTTATAGTAGAATTTAAAAGCTATTGAGTAGTGGCTTTTATAGCTGTTAAGGATCAATAGGCGGTAAGCACCCTTCGTACGAGACTTCGTGTATTTATCGAAGTATCGAATTTAGTCCTCGTTTTTTTCATTCGTGGTCTAACTATTTTTAATAACTATAATTACCTAGTTTTTCGGCAATAGGCTATTTTCGTACCAGGAAAAGAGGTGCGTTTTCCCGGTAAAAATAATATACGGAGGGATAGCGTAACCGTGTAATCCGATGCCCTGGATAACTGTAACCTATTCCCGGTTCCCTTGCTGTACTACCTTAAGCCTTCCGCGTTGATCGGAGATAATTACGACTATTTCGAACGAGATTTAGCTTATAAGAAACCTAGTTTCGTTAAAATTATATATATCCTCTTTTTAAATTTTATATTTATTAATTATATTCCGTATAAAAATAAACTACGCGTAATACGCATTAAAATCTTCGTAAAGGACTTTTTAATAATCGATTTTTTTGTTAAAACGCGTCCAGAAGTCTAGTTATCGTTATATAAAATTAAAGGCCCAGTTAACGCCGACGTGTCCCGTGTCGCGTAAACTAAGTAGTCGATTCGCTATATTTTTTATACTACTTAACCGGGGAGGAAATAATCGCGTATTTAGATTAATAATATATCGATTAATTAATTCTTTTTTAGAATTAAAAAAGCTTTCGAGAGTTTATAGAGATTTCGGATCGTGATTAAATTCCGCGTCGTCGGCTACGTAACGTCGACTCTAGGATATAATATATCGCTACAGCTTTTCGTATAACGTGGTTTATCACCGAGTCGCCCATATTACTAAGTCGCCCACTTTTCTACTCGACCTATTTTATTAAACTTTAACACGTAATAACTTTATAACTATAATACTTAATTTATTTTAAGAAGAGCGAATTGTTTTAGTAATTTAAATAACGCGAAACCCTTTAAACCGTTTAAGTTAAATGCACGCTGCCGCTACGTACGACGTCTCATACGAAACTTTACGTGACCGAATACACGGCCGAACTTTACGTCGCGATACCCGAAACTTATAATATAAATTAAATTTAAATAAAAAAAGTGCTTCGTAATTATATAATCGATCTAAATACCCGAGGAATGCCTTTTAATCTTAATATTATAGGAGATATAACTAATCTCTTTACCGCGTCGCGCGGCGGCGACCGCGTCGGTAAGCACTAGGTTAAGCGCTTTATCGATTAAAACCCGGACTTTAAGACCCGAATAAACCGTCGATATAATTACTAGAGGGCTCTTTATAAAAATACAGGTGTTATTTCCGGCTGGTTTAGGCTAATCGCGAATATTAAGGTTAAATACGGCATTTTAAACGAAGATATATAGAATTTCAACGAAACCGGCTTTACAATAAGCATAATCGGGTTAACCCTCGTCGTAATACGAGCCGATCGGCGTAAAAAGGCGAAATCGGTTTAGCTTAGTAATCGGGAATAATTAACGGCGATTAAATATATTAATTCGTAAGGCTAGTATATCCCGCCATTTTTAATCGTTTAAGGCTAATATTACTTAGCGAATTAAGTTATCGAATAAAACTTACCGGGTAACTAAGTAATTAAACCGATTTCGAATAGTTAAATAAATAATAAAATAAGCCTAAACTAAATTAAATATTTCGATAAGTATACTAAATCGCGAACGAAGGGTTTATATCGCCTTTTAATCCTCGACGGCCACGAGAGCTATATTTCGGCCGAATTCGAGATATATTATAAAAACAACGGCATTATTACGCTTAATATGCCTCTTTACTCTTTTTATTTACTTTAGCCATTAAATATAGCACTTTATTCGCCTTTAAAGCGCGCGTATTCGAAAGAAATCGAGCTATTTATTAAGGCCTCGATAAATTACATTACGAAGCTCGAGTTTTTTATCGCGTTTAAAGCTATATATTTCGCTATTTTTATAAAAGCTAATATTAAATCTAGATTTAACGTATCCGGCTTAGTACCTCATAACCCGGACGAGGTAATTAGTAAGCTGGATATACGTCTCCGGACGCCTACACCTAGCCCGTCGTGTCCGGGGACGGCTAGCACCTACGACCCCTAAACGCTATTTAACTCGTAATAAACGACTAAATATTTTATTTATATTAAAAAAGGGTCTCTATTTATTAAAAAAACTCTCCGACGCCGATTTTAAATATAATAAACTAAATAACGAAAGGTATAACGTGGTTTACTACTACGCGACGTATATCACTTAGCGACGTATTTAAATTTAATTTTAATATAATTAAACTTTAACGCGTAATACTTTTATAATTATAATGCTTAATTAATCTTAAAAAAATCGGACAGTTTTAATAATTTAAGCGACACGAAACGGACCGAGTTAAATAAGCTAAAAAGCAGTAATGAAAGTTTATAATATACCCGAATTAATTTTACGCTATCGAATCTACGGCCGAACTTTAAAACGCGAAATCCGACCAAAACGACGTAAACTAGATCTATTTAAAAAGGAGGTACTTCGTAAATATATAATTAATCTGGATATTTAAAGGATGCCTCCCGATCTCGCTGGTGTAAAAGATATGGCTAATCTCTTTACCGCGTCGCGCGGCGGCGACCGCGTTGGTAAGCACTGGGTTAGGCGCTTTATCGACCGTAACCCGGACCTAAAGATTAAAATAAATCGTCGGTACGATTATTAAAGGGTTTTTTGCGAAAATTTTAAAGTTATTTTCGGTTAATTTATATTAATTATAAATATAAAAGCGAAATACGGGATCGTCGACGAAAATATTTGGAATTTCGACGAGACCGGCTTTATAATAGGTATAACCGGGTTAATACTCGTCGTAACACGCGCCGAGCGGCGTGGAAAAGCGAAGTCGGTTTAGCCTAATAATCGGGAATAAATAACGGCGATTAAATGCATTAATTCGTAAGGCTAGTGCATTCCGCCGTTTTTAATCGTTTAAAGCTAATATTACCTCGCGAACTAGTCCCGCGAAACCGATTTACCGGGCGATTAAATAATTAAGCCGACTTTTAATAATTAAATTAATAACGAAATAAGCTTAAACTAAATTAAATACTTTAATAAACATATTAAAACATAAACGAAAAGTTCTCTCTGCCTTTTAATTATTAATAGCCACGAGAGTTATATTTCGGCCGAATTTAAAGTATACTGCTAAAATAATAACATTATTATACTCGGTATGCCTCCTTATTTATTTCACCTACTTTAGCCACTCGATTTAATACTTTATTTAGCTTTAAAGCGTATTTATTTAAAGGAAATCGAACTGTTTATTAAAACCTTAATAAATTATATTATAAAGCTCGAGTTTTTTATCGCTTTTAAAGCCGCGTATTTCGCTATTTTTATAAAAAATAACATTAAATTCAAATTTAGCGCTTTTAATTTAATCCCTTTAATTTCGATAAAGTAATTAATAAATTAAATATACGTCTCCGAACGCTTATACTTAACTTATTTCGTTTAAGGACGGCTAATACTTACGATCTTTAAACGCCGTTTAACCTTGAATAAATAATTAAACACTTTATTAATATTAAAAAAAGGGTGTTTACTTATTAAAAAAGCTCTCTAACGCCGATTTTAAATACGGTAAACTAGATAGCGAAAGGTATAATTAAAATAGCCTATAAAATAACCCTTATGCGCGATAAAATACATATACTGGAGGAGGCTAATTTGGCACTTTCTAAGCGCCGGAGAACTAAAAAGTCGCCAGTCCAGCTTGGAAAAGCCCTTACTATTGAGGAATTTCAGCAGCTACAGGACGAGAAGGCAAAAGGGAAGCGTTCAGCGCCCGATAAAGGTGAAAATAGTGGTTTGTTAAAAAGGCGCGCGACGGGCGGCAGGCGTTGTGGTATCTGCGGCGAGACAGGTTACAATGCGCGAATATATAAAAAGGATATAAAATTAAGTAAAAAATCGGATAGCGAATAGTTTTAATTAATTTTAAGCGTTATAATTAAATTAATTTATATAAAAAGGTCGAAAAATAAAAAAAGTGCGTCGCTAAGTAATATGCGTCGCGTAATAGTAAACCACGTTATATTTTTATTAATAATACTGTATTTAGCTTTTATATTCGCGACCAGCGTAAATTAACCGGAAATAACACCCGGATTTTTATAAAGGGCCCTTTAATAATCGTATCGACGGTTTATTCGGGTTTTAAGGTTCGGGTTACGGTCGATAAAGCGCCTAACCCAATGCTTACCGACGCGATCGCCCTCGCGCGACGCGGTAAAAAGATTAACTATATCTCCCATAATATTAATATTAAAAAGTATTCCTCGGGTATTTAAATTAAATATATAATTACGAAGCACCTCTTTTTATTAAATTTAATTTATATTGTCGCTATCGGATTTCGCGTCGTAGGTTTCGGCCATTAATTCGGTCGCTTAATATAAATAAAGGGATATCGTACGCTTTCGTAGCAGCTCTTTAACTACTTTTATTTAATCCTTTTCGTGTCGCTTAAATTACTAAAATAATACGATCTTCTTTATATTTAATCGGCATTATAATTATTAAGTTATTACGTGTTAAAGTTTAATTAAGTAAATTAATAAAAAAAGTGTCTAGCGAGGTAATATATTCGGCGAGGTAATAAACCACGTTATATAACCTTAAGCTTTATAATATTATAATATATTTTTTAAAAAAGCTTTTAATAATTATATTAATTAAATTAAATTAAAATATAACGTGGTTTACTACTACGCGACGCATATTACTTAGCGACGCATTTTTTTATTTCTCGACTTATTTATATAAATTAATTTAATTATAATAATTAAAACTAATTAAAACTATTGGCTATTTAATTCTTTACTTAATTTTATATTTTTTTTATATATTCGCGCATTGTGACCTATCTCGCCGTAGATATTATAACGCTTGCCGCCCGTCGCGCGCCTTTTCGATAAACCACTATTTTTATTTTTATCGGGCGCTGAACGCTTCCCTTTTGCCTTTTCGTTTTGTAGCTACTGAGATTCCTTAATAGTAAGGGCTTTTTTAAGTTAAACTCGCGATTTTTTAGCTCTTCGGCGTTTAAAAAGTGCTAAATTAGCCTTTTTTAATATATATATTTTATCGCGTATAAGGGTTATTTTATAAGCTATTTTAATTATACTCTTTATTATTTAGTTTACCGTATTTAAAATCGGCGTCGGAGAGCTTCTTTAATAAGTAAAACCTTTTTTTAATATAAATAAAGTGTTTAATTATTTATTAAAGGTTAAACGGCGTTTAAAGGTTATAAATATTAACTGTCCTTAAACGCGATAGGTTAAATGTAAACGTTCAGAGATATATATTTAGTTTATTAATTACTTCGTTGAGATTATAAGGGATTAAATTAGAAATATTAAATCTAGATTTAATGTTATTTTTCGTAAAAATAGCGAAATGCGCGGCCTTAAAGGCGATAAAGAACTCGAGCTTCGTAATGTAGTTTATTAAGGCCTTAATAAATAATTCGATTTTTTTAAATAGGTACGTTTTAAAGCCGAATAAAGTACTATATCAAATAGTTAAAGTAGGTAAAATAAATAGGGAGGCATACCGAGTATAATAATATTATTATCTTAGTAATATACCTCGAATTCAGCCGAAATATAGCTCTCGTAGCTATTAATAATTAAGAGGCGGTGGGAATTTTTAGTTTATGTTTTAATGTATTTATCGAAGTGCTTAATTTAATTTAAGCTTATTTCGTTATTAGTTTAGCCATTAAAAATCGGCTTAATTACCTAGTCGCCCGGTAAATCGGTTTCGCGAGATTAATTCGCGAGGTAATATTAGCTTTAAACGATTAAAAACGGCGAAATACACTAGCTTTATAAATTAATGCATTTAATCGCCGTTGCTCATTCTCGATTATTAAGCTAGACCGATTTCGCTTTTCCACGCTACTCGGCGCGTATTACGACGAGTATTAACCTAATTATACTTATTATAAAGCCGGTTTCGTCGAAATTTTAAATAGTTTTATCGATAATCCCGTATTTCGCTTTTATATTCGCGATTAATATAAACTAGGCAGAAATAACTTTAAAATCCTCGTAAAAAACTTTTTAATAATCGTACCGACGATTTATTTTAATTTTTAAATCCGGGTTACGGTCAATAAAGCGCCTAACCTAATGCTTGCCGACGCGGTCGCCGCCGCGCGACGCGGTAAAGAGATTGGCCATATCTTTTACACTAGCGAGATCGGGAGGCATCCCTTAGATATCTAGATTAATTATATATTTACGAAGTACCTCCTCTTTAATTAAATTTAATTTACGTTGTTTCGGTCGGATTTCGCGTTTTAAAGTTTAGCCGTAAATTCGATAGCGTAAAATTAATTTGGGTATATTATAAGCTTTTACTGCTACTCTTTAATTTATTTAATTCGTTTTGTTTCGTATCGCTTAAATTATTAAAACTATCCGATTTTTTTAAAATTAATTAAGTATTATAATTATAGAGGTATTCCGCGTTAAAGTTTAATTATATTAAAATTAAATTTAAATACGTCACTAAGTAATATACGTCGCGTAGTAGTAAACCACGTTATAAAAAATAACTCGAGCGTTAATTTAATTTAATTTATTTATTTAAAAGAAATTATTTTAAGGAAGTTAAATTTTATTTTCTTTATTTATTTCTTGTTTTTATAATAAAATAATAATTTATAACTTTACCTTTTAAATTATTATAACGTGGTTTACTAGTAAGCGGGACATATTATATACCGGGACACTTTTTCCACTTTTCGACACTTCTATATAGGTTTATTTAATTATAACGCGCTTTATTAATTAAATTTACTCGCTATCCGATTCGCTACTCGATTTTATATCCTTTTTTACATGTTCGCGCATTATGGCCTGTCTCGCCGCAGATCCTATAGCGCCTGCCGCCCGTTGCGCGCCTTTTCGACAAACTACTATTTTCGCCTTTATCAGTTGCTGGCCGCTTCCCTTTTGCCTTCTCGTCCTGCAGCCTTCGAGATTCCTTAATCGTAAGGGCTCCTTTAAGCTGGACTCGCGACTTTTTAGCTTTCCGGCGCTTCGAAAAAGCTAAATTAGCCTCTTATAATATGCGTATCTAATCCTTTATAAGGGTTATTTTATATATGACTATATATATACCCTTTATTATTTAGTTCACCGCTTTTAAAATTAGCGTTAAGGAGCTTCTTTAATAAATAAACACCCTTTTTTTAATAAAAGAAAAGTGTTTAATTATTTGTTAGGGGTTAAACGGCGTTTAAGGGTTATAGGTGCTAGCCGTCCCCAGACGCGACGGGCTAAGTATAGGTATTCGGAGACGCACATTTAGCTTGTTAATTATCTCGTTAAGGTTATAAAGTATTAAACTAAATGCGCTAAATCTAGATTTAATATTAACTTTTGTAAAAACAGTAAAATGCGCGGCTTTAAACGCGATAAAGAACTCGAGCTTCGTAATATAATTAATCGAGGTTTTAATAAATAGCTCGATTTCCTTCGAATACGCGCGCTTTAAGGGCGAATAAAGTGCTATATTTAATAGTTAAAATAAATAAAAAAGTAAAGAGGCATACTAAGCGTAATAATGCCGTTGTTTTTATAATATACCTCGAATTCGGCCGAAATATAGCTCTCGTAGCCGTCGAAAATCAAAAGGCAATATAAACCCTTTGTTCGCGATTTAGTATATTTATCGAAGTGCTTAATTTAATCTAAGCTTGTTTTATTATTTATCTAGCTATTCGAAGTCGGTTTAATTACTTAATTACCCGGTAAGTCGTATTCGATAGCTTAGTTCGCTAAGTAATATTAACCTTAAATAATTAAAAACGGCGGGATACACCAGCTTTACGAATTAATACATTTAATCGCCGTCGACTATTCCCGATTACTAAGCTGGACCGATTTCGCCTTCCCATACCGATCGGCGCGTATTACGACGAGGGTTAACCCGATTATACTTATTATAAAGCCGGTCTTATCGAAATTATATATATCTTTATTAACGATGCCGTATTTAGCCTTAATATTCGCGATTAGCCTAAACTAGCCGGAAATAACGTTCGGATCCTCGCAAAGGGCCCTTTAATAATCGTATCGACGATTTATTCTAGTCTTAAAGTTTAGGTTACAGTTAATAAATCGCCTAACCTAATGCTTACCGACGCGTTCGCCGCCGCGCGACGCGGTAAAGAGATTAGCTATATCTTTTATACTAGCTATATTAAAAGGCATCTCTCGGGTATTTAAATTAATTATATAATTACGAAGCACCTCCTTTTTAATCGGATTTAATTTTCGTCGAAAATGTCCGATTTCGCGTTGTAAAGGTCGGCCGTAAAGTCGGTAATTTAAAGAAGTTCGTAGGATATTAAAGGCTTTCGCAGCAGCTCTTTAGCTAATATGCTTTACGGGGTTTCGCGTCGCTTAAATCGCTAAATCGATCCGTTCTTCTAATAAAAGATTAAGCATTATAGTTATAAAATTAAGACGTGTTAAAGTTTAAAAAGTATAGTCGGTCGGAAAAATATCCCGGTATATAATATATCCCGCTTACTAGTAAACCACGTTAATTATATATTTTAAATAAATAAAACTATATAATTTATAACGTAATCCATAAGCGAAATAACTATATAAGTGAATTGACTATTTTCGTTAAATTTCGTACGAAAACTTTTATAACTTAATTTTTTTACCACCTATTATAGTTAACATTTAAAAAGAAGGGCAAATAGTTTTAACGCTTTAAGCGTTTAAAAATAACTTAAAATTAAGTCTCCGACGCGTAGCCCGAATATACGAAGTCTTTTATATAACCCTTCGTAACCGACAGCTCGGTATTCCTGCGAAACGCGAAATATCCGCTAATTCTCGAAAATTAACGGATTCCGAAAAAAATATAATCGTACGATATATAATCGATTTAAATTCGCGGTTATTCCTTTTTCGAATAAGTAGTGTAAAAAATATAACGAATTAATTACTTCGTTAACGCGACGCGGAACGCGTCGACGTTAATTAAGCCTTTAATTTCGTACGACGGTAACCGAACCTCCGGACGCGTTTTAATCGAAAAATCGACTATTAAAAAAGTTTTTTATGAAAATCCCGACGCGTATCGCGCGTAGTTTACCTTTATACGGAATATAATTTATAAATACGGGATTTAAAAAAAATTTTTATAATTTTAACGAAACCGAGTTTATTATAAGCTAAATTTTATCCGAAATAATCGTAATTACCTCCGATTAACGCAAAAAACCTAGGGCAGTATAATAAAGGAACTAGGAATAGGTTACAATAATTTAAAGCGTTAAATTACACGGTTACGCTATTCTTTTATACATTATTTTTTCCGGGAAAACGCACCTCTCTTCTTAGTATAAAGACAGTTTATTACCGAAGGACTAAGTGATCGCAGTTATTAAACATAGTTAAACTACGAATAAAAAAGGTAAAGGACTAGATTTAATACTTTAATTAATATACTAGGTTTCGTATAAAAGGTCGTTATCGCCTCTTAGTCTTAAACGGCTACGAAAGCCACTACTCGATAAATTTCGAACTCTACTATAAAAACAACTCGATTATTACACTCTACATGCCTTTTTATTCGTCGTATAAACTCTAGCCTCTTAATATCGACTGTTTCCGTGCGTTAAAAAGGGCGTACGGGAAAGAAATTAAAGGTCTTATACGGGCGCATATTACCCACATTTCAAAGGAGGACTTCCTACCAGCGTTTTTAAAAGCGTTCCAGGCGACTTTCACCGTTTCGAATATACAAAGAGGCTTCCAAGAGACAGGACTCGTCCCGTACGATCCGGAATATATTATTTCACAATTAAATATAAAACTACGTACTCTAATACCTCCGGGGACGTTTTCCGGCCTACTTATTCTTTAAAAATTAAAAACTTTAAACAACTTAATTAAGGCCTAATTTTAAACCGAGTACGTTAAAAATCGAATTGCGCGATATTAAAATAGCTCTCCGATATTAATTTTTACTAAACTTAACTAAATCGCGAAAGGTACAACGTAGGTTATACACCGGCTCGCTCTTTTAAAGGGTAAAGTAACCGTACTACGAAAGATAAATAAAATGCTTAACCGGCGCCGCCGTATAAAAAAAATAGCTATAAAATAAAGGATTACTTCGTATATAAACTAAAAAAATTCACAGTCTTAAAAGGATATTAACGGATAATTATAAAATAAATCGCGCCGGAGTAATAGTCGTATAAAAAGGCTTAAAACGCGCCCGCGACGCTATAAAATTTACGGGGAGCCCGGGCATAATACGCGTACTTATTAAAATAATATAAAAGTATTTAAAGATAAGGATTCCGATTAAATTTAATATTTTATATACGTTATTATAAAGTTAACTTATATTTTATTGTACAAAATCTTAAAAAGTGGTTAATTCACTTATATAGTCATTTCGCTTATAAACTACGTTATATAAATAGGTTTTTTATATATATTTAAAAAATATAAAATAATAAGGAAAAGTCTTATCATTAATAACGGCGACCGGACCGGCCTCTTCGTCCGTGCCGATTAAGACGCGCCGCGGTTATTCGTTGTGCTAGGTAGCGCCGTTATTGCGGACGCGGACGATAAACCGCACGGGCTGGCGAACGATAAGCAACAGGTCGAGGTCGAGTGGCTCAACGGGTTTCGATGCGTGCATTGTACGGCCGCCACTTGGTAACCGCAATGTCCTCACCTTGTAGCCCGATGTGCGCGGCGAGTCTGGAGTAGTGAGCCTTGGGACTGGTCGGCACAGCCGTACTAGCCGCGGCCTACCTGTATTGCCGCAGGCTGAGGCCCGGCCTTTGGCTGGCTGCTGGTGGCGGGCACGGCGGGCAACCTGGCTGATTCGGTTCTGGGGGCCACCCTAGAGCGCCGTCACCTGTCAGTTTATATCGAATCAAGTCATACTTGTGCCGTGCAATACCTTTCAACCATAAAACCCGTAGGATATACTCACTATGAACGTATTACGGACCCCACCATCCATCGAGCCTTCTAGATTGCATGATCAATTGTCATGATTGTCCCCTTGAAGTCCTCGTGCGGCACCTTCCAAATATCTGGCATTGCTCGGGAAACCTTAATTATGTTTTTGAGTTTGCTGTGGGGCAGGTAGCCCACGAATCACAATGTCGATAAGTGCCTGCACTTTCCCTTTCAAGTCAATCGTAGTTGCTTGTACTTCCCCATTTGGAGTATTTGCCTGAACCGGCTCAAGTTCCCCGCTGTTCAAACTCCACCTCACTCACTCACTCCCTCATATTTGGCATTCCCTCACACATAAACACACACAGATACACACACATACCACTGGCACCTTGATCCTTCGCCATGAAGTCACAAATCAAACCCAGCATGTCGCACCTGAACTGCTCACGCGACCAATTCCTCGCCCACATCAACAAGACCGCAGATCCCCCATTTGACAAACTTACCATCGGGGCCGCCATCTTGAGGGACGACGGCCGCATTCTTCTGCTGAGGCGTAGGCCCGACGAAAAACACTATCCTAACGTGTACGAGATTCCCGGTGGCAAGGTCGACGAAACCGATCCCACAATCGGACAAAGCCATAGCTCGCGAGGTCCTCGAGGAGTCAACTCTCAACGTCAGCGCCGTGCTGAGGCCTCTTTCTGCCATCACCTACAACACCGTCTCGGCAGCCGGAACCCGTAACGTCATCCAGCTAAGCTACGTCGTCAAGGTGGAGGACACCCAGTTCCAGCTGAACCCGGACGAGCATTCGGAGGGGGTTTGGGCAACCATGGGCATGTTGGGCGAGCTGGAAATCACCGACGACATGAAGGGCCTGATCATGGAGGCCTTGGCGAGCACGCAGTAACGGTAAATAGGCTGCTAGAATACCTCTCAGGTATCAAATAATGAAGACCACTTTCTACGTCACTATCCGGCGCCGTGTTTTGTCCAGCTAGATCTGGCACAAGAGTACCATAGACTATTGTTCATTGTTGCTCCTCCTTTTGCGTCTCCGTCCCGAGGGCCGAGTTGCTTTGTTTCGTAGACGCCCGCCTTTGTCCGTCCGCTCTGCTCAGCACGGCCTCGCTGTGGGACAAAGGACTTGCTCCCAGAATAATAAGCATGACTCTCCCCCTTGTTTCGGCTAACTGAAACCCTTGGTATACGCAACCACGCGAAACTCTCGATATCTGACTCCTTGTTCGTCTCTTTTCAACCAGGGCTTCTTGTTACAGGGCATCGCAACTAGCAACACTGCCGACAACCATGGCCGAAGAGGATGATAAGAAACAGCAAATCGAACGTACCAGAACCCGTCTTCGCGGCTATCTGGAACCCGACAATAAGTTCAAGCTCGAACGGCATATTGGCAGCGGTGCAGAGGCCCATGCCTGGCTCGTACAGCGGCAAGGGCCCAACGACGGCGACCTGGGTACCAAGTACGTCATCAAAACGCCATCTTTTATCGAACGTCCTGACAGAGCCGAGCGCTTCCAGAGTTCCGAGGGAACCACCGTGTTCGACAAAGAAAGGAAATTATTGAACGTAAGTTACCCCCACCCCCTGCTGCTGTCTGCACTACCTAGAGACTATGCTAACACCGAAGAAACCCCCAGGCCTTACGTGCCAGGCATCTGGTCAAGCACATTAATCTAGACAGCCAAGGCGAAGACCCCTTGAAAAAAGACGACCCCAAAAGGTATCTCGGTACTTGGTTCTATCTCGAATACCTCCCTCACGGGACCGTGGCAGAGTTTTTGGACAAGTGCGACATTGATGGTACTGAGTTCATTCCTAACAGGTTACTATGGCGTATATTCATGTGTAGTGAGTATTTTAACCCCCCCCAAATAAAAACAACGAATTTCAAGAGCCGAGGGGCCCTGGGTGAGTGGCCTTTCTTCTACTGATATTGTTTCAAGAGGCTGACCGAGAGACACGCAGTGATTCGCGCCTGTGTCGCCATGGCCTATGTGCCAGCAGGGCCACCGATGGACCGATACAGCCGGAATGAGGAGCCCTGCGAACTGACTCCCGACAGTTACGGCTATACCCATAACGACATGTATACCGCCAATAGTGAGACCTCCCTCCCCACTCTACAAGTCCTTGGGTTGCACTTCAACTCGAAGTGCAGTATTAGGATGGAAGACTAACCACGAACCTTCTTTCTAGTCATGATTGGCGCCATGCTCGGCGACCCAGATGATTTAGAGCATTTGATCTGCCCAGTTTTCAAGTTTATCGACGTTGGCAATCACACCAGATAGTAAGTAAAGCCCCGGCCGGAAAACACCTGCAATCTCTGCACTCACTAACGCATCATCGCATCGTCATGCAGCCCCGGAGGAGAAGGCGCAGGTGTTCAGCGGAACCTGTTCAGCGTGGGGGCCTGCATGGCCGAAGTGGTCATGCTACAAAGCGAGCTGACCATCGACATCGGCGAAGGCCGGGCCAACGAAGACGCCATGGACTACGAAATCAAAGACGGCGGCCCTGTCTTCGGCACGTACGCCCACCAGCTGCTGCCCAGCGACGACACCGACTACGAACTGCCGCGCCCGGAGCTGGACCCGGACCTGCGCCGGCTCATCTGCCGCTGCGCCGCACTCGACCCCGACGACCGCCCTAGCCTCACGAACGAGCTGCTGCCGACCGTCAAGCGCGCCATTCGGGAGCGCGACGTCGCGTACTACGCCCGGACGAGCTACTGCGACGAAACGCAGGAGACGGACGAGGCCATCCTCAAGTTTCTCCAGGAAGTTCTGGGGGCTGCGCCGCCGCCGCCACCGCCGCCCGCCGGTTCTGGCTCTGGTGCGGAAGGAGGAGAAGGTCCAGAGTCGTTTAGGACACGGCCAAGACCGCCTCGTGACCCGCGCGAGTTAAGTCCTCGGTAACGGTAATGCTTGGGACAAGTAGCCACAACGCGACCCCTAGTGGGGATTTTGCTTTGAGTCACACGGCCCGGGGGTTATGAGGGTGCACGTATATGAAGAATGGCGGTCACGTCCGATACATATGTGTGTTTTTCAGGTATATAGGTAATCGTGCAAGGTAGAATGGCGAAATAGTGAGGAAGGGCAAGCACTTTTAAAATTGATTCGATTGCAAGTTGTTCTATAGACATTTTCGATTGTTCGGTCAAGGAGTAAAAAGTATTCACATCAAATCGAGATTCTCATCTGTTGATGTCTGCCTTGTTACATACCGGGCCATCTAAGCCACACGCTTCATGATCCTCGAGTGGGGCAATGGATGGAACAAGACACGCTAAGCCACCCCTAGACTTGTTGATCGTTCAGGTCTGACATATTGGCATGGCACAAGACACCTTCAGTCTTTGCTCAACTGTCTATATCCGACAACGCGGCATCTTTTCCTTCACCCAACTATGTCTGACGCCACCGAAACACCATTGAACCCGTGTCCTATCGAACCTGACGACGACGAGATCGACAGGCAACTCAAATCCGCTTTGCAAGACCTCGTCAACGGTGGTGTCGAAGTCACTACTGCTGCCAAGATTGTCGACGATCTTATCGTCAGCGATTGCCAGAGGGCATACGAGGCACACACCGCATCTCTCAGGAACATTAATAAGCCCAAAGAAAACGGCGAATACACCGAGACCTTCTCCAAACCCCCCGGGATGGACTGGATATCTCTGGAGAACCATCGGTCAAGCCGCCATAGCCGTCCCTCACAACCATCGTGGCCAAGACCACCTCGTCAGTTTCCTCCAGGAACTGTTGCGCCTACCACCTCGTACTGTCCAGTACATCTCAGGATCCGGTGATGTAGTAGACTACACGTTCTGGGAGGACGACCGCAGGAACGACCAATTTTGCCAAAACATGCGTCTGCTCGACACAGGTTAGTCACCTCCACTGTGGTAGGCATATTTTCCGTGTTCAGCAGTTATTAACAACAAGGCCCTCGTGTCTGCGATCTCAAGACGCAGGCCCCTCCCACCCGCCAGAGTACGTCAACTTCTCCGCCTTCCTGGCCCGCGTCTTTGCGCGCGGGGTGATAGATACCACCCGGTTCTGCGCCCTCGTGACGAAAGAGTTCCTCGGTCTCTACTGGCCCTACAACAAACAGGCCTACAGGAGCGAACCCTATGTCCTGGCTGCGGCGCAGTGGATTGACGCACGTGGGGGCGGCCATGTGGGAGATGTGCGAGAAGAAGGCCTACGCGGCCAAGGGGTTCAACACAAAGTGGTGGGGTCGGTGGCAGGCGCGCTTTGAGCAGGTGGCGGAAGGCGATTCGGGCTTCAGTGATCAGGCCCGCGAGGCCGCTGCCGAGGCGTTGAAGCAGATGGTGGTTTTGAAGGAAGACGGTTCTACAGGCCTTTCGGTTATAGAGGCGTTTGGGCTTAACGTGAAAGACTGGGAGGACGAAGAGTTAAGATAAGATTGTCGATTTGTTCCCATGAAGGTTGGCCTCGGGTAGCAAGAAACCAGTGCCAAGTCGTCGTTGTGGTCGCAAAAGGGGGCACCAGCACTAGCTTTATCGAGCTAGGGGGTGGCTGTTAACTATGGACCGGTGGCTCCTTGGCTTGTTTCTATAAATAGCCCACCTCCCTACGGCCCACACGGTCTTCCAGGCTCCAGCCGATGTTATAATTGCACTTCAGTCGGCGTCTCGGCAGTTTTGACAGTTGAGAAATCAAGTATCTGGCTCTTATGACCACGGGACGGAACACACGCACGCACATACAAACACAATGTCCATCACCTCGCTCCCGCTGGAGCTGTTGCGGCAGATTCTGGGCCATGTCTCTACAAAAGACCAAGAAACCACCGCGCTGGTCTGCCGCGCATGGCTGACGCCGTCCAGGGAGGCCTACTGGGGCAGCATCACCCTGAGTCTGGAGGGCTACGTGCCGGAGAGACTAGTCGACAGTCTGAAATCCGGAAGCACGAGCATCCCCAGACACGTCCATGATATTGTGATTGATGAGTCCGAGGAGGTCGAAGACCGAGATGAGGAAGAGACTCGAGAGTGGCAGGAAGGGGTCGTGGCCATCATGGCGCATTTCCAGACCGTCTCGTCCATGACTATCCAGTACTTGGATCTCACAAAGTTTCCCCCGGCTCTGCAGGGCCAGATCCTGCGGCCTGGCATGGTAACGACGACTTTGGTGGCGGGACATATAGGGGCTCCCGGTGCCTCGATGATCCTGCCCTTCCTCGTAGGCAACTCTAAGCTGATATTCTTGGGGCTGGGTTCCTTCAAATTTGCCGCGGCAGAGGAGGAAGTCACCGATGCCGGGAATGGTCAGGATCCAAAAGTCGTGGTTCCTACGCAATATCCCATGAGCAAACTTGGACACTTTGTCGTATTTGGACGAAGCTCGGTCGCGTGGTCGGTTCTCATGCCGCTGGTACTCCGGCAATCATTCATCGAGGACCTCAAGACGCTTGTCTTGGTTTCTGTCAACCAAGACATCACATCCAAGCTGATCGACCGGGCTGCGCCTTCGCTGCGCTCACTGGCCTTGGACCTGACTAGCGAAGGTAAGCAATCCCCCTTCTCCCCTCGAACTCCAGGAAGACGTGTAGATGCTGATCAGAACTTCTAGAATCGGTCTTTGACCTTGGTCATACCAAATCACTCCGCAACCTCAGCCTCGGCATCGCGTCCTACGCGGCGCATGAACAGGTTTTGGCCAACATGGTACAAACCATCCGATCTGCCCCCTCCTCACTGGAGTACGTCTTCATCAACACCGGACCGGCGGTCATCGACCAGGAAAAGCAACGGGACAGCGCGCCGCCGCTGTGGGCGTCTCTCGATGCCCATCTATCCCAGTGTCCCAATCTCAGAGGGATCGTCTTCATCCAGCTGCTATCTGGGTGCCTGGGGATGTTCGCCGCCATGCCCGGGGCTCTGGGCGGCGCGTTCGACAAGTGGAAGCAGGAGGTGCTGGATTATGCCGAGTCGAAGCTGCCGGCTTGCAAGGAAAAGGGTCTGTTGCGCGTGTCGCAGACTTCTGGCGCGTGGACGGGCAGGGCGTTTGCGGACTTGAACTTCCTGGAGTGACGAGTGAGACGCAATGAGTCATGTTTTGCAGTCTTGGCAGGTGATTTGACGGTTGCGGATTATGCCAGGTTCGTAAATATATAAAGGTGTCAGATGGTCATTGCTTTTGACAACACAGCTGCTTGATTCTGCCAAGTGGTATATAGCCAACTCAAGGCAAGGGAACAATCTGTTTTGAGTGAAAAGGCAGAAAAGGAAAGGAAACACTATAGCGTTGGGAGATTCAATAGGAAGTCACTTGTGTGGCCAGTATATAGTCCATGAGCATATTAGACCATACCAGATAGACGCTATATGCATTACAATATATTACATGAACCTCCATGTTCCCACGACTAATAGCCATTCTATGTAGAGCTTTATAAAACAGACGCTTTCATATACGCATATCCCTACCACACTTCGGTGGAAACGGAAGCAGACTAATGAAACAATTCCATCGTGATGTCGTTAGAATACACATCCCAGTATTGGGTCAACGATGAACTATCCTCGCTACAGTCTATCAACTCTAGGGTCCCGGCAGCTTGGCCTTGGGCGGCACCGCATCCACATCAAATCCCACCGTCTGGCCCGGCTTCGGCCCTGTCTCCAACCTGCTGGCCCGCATACTCCGGACGTCGTAGTCAACCGTGATGGTCTGCACCTGCACAATCTTGCCCTCGCTGTCAGAGCCGTACTCGGTGGCCTCGGGGCAGAACTGTTTGGGCTGCTTGTTGCTGCCGCGGCACTTGCGGTTGGCGCTCGTGATGATGGTCGCGGTGCGCGAGAGCCCGTGCTTGACGGAGCTCGGGAAGGTGCCGTCGAACGTCGACATGACGTACGACTTGCGGCGGCCGTACGCCTTGGGCCGGATGTCCCGGTAGAAGATGCGCATGGTCGGGATCGAGGCGGCGATGATGGTTGTCGTGATCTCGGTGATGGTCCAGATGGCCAGGTGGCCGTCCTCGAAGGTGAAGTCCGGTTCCGCCAGGAGTGGGATCTTGGAGCAGCGGATGAAAGCTGTGGCTCCTGCACTGTTTTTGGTGGAAGCGGATATCGGATTAGCCATCACGGCTCATTACTTTTGTATAGCTTGGTAAGGAAGGGGTCAGGGGAAGGCTTCAACTTACAGGAGACCAAGACTCATGCAGACGGCAACGCCAAACTTCTCCTTGCTGTTCATCTGCGACTTCGCGATGACAAACCACGGAACCAAAACCAGGAGGACGTCCATGGCGCCGGAGAAGGCCGCGGCGAACATGCTGAACGAGAGCGAGATATCGGCATCCCAGCACTCGCCCTCGACCATCAGCAAGTCCCAGTTGCGCTCCACCGGCGAGCAGCGGAGGAAGGGCAGGATGGCGTTGGCGATGAGGGCCATGTTGATCGAGGCGATGACGACCCAGATGGCCGTCCGCAGGTGGCCCTCGGTGATGCGGATGAGCGTCAGGGCGAACGACGTCTTGGACCAGGCCGCACCCAGGAGCGAGAAGATGGAGGAGAGGTAGACCAGGAACTGCAGGTTGGTGACCGTGTTGGTGGATATCTCGGTGATGTGCTGACCAAATCCCAAGCTGACACCGTATGTGAGGATTGCCACGGTACAAAACATCATGATCTATGTGGGGAGGTATCGACATGTTAGCAAGTTGTCTTATGTAACACATAGAGATAGTCAGATTAGGTTTTGTGGTTGCTTACCCAAGATGCGGCCAAGACATGATCATCCCACCAGAGGCCCCGGTGCCTTGTGGCCTTGACGTATAGGCGAAGTATGAGGAAGATGGCGGATACGCTGACCAGAGACCAGCTGATCCCGAGGATGTACGGGCCCGCGTCCATCGTAGAGGGCGTATCCAGCGCCGACATTGTTGCGTATCGTTGGTCTCTCTCTCTGCCGGTCTAAAAGAAGGGAGGAGCAACGGCGTGGTGCAACATTATCGTGTCCAAGGGAAAACGGGGGGATTGGCCAAGGCATATCAAAGGCTCGAGGAGTAGTCCGTTGTGTGGTGGAGTCGTCCGGAGGTACGCATGAATGCCTCAACTTCGAATTCAGGCTACCGGGAATGTTTCTCGAAGTCGACGATGCAGGGTCGTCCCCTGGCCACTCAAGTGTCTAGCTTTCGATCTGCAAGCATGTTCTCATTGACTAGCTGTTTTGTTCCTCTCCCCTAGAAGCACTATGCCATAACCCTGGGGAAATGCCAGACCAAACGGGTTTCCCAATCGAATGGTAATGGAAGCACAATGGTCCCTGGCTGTATACCGGACCCGGCTAATAATGGCGGTGGCCGGTTAGTCGGGGGTGGTCCATATTTGCTGTTACTGCCGGACTGTTAGACGTTCTGGCAAAAGATACGAACGGGGGACGGGATTTCCGTTTTCAGCCCTCTAGCTGACCAGATCCATGAGGCCACGATGGGGAAGCCCATTCAATCATGGACACCAGTCTACCGAAGGAGCCTATGGGACGACGTCGGCTAGGTGTAAGTGAAGAATAGGCAGAATGACAGCATAAGGATGGGGTCGCTTGAGTCGGCGACCTGAAACGCTGGTAATCTAACTAAAACGGGGGAAATGCAAAGGGGCCCAACCCGGTCGGCATAGACGCGCATTAATCAAAAGAAACAACTAGCCCTAGCGCTAGACCGCCAAGCGGACGTTTTGCCCTTCCCATACTGGCCGTAGTCTATATCTGGCTCGGATGTCCGCCTTTTCTTGCCTCGTCCTCATTCTCCCTTTTCTCCTGTAATGTTCGCTGAAACAGCCAGCTGCCACAGCCGAGCATCGTTCTTCTAGAACAATAGAACACTTCATCCAGCATCTAAAGAGATCTTATCGTTGAACTGGATAAGTATAATAATAATACGAAGACTTAACTATACTCGTGAGGGGACTAAAGTTGACCCTGTGCTGTTCGCCTAAACGGCCCCATTCCGATCGACACGCTACTGGCTGGCTATTCAGCCCAATACGCTAGTATGCATCCCAGCAGAAGACCTCATCCAGATTTAGCTCGATGTAGTAATAGAAGCTTCCAAAACGCCAAGATCCGGGGTAGTTGTTCAGCCCCATCTGAGGTGCGCGGTCAGTGATTGTGGACTCGGCTTTGAACGCTGGCCAGGTATTGCGCAATTTGTGACGCCATCGACTGATGACACGGATCAATGCCCGTATAGGCAACAGAGGCGTACAGACGAGCTAATAAGTGCAAAGATGAAAAAGTAATATAGCTAGCTTCATTGGGCTGTGTATGTAAGGCTGGCAGTATAAATTTTTAACCGTGTCAGGTGAGGACACGCTGGATTCTATTCCTATAACGGTCAACGTCCAGCTTGGGAACACTGTCATCTGGATCCACCATACACACCGGCTTGCCATCGTGCGACCCGACAGATCGGAATGCCATCCAACAGATCGACAACCATCTACAGAAACAGAAAGACTTTGAATTCTAAGCTTTATTCGTCAATGGCACTACGGCTTGTAGTGTCGATCGATCTAGCCCTCCCCCTTCCCCCCAGGAAAATATGTCTTCCTTAATACGCGTCCTTCAGCACTTATCTCCGCACTTTCTACTCGACTACAGGATATACCCTGGATAAAAATATATTGCGTGAGAATCTCCCAAGAATAGAATAAATGCATCGGAGTTGGTGTGGGCGACAGTGAAGAGCAAGCTAGAGTTATCCGGGCCGAGTCAGTAGAACCAGGGACACCGCTGGCTGCCACTACTCAACCCGAGACATACTTCGGTCCCGAGCCTCCGGGAGGCAAGTGTCGGTCTGTTGGATGAGTAAAGACTGGCTTGGTTGGTCTTCTATAAGTTAAATTTGCCACGCAGTTAAGACTGTGACATAGACTACAGCCATGACGACTAACGAGGAACAGGATGATCTCAGCCCTCATTGCTGCTATTTTAGCTCAACGATAAATACGAACTGTTATTATTACGACGATTACTACCGGATATTAGTGTCAGAGCTTACGCCTGCCGTAGATTAAGTCACGAAGGAGCCATCAGGTGCCGATCCAGTTGCCAAAAAATCGGATAGCGTTTGCGACATCAACACCGCAGATACACTCAACTGGCTGTGTGGGTGACGCCACCCCGGAGATACTTAACTACCATGATAACAGTTATTGTGACGCCAACATGTTTCAAACAAATAAACCAAAGACGAAGCTCGGCAGACGCAGCCCAGTAAGCAAAGACATACCAAGCAAAAATATAGCATATCTGCAAGGGTGGACCCGGGACCCCTTTACCGGTTGTATGGAACTGGCTCAATCTCGATGTCCCTCTCGGACCTATCTCTTGGAAAGTTTGGTATCCATGGGATATGACTACGGTGTTCAGCAAAAATGGCAGGACTTTTCTCATCTAGTCACACGACGAGTTCTTTTGTTCGCGTGGACACCTACCTAATCTGACAGCAGTGATGAATATCCGTAACCAAACAGTATCGGACTTGGTCTCTGCAAGTGCAAATACTGACTGGGTAGTTGGGTTTCTCTTCATCTCGGGTCGGAGATATCTCTCCATGAGTCTGCACTTATCACCCATCCTGTATCACACAACGACGAAAGGGTGAAGTAATACTGGCTATGAATCGTTGTCCTGTATAAGGTTTCTGGTCTCTGCCTATGCCTCGGCGGCTCAAACCACGCTTCTACATGCTTTCCGAATGACCGTTCTTTAATTGCCAAGAGCCCATCTACTAGATGAAATATTCCTTTGGAGCACCGGAAGACATGGCCTAGGGTATTGGGTTGGTGTTGTATCTTACGCTCGTTACGATAGCACATTGACCCCTATTGTCCCCAGCTGCCCATATGTGATCGCTGACACTGTTCTTTATGATGCTACGTCCAAGAACACGCACATGTTACATGTCGTTTTCGAACTCGGTTTGCATATTGATGCTTTGTTCGGTGGTGGTTGCAACATCATGGGTGGCTGCACAAGAAAGAGCAGCTTATTCAAAGCGAGAATAAGATCAATGAGTTGAGCCCGCCTGCAAAACCAACTATCACTTGGATGGATCCGAGAGTTTGAGGAGGAAAAGAAGGCCAAGACATGTATAGCTTTTGACGTACCTGGATTCTGCATATGCATGTAACGGTGCATACCCCACCAAAAAGATACCTCAGCTCTGAGACGTCAGGTACTTAGGTACCTCGAGGAACTGTAGCTTCCGCTCTAGGGACTCGGGAGCTGCCCGCCAATGCCCCTCCATCCCACGTTAATCCCCTCCAAAATCCCCAAGCGACTTTTTGAGGACATTGTGCCAAATCAACTTGCGACAGGCAGCGGCACCACAATCGGACGAGCCTGAGTCGAGAACGAGCTTAGCAACACGACACCAATTGCCCAGTTCATCGCCGACAATACTCAATAGTACCACGCCGAATCGACGAGACCCCAGCCACGCGCGCCGCTTCCCCCACCTACCCAGAACCTCGCGTACTTTGCGAAGAAGCCAGCAAGCACCATGGCGGAAGAATCCAAACTCGTCCCGACCGCCGAGGAGGAGATGAAGGGCAAGGGCAAGGCCCCCGCCACCGTCGAGTCCGACGACGAGGACGTAGAAGAAATCGACCGTTCGTCCTCCGCGACGGCGGGCGAAGGCACCGGCGCCGCCAGCAAGAAGAAGAAGAAGTCCAAGAAGTCGAAGCTCAAGGAGGCCCTGACCGGCAAGCCCTCGACCACAACCGAGCAGGACATGGACGCCAAGCTGCAGAAGACCCTCGGCGGCCTGAACCCGGACCAGATCGCCCAGCTCATGGAGCTGAACCCGGCCCTCGCCGCCGAGATGGGCGGCGGCGCCAAGGGGCCCGCCCAGCTGACCGAGGCCCTCAAGCGCCTGCAGCTGTCCGACGTCATGACCGGCCTGGCTGCGAGCGGCAAGAACGCCAAGGACATGGGCGCCTACAAGTTCTGGTCCACCCAGCCCGTGCCCAAGTTCGGCGAGAACACGACCGACAAGGAGCGCATCGAGGAGGGGCCCATCAAGGCCGGCCAGACGGTCGACCAGGTCTCCAAGGAGCCCCCGCCCCTGGTCGCCGGCTTCGAGTGGTGCACCGTCGAGCTCGAGAAGCCCGAGGAGCTCAAGGAGGTCCAGGAGCTGCTCTACGGCCACTACGTCGAGGACGACGAGGCCATGTTCCGCTTCAACTACTCCATCAGCATCCTCAAGTGGGCCATGATGCCACCCGGCTGGAAGAAGGACTGGCACGTCGGCGTGCGCGCCACCCAGTCCCGCAAGCTCGTCGGCTTCATCTCCGCCATCCCGCTGCAGCTGCGCATCCACGACAAGGTCATCGACGCCTCCGAGGTCAACTTCCTCTGCATCCACAAGAAGCTGCGCTCCAAGCGCCTCGCCCCCGTCCTCATCAAGGAGGTGACGCGCCGCTGCAACCTCGAGGGCGTCTGGCAGGCCATCTACACTGGCGGCATCGTCCTGCCCACCCCAGTGAGCACCTGCCGCTACTACCACCGCGCCGTTGACTGGCAAAAGCTGTGGGAGGTCGGCTTCAGCCCCCTCCCCGCTGGCAGCAAGCCCCAGTACCAGGTTCGCAAGTACGCCCTGCCCGAGAAGACGGCCATCAAGGGCCTGCGTGAGATGCAGGAGAAGGACATCGACGCCGTTCACAGCCTGCTCACGCGCTACCTCAAGCGCTACGAGCTGGTCGCCGAGTTCACTAAGGAGGACATCACGCATTGGCTGGTGCACGCCAAGAAGGTAGACCAGCTGGACGAGCAGGTCGTCTGGTCGTACGTGGTCGAGGACGAGCACAAGAACATCACCGACTTCATCTCCTTCTACTGCCTCGACTCGTCCGTCATCGGCAGCGAGACCAGGCACAAGAATGTGCGGGCCGCCTACCTGTTCTACTACGCCACCGAGGAGGGCCTGAACGACAAGGAGCCCAAGAAGGACAAGGTGGACCGCGACGCGCTCAAGAAGCGCCTCAACGAGCTCATGGCCGACGCCCTGATCCTGTCCCGCAAGTACAAGTTCGACGTCTTCAACGCCCTGTCCCTCATGGACAACGGCCTCTTCCTCGAGGAGCAGAAGTTCGGCCCCGGCGACGGACAGCTGCACTACTACCTCTTCAACTACCGCGCCAACGCCATCGCTGGCGGTGTCGACAAGCGGAACCGCCTCGATACGGACCACCTGAGCGGTATCGGATTCACCATGCTGTAAACAGCAGCAAAGACACACTATAACTGGGTTTCTGTCGTCTGTCGGGGAAATGGAAAAGAAGAATATACACTGCATGGCGGCGTGGCAGGCGGATCTCTGATTTTTCTTTCTGGAGAGAAGGTGTTGTGGTTGCATCGAGCCTAGCATTCTTGGTAATTTAGCTAATAGAGGATCTATTGAATACCACGTGGACCTTCCTGTTCTGAGATGATGTCTTGGGCTCCGAGTTGTTAGTATAGCAGTGAAGTAAAGCATTCCGTTCGAAGCAAGCCTTCCCCATTTCATGTATGTACGATGATATATATTCGTAGCTATACCTTTCGCGGCCACGAAATACCGGAGTCGTTGCGATCCCAATAGTGCTTACACGCAGACTTATTGATATTGATCCCCGGAACCATCGACATAACATGGTAAGGGGACCTCTGTGAACCTGGCCGTACTCCTTCCTTTCCGTCGCTCTCGAGCCTTCGGCGTCAAATGTAAAATACCCGAAAGCCGGTGAGAGGCTTGAGAATAGCCCCTTAAAGTTGCCTGTTATCATGCCAGTGTCAAAATCCGACCCCAGTCTTCCTCGCCCTCGGTGCCGTCGGGGTTTACATATTGTGTGGGTGAACGTAGTTCTCGACGGCACATTGTAAGCCCTGCTTAATATCTCCCAAGCGATGACTGAGGCACACCTAATCCCGACCTCATTCCTAACTCGCCTTCGCAATAAACTCTTCAACTTCCTCAACCTTTTCAAGTCCCCTAAGAACCATACACAGAGAACTGCGCTCATAGATAGGCGGTCCTACCGGGCCATACTCGAGAGCTCTCCATGCCTCCTACTGCTCATTCTCGTCACACAAGGTCCTACCATCTGGTAGCATTTCAACTTCCTAAGTTATTCTCTCGCTTTGTCCGTCTGTCTGGGCGCAGTCGCCGGCTGAGAAGGCCACCAGCATTGGTTTCCCCATCGTGACCCAACCGTACGTTCGCCAAAACCCAATAATGAACTTGGGGGTCCCGGTCGGAGATGATCTTTCGAGGCACTCCCCAGTCGGCGCACAACAATACCATCACCACATTGTCATGTCATGCTTCGGTTGTGTATATGATGTGGTGCCTTGGGATGAGCAGATTCTTCTTCGAGAGCCGGTCGGTAACTGCCAAAGGACCATTGCTTATATTTGTCCCCAAAGGCTCCAGCCGGTAGGGATGGAAACTTATCGCCAGTCCAGTTGGATAAACTGGTAGTGTCCAGTGATATAAGAGCTGACTCGAATGATGGTGGGAGATTTTCCCCATACAGACTCCGTTTAAATGACTTTATTGAACGGAGGCATACTACCCCAATGACGGCGAATGCTGCCTTTCGTATACTACTAACCCTAACTGGGCCGCGAGGCGAGTTCGTCCAACCAAATGTCAATCGCATCCAGCGGGATAGACATCTCATCCGTTGATGCCAATGGCACTGGATCATCCTTGGTCCGTACAGTACGGCATGATCTGGCAGGGAGCAGCAGCGCTTTCGCGATTTGGATAATGTTGGTGGTATAGAACTATGTAGTAAGAACAACAGACAGACCCTCAAACGAACCGAATACATGAATCTCGCTATTGCGCCCACACACCTGTGTGGCCCTCCGTCGGGCCGCAAAGTAACGCCATAGGCCCCTGTCCACCACCTCCCACACATCGTGCGTCTACACGGACAGCGCACACCGCTGTATATACGCTCTGGCTAGACCTCCGTCCCTTATCGCTCCCGCTGCTCCTAGCTTACACTGGCGATAAAGCTCTGATACTGCTCCTCCTCCCCCATCACTTTACCAACAGAAGACTGATGTGATGGCAACTTGGTGGCACCTTTAGTGGCCCACAATACTTCGGTCAGCGGTTGCTGTTGTTGTACATGCCGAACTGGTTGGTCAGGCTTGGGTGTTTCAGCCCGCTCGTCGGCTTGGTCTTCTTTATCGTGCCTAGGCAAACGCATCGCTAGGAGAATATATTCTGCCCTGGTCATATTGCTCATGACGTCGTCCATATAACGTTTCACCTCGTCTTGTGGCGCAACAACTCTAGCCAAGTTCTCTAGGTGCTTGGG
Organism: Apiospora hydei; assembly: GCF_038363865.1. Classification (NCBI taxonomy): domain Eukaryota; kingdom Fungi; phylum Ascomycota; class Sordariomycetes; order Amphisphaeriales; family Apiosporaceae; genus Apiospora; species Apiospora hydei. Next base: position 3,969,026 of record NW_027117366.1, on the reverse strand, counting down.
ACTAGATTGGAGACGGATTGTGATAGGTTGGTAGTAATCGAGAGCAGGGTCACCGCCGTATTCTGACTTGCTGCCTTTACGTACTATAAGGAACGACGCGAGCACCTGAGAGCCACTGTATTCGAGAATGCTAAATTTGGGGAACAAATATCGATCACCTGTGCCGCCGGCAAATTCGAACACAATGCCCGAAATATCAGGCTTGAGATTCGGCGGTGGCCCCTTCGAGCGCAGTGCCTGTTGCGAATTGGGCGTCTGCGGCGTCGAGGAAACCGAAGCCTTTCGCCCCGATACGCTACTCGGCGCTGAATCTGCTGTTTGAGGTCGTGCAGTACCGGAGCTCGATGGTGGCTGTGCCGGTAGCGCGGGTTGTGGTTTCGGCGCGTCCTTTGGCACCAGGTCCTTTAACTTGTCCAGAACCGCCTTCAAGTCCGTGGTATCATTGAATTTCGTCTTCTTTTCAGCCACCCTCTTGACCATGCTCTTCAGTGACGCATCATCCAATGCCTTCCTCACCAGAAGGATTACTAAAGCGTCGCTTTTCTGGGGCGGTATGAGATCGGCTCCTTTCTGGTTCGGATTCGATGAAAGAACAATGTCCAAGATCGCGTTCACTTCGTCGGCAAAGTATTGGACTGTGCGGCCGTCGACGATTAATCGATCTGCCGACGGACCCTGTTGGCCTCCCCGTTTCTTATAATCGGCAGTTATCTGATCAATGATCCTCTGGAAATGTGCAAGCTCATGGGCCGCCGCATCGCCCACTGCAACTCGTTTCATCAAATCTCTAAGATGAGGATCCTCCGAGGCCTTTTCGGCCAGTGTTACTATGATAGGATCAGCGCCGCCGGGGGCCGGAGTTGCAGGTTTCGCGCCAGGTGTAGGGGGCTTTGCAGCAGCAACGCCTGTTGGCGGCCGGGCTCCTGGAGTTCCCGTGGAAACTGCGCCAGGCGTGGCAATGGGCGAGTGAAGAGGTCTCGGGTGAGACAATCCTGGCTGTCCCGACGCATGGGCGGGAGAACGCAATGGCTGATTCAAGTTTGGTGCTGCCACCGATGGAGATCGTAAAGGTGGCTGGCTCATAGAAGCGGATGGTGCGGATGGCGGCGGCGCTGCTCCTGGAGCTGCCAGTACCGACTCTAGCCCGCGCGGCGAGGCAGGTGGTGGGCCACCCGCGAGATATGGATTCATCGCCACACCTGAAGCGGGAGCAGGACGCTGTGCGTTGGGTGGCGGGGCTTGCGACGGTGTAGGCGGCCGCACTGGCGCATTCGGTTGCGCCGGAGGCTGTTGCGCCAGAGCTTGCCCGTTAGCAGCCGCAGCTTGTGTGGACGGTTTCGCAAGCCCTTGCGATGGAGAGGCAGGAACCGCTGGTGCGGGAGCGGGAGTAGACGGCGTGGCGGGGGCGGCAGGTTTCGGCGGTGGTGGCATCACTCCGTTCGGCGGCCCGTATTGCATGATAGGACGAAACGTCGCGTTCGTCGTGGGTGTCGCCGGAGGCTTTGGGTCTTTGATCGCGAACATAGTAGCCTCGATGACGTGCGGCTCTACCGTGATGGTAACGGTACCGATCTTAGTCATGCTATCCTTTGCAGGGTTGTTGGGCTCTTCTTTGACCACTCCTTTCCTCTTGACCGGCTTCGTCCAATATTTCTCGAATATGCCCTCGTGAATCCATTTCTGGCGTGATCGGGTGAGCGACTCGGCAAGAACACCACTGCAGCAGAATAGTGGTTAGCTTATACACTCTTTGGCAGACTCGAACATGCTCGAACAGGTTGGACTTACCTTTCTTGGACTGATTGATAGGCCTTGCTCGAGAGGTCCTCAGCCTGCGCCTTTTCGACGGTGGGTAGTGGGTTGCCCGGCTGAACAGACTTGGGCAACGGGGCCTCCTCGACCTCGGGTACAGGTGTGGGAGGAGCTGGCGTAGGCGTGACCGACTTCTCGGGGGGGCGTTGCTGTTCGTTTTTTGGCGACGTGCTCGATGCGAGCAGCAGCCCGAGGGGCAGTTTCCGCTTTCTCTCCATGGCTTGGCTGGGCTAGCTAATGCAATTTCACTTGCGAGAAGCACACCACGAGAATAGCATGGGCGCGACAAAAAGACGGTAGGCCGCAGCCGCGGATACGAAGAAGGCTGGATTTTGGCCGATCAATGCATCCAGCGTGAGCGTGGATCTGTGGCCCTCCAGTATGTTTTAAGTTGTTCTCAACCTCGGGATTGGATGGAACTCAACATGACACGGATATTTTTGTCACGCGAATTCGAAGTCGAAGTACATGGTAATCGATAGAGGACGCGATACAGGCGGGTGGGTTTAGATGGGAAATTGTTAAATCAAGATTGGCCAGGAAGCGGCTTCGAAGGTTGGAAAGGGCAAGGCTCGATGTTTTTTGGGAAAGAGAAGGGAAAAGACAAGAGGCAGGCGCGAGAGCAGCGATAATTGGCTTATGAGACAACGGCTGACTGGAGGGAGGCTCAAATGTCAGGGTACGGGTACTTTGTCATGAGATTCAACCAGGATGTAGTTCCTCCGGGTCGTGCAATGCTTGCGACAGAGAATGTCTGGGTCCAAGATGGCGACCCGAAGCTGACGTGCAAGGAGGTCGATACGGATTTCAATATTTTATTCAGGCAGCAAGAGAAATCGACATGAAGCAAGGTGCGAGACACAAAGAAAGAGAGAGAGAGAGAGAGAGGCATGTAGGTCTGGCAGACCTGACCTGAGCCGACCTAAGACGGCAGGCGGCGCGCGCAAGAGTTGCAGCAGAATTGAGCAGCAAGCGACTGGGCGAGTAGCAGCAGCAGCAGCAGCGGCGTCCCTAAGGCTAAGGCTCTGCTGCTGCTTCCTCCACGGAAATAAACGTCAACCGCCCTTTGATTCGTGGGAGCGAATGCTAAAAGGCGGGTCGGCTGAGCTCTTGGTTGCGTGATTGGCTCTCGTCGCTTTTGCCTCAACAACCACCCTCCACACACGGGCCAGAAACAGGCAAGGGTAGGCCAGTCCAAAGGCGGCAACAACAAGCGCGACCGACCACCAGCTATCATTATCCGACAGCATTCCCCAGTACATTGGCATGACTACTAACTGGACATCAACGGATGTAGTAGCACTTACACAAATCGAGCTATTGTAATTTTATTCCTCACTCGAGTATACCTAGGTATACATATACTTGATCATCCCATTACTCAACTGAGTATGCGCGCGTTGGCGGCGTGTATGAGGTCGCTTTTGGTGTGCTTGGATCTGGTTAGTCTAGAGCCTTGTCGGATGCTCTTTCGCATGTAGCACTTCAAGTATATGTTCCTTTGACATCAAGAGATTATACAAGCCTTCTTCTGATGTGTGTTACGTGTGGGTATGCGAATAATATCTAAGAGCGATGCTGTCAGATTGGCGATCGACATTTCAGTGGCAACACCAGGCACCCGTCCGTACACAGTTGGAGCTGATTGGCAGACAACAAAATAATCGTGCATACAAATGGCTCCCAAGATTGAGAGCTGAGATTGGTGTACCTCATTCGTAGTATTCGTTTTTCTTTACTGGTATAACCAGAGCATCTCTCCAATATATATAGAAAGCTCGCCGACCGGATGGAATATAGCAGATCAGTAATCGGGGCTGCTTTCGTTCCTTGTTAGTCAGGCACCAACTTGCGGTGATGTCGAGATAAGCACGCTTGCTTCTGGCCTAGCTCCACACCTTCCCAGGTCGCTCTCCCACTAAGGGCCATCCCAGGCACGGGGCTCACGACTTGACCTCATTTGAGCATGTCATCAGCCAACAAACATGTTTGGATCTCACCAGCTACGCGCAATGAAGCAATAGACCCTACAACCTGATTCCTCGATATGATATCCTGACCATCCGAGCTCTGTCGCTTATCTCTCTCAATCGCTTCGTCATCATCCCGACTTCATTTTCAGTGCCATGGCTCCTCGCTGGTCTATCCCTTTGGTGGCTGGCCTGGCCGCCCCTTTCGGCTTATATATCTCCTTCATTCTGTTGGGATCAATACCGCTGTTTCAGCGACAGTACGTCTGGCCGTTGGGCACTTCGACGTTCGCGATGCATGTCTTTTAACTGAGCGAGAGGGGCTAACTTATCTGCTGCTAGCTTCTTATACGCGCACAAGCTGAATACGCTCTTTTGGCATGACATCAATAAGCCCGAATACTGGGGATTTGCAAGTCAGTCACATCTTGGCTTCTCTCCTGTTCCCGCTTATACCGGTCGCTAATAAGACACCTCTCTGCCCATGAAGGAAACCAAGTTACGCCTTTCTCCCTTCAGACATCCGATGGCGAGACACTCTACGCATGGCACGTTCTGCCTCTGCAGGCCTACCTGAGAAACGAGGACAAGCTGCAAGCTCGGCCAGCTGGGTTTACCGAAGATGTCACTTCTACCGAGTCATTCAAGATGCTCCGTGAGGACCCTGATGCGCGGCTCGTAGTATACTGTAAGTGACCTGCATGCCTTCTCACCAACCGTCGCATCCGAGTCTCAACTAACATTGCCGCAGTTCATGGGGTACGTTCACGTGCAGAGAGATATGATTTCATGACTGACCTTTTTCGCCATTGCAGAATGCTGGCCATATCGCGCAGGCCATCAGACCCGACAGCTATCACACCTTGACGGACACTTCCAACCACCATGTCCTCGCCATAGACTACCGTGGCTTCGGCAAGTCCACCGGAGTCCCGTCCGAGGCTGGGCTCATCAATGATGGTGTCGCGGCCGTAGATTGGGCCATGAAGGTAGCCAAGGTACCATCCAGCCAGATTGTCGTCATGGGACAGAGCCTCGGGACTGCCGTTACAAGCGGCGTTGCCGAGCACTTCGCCATGCAAGGTGTAGAATTCGCCGGCGTCATCATGATTGCCAGCTTTTCGAACCTCCCTACGCTTTTGAGCAGCTACTCCGCCGCCGGATATATCCCGGTCCTCTCCCCCGTGCGCGCGATTCCACCACTGCTGCGCTTCTTCCAGGGCTTCGTTGTCGACAAGTGGAAGTCTGATGAGCGGCTCGCCACGCTCGTGGGCTTGACGCGCAACCGGCTGCGCCTCACGCTGATCCATGCCAAGAACGACGTCGAGATCCCGTGCAGCGAGAGTGACACACTCTTCCGTTCTGCGGCAGGCTCAGTCATAGGCACGGACCTGGATGACGAGGACTTTGCCAAGTGGAAGGAGGAGCGGACAGTTCTCAGGGACGATGGAACCTTTATCGCTGTCGTCGAGGCCAGCCAGCCCAACATTGTCATCAGAGAGGAGCTTGTCCCGTATGGAGGTAAGTCGGATTGCTACGTTTATGCTGATACTCATGCTGATCATCCCAGGCCACAACGATGTGATGCTGTCTTCGCCAGTCGCACTTGCGGTCATGCGGTCTTTTGGTCTGGACTCAAAATAGGTGTCACAAAGCCACAACCTCCCAGCTTGAACCGCCAGATGGCCATTTGTGCTTGGTACCCACTCTAGTCACATCGTGATGTAGATTCCTGTTAAGAACATGTAAGCATTACATTTACCGTGGCCCGATCTCGGAAGATGCAAGGTTGGATCGTACGTAGCACTTCCACAAGTTGCAGTGCCGGCTATCGGGGGCCCGGCGCAATGGCTATCGGGACGGCTCCTCGGTGGGTAGTGGGGGTAACCTACCTTTAAGCGGCACGCCTGCGCAGCAGTGTCGCATCCAAGCCTACTCCAACGAGTTACCAGCACCCTGATGGACGTAAAGGGAAGGGGGACTCTCTATATTACTTTTTATCACCTGACAATGGCACCATGCGAGCTTGATTGCACGTCCAATCGAATAAGAACAAATATATATAACACCTGTGTAGTAACCTTGAAGCTTTTTGTTCTAACTCAGCGGTATCCCAACCTCAAACCCAACCGCAGGGACAGGCTGATGCTCCGGTCGAGCAGGACGATGATGCGAGGCGCCCCCGAGAATGACATAATCTCAATAGCTGGGGTCTGGAGCCAATCAGGCAGCTCGCCCATCACGCAATGCCCCTCCACGTTCCTAATGCGGCCACATTGAGGGGTCGCGGGGCAGCTCGACGAACGCTATCCATGATCCCGTTCACCAATTCTCGCGTTGCTAAGGGATGGCGACATCGATAATCGCGCCCTTTTCTTTCTGGACTCTTCTGCGAGGGACGGCAATCAACCCAATTAGCTCCTGGGCACTGGGCGAAAGTACCACCGAAAAGTAGCAGGCTGTCCTGCTAGGATGTACTGCGAGATAGATACTGTACGCGTGCGTGAGTTTGGGTGAGCGATTCAGGCATGGGGATTGCTAAGCTCGCCTGTCTCTTCTCTGGCGTGCTCTCTCTCGCCGAGGTGGGAATCCGTCCTGCGTCAGAATAAATAGTCAACCTGTAGCCACCCCTTTGATCTACTTGAACTTGCATCTTCAGTTTCATCATCCACTCGCACTTCTTCCTCTTATCTGTGATACCCCCTCCATTACCAATCCAAAGCAACAAACACCTACACAATGGCTGAAGAGCGTGCTACCCCGTAAGTCCTGCGATAACATCCCGCCCTTGCGCCGCACCACCAGAGATGGTCTCGCGAATGACTTACTGACATTGTCGTTTCCGTAGCCTCCGCCTGGGCTCTACCGCCCCCAACTTCAAGGCCGAGACCACCACGGGCCCCATCGACTTCCACGAGTTCATCGGCGACAAATGGGTCGTGCTGTTCTCCCACCCGGAGGACTTCACGCCCGTCTGCACGACCGAGCTCGGCGCCTTCGCCAAGCTCGAGCCCGAGTTCACCAAGCGCGGCGTCAAGCTGATCGGCCTCTCGGCCAACACCGTCGGCAGCCACGGCGACTGGATCAAGGACATTGACGAGGTCACCGGCTCCAAGGTCTCCTTCCCCATCATCGCCGACAAGGAGCGCAAGGTCGCCTACCTATACGACATGTAAGCAGCGAGTCCTCTGCCATTCTAATTGACCCGATCTGGGATCCCCCGTGTCATCATCGGTATATCAATTGACTGACTTTGTGACGTAATAGGCTCGACTACCAAGACACCACCAACGTCGACGAGAAGGGCATCGCCTTCACCATCCGCTCCGTCTTCGTCATCGACCCCAAGAAGACGATTCGCCTCATCCTGTCGTACCCGGCCTCGACCGGCCGCAACACGGCCGAGGTGTTGCGCGTCGTCGACTCGCTGCAGACGGGCGACAAGCACAAGATCACCACGCCCATCAACTGGGTGCCCGGCGACGACGTCATCGTCCACCCCGCCGTCAAGAACGAGGAGGCCAAGGAGCTCTTCCCCGACTTCCGCACCGTCAAGCCCTACCTGCGCTTCACGCCGCTGCCCAAGGACAAGACCTCGGCGGCTTAGGTTCGGAGCCCGTGGATGATGAGCATGATAGGATGGATGAGATGAATAGATGAAGACAATTTGCCCTAGACAGGCAGACGAAGACGAAGACGGGGGTTTCGTGGAACGGAGATTGTCGAGGTCGTCGATCCGATCAGTAAACAAACGAGATGGCGAAACAGCCCACGCAGATCACACACTCACGGCACAGCTTGGGCTATAGTAGATTCCCCTTGCTTGTTCAAATATACCCACCCCAATATAGTCAATAATGAGAAGAAAGTTGAAACCAAGACATGATAAGCAAATGAGGGTTCAGTGATATGCATTGCACATAATGTCCAGGCCCATCAGATCTGTTTTATACCGTCGTATATTGCAGTACTTATCGCACACAACCACGCCGGATTACGACTATGACCTTGACATAAAACACAAGTCTAGCCGCCCCCCTCCTCGTCATCCTCCCTGGGCTGCTAGGCTGGCAGAGTGGAAGTAACAACCCGGCTCCTCTGCCGCGTTACAGTAGCAATCGTGCGCAGATCATACTCGCGCGTCAAATTCGAGTCACGGAATCCCGCCTGGTGGAGCTCGCTGTTGGCATAGCATGAAACAAACCCATCCTCGCAGATTAAACCCGCGCCAGCCGCGGGCGCGAGAGTCGGGAGGGGAAGGGTTGCATCTGACATGTGCACACCGAGATTGCATATCCCAGCATATCCCTCGGTGTAGCAATGCATTTCCCAACTCTTCGGCGTAGCCATGTCCAACGCCTCGGTGTAGCAGCGAATTTTCTATTGCACGGATCATGTCAGAGTGGAGATGATGTTTGACTATGGGCGCTGTTATGTTTCCTCAATATAGCAATACCCTTCCTCATATAGATATAAGCAGTGTCTGTTGTCTGGGACTCCATTATGCCATCATATCACGCCCCTTGATACACACTAGTAGTTGACGGTTGCTGCTACTTGATATGTGCCAAGAGTGAATGAGTGAGAGCAAGCGAGGGCAAGGACAAGGACAAGGCATGCTGCACACGGCGCAGAAAAGGGAATAGGTCGGTATTCATTTAAGTCCTAGGCTCACGAGGCCGATGGGGGATTGTGGGGAGTGACAGGGGGATTCGCGAATTTCCAATTCATCTGAAGTCTGTCTGGAGCTTCCCGGAAGCAAGCCGTCTCTTCCTAGGCCAACAGGGCCACAAACGAAGAAAGATTCAGCAGGCCCCCGAGAGGTTTGTCGAAATTGTCTGATTCTGACGTCCGAGACATTTGACCATCCGAACTCGAAGCCTCGTTTGCGCTTGCGGAAAAGTCGTTCGCTCTCGACGTGTTTCTCATTTCTCGAATTCGTAATGCTGTTGGGACGGGACGGGCATGACCGTGGCAATCTCCGTTTTCCCTACGGCCGACGAAGTGACATCGTGACTTTCCAGAAAGTCGATCGATGGGACGTGTGCCATTGCCGTTGCGTTGCGCGCAGTCGCGAAACGGCCCGAATTTCTAGAACATTGCCTAAACGGTGCATAGCGGCCCCCAGTGGGAAGGTCGGAGGGTAACAAATAGGAACCACTCACGATACGCGGTCGCGAGTCACGACCCTGGTGTCTGGTTACGTTGTACGTACTCCTTTTAGCAACGTACAGCCGCTGCAAAGATGTCTGGATGCACATACATATGCGGTGAAGAAAAGAGCCATGCATGTGTGCCATGTGTTTTGTATGCCGTCTTTTTCACCATTACGACATCTTGGCTACATATCAGGTACATATATGCACACGAGTTTTTTCTCTCTTCTTTTTCTTTGCTGCATATGCAGTGTGCTTCTGAACAGCGTGCCTCACGTACACCACCCTCCTCAGATGAACATCACGCGAGGCTTTTCGTTGCGGTTAAATCGTTTCGGCTGTATTTAGAGGTTTTAGAAGCATGTAATAGAGGTTAATCTACACGTCCCCCTTGAAAGATTGTTAATTCTAAAGATTAAACCTACTTTTAATATATTAACTTTTAATAAAAATAGACTTTTTAATATTATATCGAGTTTTTAATATAATTATATATTAATAGAGTTATTTTATTAATATTTTAAATAATTATTACTTTTTTAATATTAATTACGAGAATTTTTAAAAAATAAATAACCGATTTATTTAAATATTATTTAATATAATATTTCGTTAACGTGGTTTACTATTAAATGGCCCGTATTATTAAGTGGTTTACCTTTATTACTTTTCGATTTTAATTAAATTTTAACGCGTAATAATTTTATAATTATAATGCTTAATTTAAGTTAAAAAGACCGGATCGGTTTAATTATTTAAGCGACACGAAAGCCTTTAAATTTATTAAGTGAAAAAGATACTATAAAAGTATATAACGTTTTTAAAACTATTTTACGTTACCGAATTTATAGTTAAACTTTACGACGCGATATTCAACACTTACGGTATAAATTAAATACGAATAAAGAGGAGGTATTTCGTAAGTATATAATTAATTTAAATACCCGCGGAATGTTTCTTAAAATCGCTAGTGTAAAAGATATAGCTAATTTCTTCACCGCGTCGCGCGACGGCGAGCGCGTTAATAAGTATTAAGTTAAGCGCTTTATTAACCGGAACCCGGACTTTAAGACCCGAATAAACCGTCGGTACGATTACTAGAGGGCTTTTTATAAAGATTTAAACGTTATTTCCGGTTAATTTAAACTAATTACGAATATTAAGGTTAAATACGGCATTATTAACGAGGACATGTGAAATTTCGACGAGACCGGCTTTATAATAAATATAATCGGGTTAACCCTCGTCGTAATACGCGCCGATCGGCGTAAGAAGGCGAAATCGGTCTAGCTTAATAATCGAGAATAATCGACGGCGATTAAATGTATTAATTCGTAAAGCTAGTGCATCCCGCCGTTTTTAATCGTTTAAGGCTAATATTACCTAGCGAATTAAGCTACCGAATGCGATTTACCGGGCGATTAAGTAATTAAACCGATTTTTAATAAATAGACTAATAATAAAATAAGTTTAAATTAAATTAAGTATTTTAATAAACATATTAAATTATAAACGAAGGGTCGCTACCGCCTTTTAATTTTCGACGGCTACGAGAGTTATATTTCGGCCGAATTCGAAATATACTATTAAAATAACGACATTATTATAATTAATATACCTCTTTATTTATTACACTTACTTTAACTTTTTAATATAACACTTTATTCGTTTTTAAAGCGTGTTTATTTAAAAAAATCGAGCTATTTATTAAAGCCTCGATAAATTATGTTATAAAGCTCGAGTTCTTTATCGCGTTTAAAGCTATATATTTCGCTATTTTTATAAAAGTTAATATTAAATCTAAATTTAGCGTATTCGGCTTAGTATTTTATAACCCGAATAAAGTAATTAATAAGCTAAATATATATCTTTAAACGCCTATACTTAGTTTATCTCGTCCGGGGACGGCTAGTACCTACGACTTTTAAACGCCGTTTAACCTTTAATAAATAATTAAGTATTTTATTTATATTAAAAAAGGGTGTTTACTTATTAAAAAAGCTCTTCGACGCCGATTTTAAATATAGTAAACTAAATAATAAAGGGTATAACTAAAATAGCCTATAAAATAACTTTTATGCATAATCGGATACGTACTTTAAAAGAGGCCAATTTAACCCTTTCGAAGCGCCGGAGAGCTAAAAAGTCGCGAGTCCAGCTTGGAGGAGCCCTTACAATTAAGGAATTTCGAAGGCTGCAGGACGAAAAGGCAAAAAGGAAGCGGCCAGCGACTGATGAAGGCGAAAATGGTGGTTTATCGAAAAGGCGCGCGACGGGCGGCAGGCGCTGTGGGATCTGCGGCGAGACAGGCTATAATACGCGAACATATGAAAAGCATATAGAATTAAGTAGCGAATTAAATAGCGAGTAAATTTAATTAATTTAAAGCGTCGTGGTTAAAATAACTTTTATAAAAGTGTCGAGAAGTAGTAAAAATAAACCACTTAATAATACGGGTTATTTAATAATAAACCACGTTAATTTATTAAATAATTAAATATATATTATAATTAACTTACGCTTATTTACACGTTAAGTATAGTTTTATTAATAAAATATAATATATTTATAAAGATTAAAAATTAACAATCTTTTAAGGGGTAGGGTGTATCCCGACGCCTTCGAGGCTTAAGAGCTGCGCATTGGGATTGCGAGACAGAGGATCGCGGGCGGGTGTTACTTGTTACGAGCACGGGAGGGCCCGTCTGAACTACAACATAACGCGATATTCGTCGAGCTTGAAACCGACGACTCTGCGTCTGAACACAACGAAGCATCATACGGGATAGCATCGAGGCAAGTAGCTTTTCTCTTCCAATGTGAACGAAACAAGGAAAAAGTAGCAAGGCCTCTCTTCTCGTCCACTTTTCGAACCAGGGATGCATGCCTGCCAGTACATGAGTGATTTAGTCTGGTACATTGCATCGATGGGCCAGAGGACCAGCTGTGAGGAAGCAGCGGGTGATACCTAGGATACCTGCTCGCCTCGCGAGCATGGGTGCTGAGTGGCTTGTGAAGCAGGGGGCCTTTTTTCTCAGTGCCCCTGCCAAGGCTCACAAACGGTCTTCGACCGTTTTGCCAGAACTGTCTGCAGGGGAGCTGGTTCGGCGCCAGAAGATGGATCGAAGTCGAGAAAAGTGCCAAAGCAGTTGTACCACGGCGCGCTCTCGTCGGGAACGACTATCAATTCGGAGCGACACTTCCAAAAGCGTTAGGTGAGACAGCGAGCACGCATCTATTGCTGCTTATTGCTTATCTAGTAGTAGCGGATGCAAGCCTTTACGCCAGTGTACTGTAGTACAGCATGTATCTACTTCCTCTATCGTCAGCTTCATTTCATCCGGTGTTCATTCACTGAGGCCAAGAAAACGTAGACAGAATATGATGACCCGAAATACGGACAGCATCAATCCTAGCACAGACTCGATCATTCGAATGCATTGAACTTGCTCATGCCCAAAACTCTTTCTTTTTGGGCATATCACCGGTCATTTTTCTTCCTGACCAAAACGTGATGATGATGGCTGACGATGACGACGGGTGAGCACTGAAGGGGTCCCAGCCACCCCCTCCAACATGGAAGAAGGAGAAACCCAAAGTAAAAGGGTACTTCCCAAAAAAAGCGTTCGTTCAATTAATTCGGCGCTCCATACCCGAGCCCACCACCAACTTCATCCGTCAATTGATTGACCTCGTCGACCTGCCTTTCTCAAACAGGTGCGTCGCCCATGTCAGCCTTTTTCTGTTCTCCCCCTCCCCCCCTTTCCCCACCGAAAAGAACGGCCGCGCGAACGAACATTCGACCTGCTGCCCACCCGAGCCAGAAGAACACCCCCAATTCCAGCAGTCAATCAATCAATCAATCACCAGGCCCCATCCCGACATCCCGGCAGACCACCAGCAGCAGTGCCAAAGGAATAGCCCGAGACGTCAATTTGGAAGCTAAACTCAAATCGGCCGGACACTTGGACTCTTGCGCTTTGCTCTCTGGTCCGTCCTGGCGCTGCTGATTTGTGTGACTGCTGTCAATCTGTCACACGAACCCACAGACTACGGCGGTTGCTTTGGCGGCCGACAAAGAGCGAGAAGACAGAGATAGCCAGACAGCCAGACAGCGCCCCAAACGAAACCCACCTACCCTTTAGTGCCCGCGTGCCTGTTCCGACCACCAACCACGACGAACACTCGGCCGCTTTGCTTGCTTGTATCTGCAGAAGAAAACCAGCACCACCACTGCTAAGCTGAAAAAGCGAGTGTGCCTATGTACGGACGGGGCGTCTGTGCGACAGCCCACCCTGCATCATCATCGTTCTATCCCTGGTCCTGATCCCCTCTCTCTACTTGCTGACAGTACTACGTCTAGCACACACCCTTTGTACCATCGAATCCCCAATAGCTTGCGCTTGCTTGGACCAGGACCGTGGGACGGGGTTAAAATAAAATAAGAGAAGGCCCAAGAAAAAGGGAATCTCAGCCTAGCCCGGAAGGAACAAGGAAAGGCAGGGGAGGGCCTTGAGACGATCCGCGGAGGACTACCGGACGAGGTACCATCCTCCCTCTTCCCACGAACTTCCTGGCAATTAAAATTACAACGTCGTTCTCCCCCCATCCATCCCCATCCAGCTGCAAGCAAGGTACGTCCAAAATCCACATGTACATAGCCTGCCACCAGCACCGACTGACTGGGAGCGGAGCGGCACTTTTTCTCGCTCCCACCGCCCCGTTCGCTGCTGCCCATGACTGCACACTTCTGGCCCCGTTCGACCTTCGCGCCCTCACGTTTCGCTTCCTCCTCGCCGTCTCTGTCCCTCACCGATGCCCATGCCTGCCTGCCTAACTGGCCAGGCCACCCTGTCTTGTCTCCATCCACAACACGCATACAGCAGCTTGTACTTACCCTCTCGCCCTGTACACCTGCTCCTCATCGCACCCTAACTGGTAGCGCGCTGTCGCATGGCGGTCCATCTCGTGCTGTTTCGTCCCGACGGCTGCTACGTGACGACAGACCCTTTTCCCCGGTCCTAGTCCTCTCCTGACGTAGCACCGACCGTTATTCCTTCCTTCTCACCCTTCTTTTCCTGCCCTCTCTTCCTGTCGATGCCCCTGGCCATAGACTGCGCGAGAGTATCGCTTCCATTTTTGGCCTAAGTCGGAGGGGCCTCCGCTGTTTAGTCGCTCCCGGCCCCTGCCAGAGAACCTACCCACCACTCCTGCCTTCACCTCCCAATTTCTTCTTGCTTTCTTCGCTTTTTGGCTTCCTTCTCCTCCATTCCTTGCACTTTGGTTTTGAGAGAGCGACGGGCCGTAACGTTGCGGCGGGAGGGCAACATCATGTCGGGCAAGAAAGGACTAACATCGGGGTTCGCCTCAGGTGGTGTTGTTGACGACGAAGTCTGCCCCTGGGAATTCGAACCAAGCATTCCCGCATCCGAGTCGGAGCCAGGCTCAGCAAACCCTGCGAGGCCATCCGCCCCGACGAGATCACCATCCGACATATTTGGAGAAGCTCTTCGAGGAATCCGAAAGAAGGCCAACCCGAGCAAAGAAGCCCTGGCCAGAGAAAAGGAGGAGCCGAGGAGAGAGAGCAAAGACGAATCGGCTAGGCTCAACAGGGCACCGTCCCGACTGGCGTTGAAGGCTTTCAATAACCCGAACACACCGCCGCCGACGTCTGCACCACTACCTCCCCGAAGCGGCACACCACAACATGCGCGGAAGCTAAGTTTGCAAAACAGTCTTGAGAAGCCTCTGCCCGAGCCGCCACCGGGTCTCGACACCAACAGTCCGACTACGCCGCTGGCCTCGACACAGAACAATCCATCAACAAACCTGGACGCGATAGTTGATAGCGATTTCGAGGGGGACATACAGGTTGTCTTGGGCTCCGACGTAGAGAGCAGGAGCAGGACCAGCACGATGGACTCCAATACATCCAATCCGATGGGCCAGATGTACGGCGGCAACAATGGCAGAATGGATACCAGCGGGAGCGTGAGCAGCGTGGCGAGCATCACGAGAAACGACGACCATGAAGGAGGACAATCTAGAGACACCATGGCACAGCGCAGTAATGGGCCTGCTTCTGCAGGACCCTCGCCCCCTGCGGCCTCTTCCAGTCGGACGCCGGCGGTGGGCCAGGCGGTAGGGACACCTTCCACTTCCTCGTCGTCGACTCACCTCTCGGGCTTGATGTGCAACGTTCATCGGACCACTGGAAGGGAGCCACACCCGCTGGTAGGAGCTACAACGACCATTCTCGGAGACAAGCTGTACGTTTTCGGAGGACGCATTCTTTCACGCAGCCGGCCGGCACCTCTCACGGCCGACCTTTTCGAGTTGGATCTTATCAGGCGGCACTGGACCAAGCTCGAGACCAACGGCGATGTACCACCGCCACGCTATTTCCACTCTATGTGTGCCCTCGGAGACACAAAACTGGTCTGTTACGGAGGCATGTCACCGGTCAACAACCAGCCAGCCGTGACCAGCCAGGATCAACAACCCGAAGTAACTGTAATGTCAGATATCTACATATATGATGCCCCAACCAAGAAGTGGACATATATCCCCACGCAAGATGCGCCGCAAGGCCGATACGCGCACTGCGCCTGTATTCTGCCGTCATCCGCCATCTTCTCTTCCCACAAGGCGCCTTTATCGGCGTTGCAACACAATCCCTCGTCAGGAAACCCCAACGAGGGCAGGATCGGCATCAACATCGATGGAGCTGGCGGCGCCGAGATGATTGTAGTGGGCGGTCAAGATGGGGCCAACCACTACATTGAGCAGATCAGCGTCTTCAACCTACGAAGTCTCAAGTGGACGTCAACGCAACCGCTTGGTAAGTCCTGTGGTGCGTATCGTAGTGTGGTCGCGCCACTCCCACCCTCGGTTACCTCCAGACTCGGCAAGGCCAGCGCCATCACGCCGCGCCAGGAATCCGGAATCAGCCAAGAAGCCCGGGAGCCAGGATCTTCGATGCTCATTTACTCCAACTACAACTTCCTCGACGTGAAGCTGGAGCTCCAGATCCGCGGATCCGACGGGTCTCTGGCCGAGAGACCCATGTCCGGGGCATACTCGCCTCCCGGTCTTCGCTTCCCTAATGGTGGAGTCATCGACCACTACTTCGTAGTTAGCGGTACATATCTGACCAGCTCGAAGCAAGAGTATGCTCTGTGGGCACTGGATCTCAAGAACCTGACATGGGCCCGCATCGATGCTGGTGGCAGCATCTTCAGCCAAGGCAGCTGGAACCGAGGTGTTTTGTGGAACAGGAGAAACACGTTCGTGATCCTAGGTAACCGGAAGAGGAGTTTGGTGGATGATTACAACCACCGACGGATAAACTTCTCGAACGTATGCATGGTTGAGCTGGAGGCGTTTGGGTTCTACGACAGCCCCCGAAAGGTTTCACCAATGTCCGGATTCGTCTCGGCGAGTAGTCCATATATGATGCCCGGACTAAGCCTGGCGCGAAAGGCAGGCTGGACCGCTGGAGGCCGATTCCACTCGCGGGCGGCCGAAGAGCTTGGCGAGAAGGCATTGGGACTCCGCGAGCTCTCCGACATGGACATTCTTTGCATCGGCGGGGAACGAATCCCCATTAACTCGCGAATCGTGGGCCGACGATGGGGCCCTTACTTTGTGCAGCTGCTTCGCGAAGGTGCGGCTACGCAAGACGGCAGCGATTCGGCCACTCTGAGGACAGGCTTGTCCAGCTCAGCCGGAGCTAGAATGTCGGTGATGACCATCACACAATCAAACACGCAGTCGAACCGAAGCACGGCGGACAGCTCCTTGAGTGGCAGCTTTGGTAACCAATCAACCAACGGTTCAGCCAAGCCTCCAAGCACGGCAGCCACCTCGGTGTCTGGGAACGGCCTTACCGACTTCACCACTATTAATGCGGCTCCTACTCCTGCATCTCTGCCCCCCGCCTCGCGGCCGCGATGCCTCTACCTACCGCACACGTATTTGACAATTCAAGCGTTGTTGCACTTCCTCTACACATCGTCTCTTCCGGCCACCTCGTCGCCGCTTTGCACGCCACAGATTCTCTGCTCTCTACTGCAGATTGCGCGGCCCTACAAGATCGATGGGCTTTTGGAGGCAGTCGTGGAACGGCTGCATGCGCTGTTGGACTCCCGTAATGCGGCAGCCGTCTTCAACGCCACAGCCATGGCTGCGGGTGGCGGTCGTGGTATCGACGGGACGCTCAACCCCAACTTCTTTGTCCACCCCGACTCTACTTTGGCCGGCAACGAGCCCAACGGCCGGTCCATGTCGGTCTCGACGTCTGGCACTGGCGACGATATGTCCAGCAACATGAGCGGACTCAGGATCAACACCAGCATCCCCGGCGCGCGTCCAGGAAGCGGAGAGCACAGCGCGACTACCAGCGTGAGCGGAAGCGAGTGGAGCAGCGAGGTTGGAGATAGCGAACGGGGTGCTGTGCGAGAAGTGTGGAGTGGTGAGCTGAGCAGCGTGATTGGTCTGCAAAAACGTGGACTGCGCGGGCTGATGGAGGGCCGGCGGATGCGAGCGACGGTGGACCGAAAGCGAGAAAACGACGGATCCCGAGTCGAGAGTTATGGGCAGGGGCCGCAGCGTGTCGGCCTGGGAATCGCCAGTACCTGAGCTTCGAGGACGGAATTGACTCGACAGGGTAGAGACGTGTTACTAAGAGAGTGAGCGAGTTGCTGCTGCGACTGCTACATGTATAGGCGTCTACGATTCACACGGACGATTCTCACACATAGCCTCGGAGTTATGCAACAAAGCCAACGCAGCAGGAGTTGTGATCGATATACTTTGGGAGGTTGGGTTGGGGGTCTATCTACATGACCCAGCTCTAGGCATTTGAGGGAGGACACACAATCGGGAGGGTTCGATTTTTGTAAATATAAGTATTCTGGTATGAATGGACGAGATATCCTGGGAAGAAGACGTTGAACAATAAGAACATTATTAGATGGTTGGACCTGACATGGAATGATTCATGAATGGTGACTTTGCTTTTCCCGTCCGTCGCTGATTTACTTTACTATTTTTGGGAGCTCAGCAGACAGGCCATTTTTACTCAGTTCCTCGTCAGCTCGATGGTTTGTGCAGGAGTCTCAGCGATACTACCGAGATGGGAGAATGGCCCGGTCGAAGACGTCCGAGCTGCTGCTGTACTGTATTTAGGGGTTCGAGGCGAGGACGAGATGCCGAGGTGTGTTTTGAATTGAACCATGTTGATGAGACTCCAGCCAGTCAGGATGGACAGGATGGACAGGCTTCGTCATACCCCCGTCGGCCTCGACCCCACCTCAATCGCCTATGTAATAGATCATATCGAAAAACCTAGGCATGCAAGGGTTTGAGTGAGCATCACCTGCGCCTCTGCCTCGCCTCGCTCTCGTCAATTCCGGAATTCATTTCAGTGAAGAAGCCGGTCAATATTGCATTTTCACTCAGTCATCGGCGACGACAATCACCGACCCGATTGAACCCTCATTGCGCTGGGCGATATAACACCCCGTCGACTACCTACATCCTCCCGTGAGAGCTCACTCACTCTCCTAGTTGATCTTGGCAAAGGGTCACTCATAAACCAGCAGGGGTGAAAGGTAGCAGATAAGCTGCCGCCCGCCATCCTCCCTCCCTCACTTCCAAGACGGCAGGATCAAACTCAACCGATCTCAAAGATGTGAGCAAAAGAATCCTTGCCGTGAAACAAGAGAAGCGGAAGAAGCGGGTATTCGGAGCGAGAAAAATGACGGAAGAACTTACACAGCCGACTAACCCTCAATCCAGGTCAGCCTTCCCGACCGTGGCCGAGGTCGTCACCAATCCGGCCTTTCCCACCGCCCTGTGGCATTTCGAACCGCATCAGAGCGGACTCTTGCCCGTCGCGGCAGATCGAGGCGGTCCTATTGACATCTGCTGGGAAGTCCATGGCGATGGCCCCATTAAGCTGGTTGTAAGTTTTTCTTCATGCCCAGATCGCCACCACGACACCACACCCTTGCAAACGTTGCGGCTTACTGACTTTACCCGCGATTTTTCTCTCTCGTTATAGCTCATTTGCGGACTAGGGTTCCCGAAATGGTCGTGGCAGCGACAGACGCTGCATTTCGGCCACGACCACGGCGACAAGTACAGCGTCCTGATCATGGACAACCGCGGCAGCGGTCACTCGTCCAAGCCGTTTATGCGGTACTCGACGTCCGAGATGGCGCGCGACGTGCTCGAGGTGATTGACCACCTGGGCTGGACCGAGGCGCGCCAGCTGCACGCCGTCGGCATCAGCATGGGCGGCATGATCGCGCAGGAGCTGGCGATGCTGGTGCCGGAGCGGCTCGCGAGCCTGAACCTGCTCAACACGGCGGCGCGGATCGAGAACACGACGTCCTTCGCCGAGGACATGTCACGCCGCATCACGATGCTGATGCCCAAGTCCTTTGAGCGCACCGTCACGTTCGCGGCCTCGAAAATCTTCGCGCAGGCGTGGCTCGACGAGCCGGACGAGTGCCACATCCCGGACGTCCACACGACCCCCCGCGTCCGCCCGCCGAAGCAGCCGGCCCCCCACGACCCCGTGCTCGGCAACGGCAACCTCGAGACGGGGGACCCGCCGTGCCCGGACAACTACGGGCGGTTCCGGACCAACTACGAGCGGTTCGCGGCGCAGGAGATCCACAAGTCGCGCGACGCCGAGGGGTACACGAAGAAGGGGGTTCCTGCTGCAGCTGGTGGCGGCGGGGTTCCACTGGAAGTCGCCCAAGCAGCTGAAGGAGCTCGCGGACAGGGTCGGGCGCGAGCGGATCCTTGTCGTGCACGGGGTCGAGGACGATATGATTCCGGTGCCGCACGGGCGGAAGCTGATTGAGTACCTGGAGCCGGCCGAGGGGCATATCGTCGAGGGGATGGGGCATGCGCCGGTCGTGGAGAAGACGGAGTGGATTCATGGGGTGCTGGAGCAGAGGATTGCGGTTGGGGAGAAGTTGAGTGGGCGGGGTTGATAAGGAGGCGAGCGAGTAGGTAGGTAGAGGGGTGCGACGAGAGGGGTTAGAGGAGTTTTTGGGTTATAGTAGGATTGGTTTGCTATGTTAGTCTTGTCGCCACATACCAATGGTCACTACTTCTTCTTCCGGTTCTGACACTAGGTGTAAAGGGGTTTTCGGTGCTCCTCATGCGTGTCTTCGTCTCAGGACTTATTGTACATACTTGCGCTGCCTGGCGTTAGAGTCACACACTTTGGTGGCTGCAAATCACCCATTCTCCAGTGCGGATGGATCTCTCAGATATTTGGATGTCTTTGTACGAATGTGTATGTGCAACATTTCTGATGATGTTCTAGGAAGAAACCACATCTTCACCGGCTGGATGTGGCGTACGCAAGTGAGTGACCAAGGGAAGCTAGGCACGTGACAAAACTTGCTCAGCAGTCTTGCCGCCGTAACAGATGGCGACGAGACGGGCCGGTCGGGCTTTTACTATACCAATTATAGCAACTCGGTCACTCACTTTGGTGAAGGGGCGAAGCTCAGCGCCACCGAGGGGATGGCCGACCATTATGGCTCAGGTTCAGCGCCGAAAGGCGAAAATGGAGCAACATGAGAGATGATAAAGAGAGCATGGGGAGCAAAGTGATACTTCCTTACATAAATTGTCCGTACATGGTTTTGAATCATTCGGGCGGTTGGTTGGTATCCCCAAGGCGGACGTGATACACCTTGTACGGCATAACAAGATGGGAGCAAAGCTTTTGCTATCAAGGGGATATATAAAGAAAGAGAAGGAGGAAGAAGGAAAAAGTCCTGCTTCAAGTCCTTTTTAAACCCTCTGGCCTCGCTCAAATTTGAATCTATGACTCCTTGATAAACCTGCAGCGTTGTGTAGTGAGTGAACATGTCGATTCAGTTCTATGTATGCCATGATTGAAGAAGAGCCAATAGTCATACCGCGTCTCGGATGCACATATTATCGATGGTTCATACTCTCATGACCAGTACCCAAGCATGGCAAACTTGGGGGTATAAAATCTCGAGAACCGATAGCTCAGCAAGCCATGGCTCCCTCCTCTGAAGGAAAAGAAACAACACCACCAAGCATGAAAAGAGAGTAACAGGATACTATATCAAAAGATCTACCACGGACATAAACTAGTAGGTGAAGCTAAAAATAAGCAGACGCATCAAGTTCGAGATGTCTTACGGTTACCCGACATCAGGAGGCGGAGGTAGCGGTTATGGCGGCGGATATGGCGGCGATCCGACAGGAGGCTACGGTAGTGGTGCCTACAGCGCGTCCTATGCGCCCCCGACTACCGGGTACGATGCGACGGGCTGCTATGCAACTGCGGCGGCAGGGAGCTCAGCCCCCGCGGCCTCGGGAGCAGTCGCCGGCCCCTTGTATTATGCTCCCACGCCTCCCGCAGCAGCGCAAGACCCCGCTGAAGCCCAAGCGGATATAGAAAGGGCGATGCAAGAGGGCACCCACGCCACCGCGATAAACTACTACAGCGGACGCGGGAGGTGGCTCGGGACTGAGACGGCGACCATCGACGAGCCGCGTGACGGACAGGTCCAGCTCCCGGACCAGGAGAGCCACTGGACTCGCCACGGCGTGCGCGTGGACGTATCGCCCGACTACCACGGCCGCAACGCCAACTCCATGCGAACGAGGAGCTACCGCACCCACAACTTCGACGGGCCCCAGGGCGACATCCGCGGCTGGGCCCACTACCAGGGCACCGACGACAACCACCTCAGCACATACGACTATCAGGCCCACGGCGAGGGCCAGTCCCCGCCACGGATCGACGGGCAAACCCGGGGGCGCGACCGTTACGCCTCGGAATCGCTCGATCGGGGCAGGGCGCCGCTGGGGTGGGCCAACCTCGGGCGCACGCCATGGAATCATGGGCTATGATTCATAGCCAGACAAAGAAGATGTGGTAGGTTGTCCGCCAACTCCCGAACTCCAAGACTGCATGTAGACCAGCAACGATGATAGAACTAGGTAGGGCCAGTACCACTGGGAGCGATGGTGGGGAAATAAACCTCGGGCGCGTTTGCATAGCTTTATTTAAGTAGTTAGCTACACAAGTGGCTCATCAATTTTGGTGCTTGCTTCACATTTTCAAGGCTGAATATGAAAATCTTGACATCTAGTAGCGCCAACAAATGGTTGGAGCATCGTAACAACAAAAAAGTGAACAAGTGTAAAGTAACGTAATTAAGAGGTAGGGTATCTATCTATATTAAAGGGGAAAACGTCATGATTCGTCAAGACATGCACTGCTATTTCCCGTGCTTTATCGGGTAGGCAAGAAGTGCTTCGAATCCTCCTCCTGCTGGGCAAAGGACTGGGGGAAGGCGGCGATGCCGGCGACGATGCCGGCGGCCATGAAGATGATGGAGATGATGGACCAGATGACGCCCCAGCACTGGGAGGAGCCGCCGTAGCGCTTGGCGAAGACGCTGGCGTCGGAGCTGTTGACCTTGCGGAGGATGAGGTCGTCGCAGATGTCCCAGACGGAGTAGAGGCTCGACATGACGCCGATGAAGAGGACGACGAAGCGCAGGGGCTCGGCGTGCACGATGAACCAGCAGGCGACGAGCAGGCCGACGGCCAGCAGGATGGTCAGGATGGTCAGCCAGTCGCGCTTGCCCCACCAGAGGGTCAGCAGGAAGCAGACGGCCAGGACCATGCTGGCGATCTTGCTCGCGACGATGTCGAAGCCGCAGAAGATGAGCAGGGCGCCGATTAAGGACGAGCCCAAGTAGCCGGCCGGCAGGGTGATGGCGCTCCGGCCGCCGACCATGTGGGTGACGCCGCCCTCGCGCGGGTCGAGCGAGATAGACTTGACATGGCCGCCGGTGAGGACGGCGGTGATGGCGTGGCCAAACTCATGGAACGCGATGACCAACATCTGCAAAAAGGATATGTTAGTGGTCTAGTGATATATACAGCAGATTCACATGGATGGGAATGAATAAGCAGAACGTAAACAACAACTTACTTTGAAGGGCCAGAGACTCCATCGGATGTAGGGCAAGTTCCACAACAGGGCGATGGCGACAACGTAGGCGGCGATGACACCGAGAGTGACCTTCTGGGCATCGCTGGTAACGGCCAGGTCCCGACGGAACAGGACATCGCGGGAGGCGAGGTGAGCGACCCCGGGGCCGGCTGCGACTACGGCAGCTCTAGCGGTCCGGACCAGCTGATCCACTGGGAGGCTGCCGGGTTTGACGATAAGCGGTGCCATATTTGGTTATCTCTCTATTCAGGTGGGATGTGTTTTGTTTTGTTGTCGTACAAATCAATATTTCGGGCAATCAAAAAACTTGACACAGAGCGAGTGTCGGCGTATGAAGTAGCGGGAAACGAATGTATGTAGGGTTCTTCAACAGGTTGGAGAAAGAGTGAGTGAAGTTATTGTGAGAGGTTGGCTGAAGACAGGTAGAGGGTTCTTCATTCTTCTGCAGGGTCGGCAATGCGGCATGGCCCAAGTAAATGGTTGGCCGGGGTGGGCTGACGTGGACATGAACAAGGACAATGAACAGCCACTCTATTTGCATCGATGGCCATGCTTTGGCTTGGCTTTCGGGGGTAGGCAAAGCAGGCCAAGCAGGCGAAAGGCGCTGAAACACGCAAGGTCATCGGGTGGTGGGCTCCCACTCCAACTTCTCGGCAGCTGATCCTCCTGCATTTAGCGGTTTGTTTTGGACTGCGCCCTGATTTTAGACGCTGGGCAGTGCCTACTAATCGATCCTGGAGTAACCTTACCCATGAAATCTGCTCCTACGACATTACATCATCCTTCATACCTCGCAATGCATCAGTCACCTTGACCTTGTGTATGGCTTATACCTACATACATATATCTGGCATCAAGATAACCGAAAGTCGAATTTCAACACATTTAACACGCCCGCCTCTCTGCCAAAAGTTGTTGACATGGCATGCAGCCAGAACCGATGATCCGGCCTGACTGGGATTAGTGGCGGCAGTTGAACGCTTGGCAGTGGCTCTGCTGCCAACCACCAAGCAACAGGATTGGAGGCTAACTTTAGCAACTGGCCATTCCCTTCGCCGTTACTGTGCGCCCGCGGAGCCCCCCGTCAGCCCAAGCGACACGCAATCCAGACTCGTCAGGTCGTGACCGCGTAGGCTGCGATACGAGATTTCGTGCAACTGGCGTTCGTATGGTGACCAGCTGCGAACATAGACTGCCTGGTAGTTGACAGCAGCAGCAGCAGAAAGAAATCTACATGTATCGATCATGCAAGCTTGCTGCCATGAACTCAATCTACTACGGAGGAGGCACCCTGTTCCAATGCATGCACATGCCAACCAGTAGGCCGAACTCCACTCACTCCCGAGCACATTCGGCCACTCCCGTAGCATCCACACCTCCGAGTTACCCTTGACGTCGGCTGGCGGAGACACAGAAGACCCAAGCTGTTAGATCAGTATATTCATGATACTTGTGTTTCGCACCCGCTAGGATTCCCCTTATCAGCCATAACATGCTGCTGATGGCGTCTTTGTGTTCTTTGGCTCTAACCTTGCCTGGCCTCGATCTGTCAGTCTCTAGATCCTGCAAAGCCCCGAGACATCGCGCCTGCTTGCATCTGCTGAGATTGTCGCTAAGATTTTCTACCCCTGAGAGATGAACACACCATGTACGACGTAGGTAGTCGTGCGGTACAACCAGTTCCTCGCTTGCCTCGATGTTTGTGTAAGGCTGAACAAATCTAGAGTCGCGAGAGCTACGATCGGCCCTTCCGCGGGAAAGCATATATAAGATAGAGAGAAGAAGAAGAAAATGGAAAAAGAAAAGAAAATCAATCAAAACAAAACGTCGTGCGGCAAGCCGAAGTGCGACCGTCTCCTATCTACACAGATTTGTACTCAGCATTGCATCTTTGAGGGCCTACTCACATGAGCCCTCGAACTTACATATGAATCACGTTCTCTTACCTTCCATTCAACATAACTACATATTCCCAAACAGCAGCCAACTCTACTTCAGAATGAGAATCATCATTTATCTCTTACCCATGCTCTTCGGGGCCACTGCAGCCCAGAAATACGGGAAATCCTCGTTTCAAATCCAAAACTTCATCGCAGGAGCGCTTCCGCACTCAAGCAACGGGTAGTATGTGGTTATCTACCCACTCACCACAGAACATGAATGCCTTGTACATCACGGGATACTAACTGACATGAGAGTACAGCGCAGACCTGGACTTTGGTTTCTCGGACGACTCGAGCCCCTCAACCTGCCATGCCACCCCGCCGATCTACCAGGTCTTCCCCTCGGTCCCGTGGACAGTCTGCAGCGACTATAGGACGGCTTTCAACTTGACCAAGACCGACGACGGTGGCGCTGAGCTGTGGCTCTCGTACCAGGCCGAGTTGGGCACGTTCACCAACGGCAGCCACAAGATCTCGCCTGACGAGATCGTCTGGATTAACCAGCAGTCGCCGACTGGGCAGGTGCAGGTCTACGTTGGCCCGCCAAACTTCAGTGTAAGTGCTGGATGAAGAGTTTGGTTCAAAACTGGAGCTTTCGGCAGCGAGTTTGGAGGAGGCGATGGGGGTCAGGATAGCAAAAGGAAAGGCCATAGATTGGTTATCGACAATACGAGCAGACTGGAGAAAGAAACGTGCACGACTGTAGCATGCTTTGACTCGTGACTGAGGTCCACGGCATACTGAGGCGGAAGGTGGAACAGACAGGTCAGGGAGCAAAGTAATTGCATTTTGCTATTGCAAATGGTCAATCCACCGAAGCAGTTTCTTCAAAATACATGATAGTTTTGACAGAACGTAAATCGTGCACCATTGTTGACTCTACATGATGTGAGATGTCAAGAACGGAAGTATCCGTATTGCATTGGTGAAGCAATGACGCAGCTGCTTGTTGCTGCCACTTACGAGAGCTCCGATTTTGCCGCCCAAGACCGCTCTATTCTCAATATCACAATCAACCGTCAGCTCTCGCATGCGCCCGCGCGCCTGAAATCGGGCCATTTCGAGCAGCCAGATTGCAGCAAGAAGACGTACGATCCTTCTTTTTGAATCGGACGCCCATGTCATCGAACAGGTTGACTTAGCATTTCTGGAGCACTGCTGTGCAGGAATCTCCAAGCATTGAACGAACCTTAGTTTCTCGAGGCCAGGCCTTGTCGCTATGAGCGTCAACACAGCTTCGTCATGTCCTCGACATCAACTGCAGCAGCCTCGACCTTGACGCGACCGAGGATTGCCATCACCTTCGTTTCCGCCGTCGCCGCTGTATCCATCTCCTACTACTGCATCTCCCAGTACTTCCAGGCCTCAGATACCGGCGCCGATGGTCCAACTGGCTTGCACCGAAGCAATGCCGTCCGCCGAAGCCGCCGCCGCTCCCTCCGTCCCGACGACTCTTCCGAGTCGGACGCCCAAGCCCAAGGAGACGAGAACGCCGACACGAACAACGCCACCCTCCCCTTACTCGGACCTCTGAATGACGACGATTGGTACAACGACCCCTCCCAGGCACCCCGACAGCGAACCGGCGAGAACATTGTTACCCTCCTGTTTAGAGTCTCGGAGGACAATGCCCGTCGCAATGCCTACGTCCATCGCGGATGCCAGTGCAATGGCTGCGGTATGGTCCCCATCCGGGGCATCCGCTACCGCTGCGCCAACTGTACCGACTTCGACTTGTGCGAGGTCTGCGAATCCCAAGGTCTTCACATCAAAACCCACGTCTTCTACAAGGTCCGAGTTCCTGCGCCGCCTTTCGGCCCTCGCCAGATCCAGCCCGCTTGGTATCCCGGTGATCCAGACAACGCTCTTCGAAACCTGCCGCGCCACCTGCTTGCCAAATGGGCCAACGAGACGGGCTTCGAGCGCGTCGAACTGGACGCCTTTTGGGAACAGTGGACTTTTATTGCCAACACGGAATGGAGGGACGACCCGACCGGACTTTGCCTGGCAATGGACCGAAAGACTTTTGAACGTTGCTTAGTACCTTCTGGTGGCTACCAACACACCACGCCTAACTTGATCCACGACCGGATGTTTGCATTCTACGACACTAACAAGGACGACCTGATCGGGTTTGAAGAGTTCCTCCACGGTGTCTCGTACCGAAAGCGCAAGGACAAACTCAAGAGGACATTCGAGGGTTACGACATCGATGGCGACGGCTTCGTCAGTCGAAAGGACTTCCTCCGCATGTTCCGAGCCTACTACGTACTCTACAAGCAGATGCACCGTGATATACTGGAAGGTCTGGATGATCACATGATGGCAGCAACCGAGGTACAGCAACTGGTCAACAGCCGGGCCCCCTTGAGTAGCTTGTTTGGCAGGGAAGGCCGAGTGCCACCGGCCGACCACTCGCGACCCATGGAAGGCAAGGTGTTCCGCTCGAACGGCGACGTCGATATCCATGATGGTAAAGTTGGCGTAATCAACCAAGACAAGCCGGACACGTCCACCCGTGAAGATATCCTCAGTGGCCTGTTCGCTCGCAATACCAACCAAAGCTTCTTCACCGAATCATTCAGCTCCTCTTCTCGACACCCGCGCTCCAGCAATGCCGATTCCAGGTATTGGTCTGGTCTCACCAGCCCGCCTCAAAACATTGTGGATCTCGAATCACTGGTCAACGGCGACTACAGCCAACTCAACGATATCATCGCCTCTATTAGCCGTGATGAGCCTTCTCAGCGACGGGTGGAGGATGACGATAGTGCCTCTTCCGACGACCAAGACCGCTCTTCTCCTGATGGCGATGCGGATAGGGCTGAGCCGGAAATCCGCTTTGGTGATTCCAGAGGTTCTATCAGATACATCAACGGCACCAACCGGCGCGCTGCTACTATAACTCGCGTCCCTCACCCAACTGGCTTGGCCAGCAGCCAAAGACTGGGTAACGAGAGGCGCCGCAGAGTCCAAGCCAGAAGACAGCTTCTCGAACGATGGAAGCGCCGCCAGTTCTACCTCGATGTTGAAGAGGGTGCCCTTCCCCCACAAGGCTGGGATGAGAATGATGACGTACTGGAAAGTCTCAATGGCGTTGCTGAATCATCCAAGTCTGCCCAGCCTGCTCCTTCGCCCCGTTCTAGATCCTCTTCCAAGGTTCGCTTTGCCGAGGATACCGATGATTTCGATATCCGGTCCAACCCGTCTACTTCGTCGCGCAGCGTACCGGAGAGATGGGGCGGGATGGAAATCCCCGACGCCGAGCGGGATGCTGGCAAAGAGATTCTGTACCAGGTCACGCAACAAGCTTTTAACGAGCTTTTGGACGATATCTTCAAGAAGGCCGAAGATCTGGCGATTCGCTGTGCGGAAACCCGTGCGGAGCGCAACAAGTATCGCCACCTGTTCGAACACCTGGAGGTGGATACGAACACGACACCTCCGGATGATGAGACTGTTTCTGGCTCGGGTGCGCATCCGGTCCAGCAGCAGAGCCTGGAAGAGTTACTGGAAGTTAGTGGCTACACAGTCGAACCAGCTCCTGATCACACCGAACCATCCCATCCCAAACCTGAAGAAGAGAATGCTCCCAACGACGCTGACGATGCCCACACCACCACGGAGCACCACTCTGACCCAACACCCGCTCTGCCAACAACTGTGCTCTACCGCGACCCGACTATGCCTCAATTCCGCCCCAATGATGAAGCCGAGCTGCTTCTCAGCCAGGGACTCTCATATGTTGAGACTTCTACCCCATCCCCGTCATCTGTGGAGCCGGCGCATATCTCCCGCAAAAAGGCCACTGATGCTAGCACAAGTGATGACAAGAACACCAACGGACAGGGATGGTCGGAAGAGGAAGAGAACGAGAACGAGAACGAGAACAACAACACGGAAGAGGACAAGCACCAACAGGCCCACATCATGCACGCCACGCTGGAGACATGGAAGCGCCTGGACGTGGCGGAGGAGGAGGCCAAGACGCGCGGGGGCTGGGGCAAGCTCAGCTTCCGGGAGTTTGAGGACATCTACCGCGAGCACGAGTTCCAGGACAGCACGCGCAACCGGCTGGACTACCTGGGCAGCTGGATCGATTTCTGCATCCCCTAGAGAAGGGTGCCGCCATACGATGGTGACGAGTCCTGTCACCGCTGCCACCCGCACGAGGGGTCGGACGACGATGCCGTCTCGTTGGGGTTCCTGGAGCGCATGGTGGAGGATTCCATCCAGGCCTTGCGCGAACAACAGGCCTCGCAAATATTGTCTGATTTGGCTAATGGGCGTGAGAGCGAGGAAGCAAGTATTCAAGCATGACTACTTGGAGGATGGGCTCGATGAGGAAAGTTGGGAAATCACAGATACCAAGGAAGAAATAGAGAATAGAAGGAAGGCGGTTGATGATTGTGGCTGTATGATAAGGATGGATTATACCAGAATTAGGGATCTGTCATAGAGAGCTTGGCCGACGGAAGAAGAGCCTGACTGGGTATGCATTGCGTATGCAGTCTATGTGGCTGTTATTTAATTTACATGCCAGATTCTTATGCCGAGCAATTCCCTTTCGGATAAGCGACTTGTTTGCCATCCTTTCCGTGTCTAGTATGAACAGCGACAAGCATCAAGACGCCAGTGCTACTCGGTCTTGTCAAGTTAACATCGCCCACTGTAAAATATCCCCTTCACGACTTTTTATGCCCACAGTACATACAGAACGAACCAATATCCCCAAAGTTGCTTGATACCTCGGCCCCGACTCCGGGGTAAAGCGGGTTTCGGGTTATGTGCATATCGCGGGTCATGAAGCAGCTTATCGGGGAGCCTAGTTTTTCCGGCCAGCTTCAATCGGCCCATGCCGGAACCTCGAATTTGGATGTTTGGCTCAATTGATCGGTTGGCATTGAGATCAAACCACCCACGCCAGGCGGCCACACATCAATCCACCACGAGACGACCATGTGCAACCCGTCGATCGCCCGGTCGAAGACCACCGCGGCCATGTCGCTCCTCTCCTCGTCCATGCGGTCCATGACCCTGGCCTCCTCGAGACCCGCCGCCTTCCGTGCTGCCGCCACCAAGCAGCCGATGCGCTGCATTTCCCACGCCGTGATGCGATCCGTCGCTCGGCCGACCACCGCCCTGACGACGGCGGCTAAGGCGCTTCAGCCTACGATACAACAGCAGACGCGGGGGATGAAGGTGCACAGTTCGGTCAAGAAGCGATGCGAACACTGCAAGGTACGTCACGGCAGGGAGAAAGGGACCGCGGGGATTTTCTTGCGGGAGATCTACTTGCGAATATCGACCGTCGTCTCGATCTCTCAGCTATGCGAAACGAATTATCGGGGCTAACATTGCTGCTTCTTCTAGGTGGTACGAAGGAAGGCGAACAAGAGACACCGAGGATATCTGTACATCATCTGCAGCGCGAACCCGCGTCACAAGCAACGGCAAGGGTAAACTGGTCGGGCTCAATTGGAAAAGCAATCGACCAGTGACGAATTGGAGCGGACGATATCCTCCGACGATTCAAGGCATACCCTCAGAGATACACGAACCACACCCCGACGGAGTTGTAACGCTAGATATCACGAAACATGTACATTTACGGCAGACGCAGAAGGGAACATTCTACTAGACGCAAGCGACACGCAGCAGTAGCAGCATCTAGCAGAGAAGGGCAGCATTGGGCGTTGTGCGTTGGGCGAAAGAAATTCGAGGCAGCGGAGAGGACCTGTAGACAACGGGCTTGAAGCTGTAACAATTGTATTTCCTCTCCTGCATGGGAGGCGCCAACCAGCCCAGACACTGAACCAAATCTACATTCCACCAATATACCTCTCCATGGCCTCCCACTCGGTCTTGCCGGTGGACAAGAGATATCTAATGTGACCCTGCGTGCGAAACAGTCAGAAACCAGCCATTGGCGTCGATGCTTTGTACCAAGACTTTTGCTTACCAGGTCTGCGACGCCGCGATGCCTCTCAAATTCGGCCCGCGCGAAGTTGCGTGTCTCATTTCTTGTGGTTACATCTTTGATATGGCCTGTGCCTCGGAGTATAGTTCGGTATAGAGCCAGAACTTTCGACCTTTGGAGAAACTGTATACATGTGTAAATGACTTGCCTTCTACTGAATATATGAATGGGTTGTGTAGGAGATACATACGTGCTCTAAGCTGAGGGTTGCGCCGAGGCGTCCACCACTACCACCACCTCGACGAGGGGCCTCTGTCGCATAGCTTCGGATGCCGCGAAGTAGGGAGGACGACCTTCCCACCAAGGAGGCAGCCCGGCTCACCGTCGAATAGCGCATATCCAATGCGGGATCTAGAAGAAGCTTCAAGGCATCGGACTTCTTTTATGAAACGCTTTTACAAGTGAAGCATGGGACAGTATATGCCAATGGTCTGGGTTGATGACGACGGACGACTGGGATTCGAGATGCCAAATTCTATGTAGATGCCGAGAAAAGAAACTGGAGCTGCTGGGAAGAGCTAACGTGGGGGTATGCATCTATTGGGGTGGAGACATAATGCTGGGAAGGTGTTTCCGCATACGGTGAGAGAGAGCAGCATCAGCCAATTCGACTCCTAGACCTGACCTTTCCTGGACCAACTTGAAGAGAGATTCGATACGGTTTCCTTATACATGGGCATCACATATCAATAATACGGGCTATCATTCACGTTCGTTGCGGGCACTTGTTTAGATTGCCCTTTTACAGGTAACGCGCAATAAGAGGTAATCGAGCTCGTCCATAATGGCGACTGCCAATAGGAGACAGAAGCGCAAGCGTGGCGAGCCCACCCCTATCGAGCTGGTGAACAAGAAAGACGATGCACAGTTCATAGCAGACCATCTACGTCCCAGGTAAGTTGGTTTTATAGCACACCACCAAACCTTACCGCATACCCTGCATCATGCAACTGACTAACACCACCGCTGCAGCCCAGACTGGAACAAGTGGACGCACCCCAAGACGCAAGAGGCCTACTCCCTCAGCCTGGTCGGAGCG
Organism: Apiospora hydei; assembly: GCF_038363865.1. Taxonomy (NCBI): domain Eukaryota; kingdom Fungi; phylum Ascomycota; class Sordariomycetes; order Amphisphaeriales; family Apiosporaceae; genus Apiospora; species Apiospora hydei. The sequence goes on along the minus strand of NW_027117366.1, from coordinate 3,937,091 downwards.
CCCCGGCTGAGCGAGGCCGACCTCGAGGCGTGCCTGGCGCTGGTGGAGGAGACCAGCCGCGCCGACTACGAGCCCTCGTCCATGGGCTGGAAGCCGGGCCAGAAGCGGGCCGAGATGAAGTCGCCGGAGCTCCGGTACGTCCTGGTCCGGGACGGCAAGGGCGGGATCCGCGGCTTCACGTCGCTCATGCCGACGTACGAGGAGGGGCAGCCGGTTGTCTATTGCTACGAGATCCACCTCAAGCCGGAACTGCAAGGGTATGTTTTTGACTACATACCTACCATGATGGCCAATAAATAGGGGCATCTTATTGAATTACTAACTAATATTTACCACAGAACCGGTCTGGGACGGCAGCTCCTCGGGTACCACGAGCAGGTGGCCCGGCACACGCCGACGGTCGGGAAGGTGATGCTGACGTGCTTCCTGAGCAACGACCGGGCGCTCGCCTTCTACCGGAGGCTGGGCTTCGAGAAGGACGAGATTTCGCCGGAGCCGCGGAAGCTCCGGTTCGGCAAGGTGTTTGTGCCGGACTACGTGATTATGAGCAAAGGGGTTGTCAACGAGGTAGATGCGGATGCGGATGCAGGTGCAGATGTGGCATCGTGACATATGGCATGACTGAGTATGATGAGAGACCTTCACATTTTTGTATTGATGGCAATGGCATGGCAGGCGGCTTCAGCATTGACTGGTTTTTGTATATATGACTGCCCAACATAGAATGCAGGACGGATGGGACTGATGGGTGGGTGGCTTATTGAAGTGAGAAGCCCCCAGATGTGTACTCACTCCTGCGTCCTATTGCATAATCAGCCTGCAATACACCAGTACATATTCCTGCGTTGGTAATAGGCAAGACATTGAACATTGTGTCGTTCTACTCGGCATGGATCCTGGGCTTCCTGGCATCCAGTCTCATTCCTGCGGGCGGGTCGAAGCGAAGGGCGGAAATCGGAACGCAAGCCGCAATTTCGCAGCTCATGTGGGATTGGACTCTGACGCCATGTCATCTTTTGGGCGGGTTCCTTGGCGCAGATCTCCCAGCAATCAGGACCAGGCAGTTGACATCTACGGGCACGTACAGACATGTATGCACGCATGTGCGGTCCGTATCCGTGCATGTAGTAGTCCGTAAGCCAGGAAGATCTGCCGAAAGTGGCCAATGGAATCCTACCCAAAGTTTTCTTTCTTGAACCGAAGGTGCTCAGTTGAAGTAACAAAATCATTCTTCTGTTCTCCTTCTTGAGTTCGGTCTAATATGGGCTACAAATTGCTCTCATCAGCCCTAGGACGCTAAAACGCGTAGGCTCCAGGGGCTAAGACGCGCTACTAGAGTCCCTTGGTCCCCCAATCCCCTAACTAGCACAGCTCACTCACCTGCAGCCGGCGGGGCGTTGGGCGTTACCGAGTCGCTTGCAGCTGCAGTGCGTTGTGCAGTTCTGGTGCAGCCACCACTCAGCCTCAGACTCGGCTCCTCGAGGAATCGTCCCTGATTCGACGGCGGTTTGGGGTTTGGGGGATGTTCGCTGGACTCGCCCAGGCGCGAGCCAATGCAGATCGACACCACCTAACCTAAAAAGTCAAAAGAAGGAACCATGCCCTTGGTGCTTACTTGGCTTGTCCTTTTTTGGTCTGGATGTCGACGCCTCTTGCCAGCATCAGTGTATCAATAGTGCCTTACACAGAAGGCATCGATCATCGAGTCTCCGAATTCCAGGGGCTGGTTCTAGATTGCACTGGCCCGAGGCTAGGTAGCTTCTCCCGTCGACCATCAGCATCATCTTGTCGTATGATGAACCACCTCAGCATACTTGTACATGCCCCGTGAAGCGAAGGAATGTGACAGAATATCAACGCAACCGGCACTCCATCATCGACAACTAGGCCCGAAATAAGCTTCAAGGTGCCCGATCCCTCAACCATGACCATGCGGCAAATCATGCGTTACAACCCGTTGTTCTCGCCTACCTACAGCCCTTCATGACTGGGGAACCTAGACACTTGCCATGAGGATCGTGTATAAATAGGTACCTACACACCGTATGTAATCACGGCATTGACCGTGTGTTCCCACTTCATCTCCTCCACAGCCAGACTAGCATGACACTGGAATATTTCGGCGAGAAGGCGCCGTTTGCCTAGACGGAGCACGCATGGCACTTCCTACTTTTCGCTTTCAGCTGTGCCGCATTCTCTTTCAGCCCCCCCCATGGCGGCAGCGGCGTGCATGTGGCATGGGCAGCTCAGCCCAACGCCTTCCCCGTGGGAATTACCAGGTAGGTCGATGCCAGGTAGGTACACATGAACAGGTCAATAATAAATGCAATCGCGCCCCCAATCCAACACACTTCCCATTCTTGCTTGGTCTGTTGTCTCTCTCCCTCTCTTTTGCCAGATCCATCGTCCCCATCTCTCCTCTCTCCAGCAGCAGACATACAGATCTGCATCACTCACAACAAGTCATATTGCTGTACTGCTTTCTTCTGCATTGTTGTTAGTGTTACCAGCATCGCTTCCAGCCTACACATAACTCTGCATCGGCCTTTTTACCACACACTTACACGCACACACACCACACAACCTCCAACAACACCACAGCCAAGATGGAGCAACAACAGTATCAGAACCAAACCCCCATGCAGGCAGAGCACCAACCCATGCCGTCCCAGCAGCTCCAAGGCGGCGAGTGGCAGTCTAACTTGTGCGACTGCTCGCCTTGCGGCTCCTGTGTCTTGGGCACATTCGTCCCCTGTCTCTGTAAGTTGATTGACTACCCGTTGGAAACATCCACACAACCCACACCCAATGCCCGGTATGATGCTAACACAACTGCAAAAACAGTGGTCGGCAGGACGGCGGACCGCATGCGCGACCCCACAATGCAGACGGCGGACACGCTCAACAGCGACTGCCTGATCCACGGCATCCTGATGTGGACCCTGGGCGCGGGCTGGGTCTACTCAATGCTGAAGCGGACCGAGATCCGCGAGCGGTTCGGGATCCCCGGCTCCGGCTTCGGCGACTGCTGCACCTCGTACTGGTGCCCGTGCTGCGCCGTCATCCAGCAGGACAAGGAGGTCCAGGCGCGCCTGCCCGGCGGCGGCCCCGTCGACAGCCAGTACCAAGCCCAGCCCCAGATGGAGATGGCAGCCGCGCCCCAGCAAGCCGGTAAGGACGGAGCAGGAGGCGTGGGCCAGTACCAGCCGCAGCAGGGTGGTCACCAGTAGCAGCAGGGTGGACCTACTCGGGCGACCAGGGTGAGGAAGGACGTGTTGCGTAGTTTGAGGTCTTGAGAAAAATCCGCGTGTGTCATCATGGATAACAACGGGATTTGGCGTTGGGTATGGGGGGCTGCTGTTTGCTGTTGTGTTGCTTACTCTCTCATTCTCCTTTGATACCACCTTAAGAAGCATTGATGATAAGCCAAAAGGTTGCTAGGTCTAATACGAATACATACTCATTCGATTTCCTGACGAGATCATCTCATTGTTTTCCGTTGGATACTCCATGGGTCATAGCACTGGCATCTCACTTGCTGTCCCTTACTCCCGAGCGTGAACGTCTGCGGTTACGACGATGGGTCACGAGATTGGAAGCGGGCGGTGGTCTATTTCAACCAGTATTGGAAGCCAGTTGATTCAATGGATGTTCTCGCATACGGGGTTTATCAAAGTGTCGAGTCTCTGGTTGGTAATGTACCTGGTATCAGTCCAGGTAGGGGTGTGATAGAGGTTCGATTGCCTCTTACCTCCACGTCCCAGTTTCTGGGAGACCCAAATGGTGATGCGAAGGATGCTTTCTGACAGGCAAAGATTGGAGAGAGGGAGAGAGAGCGAGCCCATCTGTTTCTCTTACTAGGATGGGTATTCTCATCACTGGGTCGATCGCGAAACATACAAAATTGAGATTGCGCGTGTGATCCTGCAAAACCCTCCGAGATATCGATTTGCTCTTGGACGCGGGGGGTATCATTCGACGGCAGGAAAAAGGGGGACACGTGGTGGTGGACCTCCGGGTCGGCCCTGAAGAAGAGGTTGCTAACATGATAAGTAATATCTCGTTGCCCGATTGAGAGGTAAGAAGTCCCATCGTAATTCGAGGACGGCACAGCGTCCCCCCCCCTCCCTAATATCAAATCCCGATTTCGTCAAGGACACATGAACCGAATGGCCATTACATCCCAGGAGAAGGCTTGAAGTGACCAATATGTGGTCTTGATGGCCTTTCGGACACGCGGCCGTTGCGAACTGGTGCGATCTCTTTCACGACCCGAGAGATGTTGATGGTGTCCAGGAACGGGCTTTGGTAAAGCGGCCGTGGAATGCATAAAAGGCACCATCACCTATCGTATCTGAATGCCCGCGGAAAGATCCCTACGTGGGCAGGCCAAGTAGAGAACAGCATAGCCCAACAAACACATCACCAGGGAGACCATTCATCTAATCGATGTCTATGAATTGCATGGTCGTTCGTTTTAAGCTACGCTAAAGAGGTATCGAATGAGGAAAGAAGCCCATTTTCGCACTGCCCCCGAGCTCAATAAAAGACCGACCGACTCCCCTCCGAACGCCCCGATATTAAACCCTTTGCATGATCCCTGATGTTTTTCTATGTGTGAACCCTCGTATCTAAGGAAGTTTCTCTTTTGACTCTAGCCGGCCTAGCTTTTGAATATGTCGTGTAGGTTGTTTCTTGTTGTTGGGAAAGCCTAGTCGGCACGGAGGAACGTCTTGAAGACCGGGTCGTCGGTGCAGTCCTTGTAGGGGTATCCGATCTGCTTGAGGAACTTCTCGAGCTCCTGGACCTCGGCGCACTGGATGGCCGCGACGATCTCGCCGACGTCGCCGCCGCTGTTGCGGTACTGGAACAGGCTGATGTTGTAGTCGGTGCGGAGCGTCATGAGGAACTTCTGGAGCGCGCCGGGCCGCTCGGGGAAGGTGAACATGTAGACGCGCTCGTCGGGCACGGTGGAGCGGCCGCCCACGAGGTACCGGATGTGCGACTTGGCCAGCTCGTTCCCCGAGAGGTCCGTGACCGACATGTTGGCGGCGCCGATGCGCTCCGTCAGGCGCTGCAGCTCCGTCGCGCGCTCGCTCACGGGCGCCAGCAGCGAGATGCCCACCAGCACGTTGGCGACGTCGTCGTGGGAGTACCGGTACGAGAACTCGGTCACGTTGTGGGGCATGATGCAGTCGATCAGCTCGGCGAAGGCGCCGGGGCGCTCGGGGATGCGCACCGAGAGGAGGGCCTCCTTGCCCTCGCCCAGGGTGGCGCGCTCGCCGACGAAGCGGAGGCGGTCGAAATTCATGTTGGCGCCGCTGAGGATGGCGACGAGCGAACGGTTCACGTTGCTCGAGGGGTTCTGGGCGACCCACTTCTTGAGACCGGCCACGGCCAGGGCGCCGGCCGGCTCCACGATGGAGCGCGTGTCCTCGAAGACGTCCTTGATGGCGGCGCACGTCTCGTCCTTGTTGACCTGGACGATCTCGTCGACGACCTCCTGGCAGATGCGGAAGGTCTCCTCGCCCACCGTCTTGACGGCGGCGCCGTCGGCGAAGAAGCCCACGTCCTTGAGGACCACGCGCTCGCCCTTTTCCAGGGATAGCGCCATGGCGTTGGCGTCGTTCTGCTCGACACCGATGATCTTGATGTGGGGGTACATGCGCCGGATGTAGACGCCGATGCCGGCGATCAGACCGCCGCCGCCGACGCAGCAGAAGATGGCCTCGGTCTTGTTCAGGTTCGTCTGGCCGAGAAGCTCCGAGGCAATGGTGCCTTGGCCGGCAATGACGTAGGGGTCGTCAAAAGGGGGGATGTTGATGAGGCCGTGGGTTCGTTCCAGTCTCTGGCATTCGGCTTTGGCAGTATCGAAGTCGGGGCCGTGCAGGACGACGGTACCGCCCAGCCTCGAGACGTTGGCGTGCTTGATGTTGGGCGTTCCCTCGGGCATCACGATGGTGGCCGGGATCTTAAGCTTGCGGGCAGAATAGGCGACGCCCTGGGCGTGGTTTCCGGCGCTGCATGCTACGACCTGTTGATTCACCCAATCGGGTCAGTATTCTGTTTGGCAGACTAACAATGGCTCTGGGTAGGGCAGATTTCTTACTCCTTTCCAGCTTTGCTCTGGCGACAGATGGGCCATCTTGTTGTAGGCGCCGCGCAGCTTGAAGCTGAAGACGGGCTGCATGTCCTCGCGCTTGAGCAGCACATTGCATTCCAGTCTCCTGGACAGTGTGACGGCCGGGGTCAAGGGCGTCCTCTCGCATACGTCGTAAACGCGGCTTGTGTTGATCAGGCGGACATAGTCCGGGTGGCCGTTCGGCAGGAGGTAGTCCTCGGGCACCAGGGGCTCGGACCTGGTGGCCCGCGGCGGCGACGTGGGATTGACGCTGTATTCGGTCAGGGAGAGGCCGGACATGGAAGGTGTTTGGCGCGTGTGGCCGTTGGCGTGGTTGGCGGTGCCATTGGTCTGCGGTTCCTGGTCGGTTATGCCATTGGTCAGGACGGCACCATCCGTCGATGCTGCTGTTGACGCCATTGTGTGTTGGCGCTGGATTCGCTGGGGAAGTGGAAGTAGGCGCAGAGGTTGTAGATTCGGACAAAAAGCTGCTCGGGATCTACGACTAAGTAGAGTAGCCCCCGATAGGGCACTACGCCGTACAGGTAAATAAAGGCCTTGCATGGAGTCACAATGTCAGTTTTTCGCGTGCTAAATGAGAGAGGTTTCGCTTTGGTGAGAGAACAAAATCAATGCTCCTTCTACGACTGCAAATATATGAGACCGCACTACGACACCCAATATTATTCTTATTATACATACCTAGAGGGGCGTCTCTTTATTTCTATGCGTCGTACGTTATCTCGACCGCTTTCTGGAGACTTGAATGTATGCAATGCAGCGGCCCTGCTCTGCCCGAGTTCGGCGCGACTTCTGGGAATTTTCCCAGTGGCATGTGGGGCAGGCGCACCGTCAGCTTGCAGCAGTCAGAGTCATGGAGGGGCACTCGGGCAATTACCTAAAGATAGGCGCCCTGGCACCTTGCCATAACTGGACCCCTGACCTGAAGTTACGGCAAACGACAACTAACAGCAGTCAGGAATCATACGATGGAAGGCTTTGATCTACATATTGATGTATTCAATGTCGAGTTCAGATCCTACAGTTTGTACTTGAACGGTTACCACCGGCCAATTGACAACAACTTAATGTTCTGCATAGTGGCCCGGTGGCAGAACCCTATTGGCAATGAATGCACAGGTCATGTCTCCAAGCCATGCGTTTCTTGATGCGGGGGTCACTTGTGTGCACATACTTGCGTCAATCGGTGGCCTGGTATGCGGTAGGGAAGACTTGAGCTCCATTTCCGATCGAAAGCTGCCAGCAAGAAGTACTAGATGCAATTGAAAATGTCCTGCCTGTCGACACATCAATTGCTGTGTTCGTCCAAGCAGCTCTTATCGGTAAAACATTATCTATCAGGCACGCGATGGCATGATTCGAGGCCGCTCTTAAAGAATTAGAGCTCCAATTCGGTCTAGTGTGCAGCAAGCTCTCTCCCCGCGGCATGGCGCTTACAGCTGGGAGCATGGGTGTACTTACATAATTCTGCAGGGGTCCCATCCGCATATCCATGTCATCATCGTTTGATTTTCCGAACGGTATCGTGCCTTTTCCCCAATTGATAGACGAACGACCTGCAAATCCCGGGGAGAAATCGACGCCAACGCCCGGTCTTCTGCAACAAAACACTACCACCGAGAGTCACTAGGCAGATACAGGCGGGAAGCTACAGACCGACGCAATCATGGCCGACAAACCGATGCCCTCGTCCTTTGACGACGATAGGTAAGGTCGAATGTCTCCACCCCTCCTCGGTCCGCGTATCCCGACCAGAGAGACCTAGCTCACATGCAATACCTTCCACCACAGGGAATACCAGGAGACCGGCTCGCAGAAGGTCTGGCGCAAGCTGAAAGAGGAGCCATTGGTTCCGCTCGGTACGTTGTTCTGTTCCCCAACCTGCCCGTTGCACCTGTTGCCGTCGATCAACGACCCTATATTCGACCCCGGGCCACCTCGCCGACAGAGCTCCTCTACTTCTCCCCACCCTCGCACGCCAAACCCACGATGAGAACGATGAGAACGAAGCAGAACGACGAAACCCAGCTACTAAGCAAGCCCATCCACTGACCATCTTTTCTCCCCCCACAGGAACCCTCCTAACCTGCGCCGCCCTCTACAACGCCTGGCGCGGCATGCGCCGCGGCGACCACGCGCAAGTCCAGCGCATGTTCCGCGCCCGCATCGGCGCGCAGGCCTTTACGGTGTGCGCCATCGTCGCCGGCGGGGCCTACTATGGCAAGGACCGCGAGAAGCGCCAGGAGCTCATCAAGCTCGAGGCCCAGCAGCGCGCCGAGGAGCGCAACGCCAGAGTGGCTGCGCGAGCTCGAGATGCGCGACCAGGAGGAGCAGCAGCTGCAGGACCACATCAACCGGCGCCGGGAGCGGCGGCAGCAGCAGGCCCGCGAGGGCAAGACGGCAACATCGACAGCGGCGGCGTCCACACCGAGCGGAGAGACGACGTCGGACGCTGAGGGGCAGGTTCCTCTCGAGGGCAAGAAGGAGGGCTCGACTGTGCTGGGCGCTCTGTCGCAGTCGGGCAGTAGCTGGTTCGGCTCGGGGAAGAAGAAGGAAGATACCCCTTCATCTTCAGATGAGAAGAAATAGGAGAGAGGAGCAGAGAAGAAAAAGCACGAACATCTGGATTCAAAGATACCAAAAAAGAGATGTAATGTTGATTGCTTCGTAGGGGAGGAAGGGGAGAATGTTGCATACGGCTTTGCATTGCCTGAAAAAACTGTATATCCGCTCTGTATATATGTACGACTACAAAAAGAAAGGTCCAGGGAAGGGATTTGGAATCAATCATTACTACTGATGCCATTCAGCATGCCATTGGGGCCAACACACTACTAAGTACATATGACAAACACACAACTCGCTTGATCATTTTGTTTGATGAGAGGAGTATGATCGCTACCATGTATCAATGTTGCATGCGTCATGATTCTCCCCAACGCCGTGAAACCATTCTGTTCCTCACAAGCAGTGTGGCCATCGAATATGAAAGACAGCCGGTCATACCACACAGGGAACAAATCGCACGAGTTACCTAAATTAATTCATGGACCCCCCAGACCGGTTATTCCCAACCAACCCCGCCATCTCCAACAACGCCCGATCCGCCTCCCGATCCCCCGTCCCCAAATTAATCCGCCGCCGCGCCTCCGCCTCGCGGTGCTCCCACTCCCACCGCTCCCTCTGTCCCTTCGCCTCCTCGTCGCCCCCACAGCCCCAGACCTCAATGTCCTCGACCTGGAACCGGTCCTGGAAGTCGTAGCGGCGCGCGCTGCTCGTCGCGAACGCGCCGCCCCGCGACGTGTAGTCGTGCGTGAACACGCCGAACTCAAAACTCGAGTCGATCACGAGCGACACGGGGCCCAGGGTCCTGATCGTGGGATGCCGCGATTGGGTCGCGGCTTTGGGCGAGGGACAGCCGACCGTGATGCCCGGGAAGGCGGCGGGGGTCTTCGCGAAGGAGACGTAGTTCTGGTTCACGACCGAGGCGCGGAAGACGTCGTGCACGGGGCTTAGCTGGAACAGCAGCGTGTCGCTGTCGCCGAAGCACTCGCGGTGCGCCGCGCGCCAGGGCTGCTTGACCAGCACGCCGAAGACGACGCGGTCTTCGCTCCGGCCCGCGGGGCTGCCGTCGGGGAAGCGGCGGGGCGGGAGCGAGTCCATGAAGCTACCCTCGGCCCCTTGTGCGTGGTGGTGAGAATCGGAGGACTCGGTAAGCCGGGTGCCGGATACGAGAAGAAGGGTCGGGGCGCGCCAGTTGAAGACCTTGGTCTCGAAGCTGCCCATGGAGAAGCCTGCGTCGGCGCCCGAGTACAGCAGGCGCAGGCGGCGGAAAAGCTCGTTACCAGGGATGAAGAAGGAGAGCTGCGAAACAATGTTGGGGTTCAGGATGTGCTGTCCCTTATCCGGCAACAGTGGCGGCAGTGATGAGGAGGATGTTCTTACTCTCCTTATGGCGGGCGGCGATGGCGGCGGCGAGGCCGTCGTGTCGATATCGCTGCCGCTCTTGGTCCATTTGTGCTTCTTGGTGAAGTCGAGATTGCGCGAGAAGAGGAAGTGCTCGAACAGGGCGTTGAAGCCCTGGAACAGGAACGGCAAGTTGGCCGGGAGGATGCGCTGGAACTGCGCAAAGGTGATGCCGGGGGTCCGCTCAACATTGATGAGCGATGAGAGGATGCTGTTGGCCGTGTCGCGCAGCCCGTCCAGCTCGTCGCCCATGACTCGATCGGTGTAGGTGGACAATGTTTCCTGGGGGGCTCAGCGGCGCGATGAGCAGCAGCAGCATGATAAGGCGCCGGAAGTTGTCGGCCGGGATCATGGCGCCGTGGGTCGAGGCCGCGTGCAGATCGCCCGTCTTGAAGGAGTCGTTGAGGTCGAGCGAGTCGAGCGCGGCCAGCACAAGCTCATCATCATCCGCGTCTTCCACTCCCTCATCATCATCGTCGTCGCCAGCTTCGTCGACGGCGAAACCAGGCGCATGGCTCCTTCCCGCCATAGCGTCGTCTTCTCCTGCTTCTACTGTAGGCGACGCCGGCCGCTTCTCAATCTCTGACAGTTTCCGATCGTATACGGCCATGCTCTTGAACAGCAGCTTCCTACGCGTCGCCGCCCCCTTGGCCAGGCTCTTGGTGTATCTGTCGGTGAGGATGGCGACGCAGACAATCATCTGCTCGAAGCCCAGGACGGCGGGCGCGTCTTCGAGGAACGGGAAGGCGCCGATGTACGACAGCATCTGGAAGACGACGGGCGAGACATTGAGGACGTCGGGCAGCTCGAGGAACTTGGCGATGACATCTTCCTTGAGGTAGCGGATATGCTGTTCGTGGTCGGCTAGCGATCTGAAGTTGTCTTTGAAGCAGTACAGTTCAAGCGGTTCGAAGCATTTGCGTGCAAATTTCTCGGCCTAAGAACGCGCCAAAATGACACGGCCAATGTCAGTAGATGTTTTCCTTGGTCAATATTTGTCACCGAGGCGGGTTCGTTGCGGTTGCTTACCAGCTCAGCTGCGATATCCTCCTTGGAACGCACTTCTTCCGAATGGGCTTGTCCCATGGTGCATTGCGGATGGTGGGCTTCAGGATTGAAGCCGCTCAAGGACTAATCAAGTTGTCGTAAGTTGGAAGCATGCCCGACCTTGGATCGATATCAACAATGCGTTTCATCAAACAAGCTTGGACTTCGAAAAAACGGTGGTTGACCGTCCAGGAATGCAGGATAAGACGGGAAGATATACGTGCCTAGAGAGGGTCGTCGTGACGTACGTAGGGCCCGGTAGCTTGGCGAGCTCTGGTGGGGTGTTCCGGGCGACAGTCCCACTGGGCCACAGCGTTGGCATTGGCCTGCACTTCCCTAGAGGCTCGCTAAAGCACACTGCTGCAGCCTGCAAGTGCGCAACGGTTGGTCCCCGACCCCCGCACCCTCCCGAGTCAGTGCCAACAGCCAGATAGCTGGTACGAGACCTCATCAAGATCCGTGGGTAATGTCAGTTCATAATCTGTCATATCCTGATATTTCCATATCCTCGTGATAGTACTTTTGTCATAATGTGACTCCAATTACCTAAATCTAAGCAGCCAAGCTACGCCAAGCCGACGGTGCTCTTCTTGACCAGCAGTCGACTTGACACTCATCCCGAGTCTTCACCTACTTGCTCAAGGTGCTGGCAACTTACACGTCTACTTAAGTTGTGTCTTCCAAGTGGCTTTAACCTCGCAGCACTCAGGTCTTCTCAAGAGCCCCAAGTGTGCTAATTCGAGATGTAGTGAGGATAAGCAAGACTCCGAATGGGAATGTCAACGACGCCAATGTCATGTCCCGATTCACTGCGAGTTAGTTCTCAGCAATTGGTGTATGATTGGGAAGAACTCCTCTTGAGAAATCGAACAGCCTGGCTGTTTTCCATCAAGTGTGACTTGAACAGACTGACACCTTGTTTTTGGCTGTTCTGTCGTTAATGTTCCGTGTATATAAGAGAGTCCAAAGAATGCCATTCCATGCCCCTATCCAGGGTTCCCCTACCCATAACCAACAAAGAAACCCAACATAGATACTTGCTTACACAATGGCACAAGAATCATCTAACCATGTAGTGGCCGATGCCCCTGAAGGCACCGACACCAACCAAACATCAGAGGTAACATCCAGCTATTGCCCGCCCTCCCATGCTAACCTAGGCCGTCTCTACGACCTGCCCCCGAGCTCAGAATCGATATCTATGAATGGGTCCTGGCCGCCGACAACGCGACCTCCAGGGTCCGCACCCTGGTCTACGACTCGGAGCAGCGCGGCTTCCACATCCAGACCGCCCAGCTAGCATTCGTGCGGCCGGCGTCCTGGGGCCTGCTCGCCATGAACCCCGAGGCCCTGCATGAGGCCGTGCGGGCCCACTGGGTCCGGCTCCCCGCGCGCGTCGTCACGTCTCCCGGCGGCACCATCGCGCACCCGGATCTGGGGCTGCTGGACCAGCCCCTCGTATCACGGGCCGCGGGTGACTCCTGGTGGAACCCCGCAACGACCGTCTTCCACATTGACCAGCCCTCGCTAACATCACTTACCAACACCGTCGCGGCCGGGCTCACCAGCGCCGGCCGCTTCGAATGGATTACCGACCTGCTCCTGGACCGCCGCACCTTCGAGCACCTCTTCTGGCAGCCCCTGACCCCAGGGTCCAGCCGCCGCCTCCCCGACCCGCCCCTGGCCGCGCTTCCGGGCCTTCGCCGCCTCATCGTGGGCTTCCTGCGGCGGTGGCAGGACGTCGTCGTCATCGAGGGCCCGTATCGCGACGTGATCGAGGAGCTCCACGTCGCCATCCATTACGCCGCCGCAGCCAACGATGACGACGACGCCAATAACGAACCGAGCGTCTTGGCCGTCCAGGTCGGCCCGGGCCTGGCGCCATTTAGCCCCGTGTTTGGGATGATCATCTGTGAGACGGTCCTGCACACGATACCGTCGGTTCGCGCGCTGAACAGGGCCGGTGTTCAGGTCGTCTGGGCCGCTATACGGCAGGGGGTAACCAGGAGACAGGAGATCCAGATGGAGGAGGATCCCCTGGTAAGTGGATAGCTATACTGTAGGAAGTAGTCGCTTCTGTAGTATCAATTGAGTAAATTTAATCAATGTCGTGTTTCGTGATCTGGACTAGTCGGTCATGGGATAACTGGTGGGAATAGGATAACTCTGTAACTGGCTACCAATGGGATAGCTGGTGATAAGTAGTAGTAACCGCGATGATTCCAAGCCAGTTAAGTTGCTTAATATCGGAATAAACTAAGAGCATGTCGGATTGCCCATGACCGTCCAAGAGGAACCGGGCATTTTAGCCATCACTCCCTGCCTCATCATCCCATAAAGAGCCGAGCTTCTCCCCTTCGCCGCTATCGTCCTCGGTGTCGTAAGCGACCTTTTCCGCAAGCCCGGCCTCAACCGCGGCGGCCAGGACATCGGTGTGGCCGTCAGAGGTGAAGCAGACCTTCACGGTCTTTGCCGCCCCTTCGGCCTCTCCAGGTAACGGTGGCTGCGGCTGTCCGAGGTTGATGACTGCTCGAAGCACCTTGCGAAGGCTTTGCGTGTGAGCCTCATCACTTCGGTCCTCCAGCACTTGTACCGAGTTGATCACACAGAGCAAGTAGGGCGGGACCAAGGCCCGAAGCACGTGGAGCAAATTCAGGGTTGCATCGACGTCGTTACTCATCGGTCCCATCAGCTGTTCGACGTCCGAAAGTGCGAAATTAAATTTCATATCGGGATCTTCTTGAAGCAACAGAAGTTGAACAATAAATGATTTTATCATGTTCAACAGTATTTTCGGCGGTGATGGATATATACCTCGCGAGTCCCGGCTCTGTAAGGAACCAAAGTAGGATATGCACGGAATCTTGGCATTGTTCGCCAATCCCACCAGACAAGCGGCAGTCAGCATGTTCTGGTTGGGGTAGGGCACATTGTGTGGTCCCTGTATCCATATCCCATTAGATGCCAGGCTCGATGTCCAGCTGTTGAGATGCCGCTTGATCTGAATATCTACGGCAACTTTCAATGCTGTAGAGGTTAGGCCGACGAGCTCCTGCATCCTCTTGTTGTACTGTTCCGCGATAGGCTCCAGAAGCCCCAAAACATCGCTCACGGTGCAACAGTTAGCGCCTGTTGCTTTGTTGTCTGTTATCTGGTTCGTAGGGATTGCTGTGTCCTTTGGTATCGGTTCGGCCGGAACCCGGTCTTCGGCCACTGAAGATACTGCCCAATCAACGAGTGGAGGCTCGCTCAGTCTGTCCAGTGGATCGTCCGCTGATCTGTATGGTATCTGCTTGAATTTACTCTCGAAAACGCTTTGTACGTCGATCCCGAGTTTCTGTATAACCTGCGTAAGTGTCTGAACCTGCAATTGCATCTCCGACAGCCGCTGTCCAGTATCCCTTTGGAAGGCCAGATCGGCCTGCATATGGGCGCCATCGGCATGCTGCCTCATCCGATTCTCGATGGACTTGATCCGCTTGCGCTTCTCGGCGAACAATCCGTTGAAGGCCTGCTCATCAAAGCTCTTGACGAAGCGTTTCCATGAGGACTTAGACCATTGTGTGAATATCTCGGTCAGAAACTCAAACACAACGGTGTAAAGCTCCATGATGTGCCGTTGCATCATGGTATGGTCAGGGAAAAGGCCGATCAGACGGTTCCAATAGGCCATATCCTGACCAAGCTCTTCTAAGCTGCTGGACACCCCCTCGGCAAGTTTCTCATGATTCGTACAGGCCTGTTTTTGGGGTCAGATACGGCTTTGGAATACGGAGGTGACTTGACTGTTATCCAGAGGCTTACCGAGGCGATGGCAGATAATGAGCCAGTAAGGAGCGTGACATACTTTTCGTTGGTAGGGATCATTGAAACAAGCTTACTGTGAGACTGGAAAGTGTTGCAAAGACGCGTGAATGCTGTTTTAACTTTGCCCGTCTTGGTACCGTCTCGGTCTTCTCGCCACGTCGTAGATGCTCTCGTAACACACTGATGCAGGAGACGCAGACTCGGAGTTTCCCGTGACGTGTCTATTCGCTGGTCTGGCGGAAGGCTTTGGCAGAATGTTTCCCATGCCTTATAGAGCGCACGACTTTGCGAGATTAAAACCACTTCCTCATCTGGTATAAGGCTGTGATACAGTTAATATTTATCTATCAAGTCCCACCGAGCAGAATCCATGATTAAAAAAAAAGGGAAACAAATAATAACAGGAATCACGATGTGTAGAAGCAGTAAATGTGTAGCATAACGTGGAAGGACTCAGGATCAGTGAAATTTTACTCATCTTTTCACGATGCCGAGATTGACCCCTTTTGTATTAGCGTAGATACGAAGCGCCCAAGCATGAAACACCACCCTTTTATCGGATCTCGAAACGAAAAGGTGCAAACGACAGGTACTGGTGACCCGCGGTAAATGGTAAAAGGAAATTCATACTCAATAGCTAGTTGCTGGCCTTCAAGGAGAAAAGAATTCCATTGACCCCTGAGTGCTGCTAGATCTTTTTCTCGCTGACTGTTAATCGCGATTGATGTTGACAGTCCACGGCTCAGTATATCGCCTGCATGGTCGTTTTGGAGGTCGTTGCTGAATGACCTCACAAGTTGATGCATAGTAGCTATGATGGCCGCCTCGATTGATCTGCTTGTGATTGATGTAGCGTTTCCGTCTGGGCAGAAGTAACTTGATCATTTGATTGAAGGGGAAAAGAATGAGTTGTGGTCGCTTGACGACAGTGACGAAGACAGGAAGGAAGGAAGAACATGAAATGGAAGGGAATCAGCTAAGACAGGGGTTCTAAAAGATGGATGGTTGACAGACAAGGGATTGGCGGCAAAAGCGGTTCGGCCCAAATACGGGGTATGCTGCCCCTTATTATGTACGTGTGTGGGTAACATGCACACCCAGCTACAACCAACAGTGAAGGCACTTCCCCTCACTCCTCAAGTAAGTTCAGATCAGCAGCGCGACTCCTGAAACCTTCAAGACTCCTGGGAAGAACAGGAAGGAGCTTCAAACTTCGTTGACCCAGTTAATCTCAGTACTTTAATCAAGAACAAGACCTCTTCATTTCGGCAACTGATATCTTGGACACAGGTAAGTATGGTGTATGTCTATGAGCTTCGAAAATCTTACATTTAGCAGTGGCCATGGGGTCCTCTATCCATAAAAATTGCAAATGGTGTCCTCCGGAGAAAGAAATCAACCCAGAGACCCATGCCGTCACGGTCAAGCTATATAAGAAAGAAGAGCACCAGAACGAGATAGACGGAGCAGGAGCCGGTAGTGAAGATCAAGACCGCCCGCAGCCAGAACCAAGTGTGCTATGGACTGCATCAGTGTACAACGCGGACACATTGTACTTCAACGGACGCGATAAACCCTATGCTATTTATCAGAGCAGCGCACCTATAGATATACACGCCGGGAAAAAGGTGGAACGAGGCTCTACGACAGACGAAAATGCACCAGGCTCAGGCTCTGACCCTTCGACTGAGAGCCGACCTCGACCAACTTGGACTGGCTGCGTATTTGAAGTGTCTCGCAAGGCAGTGACACGCCACACAAAGGAGAGACCTGAGACAGACAGCCCAGTGACCCTCGAGTACACTGTATTCCAGAGTATATACCCAACAAGTGTCATTATAAAATCGCCTTTCTTATACCGGGTACTCAAATCACTGGCTGGCTACTATCCTCGGGTTTTCGACGATCCCGCCATAGCTAATGGCTATGATATAACGGCAACCCACGCGTCAGAGGCCACGTCACCATTGACATTCTACGAGCCCTGGGGCTTTCTCCTCCATCGCTTCCTTGAGCTAGCTGCGTTAGCCGAGACACGCAAGCCGCAGGATTTGGAGGATGCGGAGGACATCCCAAGTTGGGAACAAGATGTCAAACGCCTGGAAAAGGGGCACGCCCATCACATGGTCGAGTTTCTGAGCCCATATTACGACATGCACGTTGTCCCGTGCCTCGAAGACATGAAACAGCCAAACCCCAAGCTTCCATGCAGAATGCTGTGGTATGTTTTCGCCCCCGGCACTGATGTCTACATCCAGACGGGCACGAATGCGCGGGCTGCCGTCGTCATCAGTGTTGATTGTAACATGCCCAAGAGGTTGGAGGAGAAAAAGCCCGACGAAGTACAAGTGTTACTGGACTTGTGGTACCTGGACAGCAATGGCATCCGCATCCGCAGAAATGCGGCGCGTCAAGTCATCTCGCACTATACCGGAACCAAGGCGCTTACGACCCTCGATGTGTGCCCGGTTGCCGTCTGGGATGCGTTTGACAAGGGAGAGAGGCGCAGGAAGATTCTGGAGCAGAATCGGCTAGTCTTCGAATCTCTCCATAAGGGGCATCTACTCGTCCACTACCACGGCCCAATCGATGGTAGCACCAAGCATGTGAGTCTCCCACCGTTTAATACAGACATCTTCACGCATACTAACATTGGTCCCTAGTACTCGGGATCGGTCGTCATAGACCACAAGCGGGGCTTAGCCAACTCGACGGTCGATTTCGATCAGATACAGCCTCCCGTGCCCGTAAAGGATAACTCTACGCGATTTATTGAGTACGATAACATAGTAGTCAACACGGCCGACCTAGCGGAGGACGAAGCCGTCCCAGCCAAGAGCGGGCGACGTAGCGGCAGGAGTTCCACCAGCAGCAATTCCAGCCCCGACCAAAGACTCCCCAATGCATCGACAGTCACAACAAGTCTGAGCGAGCATCAGCTTCTCTTACTAGGGCCAGTCATACGAGGATTTGCACTCAAAACAAAACAATGGGGTAAGTCCGCTATGAACGACTTTGGTTTCCTACGGCCACTAGTTACCTACGGCCACTAGTTACTTGACTGATGCGATGATAGTGAAATTGGACCCTTACGGTATCCGAGAAGTCGTGCAATCGGACGAGGGCATCAAGAACCTGGTTGTGGGCGAGCCCGAGCTCGAGACCATCAAGGGCCTTTCGAGACGACAGAACAGCAAGCGAGCAACGTGGGCGGCGGACTTCATCGAAGGGAAGGGTACGGGTCAAATAATTCTCCTACATGGGTACGTATCTTTCTTCTTTGCTGTTGTTGCTGCAATAAACCGGTTTACGATTCTAACGGTGGAACCAGGCCACCTGGTGTAGGGAAAACGTATACTGTTGAGGCAGTTGCACAGTACCTCCACCGCCCCTTGCTAGCTTTGACGATCGCAGACATTGGTACTGTTGAGACCAAGGTCGAACAGGAACTGATCAAATGGTTCACGCTGGCCGAGGCTTGGAATGCAGTCCTACTGGTGGACGAAGCCGACATCTTCCTTGAGCGAAGACAGAATCGCGACCTGGCCAGAAACGGACTCGTATCAGGTAAGTAATACTCAATGGCTGACCAAATACATATTGGTCACATCCAGAGCTGATGGTTTCTGCCGCATAGCGTTCCTTCGTCGCATGGAATACTTCAAAGGTCTTCTCTTTCTCACGACCAATCGCGTGGGCCAGATCGACGACGCCTTCATCTCTCGCGTGCACGTCGCCATCGGGTACAACGCGCTGTCGCCGGAGGATCGGTCCAAGATCTGGGAGGGCTTCTTCCGCAAACTGGCCAAGGAGCGCGCCGGCCAGATCCAGATCTCGCCGGCGGCCAAGAAGTGGGTGCTGGGAAAGGCCGTCTCGGGCGAGGCGCAGCTGAACGGCCGCGACATCCGCAACGCGCTCCAGACGGCCATCACCCTGGCCGAGGCGGAGTGCGAGGAGGACCCGGACTTCGATGCCGAAGCGATGACCATCATCGTGGACCAATCGCACTTCCAACGCGTCATGGAAATCACCAACATGTTTGCTTCTCTCTTCACACGAATAGACTCCTGGTTAGTTTCCATAAACAAGCCAGAATATAGAGGCTATGGAAACTATATGGTCCGCCTGTTCAGGAAGGAGATCCCGCTATTAACAGACTTCCATCGTACTGGTACATTTTATATCCGTCTCCGAATGAATCACCCAAACCAGTCATCACTACACCCCTCGTGATTTCAGCGCAGCCCGGAGGACCTTTTGCATCTCGAACACGTGGTCGGCATCCAGCATGGTGTAATGAGCTCCAGGGCTATCATGAAACCGCACATCTCGATTCTCGGCGAAGTCCTCCCAGGGCCGCAGGTGGTCACGGAGCCAGCGCTCCTTGTCGCTACCCACGGCGAGTAGCGGCCGAGCATAGAAGACGTCGATATGCCGCACCGTGCCTGACGGGTCGTAATGGTGCGCCAGGCCCTGTAGTCCGGCGGAGATGTTGGCCCACCGCTCCAGCTTCGCCGCCGTCATGTCCAGCTCCCGAAGCCGCGACGGCGGGACGTCGGCGAGGATCTTGGTAAGGATCTCGTCTTTGGTATACTTATGATACTCGGGAGATATTTCGACGGCTTCCGTTTCTGTGATGAACCCTAGGAAGTAGGCCAGGTTCAGGAACAACTCACACCAATCAAGCTGTTCAAACTGTCAGTCCACTAGTACTTTGTATAACTGATTAAGATCATGGGGGTTACTGACCTGTACCATCCGCCACTTGATATGCGGCGGGCCGTTGAGGCTGCCCATGAAACCAACCTGGTGACCAGCCGCCTCGAGCTTTTTGGCCATCTCGAAAGCAATCATCGAGCCGAAGGAGTATCCTATCAGCACATATGGGCCCTCGGGCTGATGCTTCAAGATCGACTCCATATAGACACTCGTCATGTGATCGATGGACGAAAACATCTCCTCCCCGGGATTAAAGCCCGGTGCCCTCAGTGAGTAGACCCGTCGGTCCGAGAAGTACGTACTGATCTTCAGGAACACCAAGATCTCGCCCAGTCCCGGGTGTACGAACCAAATAGGGGGTGAGCTAGACTTCCCCGACCGCAGAACGACGACTGGGTTATACTCGGATGTGGCCTGTTCGGACTTTGAGAGCGCAGCGGCCATGTCCCTGATGCTAGGGTTCATCAGAAGCGTCCCGACCGGGATGTCTCGGTCCCAGCCGAGTTGTTTTTGAATGCGGCCCTTGTACCGCAGCAGGCGTATGCTGTCCACCCCCATATCGACGAGGCTGGCATCTACGCTCACTTCCTCTATCGAGATGTCAAACTCGACGGAAAAGGCAAGAGCCAAAGCCCTTTCCATATCCGTCTCGGGGGCCACTCTTGAAGATGAACGGTAGAATGATAGCCGCTTGGCGGCTCCGTCAGAATACTCTCTAAACTTCCCTTGTTCGTAGGAAGCTTTCAGTGTAGATCGCGACAGCTTGCCCAGAGACGATTTCGAACTTTCACCCTGTTAGCAGATCAACCGTTCAATGCGGGGTAAGAAGAAATTTACAGCTGCGTAGGGGGAAGAGGGATAACATCAAGTGGCTTCTTCGAGCAATAAAGCAAAGTCGCCTTGGAGATCTCCGATATGGTCTTCGAGAACTCCTCGTCCGTGATATCTTCACTGACCCGGAAAGTGACCACAATTTCTTCACTGTCAGCCCCCTTGGGCCAAGTGGAGAAAGCCGAAGTATAGGAGGTAACAAGACCAGGCCCAGCTCTGTTTTCGATGGCAGCTTCCAGCTCGTGCGAGAAGTACTTGACCCCGTTGATGATCAAGGAGTCCTTAGTGCGGCCGCTCAGCATCAAATTGCCCGCTGCATCGATGTAGCCCGTATCGCCCGTCTTGAACCAGCCGTCGCTGGTGAAACTCGCTTGTGTGTTGATGGTGTCGTTGAAGTAGCCCTGGAAAACGGCCGGCCCGCGAAGTTCGAGATTTCCAGACACGTCGCATGGTGCGGGATTGCTGTCGTTGCCCATGATGCGTATTTGCATGCTGCGCGTGGGTTGCCCAAGCGAGCAAAAGTCACTCCCGGCCTCATGCTCTAGGGCAGGGAAGTTCCGGTGGTAGATGGACCCGGCACAGGTCTCCGTCATGCCGAACGCAGGGCGCAAAACATCCGACTGCGCTCCCATTTCTTTCATCAGTCGGTTGAACGCCTCGCCCGTGCCCACCGTGTTGGCCTCGCCGCCGGAGACAATGTGTCTCACGGTAGACAAGTCGTACTTCGCCCGACTATTTCCCGAACAAGTTGCTGTTGCTGCCGCTGCCTTGCGCACAGCGGCTAGGAAGAAGTTGGGAGCAAACGATACGGCGACGCCGTGGTGGCTCATCTTGTCTAACCAGATCAGGGGGTCGTTGATCGCGAGTTTGGGTTCGATGTGTACCTGATCTGCGCATACGGCCATAGCGTGCAAGTGTACTTCGGTGACACAGGCAACATGGTCAAAGCCTGTCCAATGACAAATAAATTAGCATACGGATATGTGTTACGTGTGCCTGGTCAGCTAGCCAGCTTGACTCACCAATCCAGTTGAGAAACACATCGTCGCCCGAGGTCTCTAAGATCCTACGTTTACCTTCCAGAGCTTGCAAAACCTGCGAGTGCCGCAACTCCACAGCCTTGGAGTTGCCAGTGCTTCCGGAAGTAAGCATCAGGAAAGCCAAGTCTGGGGCCGTGGCATGTCGTTGTTGCTGACTCTTGTCACCAGCGGTGTTCTTCTCGGTTACCGAATGTCCATTGGTGGCGCCATTTGAGCCCAGTCTCTCCGGCAAGGCATTGCTGCACTGTACGAGTGTTTCAATAGACACCAAGCGAAGTTCGCTGATGGCGTCTAGTTCCGTCTGTAAATGGGTCGATGTGATGACTGTGCGTATGCCCAAAAGACCTTTTAGGTGCTGCAGATGGCGGTCTCTGGATACAGGATCCGAAGCCAGAGGCGTAGAGACTGCTGGGACCGCACCCGCGGCAATTATGGACCAAAACCACAGAACGTAGTCCTGTTGTGAGTCGAGATGCAAGAGCACGATTTCTCTCTTGGTGGCTATGCCAGCACGCAGCAGCAAAATAGCGTTTTCCTATAGCTTGCGTTAGTTTGAGACATCACGTTAGGTGCATTACTAAAGGCTCACATTTGCCCTTGCAAGCAAGCCTGAGTACGGTATGGTACTAGGGCTGCCGGGGCTTGACGGGCTGTAGAAAACAATGTGCTTGCAGGTGGTGGCCGCTCGTCTGAGAAGGCTCAGCATGATGTCGTTAAAGGGAGACATGATTGTACCCGCTATGAGACAAACAGATTCTAGTTGCTCAAGGACGGAGATGGTCTCGTTTGTTTGGAGCCCATCGAGGTGACGTGTACGGGTCGTGTATGCAAAAAGAAATATGGCTGTAAGCTGGTTTCAGAATGGAAAGAAAAAGGAAAAGAATTGCCTGGGAAAGAGAGAGAAGTGAATGCAAGAAATGACGAATAAACCAGGTTCTGTCCTCGTTATCCGTTATTGTTTGCTGGTGCTCATTATAAGGTAACATTGCATTCACTGTCAACGTCTTCTCTTGGACCAACCAGCCAATGGTATGTTTCTCTGCACTTTGAGTCACGAGAACGACACATAACAAACACCCAACAGAAGGAGGCTCAGCGGCCAAACAGGCATCCGAGGGGTGAGACGGTAACTGAAGGCGGGTATGGCAGCATATGTAGTACGCAGGGTCTCTCTCTACAATTGTAGTAATGGCAGTTTGCTGGTGTTCTACTAAGCGGAAGATGCATGTCATATCACCGTTACATCGTAGTAACGGTCGACAAGTGCCTAGGGCTGACCAACTCTGTTGTAACGGACCCCGGCAGCCCGGAAGGACTTATCTCAGCATCTGGAAGAACTACCTGGGGGCTGGACCATTCCCCAAAACATCGCCAAGATGGCCGCCTAGACCCTTTTGACGACCGACATGCCTATTTATGGGATAGTAGCGAGGCATTGGAAGAAGAATGCAGTCTCCAGAGTTTGGGGGCCGCCGGGGGTCTTTCATAAGCGATACCGACAGGTTGCGTCTGGGGTTGCTGCATTAAATTATGCAACTTCTATCCAAGCACTTGTTTAGTGCATGCTCACCATATTTGGATGACTAACAACTTTTTAATGTGCCGGGATCAGGGAGATCGACTTGTATGATTCCCTCACCTAGTGACTCTGTTCATCCAGTGCATCATTATCCCTCCTCCAATCAGGTGTAATGTCCTTGACCCCTTTTGGATATAACCTTAAGTGGTCAAGCAAGGGGTATGCATTTTCAGGGGTATTTCAGACTATTAGTGGAGACGGCGACGGCGATGAGTCAGCAGGTTTTTCTTTAGCTCTTAATGGCACGATGCGTGTCTCGGATTTTTTCCACTCACCGTCAACCTTCTTGACCATCTTTCTGTCTTAGCCATGCCATGTTTGCAACTCGAGGCAGCATATCTCATGTTTCGGTTTCCCATCGACTACTTTCCCACGTCAGCCGTCTTTCCAAAGCCGCCCTGAATGTGAGACAACGCAGCTTCGGCGTTTCCCGCTGCAACAGTGTCCTGGGGGGGATTACGCTTGAGAAAACCCCAAGAAAACATCGTTGGAAACCCTTCCCGCTCACGATACTTCTCGACGATATCGTTCAACGATCCCATCGAGTACGAATTCATCGATGGCGTCGAGCCGTTGGCGCTGTACGAGCCCGGCGGGTACCATCCCGTCATGGTGGATGACCTGCTGCACAGACGCTATCGAATAGTGGATAAGCTGGGCCACGGTGGGTACTCAACGATCTGGCTCGCCCACGATGAGCAGACAACACGCTACGTCGCCCTCAAGGTGGCCATCTCCGGCCAGATGCTCCCGCGCCGGGAGCCCAGCATCCTGCGCGCCCTCAGCGAATCCGTGCCGTCGACGCAGGAAACCGCTCAGGGGGCCTTCGATGCCAGCACGACCATCCCGCAGGTCTTGGAAGTATTCAATGTCCGAGGACCTAATGGGATTCACGTGTGTTATACCAAGACGCTTGCTCAGGGAAATCTCAAAGAAGCATCGTTCAATCGCCTCTTCCCCATCGAGGTCGCCCGGTTGCTGGCCGCGAGATTGGCCCTAGCCGTATCCCTGATCCACTCGCAGGGATTCGTCCACGGCGGTAAGCTCCTCTTCACCTCCACGTAATGAGAACGCAAGCAAAAAGCTAATAAATAACCTTAATACAGACATTCACCTTCGCAATGTTCTCGTCAAGCTCCCGTCGACAATTGACGAGCTGTCCATCGCCGACTTCCGCAAGACGTTTGGCGAGCCTGAAACAGTGCCCATCCATCGGGCCGATGGGGAGCCACTTCCGCCCAATGCTCCGCCTCAGGCGGTCGTGCCCCTCTACCTCGGCAGAATGGCTGAGGAGTTCACGCTGGATGACGCAAATGGCCTGATTCTCGGCGACTTCGGCGAGGCTTTCGCGCCCGCCACCGAGGAGCGCCTGGGAGGGGACTGCAACACGCCCGTGGCCATGCGCGCGCCTGAGGCGCTCTTCGAGCCCGACACGCCCGTCTCGTTCTCGGCGGACATTTGGAGTCTCGGGACCGCCATCTGGGAGATACTCGGCATGAACTTCATCTTCAGCGAGACGGAGACCATGGACGAAATCGTGGCCCAGCAGATCGACGTCCTGGGCTACCACGGCCTGCCCCTCGCTTGGCGGGAGCACTGGGAACGGTCCAACACGGAAGAATTGGTGACGGAAACGGAGGTAGAGGTTCCTCGCCATCCCACGGTTGACCGCAACGCCTGGCCGCCCCTGGAACAGGCGTTCGCGGAGTTCGTGCAGAAGCATAGGCGGGAACAAGAGGCGATGGGCGTCTTTGGGGAGGAGGAGACCAAGGCGATCCTTGATCTGATGCGCGGCATGCTCAGGTTCAAGCCTGAAGAGCGCATAACTATACAGGAGGTGCTTCAGTCCGATTGGATGACCAAATGGGCATTGCCTCGAGTTGGGTAATTAGAATGATAGAAATGGCGTTACGGAATGGATAGAAGAGCCGATAGAATATGATAATGACAAAAATACGAGATCATGTGCCATATATTGTTGGAGCTCCCGTGAGTGCGCTCCTGATCTTCGACATGTTTGCCTAAGCATCTACTTGATGCACTCTGGTCCTGTCTAGAAGGCAAAAGGGGCAAAAAGAAAACATACAACACCGAGGATTCCCAGGTCGTCACCGACCCTAGTACTAATTCGGCTCTCTGCTGCTTATATATGGGAGAGCGGACGGGATCCCTAGTATTCAGCAGGATATGGTCGTATGTGAAAGAATCGTGCCCTCTGATGGGTTATGTTGTAGCTTGGAAGAAATGATTTAGAGGACTTCCCTATTCCAAAGATCTGTATGACCCTGTCAGAATTCCTCGGTTCCGAGAGGCTTGTTTCCGCGGGACGTTTCTTGCTATGAATAGCAAGCATGAAGGGTGGATGACATGGCATGCGTTTCAGTGTTTCAAGGCGACGGCGACATAGCGCCTGATTGGAGCTCGTTGGAAACAGTTTTGGGAGGTCCGGATACCTTGCGTATGCCAACGCATTATTTGATGTCACGGTGAAAAGTAAGCACAAACATAATTCACGGCAGTTACAGTGCCTGGTGTCAGAACGAATGTGAGCTATCTCGGTCCCGACTCTTTTCTCTCTCTTTCTTTTTATAGTCTATTTAGCCTGAAGCTCTCTCGGTCCCGGTATAGTCACACAGACAGGAACGAATCCCCTTTACATTGGCTGAAGCCGCGCGACACACGTAAGCTGACCTTGTCCCCCTATAGCTAGATACGCGGGGCCGGATATTACCATGGTCCAAGAGGAGAACCGGCGATGATCTCGAGACTGCAGACAATTGTAAAGTTGATAGAAGTATAAGTGCCTCGCCAAAATCTATCAACTTTCCCTATCCCAACCACCACCTGCTCATCACCACTAATACACATACCTACAAAACAAGTCAGACTCAGTATACCCCTTCCATCCATCTATCCGTCTCTTCCCACCATGAAATCCTCCGCCCTCCTCAGCACCCTCCTCACCGCCCTCGGCCTGCTCCCCGCCGCCGCGCAGGCGACCTGGTGCCAGTTCTACTACGACTCGGCGTGCAAGAACAACGCCAACGGCGGCACCAGCTTCAACTGCGGCAACAACAACGTCTTCGGCAGCGGCGGCGGCTTCGTCAAGTGCCACGACGTCGGCAACGCCTGCCTGATCTCCCGGTGCCCGGACCAGAGCTGCGGCGCGGGCGCGCAGGCCACGACGATCGCCAGGGGGAACACGCAGTGCGTCGGCACGGGGGGGTGGGGGGCCTTGGTACCAGCTTCGCGTGGTTGGTTGATTTCTACCAGAGCAGGGGGCGACAAACGTAAGTGGTGCCGATGAAGTCGAACTGCGCTTTGAGACATAGTTGACTCTATCTACAGCGGGTTTAAGGATGCATTTTGGGGCTGTTGTTATATTCTGTTGTAGCTTCCTAGCTGGGTTTAGCTATGGACGTTTGGGTATTGGCAGAAGGCCGTAACTGCCGGGGGGAGGGGAATTTTGGACTTCCAGACTCCGTTCCCGGCGGAAGAATATACACTCGCTTCATTGCAATATTGGCGGATTTCACGTTGATAGGCAGTAGCTTCGTCGTTAGTATATACTAACCAATCTGAAGAATCTTCTCGGGGGGTTTCTCGATGCCAAGCCATGGAAGAACAATCTCTGGAGCGAGAGACTCACGATATCGTATGATAAACACTGCTTGCCGAGATCGGCTGCACTAACGCTTCGCCTTTGGCAGACATATGGTCGGGATTAGAATAACCAGTTGCAGGATGAATGGAGCGGAGTCCATTCGACTAGTATAAGTCGCCGTATAATCATGTCTTGCTTCACGTTACTATTCCACAAGAGCAGACGCTTCTAAAGAAATAAGCAGTCGACCGATAGAGACTGTGCCACATGTCACAATCGTGGCCAGGACAGTCCATTTGGCACCAATTTACCGTCTTGAAACCACTTGGCTCCCTCGGCCACACCAACGCCGAGCACAACCGTGTGGACGTGCACGAGTCCCGAATCTCTCGGTTGGAAGGTGCAAGTATCCCTCAAGGGCCGAAACTGCCACTGCAAATAGGCAATCCTTTAGCAACGCTAGAAAGGGGGGACGAAAGAAAAAAAAAAAATACTGAAATTCATTCCTCCTATATTCGTTCTAAACTGAATTCTGTTTTGACCAAATTCAAGCTCTTTCCCGCTAAGTTGTTCGGAGTACCTAAGGAAGTAGGTTAGGTTCCTTCTGTGTCCATCGTTCAATGTCAACCATTAAGGGGCCAGCCATTAGCACGAATGTCACGTCCATATGGGCCCTCAACGTCTCTAGCTCGGTATTCGGAGGACCTCCGGGACCACCACCGGAAACAACTTGGCCGATGAAGGTCCCGTACATGTCCAGTACAGCAGACCCGGAGTCGCCGGCGGTCGAGAAGCAAGTGCGCCTCGTTCCGGTCCTAGTATCGACATTTATGGCCTGGTCTGAAAAGGGCACAACAAGCAGAAGCTGCTCCCATGAGAAGGATGCGCCCACGTTTTTCTTCCCTGAAAACCGTGTTGCACGAACACAGGCCTCGACACTATTCGTCACGCCAAAGGTCAAGTGCGTCGACGCTCCCCGTTTCAACACGCGGACACAGGGAATTCCACACTTCCCTTGCTTTGGGTCATCTTCCTGGATGCTTGCAAAATTTCCATTCATCCGAAGGAAGCCATTCTGAGAGCTAACCTCCTGGTCGACAGCCCGCTGTTGCTCCAACGTCAACTCAGGTGCCCCCTCCACTTGGGCCGTGAGCCAAGACTTCCCTGTCCGACCTAAGTACACCTTGTTGCTGGGTTTTCTGAACTTATTCTTGTCGAGCTTCACGAGTGCCCAGTCGTTCAAGAACCCTCTGGCCTCGGGCTCGGCAATGGCTCCCTTTGTGCCGATGACCCGGTACTCTGGCGCAGCATAAACCTTGCCGACCACTCGTTTCTTGATACCAGTACCTTCTATGACCTCGTTCTTCCCTGGCACCTTATCGTCGTATACGGTGTTCAATGCGGCGAGAATTGCTGAACCATACTTGTAGACGTCTGCCATGGTACGTTCCGACTGGTGCGGCTCTTCAGGTTGCGGTCCAGATCTCGACTTTAGCCATTCATCATATCTCCCGACTTTCTCTCTGGCTTCCATAGCAGCAGATGAGTTTGCGTACTTCTTTACAGACCCGTCCACAAAGTGCAGGATCTTGTTGAAGTTGTAGGGGCATGTTTGTGAGACCTCGGGTCCTGGTTTACCCGGCTTGATGGACTTGGGGTTCATTGTCTCTGGTAGAAGGACGTGGAAGCAGGTCGATACAAATAGGTCATCTGAGCCTTCGAAGTTAAAGAATGGACCAGCAGTTCCGTAATCGTCCGACACCTTGCTCTTAGTCTTTGACACTTCCCATCCAAGAGTCGAAAGAAGGGGCAAAGTCTCTTGGCTCATGCTAAGTGCATTCTCCCCGTCCACATCGGCGGCCATCCAGTAATTGTTGTCTTGCACAACAGACTCCAGCGTTGGGAGGCTCTGATGCTCTGATAAGCCGGAGCTTGCTCCGTGGTTGTACAAGGTGTTTTCCCGAACCTCGACATGGATCGGAACATTGTGTTGGTCGAGCAAGTCCTTGATCGTTCTGGTCACTCGCGCGATTTGTTCGAAGGTCGTGCCATATTCTACGTTCAGAAGAAGTACGGCCGGGTGTTTCGTGTTCAAGTTGTCTTGGTCGAGTCTAGTACCAGCGCCATAGCCTATGCGTATGCACGTAAACCATGTCCAGGGGGAGTCTGTGGACTCTAATAGAGACACAATCTTGGGAAAAAGGGGCCGGACAGCAAAGATGATGGGGCGGTCTTGCGAAGGGTTGACCCCCAGCGCAACGTACCGCTTAGCGATTGGATGTAACTGATTAGACCAGCCGGCCTCTGTCGGGGGTCCTGCCAAGGACGAGAGTCGGTCCGTACAATTAGTTTACCCCCAGTCAGTCCAGCGAAATAGTACCGGCTTTCCTCATTCGTCGGTTTTCTGAGTCCATCGATTATTACGAAAGAAGACATGGCAGGCGGTAGCTACGAAGGGGCTGATTAGTTAATACCTTATTGTAATAGGTGTCCTGTTCGATTAAAAATAGCCAAAGCTGAATACCGTTCGTATATTAACTGGAATTCGCTTATATATGGGTATAATTATGCTTTATGCGTACCTAGAATATAGAGGAAATAAAATTTGGGTTACCTAAAGGTTGCTGGCTAACTTGGGAAGCCCCTTTTTACTTTCACCGGACCCACCATCGCTTCGCTACAGAATTATATTGTGGCTCCAGCGCCCGGCGCACGCCGCGTCAAACTTGGCATTCAACGTGGGCGGCAACCGCTGGCTACTTGCATGCGTACATCGGACGCTCGAAGAGGGAAGCTTTTATTCACAACTCAGCCAGCCCGCCCCCAACCGGATAAAAGGACTACATGACCGAGTCTGGGGCACATAAATAAGTGGAATCACAAGCAACCCTGGAATGATTCTTGCATATACTGGGATAGGATGGAACAATTATTAGGGTAGGGCGGAATAAACGCTGGAGTTGGACAGAATAAACGTTGGAGTAGAGAGGCTGACTCCGGGCCAGAGTCTCGGATATCTACTAGAGCTTATCACCGATCCTTTCAGCCTGTCAAGAAACACACATATAGCTTCGTAGCCCCAAATAAGTCTCTATTATTGCAAATTGAGAAGCCAACTATCGCAGAAAACACCAGTCTTCAATAGCCTCATTAGCAGCACCTCAACTCTAGCGAACCCCTTGCACATCAAACCCTCTCCAGTTCCTTGTTGTTGCCCCCCAAATTCCAATGTCGAAAGATTGCCCGCCTCTGGGACCCGTCATCTTGATTGGCATCTCCGAATCCCTTTAATAAGCACCCTCATTGTACCATTCCGCCAACATGTAATAAGGCCCGGGGCCGCCCGTGCTGGTGCAAGTGTAATTCGCCGGGACTCCCGTCATGCTCAACGGATCCATCTGACACCACTGGTCGCTGCACCGGGAAGCGAGGCAGTCCAGGTTGTCGTTGTTCAGCCCGGGGTGGCACGAGACGTAGCTGCCGCCGCTCGAGAAGAGGTTCATGTTGTTGCAGTCGAAGTCGACGCTGTTGGCGTGCTTGGTGCACTTGCTGTCGAAGTAGAAGGTGCACCAGGTTGCCTGGGCGGCGGGGAGCAGGACCGCGGTCAGGAGCGTGCTGAGGACGGTGGAAGGCTTCATGGTGATGAGATGGAAGATGAAATGCCTTGGGTAATTTGCTTGTGTATGTGAAAGTGTTTCTGTGGGCAGATGCTGGTTGGTAGTAGATGCTTGGTGGTGGTTGAAGAAGAAGAGTCCAAAATTTCGAAGTTCTGTCTGTGGTATTTATGTTTTGATCGCCTCAGCTTCCGCGATGCCTTCATGGGCGGCGGATCGTGATCTGTTCGTCAACCCCATCGTCGATTCCATCGTCGATTCCATCGTCGACCTCATCGTCGATCTCATTGTCGATAGCCATTGTGCTTAGGCATCTAGATGTGTACCGGCGGCAACCTGACATTGTGCAACAGCTCCGTTGCCTATATATGCCTTTACGGCAATAGTAGCTGCGAAAAGCGCGAAGCCGTTGTACGACGACAACATCGACGGACGACCGTGCCCACTGTTACCCACGGCGTCGACTCGGGCCTCCCCGGATGTTTGCTACTTGAGGTGTCACCGTGGCATCGAGACGCGTAAATTCATTAGAGATCGCCCTGGATATGCCCACATATCGCAATAACAACCACTCAAGCAAGGCTACCTCCGTGTAGCAGAAAGTGCCTGATCGTGATGTGCCAGTAGGTAGCCAGTTTCTCTAGAGTGGTGGGATGATAGAGCCCCTATGTCTTCAGATCCCGAGAAAAATGCGTTGCGACATGAGCAGCTCTTACTGTTAGCAATATCCGTTGCCGTATTACTTCTTGATGAAAAAGGCCGTCCGTAACGACCTGAACACTGACCAAGTTGATTCTGACAAAACATATACCGACATACCAATTGGTTCAGTGTCGGTGCATCGGCTGTGGTCCCAGTGGTATGTCTAACTTATCAGGATGGTAGCAGCCGAGCATGTTCTCCTCTGAGCTCCTCAACGTGGGATTGGTTAGGCCTTCGGGGCATTCGATCACGTGACAGTATGCGGCAAGGGATACCACCCTCGTTCCCCTCACTTGGGACGCCCCATTGTCCCCCACGAAGCGGCGTCCCCGAGGCGAGTGACACGAGGAGACTACACAGCGCCACCTTCCCGAACACGAGTGCGATGCCAGACAAAGAAGACGCCTCTCACCAAGCAACGTCTCACCACGAGGCAGAGGCAGAAGAAGCACCGTACTCTGTCCTCTCCGCCTCAGAGCGCCGGCTACTCACGCTCACCGTCGGCGTCTCCATGCTCTTCTCCCCACTCAGCGCCAACATCTACTTCCCGGCCCTGGGGGCACTGCAGACGGAACTCGAGACTAGCGCGCAGAACATCAACCTGACCATCACGGCGTACCTGGTGTTCCAGGCGGTCGCACCGGCGCTGCTGGGCGACCTGGTGGGACGGCGGCCCGTGTTCCTGCTCATGTTCGCCGTCTACGCCGCGGCCAACGTGGGGCTCGCGTTGCAGTCGGACTTCGTCGCCCTGCTGCTACTGCGCATGCTGCAGAGTCTGGGATGTTCTGCTACGGTGGCGGTGTCGTACGGGGTCGTCGCGGATGTGGCGACGGCATCTGAACGGGGAGGCATGCTGGGCTTCGCCATGATCGCGACGAATCTCGGGCCCGCACTAGCGCCCCTTATTGGCGGTGGCCTTATCGCAGGGCTGGGTTGGCGCTCGGTATTCTGGTTCTTGACCATCTGCGGGGTCGTGGTACTATCCATCACTTTACTGTTTCTCCCAGAGACAGCGCGACATATCGTTGGTAACGGACAAGTGTTGCCACGCCAGCGATGGAGGCGTCCTCTGGTTTCTGTTCTCACGGGATGGAGCATCCCAAATGCTGCAGTTGAATCGCAGAGAGTGCATGTTCCGCAAGAAGCAACACCCAAGACTAGGTTCCCGAACCCACTTCGGTCGGTGCGCATCCTCCTTGACCCCGAAGCGGCCATGGTGGCGTCAATGAGCGCAGTGTTCTACACCATCTATTACTGCATTCAGAGCTCTATGTCCGCGATATTCAGCGAGTTGTATGGTTATAGGGAGCTCATAGTCGGCGTATGCTATCTGTCCATTGGCTGTGGGGTGGTAACCGGCGGTGTTTCGAACGGCAAACTCATGGACTGGAATTTCCGACGCGTGGCACGCTCGGCGAGATTCAGCCAAGACCACAGGAATATCGTCGATCTCTCTAGTTTCCCCATAGAAAAGGCGAGGCTCAGACTAATGTTTATTTACGCTGTTGTCTGTTCGGGTATTTTGGCTGGTTACGGTTGTTCCGTGGCGTATCGAGCTGTGAGTAATCCGAGTGTATGATCAAGCCTACCAGTTTATTTCACAACTAACTTCTGATGCACCTATAAAGCATGTGAGTGTGCTACTGATACTCCAGTTCGGCCTTGGGTTCGTTACCACCTGCATCGTCCAAACCTTTAACACGCTGCTGGTGGACATCTTCCAAGACCGTCCCAGCGCAGCTGCTGCATCGGGTAACATCCTGAGATGCGGAGCTGCTGCTGCTGGTATTGCTGCAATGGAGCCTCTATCCGGGAGAGTTGGGTATGGTTGGTTCTTTACCATACTGACTTTCATATCGGTTCTGTCAGGGATAGGGGGCACTCTGTTGATACTCTTGAAAGGGATGCATTGGAGGGCGAAACGAAAGTGTTGAAACAGTATTTGCAGATACGAAGATGGTCCAGATAACCAATAATGTTGAAAACTAACACCTGCTAATTACTCCTGACTCTTTTGATCCGTTACCCCTATTTGCCCGTGCTCACCCACGCTGGTGTTTGGTGCTGGCCTGAGCAATTTGGTATTCTTCATACCCACCCGAATATTTCTCAACGAGTTTCTGGAACGCATCTAGTGCGCTTTACACATCATTAGTGGCCGGCTCAAGACTCTTGGGGGAAAAGGGGGTGTCTCACAGGTTCCTGGTTATGTTGTTTTTGGGCCAGCATATTGAGACCGCCAAATCATTGCGGCTAAAGGAACAATGTTATTCACAAGATTCGAGAACATACATCTGAGGGGAATGGCGTACGCGGCGTATAATTTATTTCGATCGTTAAAGTCTTCTGCTGGTTCCGTCTTTTCGGCACTGCGGAAATATTCTTCTATATGAGTTATGTTGGTCTGATAGCGTGCCGCGCGCCAGCATGAGAAGTCGACTAGTCTCTTGTCATCAGGAGTTAAGGGCTTGACAAAAAGGGGATGCTACGCACATTCATTTTGGCCGAAGAAGCATCCGCAGTCGTAGATGATAGGAACCCCGGTCCCATGCTCTGCCCCGACGTTCCCGTGCCAGAGGTCGCCATGAAGAAGGGATGGCCTGAGCTTCCGGCCATTCGTCTCCATCGGCCGCAGCAAGCGCGGGATCACCCGACTAAGGATCTTCTCGCTCAGCGCTTCCAACTCGGGATGGGGCCCATGGACTCGGAGCTCGGCCTCCATGGTGTTTCTCATGGCTCGCGTGAACCACGCCTCCCAGGTATCGCACCATCTGTTGTCGTTGGCTTGGTCGCCCGCGAAAGTGGTCAGGTGGAAGCCAAACTTGCCCGTCGGCGATACTGATGCTTTGTGTCCTGCAGCCACGACTGCGATGAAGTCGGAGGCGGGCGGCATCTCGTCGGCCATGTCCCGGAACTCGAGGAGCAGGAACCATCTCCCCGGCTTGTTCACCAGTTCGCCCCATCCGATCGGATTGGCGACATTGCCTGGCACGACATTGTGCCAGGCCTTGGTGGATTCATACTCTGCCTTGACCATCTCACGGCCACGGTTGTGCAGAAACACTTTCATGAAGTAAGACTGCTCTGTTTCTTCCCCCAGTGGCTGCACCGTAATCTTGTAGTTGACTGCCCAGAAGCTGGCGCCACGGGTCGTGACCCAGACGATCTGGCAGTCCTTTGGGAGGACTGAGAACATGTCAGCAAACAGCCCAGTATATATGCTGCTGCGGGTCCTACGAACGAGCAACAACGTGGAGATCGACTTCGGTTCCCTCGTACTTCTCCTCCTCAGGAATCGTTGCGGGCTCGAAGTCCGAGTCTATCTGCACCATGATTGAAAATCGATACCCTGTTTGATATAATGGTAACATCCAAATTGAGGTTCTAGAGGCCTCAAGCAAGACTCCGAAACCTTGTTGATCCTAGATGTGGTTCATCTACATGCTGGAGCCTTCAGACCGAGATCTCTCCGCGCTACCCAACTACTCGGGCCAGGAATTCTGTGCTATGCGACCTGTATCACGGGGTCGTAGGGCTTTGTGTGACAACCAACAACGTCGCAGATGTGCAGGGATCCCCGCTATCATTCAAGGCTCCTAGGAGACACAAAGCCAAGACTACCTCGGCGCTTAGTAGCCCCGATTGGTTGGAATATATTTTTCGTTTTGCAGGTTATGTTCATCCAAGTTGACTGGAGAAATGACCCAATGGGGATAAATAAGCGAGAACAGCTATATAACCCCAAAGGCCTGGGAACGTCTAATCCCAAAACCTGCCAGCTCAACGCCATTTATTCGTCTTGCACCCATGAGTTCAGTATTACACCGCCGTCATCGTCGCTCTCGTAGGTGGTATGTGATAACAAACGTTCGCTATATGAGCAGCTCGAATATCAACCAGAAACCCAGGGCTCAGAAGGTAAAGAGGACTCCTTTTCCCTATACCCCAGTGGTAATCACTGAAACGTGCATGAAGTGTCTAGGACAGATACAGAGATGGACCAAATCGACAGAGAACTGCAGGATGTTTAGTTGCTGAACGAACATATTTCTTCACCGCATCCGCAAGTGGTGAAGCTTGCTCTTCCGTCTGAAGGACACTTGTCCTGCCACAACAGCCTGATACCTATTCCATCATAATGTTAGAAGAAACTGCAGTGGTAGACAGCCGTCTAATACTACTCTAATGGTATGCTCTTCATATTAGCCGATGTTGAACTGTGATCGAAACTCCCTTTTAATTATATCGCCAGCTGCCGGGGAAATGGTTTTAAATTACAGCTTTTTAATGATATAAAAGTATTATTCTCGCTTATTTATCCCTATTAGGTTATTTCTTTAGTTAACTTAGATAAATATAATTTCAGGTTATTATTTTATTTTCGAGTGGGGACTTCGCTTTAACGGTTAAATAAAAACCATCTGTCTTATTTTAAAAGAACAGATCGAAACTTCACTCGTTTATCATCCATTTCGGCATCTCCATGTGCACCCAATTCCATCGAACTTTGATATCCATTATCAGCATCTTAATTCATCTTGATAAACCAATGCGATGATTAAACCGAGGATGGACGCGCTGCCGATGAGACCCGATGTTTCTTCGAGCATTATATCCTATCACGGCGTGTCTCTCTATCATCAAGCGATGCTCTAGGTCATCACCCTTATTGTCGCACTGTCCATCCTCGAACCCGCAGTCCGTCATATCATCTCTAGTATGTTGTTTGGGCTACTTTCACTCGCCCGGGCCATCTCAGAGATGCTGTTTGGTCTACTTTCACGCGTAGACCAATCTAAGAGTTAGTAAAAATTGCAAAATTAGCCTTTTATTACTTAACCTAACCCTTAACTTTATCGCTTAATAATAACGGCCTCACCACTTTATATAGCTTAACCCTTTATAGTTACTATAACTTTATATTAATTTTATAAGTATATATTAAACTTAGCTCGTTTATTTACGCTTTTTATTTATAGAGACTTTATTATAATTATTATTATTACTATATTAATTAACGTTAAAAAGTTTATCGCGATAATTTTAAGTTTTTTAAAAAGTATTAAAACGTATTAAATTAATATTAACGTAATCCACGGTTTAATTAAACACTTTTTAAAGCCTCGTATAACGAAATATAAATTAATTTTACTATAACGTATTTAATATATTAAAATTAATCGGAATCCTTCTCTTTAAATATTTTTATATTATTTTAATAGGTGCGCGTATTATGCCCGGGCTCCCCGCAGATTCTATAGCGTCGCGGGCGCGTTTTAAGCTTTCTCGTACGACCACTATTTCGGCGCGATTTATCCTGTAACTATCCATTAACGTCCCTCTGAGACTACAGGTCTTTTCCAGCTTATATACGAAGTAATCCTCCATCCTGTAGCCGTTTTTTTTCGTACGGCGGCGCCGGCTAAGCATTTTATTTACCTCTTGTAGTGCGGTTACTTTACCTTTTAAAAAGCGAGCCGGTGTATTATTTACGTTATATCTTTCGTAATTTAGTTAAGTTTAATTAAAATCGATATCGGAGAGCTATTTTAATACCGTACGATACGGTTTTGAACGTATTTAATTTAAAATTAAGCTTTAATCGGGTTATTTAGGGTTTTTAATTCCTAAGGAATAAATAGGCCGAAAAACGTCCCCGGAAGTGTTAAAATACGTAGCTTTATATTTAACTATAAAATAATATATTCCGGATCGTACGGGACGAGTCCTATCCCTCGAAAGCTTTTTTATATATTTAAAACGGTGAAAGTCGCCTAGAACGCTTTTAAAAACGCTGGTAGGAAGTCCTCTTTTAAAATATAAGTAATATGCGCCCGTATAAAACCTTTAATTTCTTTCCCGTACGCCTTTTTAACGCACGAAAATAGCCGATATTAAGAGGCTAAAGCTTATACGATAAATAAGAAAGCATATAAAGTATAATAATCGAGTTCTTTTTATAATAAAGCTCGAAAGCTATTAAATAATAGCTTTTATAGCCGTTAAAGATTAATAAACGATAAACACCCTTCGTACGAGACTTCGTGTGTTTATCGAAGTGTTAAATCTAGTCTTCGCCTCTTTTATTCGTAGTCCAGCCATTTTTAGTGACTGCGATTACCCAGTCTTTCGGCAATAGGCTGTTTTCGTACCAGGAAGAGAGGTACGTTTTCCCGGTAAAAATAATATACGGAGGGATAGCGTAACCGTGTAATCCGACGCCCTAGATCACTGTAACCCATTCCCGGTTCCCTTACTGTACTGCCCTAGGCCTTCCGCGTCGATTAGAGGTGGTTACGACCATTTCGGACGAGATTTAGCCTATAAAAACCCGGTCTCGTCGAAATTATATATATCTTTTTTTTAAATTTTATATTTATTAATTATATTCCGTACGAAAATAAATTATACGTAATATACGTCGGGATTTTTATAAAGGACTTTTTAATAATTGATTTTTTAATTAAAACGCGTTCGGAGATTTTATTATTATCGTATAAAATTAAAAGCTTAATTAACGCCGTATAACGATGCCTATTAAGGGTTTAATAGAAACCTGGTAGAACGTACGCGGGTTTATATTAATAATACGAGAGAGTATTTAAACGGGTGATAAAATCGTACTATTAGTAGAGTAATAAAGTAATTAAGTTTTAAATAAGTGCTAGGGCGTAGTTTATAATATTATAATAAGTTGTTAAGGTATGTATTTTATTAATAGGTAAAGATTAATGTTTAAATTAATTATTAAGTAAGCGAGAGTATTTAAGAAATTATATAAAGAAATATCCGTTTTATATTTAGCCTCGCTCTTTTATTAATAGTCGGCTCGTTAGTTTATTCGTTATCCTAGAATAAGCTCTTAAGCCTTAAATTAAAGGTTTATTTATTATTTTAAAATAAGCCCCTGATTCGTTAGTTTACTTAAATTAGTGGCTGTCCTTTTATAATCCGACTAATCCGTTACGTGACTTATAGCTGGTGTTTATGGCGGTTCTCCTTACCTTAGAGTCTCTAGTCCTCCTGGCGGGGTATCGCACTTCCGTAGCTGCCTATGTTTCGTTTCTTGGCCGTATAAGTAGGTCAGGTCGTAACACTATCCCCTCTTTTTTCAGGCCTTTATTCCCAAAGCGCTAGGTTTTATAAGTATTTTTTTTTATTGTTTTTTATAAGTTTTTCTCTTTTTTTCTTTATTATAGTTTTCTTATAATATATATTTATTATATCTAGTCGTATTAAGAAATTTTTTCGTTTTAAATCGAAAAAAACAGAATAACGTTATAACCTTATTACGTTTATCGACGAATTTAATATTAAAATTATACCGTGTTCCTTATGTTCGTTATATAAATAAACGTATAAAATAATAGAGGGTGCCTCGCGTTATCGCGAGTACGTTTATTTAAATTTATCCTACGATAATTCGGAAATATCGGTCTCGGCGGTTTCCCGAATCGTAAATAAATCGAAGCGTTTTCGTACTGCCGAGCGGAAGGCCAGCGATTCTTTTCGTTAAGTTAATAAAGCTTTAAAAAAAGCCCACCGAGACGCCTAAAAAGCTTTTTTTCGCTTAGAGCGGATTCGTATCCAGCGGAAGTTTTTAGTGTTTCGCGGGTCGGAAATAGCTACGCGTGGTCTTTATTTTTTCGACGAATTAAAAGCTTCGGAGCGTGTTAAGGCGAACGCGGTAATCGATATTTATTTTTATAATATTTTTAGTATTATTAACTAATTCAGTACCGATATCGATTTTTCGCTTTTTTAAATTTTTAAAGCTCCTCGGAGGCGTTTTTTAAGTATTTTTTAAGTTCTCAGGTGTTTTTTTTAAGTGGGTAATCTTTCTATTAAACGAAGTATTTTTATTTACGTTTTGCTTATTTTTTATCGAGTATCCTTTTAATTTTATACTCGTATTAATTTATTTCGATTTTTAGCTACGTTTTAAGTTTAATATTTTTTAGTATTAGTTCGAGTAAAGAAATATAAAATATAGGGTGTATTTGTATAGTTTTTAATAATAATAATCGATAATTAGTTTTTAAAATAACTTCCGCGATTTTAAATAGTCTAATCTTTTTAAAGTTTAACTTCTCGCTTAATCGCTTAGTTTTAATGTTTCGTCGTAAAAAATAAACTTTTTTCTCCCTTTTTAAAGGTTAATCCTTTTAATTTTGTTTTGTCGGCGTATTCTTTTATTCGTTTTTAGAGGAAAGTAAAGTTTTCTTATAGCGATGTTTATAGTTCTTTTAGTTTTTCGATTTAAGTAGTCGCCATCGGTATTAATTTTTTTTAGGGAGTTTTTTATAATGTTAAGGTCGAACCCGTAGTTTATTTTAAATAGTAATATACGCGTTATTTCGTTATCCGCGCTATTATATACGAATTATATTATTGGTAATAATCGTACTTAATTATTTTATTCGTAATTAATATAGCATTAAAAGTATTGTTTTAATGTTTAGTTTATTCGTTCGGTTTAGCCGTTTATTTATAAATAATAAGCTATAAATAGCTTATGTTTAATACCGAGTTATACTATAAATAACTTTTAAAACTTAAATATAAATAACTTATCTCTGTCCGAAATAATAGTTTCCGGTAACCTATGCTAACTAGCGATTGTTTTAAGGAAGGTGTATATTAAATCCTCGGCGATACTAGTTTCTTTATATAGTAAAAAGTAGGTATATTTCGTAAACTTATTCGTAATAATTAGGATATTATCGTATATAACTTTAATTAATGGTTTTTTTAACGGTAGTAGCTTAATAATTTAATTTAAGGCGATAGTTTTCTAAGCTTTATTAAGTGGCGGGATTAATTACAGTTCTCCGTAAGGTCGGTGTTTAGCTATTTTAGTTTTATTATAAAGGTCGTATTCTTTTATAATTTTAGTAATTTAGTCTTTAAAATTCTCGTAGTCGTATAGTCTAGTGATTCGTTTTTAAGTTTTATAAATTCCTTGGTGCCTATATGCGGGGTATTCGTGGAATTCCCTAATAAACTCTTGCCTATATTGTTTTAGGATATATAGCTTGCCGTGGTAGTATACCAGGCCGTTTCTCGAGCCGGCTTTTGGTGGCGTAAGCTGTGTGGCGTCTATTTGTTCGTGGTACGTCCGGAATCTTGCGATCTATTTATCGTCGTGTATTACATTATTAGTCGCATTAATTTATCGGGATAATATAAGGTTGCCATCCTGGTTTTATGTGAAAATAGTTCGGGTTTCGGCTGGAACTTCCTCCTGGTGGTCTGGCCGACGGCTAAGCGCGTCAGCTCGTCCGTTTTCGCTACTCTTCCGATAGGTAATAGTAAAGTTGAATCCCGATAGGAATTCCGCCTATCGTACTTATCGTTTATTTAATTCCTTACTAGTGGTAAACGATATAAAGTTTTTATAGTTTATATAAACTTTTATTAGTACTTTTATTTCGTTTAAATAATGCTTTTATTCTTTAAAAGCTTTAATAATAACTATTAGCTCCTTATCGTGAATTTAATAATTAAGTTTTAATTTATTTAGCTTTTTTAAAAAGAATGCTACTAGGTGCAGCTTCTCGTTATCGTTCCGTTAGTTAAATTATTTTCCGATCGTATAATTTAATGCGTCGGTTTTAATTTCGAATAGTCTAATGGGGTCTACTATATAAAACACTGGTTCGCTAGCGATTCTCTTTTTGAGATTTTAGAAGGCCGATTCTTCCGTTTCCGTCCATCGAAATGGTTCGTCTTTTCGGGTCAGGTTCGTCAGGGGTGTCGCTATTTTACCAAACCTAAGGATAAAGATTTTATAATAGTTAACTAGTCTAAGGAACGATTAGACTTCTATAGCGCTTATAGGCGTAGGCTATTTTTTAACTGCTAATACCTTAAAAGATTCTATTCGAATTTCTCCTAGGGATACCACGTATTTTATAAAAGTAATTAATTACTTATAAAACTCGCTCTTTTTTAGGGTTAATTAATAAGTTGGCGTTTTATAGTTTTTAAAGTATTAACTTTACGTACTCTTTATACTGCTCCTCGTTTTCGGAGTAAATAAGGATATCGTCGAGGTAAATAATAACGAATTTATCGATATATTCTCGTAATACATAGTTAATTATGCTTTAAAAGCTGGCTAAAATATTAATCAAGCTAAAAAGCATAACAAGATATTTAAAGTGCCCGTATTTAATTTTAAAGGCAGTCTTTCATTCTTTTTCTTCCTTAATCCGAATAAGCCCGTAGGCATTCGGTAGGTCTAAAGCCGTGAAAATCTTAACTCGGTATAGTTTATTTCGTAAATCGCTAATTAAGGGTAAAGGGTATCGGTTTTTAATAGTAATATCGTTAAGTTTACGATAATCGATATATATTCGCTATTTAGGTTTCCCGTTTTTATTTTTTTTAATACGAAGAATATAGGGTATTTTATTAGTAACGTAAATAGTTATATATATTCTTTAGCGAGGTTTTCCTCGATATAGTCCTTTAAGGTTTATTCGTATTCTTAGTTTAATCGATATATCGGTATAAAATAAGGTTCCTTCTTTTCTTTAAAGGGTATTTCGTAATCCTATTATATATGTTTTAATAGTCTTATCTTTAATTCTCCACTAAACAGGTCGCTGAATTCTTTATAGTCATCCGGTATTTATATAGTGACGTTTAGTTTTAATTTTTTAGCTATAACGTAGGCTTTAAATATCGTTGGCTTACTTAAAGGTTCCTTTTATAAACGCTGCTTAAAGGCTAAACTTTTTCTTAGTA
Source organism: Apiospora hydei (assembly GCF_038363865.1). Taxonomy (NCBI): domain Eukaryota; kingdom Fungi; phylum Ascomycota; class Sordariomycetes; order Amphisphaeriales; family Apiosporaceae; genus Apiospora; species Apiospora hydei. The sequence continues at coordinate 3,895,288 of NW_027117366.1, read as the reverse complement.
TATCCCATTAAAAACGGCTAGTCCTTTAATTAATTTTAAGATTACTTACTCGTAACTAGGGTATCCTTAAAATTATATCGTATTTTAATACTTTCGTAATATTATACATAATTCGTTTATATCGTTATTTGATAATAATAAAAAGGTTCGCGATTTTTTTCCGTATTTCTTTATTTTCGTACGTTATAAATCCTCTATCGACGGTTTTAAGTCGGTATAGGGCGTCCTTTTTTTATTATTCTAATTCTAAGCTATTAATAATTCTTAATAAAATATAATTTCTTTACGCTCCGCTATTAAATAACGCGTTAACGTAAGCTCTTTTTATGCCTATCGTTAATATAATATATTCGTAAATATTTTAATTATCCGTCGTGTGGCACAGGGACCTATTTTATCCCGCTTAATATCGTCCCTCTACAGTCGGCGGTTTTTATTTCCCGATTATTACTTTTTATAACCGAGGTCTCCTTTTATACCTTTTTATCGGCGTAGAGTCGCTTATTAATTAAAAGTAAGCGTGAGCATAAAGGTATAGTTTAATAATAGTAATGTTTTATAATATTATTTTATAATTTATAGATTAATTCTTTTAAGTCCTACGAATTATAACTAGTAAATAGGTTTAATAATATCATCGTTTTAATACTATTAAATTATCGGAGTATCGTTATTTATTAATAAGCGATTAGCTCGTTTTGCGATCTTAATAGTCTCTCCTTTCGTTATTAAAAAGAATCGCTATCGTAGGGCGCTATTAGCCGATAATAGCGCGTCATAGGTCTTATAGCGGATTATTTCCGGTAACCTTAATCTTATCGCTAATTATATTTCGGGCGTCGTATTTCCGTATATTTATTATAATACCGTAGCTTTATCGTAAGCGTATATTATATACTAGGGTTAATTACATTAGTTTTATAGCCGTTCCTTTAAATAATATTTCTTAGGCTACTTAAGGTCTTTTTTTATTAATAGGTAAGCCTTCCGGGGGTTAAGTATAAACGTCTTAATTTTTTTAATTAAGTGGTTTAAATATAACGTGGTTTACTACTACGCGACGTATATCACTTAGCGACGTATTTTTTCTATTTTTCGACCTTTTTATATTAATTAATTTAATTATAACGCTTAAAATTAATTAAAACTATTCGCTATCCGATTCCTCGCTTAATTCTATATCTTTTTCGCATGTTCGCGTATTATGACCTGTCTCGCCGCAAATACCACAGCGCCTTTCACCGGTCGCCCTCCGCTTCGACGAACCCCTATTTTTACCTTCATCGGGCGCTAAACGCTTCCCTTTTACCTTTTCGTCCTATAGCTGCTGAGATTCCTTAATAGTAAGGGCTTTTTTAAACTAGACTCGCGACTTTTTAGCTCTCCGGCGCTTAAAAAGTGTTAAATTAGCCTCTTTTAATATATATATTTTATCGCGTATAAAAGTTATTTTATAGGCTATTTTAATTATACTCTTCGCTATTTAGTTTACCGTATTTAAAATCGGCGTCGGAGAGCTTTTTTAATAAGTAAACACCCTTTTTTTAATATAAATAAAGTGCTTAGTTATTTATTAAAAATTAAACGGCGTTTAAGGGTCGTAAGTATTGGCCGTCCTCGAACGGGATAAGTTAAATATAGGCGTTCGGAGACATATATTTAGTTTATTAATCACCTCGTCGGGATTATAAGGAATTAAATTAAAAACGCTGAATTTAAATTTAATATTATTTTTCGTAAAAATAGCGAAATGCGCGGCCTTAAAGGTAATAAAAAACTCGAGCTTCGTAATGTGGTTTATCGAGGCCTTAATAAACAACTCGATTTCCTTTAAATAAGCACGTTTTAAAGCCGAATAAAGTGCTATATCGAGTGGTTAAAACAGGTGAAATAAATAAGGAGGCATACCGAGTGTAATAATGTTGTTATCCTAGCAGTATACCTCGAATTCGGCCGAAATATAGCTCTCGTGGCTGTCGATAATTAGGAGGCGGTGGGAACTTTTCGTCTACGTTTTAATATGTTTATCGAAGTGTTTAATTTAGTTTAAGCCTATTTCGTTATTAGTCTAACTATTAAAAGTCGGCTTAATTACCCAGTCGCCCGGTAAATCGGTTTCGCGGGACCAGTTCGCGAGATAATATTAGCCTTAAACGATTAAGAACGGCGGAATGCACCAGCCCTGCGAATTGATACATTTAATCGCCGTTGCTTATTCCCGATTACTAGGCTGGACCGACTTCGTTTTTCTACGCCGCTCGGCGCGTATTACGACGAGTGTTAACCCGATTATACTTATTATAAAGCCGGTCTCGTTAAAATTCTAAATGTTTTTATCGACGATCCCGTATTTCGCTTTTATGTTTACAACTAGCGTAAACTAGCCGGAAATAACTTTAAAATTTTCGTAAAAAGCCCTTTAGTAATCGTACCGACGATTTATTTTAATCTTTAAATCCGGGTTACGGTCGATAAAACGCCTAACCTAGTGCTTACCGACGCGGTCGCCGCCGCGCGACGCGGTAAGGAGATTGGCCATATTTTTTACACCAGCGAGATCGGGAGCCATCCCTTAAATATTTAAATTAATTATATATTTACGAAATACCTCCTTTTTAATTAGATTTAATTTACGTCGTTTCGGTCGGATTTCGCGTTTTAAAGTTCGGCCGTAGATTCGATAGCGTAAAGTCGATTCGGGTATATTATAAGCTTTTATTACTACTCTTTAGTTTATTTAATTCGGTTCGTTTCGTATCGCTTAAATTATTAAAACTATCCGATCTTTTTAAGATTAATTAAGCATTATAATTATAAAGGTATTACGCGTTAAAGTTTAATTATATTAGAATTAAATTTAAATGCGTCGCTAAGTAATATGCGTCGCGTAGTGATAAACCACGTTAAGCGTGTAATAAATATTCGCTTAATTCGTCGGGGAAACTATTTATTTATAAGTTTCTTTTCGAAATGCTCTATATATTTATTATATATATATAAAATTTAAAAGAGCGTAAAGTATACGTCGTTAACGGGCGAAACCCGAGGGTCGTTTTTAACGGCGTAGTTAACGTAAATTCCCTTATCGAATCCGTTCGAAATAAATTATTATCGTTTTGCTTTAAATCCTAGGCAGGGTATTCCGGGAATAGCGATTTATTTATCGACGTCGAGGTCCCGGTATTTAAGTAATTCGGTTATAAGGTTACTTAGGGTTATTTTAATAAGTCGTTCCGGGTTATTTATTAATTCCTTAATATCGTTAGTGTTTAAACCGGGGTCGCTAAAGTTTATTTCGTACGTCCGGCGTATTATAGCCATAGTTCTATACTTTTTCTTTTTTTTTATAGTTTTTTAAAAAACTATTCGGTCTTTTTCTTATTTACTAAGTAAATAGTGTAGCCATTATCGTAATAAACTATTTAAGAGAGATTACTATATAGCGCTTTCTCGTTGCCCTTAATAACTACTATAACCGGTTCTTCTTTAGTAGCGTTAATATATCGTTCTTTAGGTATTAGTTTAAATATCTTTTTATTTCGGTAATCCCTAGCGTAATATCCTTTTTTTAACAGTTATAATAAGTAACGTTCTATTTTTTATCGTTCCTATTATATTAGGTTACATCGAGGTTTATAAGTCCGCTGTGGTAATTAAAAGAAGTCTTTTTTAACGCTTATTATTAGATAAATCGTCTACTATTAACCTTTAGTTTATTATCGTTAACTCGGAATCCTTAATACCCTTATCGCTCGAGTCGTCGTTCGTATAGTTAATTATTAATTTTAATAATCCTTTCGACGTAATTATCGAAATTATTCGGTTTATCCTCTCGGCTTATTTTATCCTTTACTTTTTCTCGCAGCCCGGCGTAAAAAAGTATTATTAAAGCGTTATTATCGTTCTATTTCGTTCTGGAAAAGATTTGTTTAAACTTAACGGCGTACTGGGATATTAATCCCTTTTATTTAAGCTATATAAGTATCTATTTTACAGTCCGGATTTTATCGGGATTTTCGAAAGTAGCCTTTAATTTTTTTTTAAACCCGGTATAGCTACGGAAAAATCTCTTAATATCGTTTTTTTAGTTATTCTTATCGGGGTTATTAAGGTAGTCGCGTATAATAAGTTCGAATTATATAAGTGCGTCTTTTTTAAGGAATTCTACGGCGTAAAAAACCTTATTTTATTTAATAGTAATAACGTAGGCATAAAAGCGTAAATAGGCCTTAACCTGCGTAAAGAAACCTTAGACGTTTTTTTCCTTATTATTATAAGTTTACGGGGGCGTAAGCTTAAAATTACCGTGTTCGGAGGTTAAGACAGGCATAATAGTAATCTATTCGACGAGCTGGGTATTTTCGTTCTTTACCTGTTTAAACTATGCCTATAAATATTAGATTATTACGAGGACGTTAGGTCCTCCCGTAAAATTATTAACGGCGCTTTCGGCTAAGGTTTAAGGTGCTATAATATCGAGTATTACTCTAGGTTTAAATAATAACTCGTAAGAATAAGAGTAATTAAAATATAACGATACTTATTAAAGGTTTAATAGAAACCTAGTAAAACGTACGCGGGTTTATATTAGTAATGCGAGAGAGTATTTAAACGGGTAATAAAATCGCACTATTAATAAAATAATAAAGTAATTAAGTTTTAAATAAATATTAGGGCGTAGTTTATAATATTATAATAGGTCGTTAAAATATATACTTTATTAATAAATAAAAATTAATACTTAAATTAATTATTAAGTAAATAAAAATATTTAAGAAACTATATAAAAAAATATCCGTCTTATATTTAGCCTCGCTTTTTTATTAATAATCGGCTCGTTAGCTTATTCGTTGTCTTAGAATAAGCTTTTAAGCCTTAGATTAAAGGTTCATTTATTATTCTAGAATAAGCCCCTGATTCGTTGGTTTACCTGGATTAGTGGCTGTCCCTTCATGATCCGACTAATCCGTCACGTGACTTGTGGCTGGTGCTTATGGCGGTTCTCCCTGCCTTAGAGTCTCCAGTCCTCCTGGCGGGGTATCGCACTTCCGTGGCTGCCTGTGCTTCGTTTTTTGGCCGCATAAGTAGGTTAGGTCGTAACACGCCGACGCGTCCCGCGTTACGTAAATTAAATAATCGATTCGCTATATCTTTAATATTAATTATTCGAGGCGAAAACGATCGCGAATTTAAATTAATTATATATTATACGATTAATTACTTTTCGAAATTCGTAAACTTTTACGTTAACGATTACGTATTTCGTCGTAGAATACCACTGCGACGCCGGTAACCTAAAATTATATAAAGAATATTATATATTCGCGCTACGGCTCGTACGTATAATTTAAAGTCTTTTTAAAGCGTTTAAAGCGTTAATTATATATCGTTCTCTTTTTATTAATTTATTATCGTAAATAGTAAAAGTATAAAGCATAAAATGTAAATTATACGAAATTAAAAGAAAGTATTTAATTAAACCGTGTATTTAATTAAACCGTGGATTACGTTAAACTTAAAGCTTTTATAATATATAATTAGTAAAAACCGTTAAGTAATAATCACGCCTTTTAAAATTATAATTATAGTGTATAATTATCTTATATTTAAATAAAATATAACGAAGACCTCGAGGGTTTTAAATTAGTTTTATTTTCTTTTTCCTTACGTGTTTATTAAACTAATAAACTTAAAAGGGTTAATAGGTTTTAAAGTTAATTATTTCCGTCTTAATTTAGCACAGTATTTAAAGTTATTATCTTCGAGAGCTTTGCAGGTGAGTATGCAGCGCATACTTAGACAAATAGTTATTATAAAAGAAAAGTGAGTTCGGGTGAAACCGGCTTCGGTGAGCCTGTGGAATATTATCAATTTTTTGTTGTAGAAAAATCCAGGCTGGTGAACGGGCAAGTTGTTGGAGGTCGTGCTGATACCCCAGGGATGTAGGCTTCGCTTCGGAGTTAAGTTCCCTGATCGTATCCTAGGATACGATCAGGGAACTTAACTCCGATCTTGTCGATATACCACTAAATACACCAGGCCAACCACCTCAGTCCCAGTGTACCAACATCATTGATGGATGGTTCATAAGACAGAACGCACATAGAATAGTCTGTTAAAACAAACATTGCCAACTTGAGCTTCAAAATATTGTCCAGCAAGAGTTGTTGACTGCTGGATAGCTGTGCCCAGTGCGGATCTGATGATAGAATATCCCCTGCAAGACGAGCGCCAAGACCGGCCACTCTTCCTTTTCAAGCCGTCCCAGTCTGTCCCGGTTGATTTCATTGGTCAGTATCGTCAAACCTTCCGTTAGCGTTAGGCCTAGACCTTTGAATATAGGGCTGTTGCATATCAGCAGCCAGGCACCCGTATAATGAGACCTCTATTTAAACGTCCAGTCTCAACTATCAGAATTGCAGTACTTGTCTCATCGCCCACTCCAACCCCCTCGTTCCCTTGTATACCCAAAACGCCTCATACAGCACCAACGAAGAACCCGCTTCTCCAGGGAAAGGCAACATGACATCGCTGTCACGCCTACCCGCAGAGGTAGTGTGCATGATCCTGACTGCCCTCGGCGATCTTAATCTGAAGACGTTGATCGTCGCCCAATCCGTCTGCACCCAGTTCCGCGACCTGATCGAGACCGTCGCTTTCCGCACCCGGCACTTGCAACCCACCGAGAGCGGCGAGCTGGAGTTCGACCCGTTCCTGCGCGCCGAGTTCAGCTCGATCGTGGACGCTCTCGGCTCGAAAGACACGACCAGGCTCTACCACATGTACCGAAACCTCCCCTGGGCCCAGACGGAGTCCTCGCGCGAGCCCTACCTGCGGCCCGGGGCGAGCTGGCGGCGCCTCTGCCTAACCGTGGGCGGCCCGCCCATCACGCGCCTGGAGCGCGTCGAGCTCGACAGCTACTGGATGGGGACCAACGTGGCGTACAGCGAGCTCGACCTGCTGTCGCCCTGGCTCACCATGGGCTGCGTCTACGACATGCTGCTGATGAGCCGCAACCTGGCCCGGGAGGAAGCCAGCACCGAGAACTGGCAGCTGCGTCTCGGCCAGCGCGTGGCCGACTACAACCTCGCCGCGCACGTCTGCCACATCACGGCCGGGTACGGCTCCGTCCCGCCGAGTGAGGAGGCGCTCGCGGCCATGTACGTGGATGCCCGGGCCGACGACGACGACGCTGCGTCGAGGCAGACGGCCGTGCTGCAGGTCCATATGGTAACCCTCGGCGGTTGGTGCGGCAGCGACTATTCCGCACACAGATTCTTCCAGGACTTGTGGTATCCGTGCCCCCAGGGCGACGACTTTTTCGGCTTTCAGCGACGCCCTTGGCATGGGCCGCTTCCCAAAAAAGGTGCCCGACTTGTGGGACGAGATAACTGGTAACTTTTCTTTGGACTAGCAAGGATACTAGGACTGGGGTTTACGTACGGTTCAATTTTTCAACGCAAAGAGAAGGGGGAAAAAAAAGAAAGAAAAGAGAAAAAAAAAAAGTAAGAAAAAAAAAGAAAAGTAAGAAAAAAGCTAAATGTTCATTCTAGTCGCCGTTACCAAATCGAGAAACCTCTCTGGCTCACAATATAATCAAAATGGCTCCTTCAGTTCCCTCCAAACCCCTAGATTGCATAACTCAGATCTTGTTGGAGTGGAGCTGCAGCTTCGTCCTTTCCTGGTTTATCTTGGCCCACATCAAGGTCTTGGCCCAGAGCCCTGACTGCTTCCCCTTGTCCTGGCTATCAGGAGAGCTCTGGTCCTTCTGTAAGAGCGTATAGTACCCTCTCTGACCAGCATACCTCGGGTTTAGAGCGAGCTCGACGACATCGTGGCCTGCTGGGGCAGCGGTTCGTAGTGTTGGACCCATGATCAGCCGGAGGATTGGGAGCAGAGGCTTGTATACAAATGTCTGCATGAGCACCAGGCTCCGGGGGGTGTTGGTATGGAGAGCCCGCGAATCGACCAGGTTACCTGGATTGATAGCAATGGTAGTGAGAGCCTTCAAGTTAGAATCCTGGCACGGGTATACGTTAGCAGAAGAATTCTAGTGATTGACCCATGGCGATATTCACCTTCTCGAGATGGTCGTTCAACGCGTACATCCATGTAGTGATGGCGAGCTTAGTGGTAGCATATCTTTGGAAGCCCCGCCCTTGCTTGTCTGGGTCTGGTTCCATAGAAGGCTTGGCCAACAGCTCCATGTCGCCAGGGAGGATGGGCGGGTATTTCTCCATTGCATTCTTCCCGGGCCAATGCGAATCGCTGGATAGCATCACGACACGACCGGCCAAGCTTTCACGGAAGCTCCCCAGAAGACGGAGGACAAGAGCTGAATGAGCGATATGTCCGACCTGGAATACTTTATCGTAGCCATCGGCGGTGAGCTCAGGCCCGGCTGTAAGATTCCAGTAATATGCATTGCAGACTATGGATACGATTGGTGGGTATTGGCCGTTTTGAATGCCAGAAATCACCGTGTCGGCAAACGCGTGAGTGGCCGTGAGACTGGCCAGGTCGAGGGCAACAACAAAGGCCTTTGCGTTCGGATGGAGCGAGATGGTATGGCGAAGCCTCTTGGTGTTCGGATCCGAATCTGAGGCATTTCTCACCGTGAATAACACCGTGTACGCTGGATATGTGCGGAGGACATAATCGGCAGCAGGGATTCCCAAGGAACTGTTGGCGCCCGTGAAGATGAGCAAACCATCCTCCATCTTGATGCGGCGGTCGGCAAAAATCAAAAGGATATCACGGCGGCGCACCAAACAGTAATGACACCCACAAAGATGAATCAGCAGATATGTGCAATGCAATGCTTCACACTTTGCCAGGCCGAAGTATAGCAAATGGAGGGAAAGGATGGAATCAAGAGGTTCTTGGAAGTTGCATTGCTGTAAAGAGTGAACAAACAAGTCCTCGGGTAACACAATGCATGTTTGATGAATCATATAAGCAGTTGACCACCAACCATACAGGCCGTGCATGAGCAAACACTTACTTAGGCGCCTTGGCAACTTGGGTACAAACCTTCGCCAAATGCTGCAAAGCGGTGTGGTGATGTTGGGTCTTAATTTAATCTGCCTTCCCAGTCGGTTGATTATTGGTTCCTGCCTCCCTTTGTATCTCATATGTACCACGCACTGCCCGCGGCTAATCTCAAATATACAATGCATAAGTATGTTACACAAGCAATAAATTAATTGGCAACGACCCTGTTAGGGGGAAGCAACAACACAAGTTGATTGTATACTGAGAATGATACTTGCGCAAAGGAGGATTGGTATCAAGTTTTTGCTATTCCCGATTACCGCTACGTGACTCCTCAGTCTACTTTGGACCCGAAGGAGAAAACAGAGAGGTCGAGGTTGTTCGCCCCTGGATTTACTCTGTCGTATCTTCTCCGATCGGAGCTACAACACGATGCCAATATAGCGCTTCTTCTCGACTGGATGGACAAGTACGCCGAGGCGCATGAGCCAATGCATTTGGGCAAGTTCTTTACGTACACCGAGTTTGATAACGCAGGCGAAGCTATTTTCTCAAGATCTCTCGGTTTCATCAAAGCAGGCCACGATGTGAGTGGCTCCGTTGCCAACTCTCGGAGCTTGAACCGATACATGGGAATCGCCGGATACTATGTATGGCTCTTGCGGCTCGTGGTAGCCAACCCTCTGATAACCTCCTTGGGATTGTTGCCGATGGGGCACCTGTTCCGTACATCAATGGAGGCTTTGCACCAGAGAAAGGCTGACCCAGATTCCCGCTTTGATATGGTCGCCCACTGGCTAAGGGTTTACCAGGAGTATCCTGGCCTCCTGAGCTATCGTGATGTTGAGGCCATGACAGCCACCACCATAGCTGCAGGCTCAGATACTCTGTCATGTACGCCAGTCTCCGCCACTGCCATCGTGTTGAGGTCCCCTTCTCGCGCACCCCCTTAAAATCGAATAAAGAAGTAATAATTATAGATTAAGGTTAAAGGTGAGGTTAAAGATCTACCCTAGCCACAATCGTGCGTATCTCATCCTGCATACGCTTGAGTTTTTCCTTGGTAGAGGTGGTTGCCGCGTCCTATCCTACGAACGCTTCAGTTCACCTTTAATACTCGTGCGTACCGCAGTCATAAAGGCGTTTAGAAATAGAGGGCAACGACCATGTGTGTGAGGACGGCAGATCGTTCAAGATGCGTTTAGAAGAACCACTCTATAGGCACTTGATAGGAGACCGTGTGTTCAGTGCAGTTACGATTGGAAACCGCAAAGTCAGATTTAACTGTTCCATTTGTCGTGGGATGCTTCTCCGAGCAGCGAGAGGAGACGGCGTTTGCGACTGGCCAGATTGCTCGGGGGAACCGTCACACCACCACCAGATCGACCAGCTGATTCGTCGGGCCACCGCTTCCCGCCCTGGGACGACTAAGTCTCCGGAATCCATCGGGACTGCTCTTATGCCCAACCGAAGCTGCTTTCCCCCAAGTACCACTGCATTACTTTATCGCTTAGTGGTTTCGGGGGATTGGCCAAGGGAGAGACCCGCCTATTTGAACCCCTTGCTATTGACATCCTTATCCTATCATTATTCTTGGAGAAGTTTGAAACTCGAGTGCGGAAGTTTCGTCGGCGGTGCCAATCTGGTGACTGCATCCAGAACCAGGGTTCAACTGAACCTCTCTGCCCAGGGATTTATGGACATCCATAAGCGCAGTCTCGTCAACAACCAACCACCGACCAATCGTCTCAGCGATTGGATCAATAGCTCGGTTAGCTCAGTTGGTTAGAGCGTCGTACTAATATTCTCTCTTGAGTATACTAAGTAATGCGAAGGCCATGAGTTCAAGCCTCATACTGAGCAGCTTTCTTTTTGCCCTTTTTCGTCCCCTTGTTCTGTGAGCTCCTGCCGTTGGGATACTTCGTCTCAATGTCGCGTTGCTCACATTGTATTACCAGTGAGGGCAGATTATCACCCCAAAGCTGAATGCGAGTATGCGAAGGTCGAACTTTGACCTCGGATTTGGTGGTGTTAGCCATCTCGCCAACGGCCATCTCAGTGACACGACAGTGGTCTAGATCCGATGCATCGGGGCTCTGGCGATAGGTCCAGCCTTCTCCAGACTTTTGGGAGGAGGGAGTGGTTGCTTAGTACTTTTCGTTTCAATTCCTGCACGTGTGTAAGGACTTCGCTTCCGGCTGCTTATCCGATTCTCTTCGCCGTTGTCTTCGCAGTCTAAAACCACCCAACCTCCCCCGGGAGAGTGCGCGCAACCTCTCTGGATTCGAAATAACAATCCTTCCTTATACACCGTCTTTCTGTCCAGGCCCACCGCTTCACTGCTCTTGGTTTCCGGCGAGTGGGCGTCGGCCGACTTTTCTGTACCCCTCTCGCAATAGCGACATGTCATTTTTCGCATTACATGGAAGTATTATGTCCAGTCCGTGAGGATAGCGATGCCGCGCAATGCCGTCTTTGTTGACGATCTGGTTGTTTTCTCCGACGCATCAGCACCGCACAGTCGGGATAGCGGATCCCAGCCCAGCGCACCGCCTTCCGCGACATCTACAGCGTGCGCGCGATCCTTGTTATCGGCAACTCGGGAAATGGGATGGTTTTCTTGTAGCAGAAGAATAGTATGTACATCGGTCGAAGCTGCGAGGGAGACTGTCCACTGATCTTGTATGGTCTCTCCATCCTCTGGCGCGGCCCAGATTCTGGCCGATGGGGTATCTGCGGTTTGCAGAGCCACCACGACGATGTCGAGGTCACATGCCAGCTCGATACTGGCTAAGTCCGGTCTGTACCGCTTCGTCTGGCAGGTCGGCGATTTTCACTGGCTTGTCATCATGCTTTTATCTCGGAATCGGCCCCATCTATACGTGAGCTGTTGCCATTTCGGACATCTTTGGACCACGGCTCGTACCACCTGGCTTGGCTTTGGGGGCTCTGCTCCGTTCCCCGACTTAGCATTGGCTACGTCCACCGGTGGACCATCGCTTATTAGTAAGATGGATGACGTCCCGTGGTCGGTCCTAATGATCAAGCTCTTCATGGCTGGTTTCCGCGCGGGTGGCATCGAACCGGCTCAGCGACAGGAGATTTAACTCTTCCTCCTGGCGAAAGGTCTTCAATGGGCAAGTGGCGATATTCCCATGGTTGAACCAGTTATACGTGAATACAGCAGCCGTCGAGACCCGGAAGACGCAGGTCTGGTGACGTGCACGGCTTTTCACAGGCCGCATCGTATGTGACCAGGACCAGCACATCACTTCGAGACGTTCGCGCCTGTGGCAGCCTCTTCCTCTAGACTTGAATCGTTACTTTTAGTCGATAAGTAGTTACTGGAGGAGCCGCAAATGGATCATGTTGGGTTCAGCGACGTTTGATATTGGCGAGTCCCAGCGCCGTGCGACGTTCGTCAGCTGCAGGGTCGCTGAGAATCTGCTGTTCAGGGGCAACGACGTCCCAATGGGCGGACAAGATGTTTTGCTTATAATACCCAAGGGGCCCTCCGAGGATCGACGCGTCGGATCGCGACGTCGACCTTGTTTCTGTACTCGTGCGAGTGCCACTTGGGCGCCTGCATCCGGAATCCGTCGGGGACGCCGGCATGGCCAAGGCCGCAGGAACGCAGGACCGCGCTCGTAATCATTTCGTGCCCGACCGGCCCGCCGGGAACCACGAAGGCTAGCGAACTGCTCCGTAAAAGCTGTATGCCCGTTGCTGGTTTTCGGCGAAATCGCAAGGTCGTTTAAGGTGTCCATTATTTAATTAAATGGAAACATATGCCTTGTCGTTCTAGTCGTGAATTAGATTTGACACAATTAGGGGTGCACTGGGACTGCCCGAGCGAGGGTTGGTGGGTTCCTGGAAGCACTGCGTTGCTGGCTTCCGGCGGGTTTAGTGAGAGGAGCGGGCCACGACTTGTTGTGACGTTATTGATTTGGATGTTTGCTCCCTCCAGTATCCCGAGGGGATCCCGGTGCCGCGTCGCGCCGGCGGCAGACCAAATTTACCCCAGGAACCGTATCCCGACTCCGAGTGGTATCCGGAGTCCGAGTACGTGCTGTACTTGTCTTCCCGTCCACGTCGGCATGGTCGTCCACATGCTCGAAGTATAGACGGTAGGAGCGCCATTCTGGTCCCCTCAAGCCTGGTCCTCACACGTATGTATGTGCAAGTGAGCAGGCCGGCCCTGCCGCGCCACCGGGTTAGCGTCAAGCCGTTCGCTGAGGTCTTCTTTATACCTGCTCTTGCGCCTCCCGCGCCGCTTCTCCGTGCCTCTTCGGAAACGGAGGTGGCCCGCTCCGCCAGGAACGTGGCAAGTAGATGCGCTCTCACAGCTCCGCCGTGGTCCATCCCGCACTCGTCGACCACGACGCCCATGTCGGTCCGCGAGATCGACCGACCGGGCCACCTGATTGTCGAATTCCAGGTCGGAAGGGCATAGCGCCTGTTGGCGTTCCCCAGAGCTCGAGGCGCCAGCATGATCGTTTAAGCTGGGTCGGCTCCGCATCTGGGAGAACGTCCTTGGGGACCACAGAAGGAGAGAGGACGACTGTCCTGGTCCGAAAATGGCCGGTGTAACCTGGGAAGTGTTCGACTTCCCGGTGTGCAAGGGATCGGGTCAAGGTTGGACAGTCCCAGAGCTTGACGCAGGTTTGTAGAAGGTAAAAAAAGGAAAGAATAATATTGGGTTGGTTTGTTGTATATATAGAATATAGTGGTGTCGGACTCGGTGTCGGCAACGTGGAATCCTGAGCTGCGACTGGAACAGGAGTAGAAGTCCGAGCCGGGTTCCGAGATGGGATCGGAGCTGTGAATGTGGAACCATTTGAGCCATGCATATTTCCCACGGTTCGAGAGTGGTGGTGCCCAGTGACAGGCGTCCACTGTCAGGTCATCGTTCACCTTGGATGTCGCAGGATCTCTTATTTCTTTCGCCGGGTGTTTGTTTCCGAGGAAACCTTGCTCGCCTCGGCCTTGAGTACTTCTCCAGTCTGCGAAGATTGCTAATTTGGTGTATGTACGGCCGACGGCTGTGCTCCCACGGGCTACGTTCACATTATCTGGTTTTTGTCATTGCTGCAATTCCCGACAGTCGTACCGCATGTCAATTTCAGATAATGTAAAGGGGGATGTGATAGAACGCAGGTCTTAGGTTGGTCGCCTTGAGACAATATGGCTTCCACGACGACGTATCTAGGTGCCGAGAAGCGTTGCCACTTAAGGAGCATACCCAGGGCACGACTGGGAGTGTATAGGGTTGTCATTGGGGAAGTGACAAGACAGTGTTAGGTTCACACCTTTAGGCGTGATGGATAGTTATCGTTACGAGTGATATAAACAGGAGTAACATGTCTCGAAGTAGATGTAGCTGATGTGTTTGTTGGAATAACCCGGAAGATGTACGCAGATGATAGCGAACACTGGGTGAATATGGCTTCGCATAGTTATAGTATTCGTCGCAAGGCCGATTGGGTGCCACCATTGGTAGTATGAATAGATTGATCATGTTGGTATCGTCCAGGGCCGACCGGTTAAGCTAGGTGTATAGGCGAATTCCGAGCATGGTCTCCCTCATCAAAGTATTGCTCGTATCTGAAAGAGTGAAATGCAGGTTCCGTTGATGGCCCAATCAACATATATGTAACGTAGTGATGTTTCGTCAATACGAAAGGGGGTTCCAGAAAGTGCGTCGAAGTGCATGCCAAGTGCCGTGAGAGTTGGTCAGTAGGACAAGTGTTGTTAACTGATACTGCATGTCTCCCGGAGTGATGGCAAGGGGTTGTTGATATGGCGTAGCACCAAGGACATTGCGACTATTGGCCTAGATCCATGGAAAACCTTGATGAACAAGAGGAGACAAGGTATATGAAGCAAGTGATGACAGATGAATGTAGCAGGTACTCTGTAGGTTCAACAGAAGCATAAGGAAAGAGTACAGTAAGGGCATAGTAGGCGCCGAAAGATGCCACAGGGGGCTCAGAAAGCAGTAAGGGAGTGCCCATGAAATAGTCTGAGGCATTGAAAGCCATCGCGAGATCGATGGTCAAACAGAGGACCGAAAAGAGAAGAAGATGGAACAAACACTGAGGTCTTGAAAATGCAGCCTTTAGAAGAGGCAGACGGAAACAATGGTGTTTTCGAGAGATTCAGGCAAAATCGGCATTGAAGAGCTGCCTGCACCAGACAGTATCAAGCGCGGCTTGGCCACGAGGATTTGATGTATATGGGGAGGCTGGCTTGAGGCGAATATCCGAGAACAGATCAAGCATACGCTCAAGACACTAGCCTGACATGATGACATCTTTAATCAAGACTGTCGCGGCATCATGTCGGTGATTGGTCATCCTCTGGTAGGCTTGACAGAATAGAGAAGAGCAAAGGGTACATGAAGCAAGGTACTGGGGCACTTGGACAGTCACTGCAGGCAAGGGTGTATGGCTCCTTGCTGTGGTGAACATGAAATGATGGGTTGAAGCATGACAGTCATCGCAGATGTAATGCCAAGAGTGTTGAGCGCAGATGATGATCCAGTTGGGTGCTGAGTCAAGTTGGGTGATGTGGGAGTCCCAGTTGGATGACGAATGAAGAAGGTGGTTGATGGTTCCAGTTGAAGGAAGCTGCTAGACAGCGAAGAAGTCAGATAGTTGAAGCTGATGAGCCATGATGAAGAAACAAGATCGAACATTAATGGTAGTTGTCATGTGGGTGGGTGGTAGTTGATTGAAAGCGTCATGGGTTACACCAGAAACGGCTTTGGATGCCCACCAAAATGAAGGAAGACTGCCATATTGAGATGGGATGTGACAAGCTGAGGAAGAATAGATGATGATTGAGGACTCAGAAACGTGAAGATATTCCCAAGTATGAGATGAGAGAAGATTGAGTATGGAAGACAAGTATTGGAGGAAGAGGATGCTGTGATGTGATACTGAGGAGGATGAGATGGATGGAGGAAAATGGAGGGAGAAACCTAGGCTTATATAGACCATCTCCAGCACTCTCAAGCTCCCCATGAACCTCATCAACCCCCTAATTCATTGGATTCTCTTTCTCTCTGCCTTCTGTTCTCTGTTTGATCTTGATTTCAAATCAATCCCACATCCTCTTTCTCCCCAACGCTCTCTTGCTGTCTGGCACCACTAAGACAGACAGATGCACAGCGCCGCAGCATCATGCTTCGCTGAGACACTCATCTGCCCCGACAGCGTAGTTGCAAACGTCCAGCAGTGGAGATATTGCGACATCATCAAGCAATAGACTGCCAATGGCAGATTCCCATGCCCAAAAGGTCCGGGGTAGAATCATGTCGGGACGGTGGATGCTAGGCAGCAGGACATCATCACAGCTGCTTCTGCCCGTGAGGGGGCTGCAATGACATCCTCGTCTGCCAAAAACAGCATTCACTGAAAGCCCAATCGATGGAGACCAGAGTCCCGATTGACGTCCCGGAGAATCAGCTCCTTTCACGACGCGCCAGTCAACTTCAAGAACCCCGGGTGCTAGGCCTCAGTGATCAGATAGGACCTGCATGGTTCTTGCATCTGTGGGGAAGGCTGATTGAAACATTGGTCAATTCCATGCATCACCAACGACACATCGGTCCCGTAGTCTTTCCTCCGAGATCAAAGAACTTCCAGCATTATGATACGTCACTTGGCGGTGTAAACGCAGACATGGAGCGCAGATGTTGAGGAACCTCTTTGGCAACCCGTTCGACTGACATCATGACAGCTTTGCAAACAAAACTCGGTGCATAATCCTGCAGCATATTGACACATTCACCTCCATGTTGGTGGGGAGGTCTGCCAATCCCGAGTAGGGGTAGCCGAACAAACGGAAGCGTAGTGGTCTAGTCGGCAGTAAATGGAAAGGGGGAGAACCATCTGGATCGGAAACATACAACCAACGACATCATGACCAAGACCGTCCGAATCAGTTCTTGCTGACCTCCTCACTGTTTTCCAGGCTGTATTGATGCCCTATACGAGTTTGCAACCCAGAAATGGCAATGACATCTTGCAACACGGGCGCCATCAAGGTGGCATGAGAACACATCACCAACCCGATCGGACATGCATTGGTCATGTCTCACGAACACCATGCGTGTACATCAAGAGTCGCGCCTCTCCACTTGTTCTTGACCAGTAAACGATCAAGCAAACGGTAAATGTTGGCATGGGTTGTGCCGATTCGCGACCAACATGGTGAGAGACCAGGCAACAGTAGCAAATTGGACAGGCGCATGATTAGTCAACCATCACTATCTCACAGTTTCACAAACACGGATCTGGAGAAACCTGAGGTGACTTACCTCTGAATTCATACTAGATTCACATCCATCAAGATGTGGCATATAGGTAGTGGCGATGTGGCGGGTGGTATTGACAAAGGGGATGCATATGAATCGGGTTCCACCTCAGTCAAAGGTGGCCATGGCAATGTAGCTGTCATTGTGTGCGTTGATCTGACGCCTATTGCAAGTTAGCACACTTTCTAAAAGCCACATCATAATGTTATAAGCAATACACCAACAACCTGAAGCCCCAAGGACCGGATGGCCCAGTATCATGTATGGCGTCCATTGTTGTTTCACCGTGACGGATTCGAAGGGTTGACGACCTTATTGGGTTATTTGTTCATAAAGAAGTAGTAATTCATGAGTCTATTATTTCGTGAAAAAAGGTATTGTTCCCATGCTGCCTACTCCGTTCCCGTGATCATTCCAGAGATCTATGCCATTCATTTTTGTTCGTCTAAATTCTTTACTCCAGGCGGCCAATGCCCAGGTGCTCAACATCAGCCTTGACGATGCGGAGGGTGTTAGTGTTTCCGAGACCACCCTTCCAGCCCTGGACGACAACGAGGGTGTCACCGTGGGAGATGGTGTTGAGGGACAGGGCGTTGGAGACGGCCCACTTGATGCGGCGGTCGACATCCTCTTGCCAGTTGACCTTCTCGAAGTCGGGCTTCTCCTCAGGGAAGTGGAAGGGGTAGACACCGCGGTACAGGTGGCCGTATCTGGAGGTGTTCGCGCTACGAGTCACCATGAAGATGGGGCACACGGGGCGGTACTTGGAGATCAGACGGGCCGAGTCACCGGAGGTGGAAAGGACGATGATACCACCGGCGTTGAGGTCCAGGGAGGCACGGACAGCGGCCATAGCACAAGACTCGGTGACGCTGACGGGGCGCTTGACCAGAGTGCACATCTCCTCGAAGGTAGCGACATAGGGGATGGTGTTCTCGGCCTTCAAGCAAGCCTCGGACATCTCGCGGACAGCCTCCTGGGGGTATGAGCCCTTGGCGGTCTCACCAGACAACATGACACAGTCAGCACCGTCGGTAACGGCGTTACCAACATCGGAGATCTCGGCACGAGTGGGGCGGGGGTTCTTGATCATAGACTCAAGCATCTGGGTAGCGCAGATGACGGGCTTGCCAGCCAGGTTGCACATGGCAATCAGCTTCTTCTGGGCGGCGAAGACCTCGGCGGCGGGAATCTCGATACCCAGGTCACCACGGGCAACCATGACACCATCAGTTTCCTGAAGGATCTCACGGAAGTTGTTGAGACCTTGACGGTTCTCAATCTTGGCAATGATCTGAATGTTCTTGCCATCGGGGCCAAGGACCTCACGGATGTCCTTGATATCCTGGCCACGGCGGATGAAAGAGGCGAAGACCATGTCGACGTTGTTCTTGACACCGAAGCGCAGATCGTTCTTGTCCTTCTCGGACAGAGCGGGCAGATCAACATCAGTGTTGGGCAGGTTGACACCCTTCTTGGAGCTGATGAAACCGTTGTTGAGGGCCTTGACCTTGACGGTCTTCTCGTCGGGGACCTCGAGCACCTCGAAGGCCAGGATACCGTCATCGACGTAGATGATGCGGCCGGGCTGGATGACCTTGGTGATGTTCTTGTAGTCGACGTACATGTTCTCAGTGGTGCAGGCGGTGGCGTACTGCTCATCAGTGGTGATGTTCAGGACGGTGCCGGCAGCCAGGGGAAGATCCTCATCGTTGGCAGTGTTGCCAGTTCGGATCTCCGGGCCCTTGGTGTCCAGGGCAATGGCGACCTGACGGCCCTTCTGGGACTTCTCGGCAGCACGGGCATTGTCAATGACAGACTGGTGGTACTCGTACGAGCCGTGGGAGAAGTTCATGCGAACGACATTGAGACCAGCGGTTCGGAGCTTGTTGATGGCCTCGGGGGAGTTGGTCTTGGGGCCGATTGTGCAGATGATGGAAGTGCGGCGGAGATTCTTCTCGGGCTGGTGGGCAGTATCGATGGAGGCGAGCCACTCGATCTTGCTGCCGACCGAGAGGTGGTCGAGGGCGGTGTTCGCCGAGGACTGGTTGCGGTGGTGCGGCATGGCTGCTTGGTCGACTCTAACTTTACTAGCCATTGTGAATGATTTTAGAGATTAGCTGGGAACTCTAGATGCTGAATGGGGTATGACAAGAGGTGGTATGGCGAGGGAATGCTCAAAGATAAATATGAGGTCCGGGCAGTCGGAGAGGGACGGAGAGGGGAGAGGTCGGCGGTATTACAGGGTGAAACCGGACAAGTCCACAGGGAGGGTGGGATGATAATTGCTACTCGGCCAAATTTTTTCGGGATCGGTCAAGGGGATTCAGGAAGTGAGGTTGCGTAGCGGCGAAAAATAGGCGTCTGGATGCTCAGGGCTCTCGCGATATACGGGATATATCGTTCGACCTCAGGTGGCCAGAGGGGTGCAGGTACCATAAAAATGGAGGGGAAGGCATGATGAACGACCGAAATAGGTCCCGCCCGCAATAGTGAAATGCGACTTACCAGATGATTTGTTGTCAAGGACAAAACGCGGGTCCTGCAGCTGAAGTTTCGCACCGGTTTCTTTAGTGAAGGAAGGATGGTTCTTGGACTTGTTTCGTTCCCTGGGAAGATGATCTGACTGGGTTTTCCGTCGAGGGAGTGGGAAATTTTTATTTTTGTATCTCCCGCGTTCTGCTCCAGGAATTGGCTTTTGGCTTTTTGCGATGCGCGGAGCTTCCCCAAGCTAGTACAAGACAGAGACTGGCGACGAAACGGGCGAAAAGTGCCTCAATCTCAGTACTGGTACACGGGGCTCGAGTACTCTGTCTGCTCTGGGCTGGGCGTGAGCGAGTGTGCAGGGTGCGTGAGTACAATAGGCCCGTACTGGAGGGGTCGGAGGTGGGAGCGAGTGGGATGGCAGTTACAGCTGCTGCTACTGGTTCATCTGAGGTGGGCAGCGCCTCTAGCTGCCCCTCCTTTTGATTGGCAGCAGCAAAAGCAACCGCGCAACAGGCAGGGAAAGTGAGCTGCTGCTGCTAAAACAAAACAGCCTGGCTAGTCTGGGCAGGCCCGTCCATCGGATTTCGGGGACCAGCGCCCGATTTTACTTACCAACTAGATAACATATTGCATTGCCAAAGATCAGCACCCTGGAAGTCCGAAGGGTCCAACCGCTCCATCGACCTCCTGCTGCTCCTGCGCCCTGCTGGCTAGCTGGAGATTCTGTTGCACTCCTGCAGTCAGGTCCGTCTCCGAAAAGTCTTGGTACTGCAATTGCCTGACTCTGGCCGTGTTACCAGGCTCTTGGCGAGCATGGCCTTGCGTGGCTTATCGCACCCGCATTGGAACCTTACCTGAAAGTAGCGCATCGCAACTCAACGTTTTGGCGAAACAGTGAAACGGGCAATGAGCGCCAGTGGCCAGGTCAAAGAAGCCGCAGCCCCGCCATTTCCCAGCCAAAACTCGGGCCTAATATTTGCCAATGGGCTGTCGTCCATGACACCCGTGGGCAGTCTTCGGCCATCTAGGATTCTAGGCTCTCCGGCCTATCCACGCCCGTCGGCACGTCGTGTCGTCTCCTGCTTGTCCTTTCCTGTCCAGAAATAGCAAGGCGGTCAAAGCGGGTTTGCCGGAAACACATTTGCTTCACTTTTGTCGCTGCTGGCGTGATGGTGGGGTAAGCTCGCAGGCGAGGGTGAGGAAGCGGCTTGCGACCCGCAGCTTCCGATAGCTCAAGCTGATAAGCCTCGTAGTGCGTTGCTTTGTTTCGTTTGACTGATTGCTGCCTGAGGCACTTAGTCCAAGAGCTGATCTGGCCGGAGCTGGCCGATGACTCAGCCAAAACAAGAGCCATAGCCACACAGCCACAGCGCATGGCCACAAGTTGAAGATGTGGCCACACGCTGGGGGGTTGGTTCTCTGTTGGTTGGCCTGCCCCACCAAAGCAGGTGCCTAGGCAGGCTAGAACAGCCGCTAGGCCAGTGCCCATCGCATGACACAGCTCTGCTGCTATCGGTGAAGGAGTGCAGCTGATTGAACCTTGCGATCGTTAAGCCCCATCATCTTAACCATCACCAACCACATACCTCAATCTGTCCATCTCCCCGAACCCACATCAGCATTCCAAGGCAAGTTCCTTGAATAGCTCTCTGCGAATCTCGAAACGAAGCAAGACAGCCAAACAGCTTCTTTCAAAATGGTGGTCAGTACCGAGACACCCCAACCCCCCGCAGGCTGGCTGCTTCAGCCGGCGGCTGCCGAAGATTTGGGCGCTGTATTCTGAAACTTTTGCATCTTCGCTGCCGCAGTTCCTCAACTTACTGACGTTTGGTCTCTGGGGAAAGCTCGGCAAATTACTCCACTACAGCGTCGATGCTGTCCTCAGTACGTCCCTGACCTGATGTCGACCGACCCCTCCCATCCTCGGGCCGCTCGTGTGGCTCTCTGCCCCGTCGCTCGGCATACACAATGCTAGCTAGGAGCTCCGAACGGAACCTGGCGCTCGCTTTGCGCCACAAGCTCATGCTTCCGAAGAGGCGGCCCAAGAGAATGGAGGGGAGTGTGACGGAGAACAATAGCTGACGAAGATGTCGTTCTAGTCTCGACTGTCCTGGCGGGCATGAGGCGTTCGACCGGTTTGACGTGAGTAACCCGACCGACCCTAAGCTTTCCCTTGAGGAAGCAGTGCACAGGAAAAAGAGCAGGAAGAGAGACATGAGTGCGCAGCCGGCTAACGCTTGACCCTATATGGGACTCGGCAGACCCAGTTTCCAGACGAGCCAGATCATGGGCGAGAACAACAAGGAAGCCAACAAATGGATTGAGAAGTACCTGGGCGTCGGCGAGTGGGTGATGGACACCTCGGTAGCCATGGCAGGCTCGAGCTCGTTCTTCAAGCGCGTTCGTTAAACAACGCTGCCGCCATCTCGTCACATCGCAGCCGCCCCTAGAAGCAGGAGGGAGTATGATGAGAGGAGAGGAGAACGAGCGGTTTTTCCTCCCGAGACTCAGAAGTGCGTGCGTGCTTGTGGTTCGATTCCCCAAAAAGCTCAAGTTATCGAGAGGGGGCGGATGACGAACTTGCTGCAGCAGAGTGATGTGACGAACTTTGTGGGCGCACAAGATACGCTTTCAGACTTGCGGCCAGCAGCAGCAAGCGACATCGGGAAATACCGGAAGAGATTCAGAGATGAGGAACTCTGATGCATCGTGTCGAGTTACCGAAAGGCGTTAGGGCTGATCAGGGCTTTTTGTTTTGTTTTGCTTTGCTTCGTGTCCGAGAGACGATTCATAACATCTCTCTGCTCCTATATGCTCTTTTAGATATATGCAAATCGAGGGAGTGCACGCAACTCTACTTTCAAATCCCCATCGAAATCGCAAAGAGAATTGGGGGAATGGGCATGTGCTACAGTTCTCTCTCCATGGGGGAGACTTTAGGCGGGTGACGCTCCGTTCGACTTTCAAGATGGAGCCCCAGTAGCCGAGGTTTGCCGAACTGGGGCGCTCCAGTCCTCCGAACCCCCGGTGGGCGAGAAGAAACGGATGCATGGAAGGCTTGCTGGCGCTTGCTTCCTTTTCAGCTAAAAATAAGTCCAGTGGATTATGGCGTAGGGAAGTGTAACATCTGATTTGCTGGTGATGGTATACTGAGTAAAAAGCGTGAGCGCACGTGGGAAACAGCTTTCAATGACAATAGCAACGACCATGGGCATGTCTACCTTGCTTCTAGCTTGTAAGTAAAAAGCATGCAAAATTGTTACAAGTCTCAGCTGGATACATGTAGTTCTCAATGCTCAAAAGAGCCCCATGTCCATGTGGGAACCCGAAGTGTGCAGGCAGCAGCCGCTGTGGCTACGAGTATGACTTGGGAATATCTATTTTTACTGCAGTATACAAATCATTGTCTCCACCCCTGACCACGAACACAATCCTACATGTACCTACCTGCATATAAGTGATGCATACAATCTGGTGGTACGTCCCACTTGGACGACAGCAACCCAAAGCTCGTGGAATACGTAAGTGTATTCGTCCGTGTCACTGTGAACGATGCATAACATGATGTTGTTGAACGGGATGTAAGTACATGCCTAAGTTGACACTGCACACACCCTACACATGCTGTAGGTAAAGTAGTACAAGAAACACCAAGCGCCATCGCACCGTAATCCTGAAAACTCGATTCCTGCCCACAACGTACTGGACAGCTATATTTACTGTCATCCACCACTAACACCTTATTCAAAACATCGATACTAATCGACATCCTCCCTCCGACTCTCCGTCATCAGATCCAAAGGGGGCTCATTGTGATCGTCGTGCTCCTCCTCCTCCTTCTCATGGTTCTTGTCAGCCGCCACCTTCCTGTCCTCCCCACTACGGTGCATGGACAAGAACTCGGCCGGCACCTCGTTCGTAGAAGATCGATGATCACCATGCCCATCCTCCTCGTCACTCGTCTCGGCATGGTGCGTTTCGCTAAGGAGGCCTGGCGGGACTTCATTGTCACTCTCATCCCGATGGTGCTGCTGTTGCTGCAGGACTTCCTCATCGTGATTTGCCGCCGCTGCTTCTTGGTGTACGGACCGCTTGAGCGGACTGTTTGCCTTGCTGCTTCCGCGGCTGCTGCGGCTTTGTATCTTGCCGGCCTGTGTTTCTTTCGAAGGCGATTTGGGCTGCTGCTGCTGCTCGTCCAATGCGAAACCGCCCCAATTTCGAATCACACTACCGGTGTTGTCTTCGTCGAGCTGCCGCTGCTGCTCAGCCTGGATATGTTCGTTGTCGCGTAAGTTCGAGGTTCGTAATGCCTCTTGTTCCCGGTCTTGAAAATCGATCAACCCGGATTTCACTGCTCGCCGTTCAGATTCTTCCACTTCCTCGTTGGCAGCGTCCACCAAATCCTTATATTCGATGCCGTGACTCTGCATAGTCTCCAATAGCAACTTCTCACCCTCCTTGAACCCCGTAAGCTCGCCGCCAATCGCCGCGATAAGTAAGTTGTACCCCTTCGACTCGGCGTGAGCGAGGCAGCCCTCAATCTCCTGGGCGGTGCGCATCAGGTCGGTGTACTGCGCACGGAACAGCTTCTCGTCGCGCTTGCGTTGCTGCGACTCGGCCTTGTCCGGGCTGCCGGCGTCTTCGAATCCCGCGGCATCCATCAAGCTGCTGATAGCGGCGGCGAGCCGCGTCTCGTAGCCCGAGATCTGCGAAACGACGTCTGACCAAACTTCGATGCCTTCGTGCAGCGCCTCTAGTTCACGATCAACGGCGGCCTGGCGTCGCGTAAGCACGGCAGTCTCTTCTTCCCACCACTCCTTCGCCATGGCCAAGGTGCGGCGCTCCGGCCGCAAGTGCATAAACTCCTTCCCGGTCACTCGGCCTTCGATCAACCTCGCCTTTTCGGCAGAAACCTCCCGCGAGCTGTCATCTGTCTCTGTGCTGTTCTTGCGATTCTCCTCGCCGGCGTGCGAGCCAAAGTCGAAGTCGTTATCAAGCTCGAGGACGCGGACTCCGGGCCTCTTCATCATGTCGCCGATGCTCCGCTCCGTATCCTTCAAGGCGCCGCGGTAGCCGCTCAGACCGCTCTCGCGCTCGCTGCGCGCCTCCTCCATCCTACGCTCCAGCTGGACTTTCCTGTTCTTCAGCAACCGCAATTTCTCTCCTCGAACTCTTCGATATCCAGGCACACGGTCTTGTACTCGGAGTCCATACTGTGTATCTCCCTCCGCAACGGATCGTCCTTGTCGGTCTCCATGGCCTTCAGCTCCGAAGCGATCGTCTTATGCTGGGTCGAGAGCCTATTGGCCTTGGCGATGGCGGCCAGGCGCGCCTGGCGGGCGTCGAGTATGTATTGGGTCTCTTCGGCCTTGAGGTCGGCCAGCATGGACATGGTGCGCGCGATCGAGTTGCGCACCTGTCTCAGGGACAGCGGCTTCGGCTTCGGCTGGCGCACAGGGATGACCGCGGGGGCGGGATTCCGGGCGTACGGGTCCGCCCGAGAGCGCAACGGCGACTGCGACGCTGACGACCGGCGCGATGCTGGTCCTTGCGGCGTGCTGGCCTGGCTTGACCCCTCGCCACCAGGAGTCGCGGTGTCTCCTGATATTTGGCGCTCTATGGCGGCCCCTTGCGCGTCTAGTAGCCTCTGCAGCTCTTCTTGGATCTGTCGCTCGCGCCGTTGTATCGTGCGGAACGTGGTGTCGGTTTCGACGGTTGTCGCGCGATCGGTCGTCTTGGGTGAGCGGCCAAGCAGTACGCTCCCAACGAAGCTCATGCTCGATGCGGCGTAGTCCTGGTTTTGCGATGGCGCGCGATCATATGTCCTCTGCGACCGACTACGCTCTCGCCGCAGCGCGCTGTCGCTTTCATCGTGGAACTGGGTGGTAAAAGGGGGCGTCCAGGAGGGCAGGTTGCTCTGGCGTCTTCGGGGTTCTCGGCTGTCTTGTTTCTGGTGTATTCTGCCCTGGGCTGCGGCTCGGGCTTCTCGTTGCAGGCGCATGCGGTCTACCACGCTCATGGGCGGGTACTCCAATAACGGTTCGGCGTAGGCCACCGCCTTTGCCTTGCCCTTGCGATCTTTGAAGTTCTTACGTGCGCGGGCGTTGTCTTCGTACGGGTCCATGTCTTGTTGGGTCTCTGGAGATAGTAGCGGAGAGGAGGGACGGGGCGAGAGGTCTCGGAGATCGTAGTCGTTCGAGTTTCTAGGGGTGCGTTGGTTATTGGTATGGAGGGGGAGGAGCGGTTCGTTGCCGCCGCGGGCAATGCGCGAGAAGAACGAGGGGTTGGAGGATGTCATCTTGTAGTATTCTCTAAGCGGATTATGTTGTAAATTAGGTGCAAGACTAGATGTACGTGGTTTGTTCTTGAACTTAGGAAAGAGGCATATCGAATGGGGAGAGGTGTGCTTGGCGGGCTAAGCTAAGGAGGGCAGGCAAGCTGTAACATTTCGCGACGTAAGGTGAATCTATTTTGACACAAGTGATCAGACTGGGCAGAGTCAGTCAGGATGGTGGAAGCAGCTGATCAACACTGGAAGAATAACGTCAGTTCTCCGACTTGCTGTTGCTATCGGTAGGGTAACTTGTCGAATAGATACCAGGTAGGTAGGATAGAAAGGGTGCGAAAGGGAGCTGTGACGTGCCATCATGACTTATCGATAAGAGCTCACGAGCGCCCTCCAAGTGCACACATGCCTCCAAATGCCCAAGACATGCAGCCTCCCAGCCGCGACGTCATTGGCCTGTTTCTTTCGCATTCCCTGCACTGGACTTGGCTCCAGCTCCTATTAGCTGGGCACCTAAGACTGCGCATTAGTCAACCCCCAAGTACGGCAATTACAGTAGGTGCTCAGTGCTGTTGTTAGCTGATCGCCAGTACGGTCCACTGTTCAACTGAGGAAACAACAGAGATCGGAGCAGCAGAAACAACAACCACCCGACAAGTTGGTTGTAATCTGGAGATATCCATCCCACTTTGTTTTTTTTAGCTTGCCTCAAGAGCCGATGTCACCCAGGTTTTGCATGACAGGCAAACAAACTGGTGATTTCTCCTCACTATGTCCCGCCCTCACTGCAACCCCCCAGTCACCATGCCCAACGCCAACTTGACTGGAGGAATTTATCCGCGGCAGGATTCAAGCCTTGCTGTCGCCGCACAAGCAGCAAGGCAAATGCCAAATACTCTCCATCCCTTTCGTGCACTTTACTTGAAACACGAGCGATCGGCAGTTCTGGGCCACTGCAATCAATTTTAGGATAGACCACGGTTCCAAGTTTGCCCAATTGCTTGTCCAAGGCCCCTTGTCAGCTTGTCCCCGTACGGTCCTTACTAGGCTAATCGGTCATAGCTAATCACAGCTGCCAATCTAATTGAGCATATCGTGTGAAGATCCGCGCCCACCTTCATGTTCATGCATTAATTGCGGAAAGCATAGCATCCACTGTACTGCCAGGAACCCAGCCTCCGTTCCATTCCTACCTTCCTACCCCGGACCAGCAGACATGCAGAGCCACCAATCGCACCTGACGGAAGAATGAGCCCATATATCGATTGACTCTCGGTAGAGGGACCAACCTGGGAAGCAGACCCAGTCGGTCGTCCCTCTTTGGGAAGAGGAGGATGCCATCTCGGTTATAATGGCTGCATCCTCCCCGCCGAATAAATGAATAAATGCCAGGAGATCTGCTGCTGCTGCTGCTTGCTTGCTGCTTGCTGCTCAAGCTTTGCCCGTCGCGTCGTCACGTCACTGCATTGTCCCGA
Source organism: Apiospora hydei (assembly GCF_038363865.1). Lineage (NCBI taxonomy): Eukaryota > Fungi > Ascomycota > Sordariomycetes > Amphisphaeriales > Apiosporaceae > Apiospora > Apiospora hydei. Next base: position 3,867,726 of record NW_027117366.1, on the reverse strand, counting down.
ACACCTGGTCTGGTCTGTTGCACACACAGAGGTTGTGGTTCTATGATCCCAGCAGTCATCTTCTAGGCCAAACAGCTTTGTTCCTTGCAGCCTGCCAAAATTGAGAGTTCTGTTGTGGAACCATCCTCGTCCGCCCCCTTGAGGAAACATTGATCGAGAACTGCAACAAGCATCTGGCGTGAGGTGTGCAGTTCTGTCAAGTTCGATCCTCCCAGATTCCACAAAACCCCAAGCGCAAAGACCGCTTCCTGTCTCGTGAAGAGGACGGAAACACACGGTATCTTCAATCGCAGCAAGGCGGTCGAAGAAGCACGAAGTCACGTCACTGGCCTCTACTTGGTGTGCTCTAGTGTGTATCACGTCTGTGGAATATATAAACGCCTTAGCTGTCGTTTTCACTTTTTTGGCTATCCTGGTGCCAACTGCCGAAAAAACATCTTATTACTCGACCCCTAGAAAGCCACCTACCTCTCAAAACCATGCCGTCGCCATCAGTCGTCGGCGCAAGCCGCATTCTAGGCTATGCTGCTATGCTCGCCCAAGCCAGCTTGGGGGCTGCTGGTCCTCTTCCTGGGGCCGTAGGAGAGCGTGAGGTCGCCTGCGACGCGAACAACAGTCTACTCAAGGAGTTCCGAGTCACATCCCATACCGCCGAAGCCTCCTCCTTCTGCAGTAAATACGTCCATGCCGAGGTAAGCCACCCACACCGTCACTTCACTGCCATGTATCCATCAACTAACTTAAGCTCCCAGCCTACTGCAATGGCTGCTGCTGCCGGCACGGTTTCTATCGCGGCCCACCCCATGAAATTCTACAGCATGGAGGCGTACCAGGCCGACGCTGCCCCGCTTACGTACGGTTCACCGCCCACCGCCAGCCCGGTTCCCGGCAGTCCTGGATGCTTCGGGCACTCCGGCGATACCCCCTGTGCCGTGTCTCAGCAAAAGCGTTCCATGCCCACAGCGCCACCCATGTTGCGTGACTTGCCTCTCGTGCAAGAGTCCTCTTCCTCAGCAGCCGCCCCCGCCCTCCCGAGCTTCGTCGACTCCGCCTACCCGCCAACGAGCGTGAGCAACGCCTGTTCGTGTCTCCTGTCTAGCTCCAGCCCTAGCTCAACCCAGCCCGCAGTAGCTGCTGCTGCTGCTACGTCGACTGGTGCCTCGGCGGCATGCACCACCGTGACGGGCTCTTACCCCGCGACCACGGTCCCCGCCTTCTGCAACCCGGCCCTGCACACAAACGCCCCGAGCCTGGCGAACCCCAACAACATGCCCGTGGCCACGATGACCGTCGGCGCCGTCAGCAACAAGGTGGACTGCTGCTCCTCGTGCGCGGGCATCTTCAACTGCGTCGCGTGGCAGTTCGTGCCCGCCTACACGGGCGAGCCGTCGGAGAAGCTGCCCGGCGGTTTCGACCCCTGGGGCCGCGGTGACTGCCAGGTGGTCTACCACACGGGCGCGCCCGACGAGGCTAAGAACGTCACCACGAACGACGCCCTCGCGGTCTGCCCGAACGGGAAGGTGCACGAGATGCTGAGCGGGAGCAACAACCCGCCGGTCGCGGATGGGGCGAGCACGGAGCAGTGGAACAATGTCTACTTCAACGGGTGGAATCAGGGATCGTGTGGGATGCCTCTGAACGCGGGGCAGAGCGGGGATTCGCCGGGCATGGGAGACAAATCGAATCTTTGCCCGGGTAGTTAGGGGTGGCAGGCAGTGTTGTAAGCTGGGGTTGTAAGATTGACTGCATGACGATAGCTACGTCGTTTTGAGATTAATGAAAGGGAATGCCTTGAAATATCTACATAATCGATTCATGCCGGTGCCATCTTATGGGTTCCATGTAGTAACCGAATGACCGTGGTTCGAAAGATGAGTTCTTGGACTAGCTTGCCTTGACCACAGTGTAAGGTTAGATGAACACGATGGCCAGATAGTGGCATAATTATGTACGGATTGGCCACAGCCCAATGCTTATACCATGGACTCCCGAGAGTTCGACGTGTTACACGACCAATACTATACCGTTAATGCTGTTTAATCTGGCCAACCAAGCTGGGGCAACAGGGAGTGTTCAAGTCTGTTGAATAACGAACGGATGGTCTGACTTTCCCGCAACGGCTCAACGTCGAGGTAGTCGGTTGTACTCGAAAGATTATACAACGTAGACATTTTACCAACAGTCGGACTGCTGAACAGCTGCATTAAATAACTATACACATAATCTATTCGAGCGAAGGATCTTGTCGTTATTCAATATGCACGGTCACGTAATACTGGGTAACAACCAGTGACTGAACCTATGGAATACACGATCTGTTTCTTGTCTTCCCAGAGTCACAACTAGCGAAGCCGAATAGCTGGTCAGTGTTTATTCGATTGTTCCCACTGGATGTATTGGAATAATCGGGGTGATCCAGTCCAGTCGCCAATGGGACATGTACTTGTTATCCGGCCAACCCTCGTATTTCTTCCATTTGGGCATATGAATCAGAACACCAAGGAGTGTCTAAATCTATAGGTACGTGCTTACTTCAGTACGTAATGCAGTGGACTTCAATAGATATTCGATTGATTATACACATGAGAGATGCCTAATGTCCCAGGGCAGGACCTACGCTAGGTAGGCACGAGTTCCATTGAACCGGCTTGATTGTTCCTTCCCGTATTAATCGACGCTCCCTTGCTCATCTGATTATTCCATTGGGAAGCCGCGACTTATCTTGCGCCCTTGACGCGTGCTCCACCTTCTCATTTCCTTGGGTCTTCAGCAAAATCAACATCATGAATATCTCGGATCTTCTTAATCCAATCACGGCACCATCGTCAACGATGTCGGCAGCAGATTTGGGCGGCATGCTGGACCGCTTGCCAGACGAACTCCTCTGGGACATTGCCGATCTCAATCGCGTCAAGGACCTCGGCAGACTCACCCGGACCTCCAAGAGGATGCACCAGAGACTCAACCCGTACCTGTACAAGACCGGGATGGAGCGTGACGGCCGCCCCTTGCAATACGCATGCAGAAAGTATGGCCGCGACGACATCATCTCGCGCGTCTTGCTTTACCACAAGCCACAACAGCACGCTGGCATACTGGCGCACCGCTTCCGGTACGGTTACAACTGCCAGGCACAGAACACGACCCCTCTTGCGCTGGCTATCCGCCACTACAACCTGCCGGTCGTTCGCATGCTGGTCGAGCAGGGGGCTGACGGACATCAGCCTAGCATCTTGGCAGACGTGCTGGCGCGTCCCATTTCTGATCTCGACGATGGAGTACAGATACGATTCGAGTTGGTAGAGCTGCTCGTAAAGGCAGGCGCCAATGTGAATAAGGTCACGGGAAGCTACACGCCGCTCCTGCTTGCCGTAGAACACCGGTGCGAATCCCGCCTTATCGACTTGCTCCTGAAGTCTGGAGCCGACCTTAAGGGCCCTTGTTCGCCCCTTAATATGTTTCTCGAGACTCGCGAGAACTTGGACGATGATCGCTACAAGTCAGCCGAACTCCTCGTCAAAGCTGCTGCGAATCTCGATACGGCTCAAATCCACTACAGTATGCTTCTATGCCTCAGACCGCACGAGGATGAGCGTTGGATCAAGCTCATCGAGAAGCTCCTGGAAGCGCCTGGCGCCGACCCTCGATGCACGCACAACGGAGAATCCTACATGGTATATTTCCTTCGGAAAGCACCTCAACTGGCTTCCCAGCTTCGACTTCAATGCCAAATACGCCTCCACACCCGAAAAGTCGGTTAAATATGACCGTGTGCGGCAAGTCACCATACGCATTCTGGAGCTCCTATTCGCCAAGACCGGCGCAACAGTGAACGACCCCGGCCCCCACGGACGCAAACCGACCCCCTTGATGATCGCGGCGGGCCTTCCGTGTGAGTTTGATGATCTGTTTTACGATGTACTCAATATGGGAGCCAATGGACGCGTCAGAGTCGATGGAGCAACGGCCTTCCACTACATGTTCGAGCACCCCGGCCACGCCCTGAAGGAGCGACTTGCGCCGCTCGTAGCCATCAACTGCCCCATCAACGCCAAGGACTGCGATGGCAACACGTTGCTGCACAAGGCAGCACTGAGAGGGATGGTGCCAGAAAGCTGGCTGCCGGAGCTTACGAAGTACAAATTCGACTTCATTGCAAAGAACCGCGCCGGCCAGACCTTCATCGACATCCTTTGTTATAAGCCGGCTACGTCGTTCGACCCCGCGTGGTACGACAGTCGATTAGCCGACTCCTTACGACAGCAGATTGATGAGCTGAAAACGGCCACGTCGAATAACCAGAAGCGTGCCAGAGATAGGGGCAAGGGATCCTCGAATAACAGGAAATAGGACAATAGGGTTATGACATGGAATTGCAAGTGGACACGGAATTGCCAGTGGAATAAACATGGAATTGGAAGTGGAATAAACGAGTGTCTCTCATTACGCAATTAAGTATGCTACCTAAGAAGAGTAAATGAATTGGAATGAACGAATGAAGAATTCACCTGTGCATTAATTGATTACGCCATTGGTACATATACTAATCCCAGCGTCGACCAGTTGTGACATCACGATGTGTAGGTAATAATCATGTCTCCAAGAAGATCATCACCGGGCAGGCGATTTTCGTATGCCACCCACTCATGGCATCAAGCTTCATGATTGTTACATTGATAGACATGTTTGTTTGATTCGTATACGCCTCCGCTTCCCTACCGGCCCCTCGTCCCTCTCCCTCTCTCCCCCTCTCACACTTTCTACCTTTACATCAAATCCCCCACCTCGCCACAAGGCCCCGAATGCGCATGCGCATGCCCATGCGCATGCCCGTGCCCATGTCCCGCCGTCAGCCCTCGCGCATTGTTGAGCGCCCGATGCCGGTCCGCGGACCACCGGCGCTGCGGCAGCTTGACCTCGGGCAGGCCCGCCCAGCTCATGGCGTACTTGGCGACCGAGTTGGCGATGGCCCTGGTGTTGGTCAGGAAGGCGCCGTGGTCCAGGTTGGCGACGGTGTCGCCCGCTTGGTGGTAGTTGGCGTCGAGCGGGGCGCCGGCCTCGCCGCCGAAGAGGGCGGCTTCTTCCGCGGTTTTCAGGACTTCGGCGCCGGTGAAGAGGCCGCCGGAGGGGATGCCGTTTTCGATGAAGCCCTGTTGGGTTCGGTATGTTAGCGATACTTGGTCGTGTTCAGGATGGAGGAGACCCGGAGAGATCCTCCATGGAAAAAACAAAACAAAAAAACGAGACCCGAGGGGCGAGGGGGGGTGGGGGCTTACAGCATAGTCGGACCGCCCGCTGAAGACGGACGGCACTGAGGGCAGCTCGTTGGCCTTGAAGAAGTCCTCGAAGTCGCGCTCGATCACGTCCGACCCCGCGGGGCCGGAGAAGTTGAAGGCGCTGCCGTCGCCGTCGTAGATGCCGTAGACGTAGTTGGGGCTGGCGATCTGCAGCAGGCGTCAATGTCAGCGGCATTATAAATGAGTGTGGTTTTCCTTTCTTGCTTTCCACTTACCATGTCAAAGTTGAGATACGCCCGAATCTTGGCAATCTCCGCCTCGCCCGTCTGGTTGAGCTGCTTGACGTAGTAATACGACCCCAACTTGCCAAACTCCTCGGCGCCCCAAAACGCGAAGCGCACGGCGTTCTTGACCCGGAACCCCGTGAGCGCCAGGGCCACGGCCCAGATCCCCACGGACCCGGACCCGTCGTCGTTGATGCCGGGCCCCTCGTACACCGAGTCCGAGTGCCCGCCCAGCACGAGCACGTTGTCCTTGTCGCCCTGCTTGGTCTCGGCGACGACGTTGTAGTTGGTCCGGTTCTCGACGACGGACTCGATGGACAGGTCCAGCACGAGCGGGAGCGCGGCCAGGATCGCCTCGCCCTCTTCTTGCGAGATCCCCACGATCGGCGCGTTCGACTCGCTGGGCGAGCCCAGCGTCCCCGCCACCGACCCGGGGACGTTGTTGTACACGATGGCCGCCGCGGCGCCGGAGGATTTGGCGAGGGACGCCTTCTTGGAGAAGTCGCAGGAGCCGCGCAGGACGAGGGCGATATTGCCCGCCAACTCCTCCGCCGGGAAGTCGGCCGCCTCGCAGCCCAGATTGGCGACGGCGACCACAGGCCGCGAGAGGGTCTGCCCGCCCGTGCCGGGCGTATAAGTCAGGGTCTTGGGCGTGTACGTCTTCTTGTCGTCCCCGGTACCCGACGAGAGGGTGGCGGACCCGGCCGAGAAGAGCTCGACAAAGGGCTGCTTGACCACGTCAAAATACCCCGTCGCGCTGAGCGTATCGTACAGCCAGTCGACCGTGGCGTTGTGCCCGCCGCCGCCAAAGGCGCGGTTGCCGCCGTGCGCGTCGGCGATGTCCTGCAGGGTCTGGCTGCCGGCCAGCAGGTCCTCGAGGCGGATGAGGTCCTGCAGGGCCTCCGAGATCACGTACGGCTTGCACTTTTTGTCGCCCGCTGCGGCTGCTACGACCGCGGTGGTGGCGGCGGCGAGGAGGGCGGCTGTGGTCTTCATTGTCGTAATGGGGATAAAACCCAGGCCAGACCAAAAAGGAGTTGGGACGTGGTTTGAGGAGAAGGGGCACAAGAAAGCAAGCAAGTCGGGAGGGAGGGAGAAGCAAGCCTCGCTTAAGGGACAGAAGAGAAGAAGAAGAAGCCGCTCAGAACATGTTCGCAATTCGCGGCGGGCGGCAGCAATGTATTTCTACCATCCGCCAAGCCGGTCGCGTGCTGTGAGCGTTTGCTTGGGAGTTCATATCTCCAAGAAATGCGATTGGACAATTGGGGGAGCAAGCAACTTGTACGACTCGACGTGTATCGCTTGGCTGCATAAACATAATATGATGGCTGGACGGAGGGCAGGACCTAAGTAACCTGAAAGCTCGCATTAGTCCGGTATCCGATAAAGAGTCCAACGGCTGGGGACAGGCAATCTCTATCTACATGATCCTATCTACATATCCAGTTGCTTGGCGACCCGAAGCCACCTCCATGGAACCGGGATAGGCGAGAGGGGTAATCCTCTTCTGGGGGTTCCCCTCCTGGAGTCCTTCCAGAACGCCCGCGAGCGATAACAAACTTTCGAACCGTATACGGAAGGAGCGCCGTCTCCTATCCGCTTGGCTCTCGAGCAGAACCGGCGGTGCCGCCAAGATGGCCCTTCGGCACCTGGCTTGGCAGCTTAGCCCGAAGAGGAAGGCCGAGAAAGGGCTCGCCATATTCGTCCTGGACACGACGGCCAACGAGGCCGAGCAGAGATGCTGTTCTGTAATCAAATGAAGAACTCCCATCCAGACGGTCAGTAGGTCTCGGGGATGATGCAATTTCGGGTGATTGTGTATCTAGCATATAAGGGATGCGTATAATGTACCGGCTATGAACAATACGCTATCTAATAATAGTAAGTAATGCAATTCGTTCCCTTCTTATTCTAGTAGTCGCCATGACCTCCCAATGCAAGTAGGTAGTAGTCCTTGTCCCCTCTGAAATCGAAGCAGGACTCTAATATGATGCAGGAAAGTCCCATCCAACCCTTTCGCCTATTGCCAGGCTTATGCGTATAGTGCTTGAAATCATCGTCCCCGCGCCGAACCCGGGGAATTACAAGTGGTAGAAGTAAGTAGTCAGCAGTGACAGGTGAACGAAATCGAAGGCCTCAAAGGATCCTTCATTTCGCCTAGTAGCGCCAAAAGCCCAGACCCAAGTGTCATAACTCCATCCAACTAACGCCGGGATCGTCATCATCCATTGCAGGATACTCCCTGATAGTTTTACCATCATCTTGCTCCGAAGAAGAGCTGGTGCCGTCGCCATCTACCAGTCAGCTCCAGAGACCAGCCCCAGGGTCGACGGGGTCAAATATCCCGTTCCATGAGCTGCTCTCGCGGCGACTGCGGGAGAAGATGTTTTCCTTGGGCGTCGACTCTTCGTGGGACGATTCGGCTCTACGGAGAAACGGATCATCACTGTCCGTTGCAGTCTCACTAGGCGAACGAACGATATCCGGGCCAAGGGCGCTGTCGTCACTGCGGCTATCTATATCGGCATCCGATGTGTAAGGATCGCTAGTCTCCATCTCCGTGGAGTGACTAGGACCACGGCTCGAGAATACCGTCGAGGATTCATCCAGGGTCGTCGTCGTCGGGTCGGGGCTATCCTCCACCTCGAACGCTTTGAGCGCCGACAGGGTGTCGCCGGGTCCAAGCGCGGTGCCGTCTCGAGGCACTTGAGGGTTGACCTTGACGGGCGACGGGGGCTGAGCAAAGTCAAAGGCGTTCGGTTCGTTTGTCGAGGATAGATGGGGCGTCGTAAGCGGTCCGGTCTGGAAGGCCTGGTTCTTGGAAAAACGCTTCAGCTTAAGCTTCGATTTCCCGTGCGGTTTCCGTAAGGCCATCTCAAGTTGCTCTTCCACGTCTGTATCATCATCTGTGACTTTATATGGGTCTTCCAGGCGGCGAGGCAGGACGATTGGTTGCTGTGCGCAGCTGCCGCTCGACCGCCGGTGACGCTGCCTCAGCTTATCCTTGGCTGTCACGGTTTCTATGGCGGGCAGGTTTATATGGAAGGTTTCGCTGCCCCTAAATGGGTTAACGAGACTGCCTGTGGCCATTCGTCGCAAGTCAACTTGGCTTTTGCTAAAAACAACCCGCGCTCGCAAAGCATGCACAGCTCTATCGAGGGCCAGCTCCACCGCGCACCGGTCACGTATGCGCGCCAGCTTGGGCCAGGTTGCACGTTCACCCAAGAGACATGATCGATGCATGAAACTTATCGTCGGGTTCTTCAGGATCCTGGGCAGATCCAGAAGCCCCATCGCAGGAAGGATGTTGATATCACCCGAGTACTTCTGGCTCAAAATGGAGCGCAATTTGCTCACCAGGGTCGGGAAGATGCCGATTTCTGCCAAAATGTGCATGCGATGAAGAGCCTCTCCCTTTGCCAATTGTGTCATGGTGGACAACCAATCTCCTTCATCGTCGTAATGCACATAGTCTTGAGAGCCCGATATAGGGTACGGCGCGTCTTCTTTGGCGAGAAAAGGGACGACGTGGGGGTTGACCTGGGAGACGATAAAGTGGTTGACGTTGAACATCTCGGCAAGCCTAGTCATGGGTAGATCGTTGTCGACTGAACCATCGATCCACATCTGAGGCGTGGGATTCCACGGGCTGTGTTCTCCTGTAAGGGGGTTCTTGACCAGTAACGGCGCGGCGCTGAATACTAATGGTACGGAGCACGAGGCAGCAACCGCAGACCATATCATGACGTTGGGCGCCGTGACATAGTTGAGGAGCCGGGGAAGCTCGTAGATGGACGCAGGCGACACGCAGATGTTGCAGATTCTCCTCGTCCGGTTGTAGGCCTCTTGGAAGGTCATATCGCCCAGCAGATTCTGCATCACTCGGGTCAGGTGCTTGATGTCAGACCAGTTGCCTTGTGTCAGCAGCCGGCGGACATGATCCATGAGGCCATCCTCATTGCCTTCCTCTTCGAAAACGGCGAGATCCCCATAAGGAAACTCTTCGAGCAGCTGGGGTATCTCGTCATCTGTCCTTGTGCACACTACAGCGCACACGATGGAGCCGGCCGAGGCACCGGAGATGATGCGTGGGATCAGTTTTACCTCAAATAGCGACTTGAGAACACCGATATGGCTCATGCCAAACGTCCCGCCACCGCTCAGCAGGAGGGCGCTTCGCCCAAAGCTTTGGCGCGCGAACAGAACAGCGTCGAGCAGGTCTTTGGTTTCCAGATCTCCAGGTAAAGGGTGGGCACTGCGCTCTACCACGGCCGCAATGGTCTGCAATGTGGAGTCAACATAGCGCTCGATGAGCTTCTTGGTGCCATAATACGAGTGCCTGTACAGATCGATGTTCCCCATACCTCCTAGGTCTCTCGATAAAGCGGTCCGAATGAGGTGCAGCATGCCGCGTAGGTCACAGTTGATGCGTGCCGTATCCAGATCCCGCAACCGCGACTCGATCAAATCCGGTTGGTAGTCGCCGCTGGACGTGTCGGCTTTCCACTCCTCGTTGCCTTCCAGTATATCCAGCTCTTGCGCCGCGGCCTCCCATTGGCTATAGGTGTCGGCATTCTGCAACCTTACCATGAGTATCTGTTTCCGCTCGTCCAGCTTCCGCTGAGCTTCACGCTCAGCTTCGGAAATGTCATCTCTGTACGGCAACGCAAGGCTGCTCAAGCTCCTCAGGGCCTTGTATAGAGACTCAGTCGCCGAAACCGCCGTGGTCTGTGGGCATATTGTGTTGGACGCAGCGTCACCTTTCGACTGGTTCTTGCGGGACGAGGGCGAGCTTAGTCGAAGGCTCGGAAGGAGTAAGTCAGTCATGACGAGCAAGACGAAGACGGGATCTGGATTGGGCGTGATCGGGGTGGTCGAGGCACTGGACGGGCTAGCATCCTAAGCCCTTCTGCTCCGGGGGTCTCCAGACTCGGCAAGGTCGGGGGACCAAAAGTCCGAGGCGGTGAAGTCGTTGTAGTTACACTCTCTGCTCTCGTAGAGTATTGGCCGTATTGACGCGGTGCACGGCTGTGAATGTAGGGACCGAGAAGTTGAGAATTCGTGGGAGAATAGAGTGTCGCGAGGAGGTATCGGTGTGTACTGACTTCGCATGTGATGCGACACGCCAGTAGTGAATTCGAGGGATCGTACGCCAGAAAGGGTCGACGGCAAGGCGGGTTCGTAGGGTATATGGAAGCCGAAAAAGAAAAGAACACACGACAAGAGAAATATAGTAGATTAGTTTGGTTGGAACGACGCGGTAGACGAGGCACTTGCTTGCCCGGGCAGAAGGAGCAGCAGACAGTCAGTCAATAGCGACGACGACGAAGACGAGGAGTGTTTGAATGGGGATAGGGCGGGAGGGATTATTGATCTGACAAAGACTTATTAAAGTGACTGGGCCCTGCAGGCCTAGACGTCAGAGTGGAAGCGCAGCGTTACATTAAGAGACAATAGGCACTACAGGGCGGTGGGGAGCAGTAACAGGGCACTGGGGCCGGTAACTGGGGGCAGCTAGCCCAAGGAATTTAGCGAGACTAGCGACCATTACTGCCACTGATCTGACGAATCGAGATCGCAGGTTCGAGTGCAATTGGATGGCACCTAAGCCGAGCTGAGATCAGCGGCCGGCATGTCGAGGGGTCCCCATCCAGAACCCATTCACCCTGCTGACCCCCAGCATTTGGGCCCGCGCCCAGCAGCCAATGCAGCTAGCCACAGGGTCATCTGGCCCCCCAATCAAAGGCCCTGTCCACCCCCAGTTCGGGTGGCCGCTGTGTGTTACCTCCTTTTGCTCAACAACCACCATCACCAACAGGTAACTGCTGACCGCAAAATCAGGGCATAGGCCGTTACGCGACACTAAACAAGCAAGTATGGTCCTAGCTGCCAGTCTTGCGTACTGCTAAAGCAAGGCCAGATAGCTGCATACGTGTCCAAGAAGGTCTGCAAAAAGACACAGATGCAGGTCCAGACACTTGGACAGCCCATGCAGCAAACGAACGCACGGGATGCATGTAGTGCAACATTGCCATGGGCCAATTCGCGGATGCAAAAAGAATACGATCAGCCCAACTTGTCCGACTCGTGACCCAGCACACCGTCTCCGGCGAACGGGCAGATCCAATGGCTGCCGACCACGGGGTCACACCAGAAAGGCTTGTGCAGTGCGGGGTGATGTGTGAGACACGAAAGCTCGACATAGCTGTCGGGCTTCGGGTGCCTCTGCTATCACCCGATACCAAGGCAGTCATGACTTGTTAAGGCTGCGCTGCCTTGGAACGACCTGTCGATCCATTGCTCTTCTTGCTTCAAGAGCAAAAAAGAACAACTCTAAATAGGCAACTAGATCGAATGCCGTGCGTGAACCAACAAGGTCAGGCTGTCAGGAGAGAATGGCGGGAACTAGGCAGCGCCAGCTTCATCTAATCCACGCCCTCAAGGAAAAAGCTTAAAATTCGCCGTCGCCTCCTCCCCAGCCCTGCCTACCTGTCGGAGCCATTGCCGATCGAGGGTGCGTATGCCAAACACGTAGTTGCGTACGAAATGCATCAAATGCGATCCGGTTTGCTTTTCGGGCACTCTTCAACAATCAAATGTGCTCATCATGTCTTGATCTTGCAGTTCTTGAAATGGAGGGGCTGTAATGCAACCACATGCCCTTCCGACGGTGCATATACCCATCGAGATTTTCTCGTCTTGTCCCGGAACGTGCCCAATTCCCTCTTTCCGTCTCTTCACCCCGCGGTCCGCTCCTTCGAAAACAAAAATCGCTTCCCACAAAAGGCAACTTGAAGCACCGATCAATGCATCCCCGTGGGGAGAGGTTACAGCACAGATGGTGCTCACCCCGGGTTTCTGCCCGACTGGGTTACGCTCCTTCGTCCCCAGCTGTGTCATCGGAGACTCAGCTCCGCTCTTCCATGAATCATGTGAAACTCTTTCTGCAATCAGCAAGACGACGACGAGACCAGCAAGCTGGATTGTCGACAATCCTTTCCATTCTCCGACGTGCCATCTCGAGTCAGGATGCCCAAGTATTGGTAGCAGTATTTGCATCTCCGCATTTTTTCGTTTGAATTTCTCCTGCCGCGGACCGCATACTGCTCGAACGTACGTTTACTACTATGGTAAAAGATGACCCAAAGCTTCGTCACTCGACCACTTGCCCCCAATAGCAACTTCGGCTTGGTGATGCAAGGTGGGATGAAGCCACGTTGCTTACACGCGTTGCGGCGGAGAAAATACAGTGCCGTATTCAGGACAGCAAGAGTCGTTGATGACTCTTGTCAAATATATGCCGGTTCCTCTCTCGTCTCTCTAGGTTCCTGATTCTGGACAGCAACTAACCTAGCACGGGCGCCAAGCGTAGCCTGTCACGAGGCGTCCCGTCTCGCTTTGGTGGCTTTACTTAACCGTGGCTCGAATTGACTCGAATGGCGCAGTGCATTAGCATGAAAAGCCGAAGTCGGTCTACGAAGATGAATGCCTTCATTGCTTTTTGAAGATTGAAGTAGCTCACCAACCTGTTAGCAAAAGGAAGTATGCATACTAATACGACATCTCACAGTCTGTGTCAGAACATGAATGCAAGATTTCATCTGCCCATCTAGGCCAGATTTGGACAAGTTTGCAGCCAGTTGGGGTTGTTGCGAATGCCAATTTCTATGAGTTCGCCAATTAATCGAACCCGGCTAAGGTTCTGCTCATATATGCTCCTATCTCGACCAAGACCCGCCTACAACAAGTACCCGGCCGGGCATGAACATTATGTAGATCTGCCATGGTCGCGGAGGGCCGGCCAAACTCCGTGATGGGGCCCGCCCATCTGAGGCAGCGCGGTCCGGATCTGGATAGCACCTCGGCCGCTTTTGTCAATCCTAGCGGAGTGGATACAAACACACATGCAGCCTGCCAAATTCTCGTCAACATTGCGGTGAAGACTTTTTGACTAGTAAGGTAAATTGTATGATGCCCAATTTCTTATCTCACTAGAGGGGACCATCCCTAAGATGGACGCCCTCACAGACGACGAATTCCGCGTCATAATCCTCCTGCCCGGCGCAGAGGACGAACCTCTCCGCTGTGAACTCCTCACTCGCTCCCTCGCCGACCACCCGCCCTACGAGGCGCTCTCGTACGTATGAAGCATTAAGCCGGCGCACCTCGAGCTCGACGGGCAGCGGGTGGCCATCACCGAGGGCCTGGAGGACATCCTGTTCCGGCTGCGGTACGCAACGGCCCCGCGGACGCTCTAGATCGACCGGCTGTGCATCAACCAGTCCGACACCGCCGAGAAGAGCGCCCAGGTCAGCCGGATGCGTGCCATCTACTCGAGCTGCACCCGGGCGCTCTTGTGGATGGGCGAGCTCGAGGAGGAGACGCAGTTCGCGGATGCGGGGGCCGGGGTCGCCGTGCTCGAGTACATAGCGGCTTTCGACCCGGGGACTGACTCGGACTCGGAGACCGGCTCCGACTCGGATACCGACTCACACTCGGACACCGCCTCCGAAGCGGAGACCAGCGCTGGCTCAGAGACTAATAACGACTCTGAGCCAGAAACCAGTCCCAAAGAGGCTGTTGCCGTTCCTGTTCCTGAGTGCGCAAAGTCGGAAGAAGCTTTCAGGGCCGCCATGACGGCCCTGGGTCTGATTGGGCCCAGAAAGGGCCCCTGGTGGCACCGCGTATGGATGGTCCAGGAGGCCATGCTACCCCCCGATGCCGTCTTCCTCTGGGGCCCGTTCTCGATCTCGTGGGATACCATGGACGCCGCGACTCGGGCCTGGGTCCAGACGTCCGACTACGAAGAGCACCTCACTCCGTCGCAGTGCGAGATGCTGCACGACCCCGGACACCTGGGTTCTCTGATGGCAACTGTGATCTGGATGAACTGCTATAACCACGAGACCGGCGAACCGCCCCTGCCGACCGCCATCAAGTGGCGCACGCGCTCCGCGACGATGCCGGTGGATACGGTCTACGCCTTGACGGGGTTGAACAGCGGCGGCGTCCTGCCCCGGAGTGAGAAGTGCGACTATTCGTTGGACATGAGACAGGTCTACATCAATTACACCCTGGACCTGATCCACCGCGACGGCGACGGCGGCGACCTGCAGCCTCTGGTCATCGATCCTCGCCGGGAAAAGCCCGACGACGAAGCAGACGATGAGGGGCTTCCCCGGTGGGCAGTGGACATGCGGTCATTCCCCAAGTACGACACCGTCCCCTGGCGCCAGCACCACTTCTATTCCCGCTTCGAAGCGAACAAGGGCCTGCCCCGCGACCACCCCCCGCAATACGACGGCGCCGCCCTACGGCTCAGCGGCGTCGCCATCGACACCGTCGCCGAGGTCGGCGAGGGCCATTACGTCAAGGTGGACGGCACGAACGAGTACCCGCCCATCCGGCCCATCCTGCGGGCGTGGTGGACGCTGTACTGCAAGTCCCTCGTCGCGAACCTCGACGTGCCCGACGACGTGCTCTACTGCGGCCTCGAGCCCGGCAACTGCGACGCCTACGACCGGTTCTGCCGGCTGGTCCTGGGGGACATCCTCGGCGACGACGACGACCAGACGCCGCGCGAGGGGAGGTTTCGTTGTTGGACCGCCAGGACGTCGCGCGCCACCTCCGGACGGGCGAGCCGATCGAGCACCTGCGCGTGTCGGTCGGGCGGGCTATTAAGAACCGCCGCTTCTTCGTCACCGTCGGCGGGCTGCTGGGGCTCGGACACCTCGAGACGGAGCCGGGGGACGAGGTTTGGGTGTTTAGTCACGGGCGGGTGCCGTTTACGCTGCGCCCGCGGCGGGGAGGAGGAGGAGGGAGCAATACTGATGGCGGCGGTGGCGGTGGTGGTGATGATGATTATGACTTTGTGGGGGCTTGTCACGTTCAGGGGATCATGTTTGGGGATGAGGGGATTCGGGAGGCGGCGGAGTTGGGACAGCGGATAGCTCGTCTCTACTGAGCAAGTAGGTAAGTAGATAGGTATGGCACATATCGTAGGTCTCGCAAGGGCAACAACCCACGAAACAGAGAGTCGGGGTCATGAGCCCATTGGTGTAAACTTTTGGATCGTCGACTGCTTATCTATATTTGCAACAACCCACACTCTGCTTGAACAAAATAGTAAAGTAAGTCTAACACGCTACTGTAACGGTACTCAAAAGTGTCGACAATACCACATTATGCCTGAACCCGTTAGTGATCGAACCCGATGGAGTATCCCACGTTCCACGAGCTCCTTCAGCATGGTGCGGGTTCTGCTGTTGCCCCGTTGCGTCTAGACCGAATAATCGGGGTTGAAACGAGGCTGTATGCCTTCAAAGCTTCACATTCCATCACCAATCATGCCCCATACCGCCTAGTACAATACATATATAGGAACGCGGTGCAGTTTACCAAACGCATTCACTTCGGAACTGGCCGGTTTGATGTTCCCAACGGCGCTCCCCAATAATTGCCAAGGAGGTTGTCGTAATGATTTTGGGCTTACGTGAGATCTGGGATGCGGTACTCACTGTCGGTACGGACCGATGACCTAGCAGAACAGGCCATCATGGACGGATGGGGAAATTGCCTAGAAAATGATACGAAAATAGTAGCATGTTTAATTGATGGATGGGGGAGCGTGACGCACCATGAAACGCGTCTTCGTTGTGGCACACGTTCGGGAATTTTCTTGTCAGGGCCTGTTTTGCCGCGGATCCTTGGCCGGGACTGACGTAAGTCATCAACTGGAGGAGGGTCGGTGGTCGGTCTCGCTCACTCATTGGAAGGGAATGCGAATGCGCAAATGCACGCAAGGCCTACTGTAAAGCTGCGCTGCACTGCTTCTCTAGCGCCTTCCAGAAGCCCAATCAACCAGCCGAACTTCGAAACCGCAGCACAAAGATCAACACAACTCAATTCCTAGTTTCCATCCCAGCCTGGTTGTTTTGATTTTACTTTCTTTGTGCCCGGTTGTCCCGTACAACATGTCGGCGGATCGTCACCATGTTTCTAAAGCCCACTCTGAGCTTTACTATTCCGTCCATTCATGATGGCCACAAGCTCGACTGTCGAGTCTTCCACGCGCCTAGCCTCTTGACCCCTCCTTCTGCCCATGCTCAATCTGAAGAATCACCAGAGGACAAGGAGCAGCACACAAATGCCCCGCCATGGGGCCGACACATTGCAATTGGTAGTCAAGCCTCAACAGCCGCCTCGAGCTTTTTATTACCATCAATGGCTATCATCTGGGTATGCTAACGCGGATTCAGTTGCTCATCCCTACGCGCCACTGGGCGGCTCCTACGATGACCCCATCGTCGATGTCATCGGCAGTATCCTAGCTCAGGCGGGGTTCGTGGTGGCCACCTTTAACTTCAGGTCAGTCGCATCACTTCTCAATCAGAGTTGCGAAGTGACATGGTGCTGTATATCATCATCCATGGACGAAAATGATTGAAAACCATACTGACACTCATTGAAAAGAGGTGCCTCGAAATCAGGTGGCAAAACATCCTGGACCTCCAAGCCTGAACAGGGCGATTACATGTCCGTAGTGGGGTTTTTGGCCTATTACGCCCATTATCTTGACATCTCTTCGCGCGCTGCCGCCGAGGGGCACACGTCGCTCTCCCCAGTATTGCTGCAATGCGGTTATTCTTACGGGGCTATCGTAACTACCAAGATACCTCCTCTGGACTCTATCTTGGCCTCATTTCATAGCCCGGCTGTGCACACCTCCGCCGCCGATATCCGCCTGCGGGCCCAGCATCTGGCGGAACAGCAGAATAGGCTCGCCTCGATGCCGATATCGCCCCGGAAGTCGCTAGGGATGCGCGTCGGAGGCGACGAGGACACCAGCCCTCGCAAAAGCCACGAAGTGCGGAGGTCACGCTCCTTCGAGCGCGAAGAGAAGATCCGCAAGGGCGTCAAGGACATCCTCGGCCGGTCCAAGCTCGTGAGGCGGCGGCGACGCGGGGACCAACCCAAACCCGACAACGCAGATGCCGCGCACGACGAACATCACGAAGTCGACTGCATGCCGGTAGCCACGGACTTTCCCAAGTTCCGCGCTGCTTATTTGGCCGTGTCGCCCCCTATTGGCCTCATGACCAACCTGGCCACCATGAGTTTACCGAACCCTTTTGGCAGCTGGTCTCGCAAGCGGAGCCGGCTTGCACCAGGCTCCTCCGAGGGCCAGGAGACGGCGACAGAGCCGCAAAATGAGAGCGAGGCGGCCGAGCAGAAGCTGGTGCGGAACCCGACCCTGGCCGTGTATGGCGACCAAGACGGGATGGCGCAGGTACACAAGTTCCGAGAGTGGGCGGCGAAGCTGAAGGGGCATCCCGGCTCCCAGTTCCTTGACGTGGAGATTAGCGGAGCGGGGCATTTCTGGTGGGAGGAAGGCGTCATCTACCAACTACGCAGCGCCATCGAGACGTATGCGGCGTCGCTGATCAAGGACGAGGCGGTTCGATTCCAGACGTCGGCCTTGCCGGAGACATCGATATCACAGGAGAAGTCAACCCAGCTGGACAAGGTGGATCCGCCAGGTTCGCCGGCTGTACCAGAGACGTCGACTCAGACGTCGATTCAGCTGGAGAAGTTTGCTCTGCCGAATTAGGGTAGGACAGGGCTGCCGCCGTTTTGCCTGCGGTGTCGTGCCGTACGTAAAGGATTGGGCGCAATTGTAAGAGATATGTTCGGATTGCGCAAGACTTCGTGAGTAATGCCAGGCGTGCTGTACTTTATAAGCTTTGGGTGTTGGTGATGTAGCATCTCTTTGAAACTATTTGATTTACTATCCAATTCGTGCACGACCTTCCATCCAGCCGTTACCAGCTACCGGCCCCGAACATGAACCTCGATGTGAAGCTGAGAAACCTGTCTCAGAACTGCATAGGTACTTCACATAAGTCTCCGTCCCACTCAAGCTTTCTGTCAGACTTTTGCCAAGGACAGTTCCCAGCACACATACGTTCAGAGAGGGTCTGGTGCGCGCTCCTCCACGGCAGACCGCTCCCTCTGGCTTAGCCATTGGATGCGCGGGGATGCGGCATGGGCGGGCTTGCTACCCGCCGATCATCAGATCACGATACGACTCTGTCCTAAATGACCTTCCTGATTGGGACAGCTTGCATGCAATGTGCTGGCCGAACCCGGGAGACTCGCGCGTTTCCCATAGCGCGTGAAGTGAGCGATAGCAGTTTGTTGGAATTGCCTATCGCTCTGTCTGATTGGAGTAGTTGTTTATTTGTTCCTGGCCAGCGCCGTGGATGTACAGGGCCTGCCTGCTCGCTTCCATGCTTGCTTCTTTCCATTGCTGCATCCTGGGCGGGGTTTTAGATAGCTGCACCGGCAGGTGGGTTTAGCACATAAGCAGTTGCCTCATACGGGTTGGTTTCTTGTCATTATGAGACAATGTTTTGGCCTTATATCTACTCCTCGCAATCCTCACGAGCTTAGATCCTGCCGCATTTCTTCCTTCGCCCTTTCTCCTTTCTCAAGATTTTGTTGGTCGGGTCGTGACTTGTTCTCTTCGTTGTCATAAGCCAGCCCAGCGCACTCTTTGGCCCGCCCCGTGAGCAAGCAATTGGTGAGATCTTGCCGTTACACGGAGAACCTCCCGCGGGCAAACGAGGTCTTTCTTGGTCACCAATTTTAGTGTCGGACATTATCTCCCAACAATGCGTTGGTCTCGAGGCATAGCGACTGCCCTGCTCGCGGCAGTCGCCCAGACGGCCGTCGCGGCGCCCGCTGCTGCTACCGGTCCGTCTTCGTCGCATCTGAACAAGCGGTACGTCGAGGAGCGGGATGGCATCGCATACAACGTGTTCGAGCACTACGAGACGGCCTCCAAGATGTCCTTTGTGAAGAACTCGGGTGTGTGCGAGACCACCCCGGGCGTCAATCAGTACTCGGGCTACCTCGGGGTGGGCAAGAACATGTCCATGTGGTTCTGGTGAGTGAGAGAGGCCCCAGTCCCAGCAAGCGAAGTATGTTAAAGCGGGATAATAACACTGACTCCGAGTGAAGGTTCTTTGAGGCGCGCGACAAGCCGGCCGAGGCGCCTCTTGTTACGTGGTTCAATGGCGGTCCCGGATGCAGTTCAAGTAAGTCCACTTCAGTTGCAATCCCACATTTGGAGGTGATGATGGTGGATTTTGCTTACCAGGGTCATCACAGTGATTGGTCTCTTCCAGGAACACGGCCCATGCCAGTTCTACAACAACGAGACGGAGCCCAGCCTGAACCCCCTGGAGCTGGAACAACTACGCCAACATGCTCTACGTGGACCAGCCCATTGGCACCGGCTTCTCGTACGGCGACGACCCCGTCAACTCGACGGTGACGGCGGCGCCCTACGCCTGGAACCTGCTGCAGGCCTTCTACGCCAGCTTCCCCGAGTATGCGTGCCGCGACTTCGGCATCTTCACCGAGAGCTACGGCGGCCACTACGGCCCCGAGTTCGCGCACTACATCCAGGCCCAGAACGCGGCCATCGACGCGGGCACCGTCGCGGGCGAGAAGCTCGCCCTGAAGGCCGTCGGCATCAACAACGGCTGGTTCGACTCGACCATCCAGGAGCGCGCCGGCATCGAGTTCGCCGTCGGCAACAGCTACCGGCCCCTGATCAACGAGAGCACGGCGGCCGCGCTGTACGACATCTTCGACAAGCGCTGCAAGCCCGCGCTCGACAAGTGCGTCGCGACGGGCGGGGACGCCGAGTGCGCCGACGCGGACAGTATCTGTATTAACGAGGTCGATGGGCCCATTTCCGCGGCGACGGATTTCGATACGTATGATATCCGCCAGCCGTCCAAGGACCCGTTCCCGCCGAACACATACGTCGATTACTTGAGGAGGCCGGATGTCATGCAGAAGATTGGGGCCAAGGCCCGGTACGAGTCTTGTCCGAATGCGCCGGGGGTGGGATTCAGTCGGACTGGAGACGGTGAGCATTATTTATCCCACGTTTTCTGATCGAATCCTTATAATCGAGTGTACTGACATTGGAAACACCAGATGCCCGCTCGTTCCTCGACACCCTATCTGAGGTGGTGCGGACGGGGATCCAGGTGCTCCTCTGGGCGGGCGACGCCGACTACATCTGCAACTGGATGGGCAACCTGCACGTGGCCGACGCGGTCAAGTATGCCAATAGTACCCAGTTCGGCGAGGCCGGCATGGAGGACTACAAGGTCGCCGGCGTTGCCAAGGGCCAGTTCAAGACGGCCGGGAATCTGAGCTTCATGCGTGTGTACGAGGCTGGGCACGAGGTGCCTTATTACCGTACGTTACATTCTCTTGTTTTCTTATTTCTCTCATTGATATGCGACGGGAAACTGACGTGGTATTCTTTGTTCCAGAACCCGAAGCCTCACTTCAGGTCTTCATGCAGGTTATGCAGGGAGAGGTGCCCTCATCGACATAGAGGACTGACAGTGACCGAAAACCGAATGGGTGGATGGAGGGCACAAAAAGACTCAAAATGGTTTGGTTACAGAGTAATACTTTCTAGTAATAGTAGTACTAATATGATTTTGACCCCCTTTCCCTACCCTACATATTTGATACTGTCAAGTATCCACTGAAAGTTCTACTCAGGGAAAGAACCCCATTGTGCACAACGGGATGTGGTTCGTTGGCTCCTCCAAAACCTCCTCTAGATGCGTATATATAATAGATAATGTCGACATTTCCCCCAGGTGCTTCCCTCCCGGTAAGGTCATGTAGAGCTGCCTGTCGTGGCTTAGACGGTGTTGTGCAGCTTGGACTGGACGTTCCGTTTGTGCCACCATACTCCGTACCCGATCATGGTAATGGTCAGGCCGACGATGATGAGGATGGCAATGTTGAACTCGGACATGGTTTCTATTCTTCGTTTCTCAGTTAGTTAGAAACTCTTCTTCTTCCTCTTTTGATAATGGGGAAAGAAGAGCTGGGTGCGTACGAAATTATGTGTTTGAACTACTACTGGCGTGGATGAAGATTCAACCTGGAGTGATATATCTTGTATACTCGGGTGAGATCGGTGTTGTTGGCTAGCTGGGGATCTGGTATAGCCGTACGTGAAAGTAAGATCAGTCTTTCCGTTGCTTACGAAGAGCCTATGGAACTTGCGCAAGATGCGAGGTAGTAAAAAGGAAACAGCAAAACAAGTATGCCTCCATAGTGGTGTGGCAGGTAAGGAAAGGAGTCGTGCCATCGACTCGAGGCTTTGTGTTGTGGGAGACAAAGGTGCCGGGCAAGTAACTGGACGCATTTGGGCTAGGTCGGTTGTTTACTGAAGATGTCCAGATCTGAACGAGGAGAAGTCAAAGGCGCCCCCGAAAATGGGGCTATTTTTCATGCCTTCAGGCATTGCTTACTCGTGAGAGGCACGTGTGTTACTATATAGTTCTTGAAGTTTTGAGTACATTTGCTATTATCTCACGACTTTCCCCCTACGTGCATTACCCTCGAGGGGTAACGTAAAACCAGAGCATGATGGGACATCTATAAAGTTTCGCATATCCTCCTTAATGATTTAGATATTACATGAGACCCTCTAGTCATATTATATGCCATATTGGGCTGAAAAACGTATTCCTGCGTGGTTACCCCTGAGTAGTAGCCCCTGAATATGGTACCCTTATTAAGTATGCATTACAAGTAACATACCAAAGGACCTTGGAGACTCGCCTCCAGCGTTCAAAACATTCGTTGCACTGGGAGTTGATCGTCACTTTCCTTTCTGTCCCGTTATTGACCAAAGTCCCGCCGGCAGGACACAAAGGCCAGGACGCCGCCTACCATACCCATGTCGTAAGCGAAGAGGTAAACCCCAGCAAATCCGAGCGTCAGGCTATAGACGGCACAGGATGTGAATAGCTGCTTATCCATTGTGGCGAGTTTGTATGAACTCATACATAAGATACGAGGTTCCTTCACATATATTCCTAAATATCAGGAACCTTCACAAACTATTCTTTTGCTCCTCGACATATGTACCAGGGTTGCTGCAGCCGTACAATTTTCGGATAGGTTATTACTATATATAGCATATCTATAGCAAATACGTCAAACTCGCGGCCTAGTTTTGGCCACCCGTGCCATTGGGTACCGGAGATGCGGCTATGCGGCGAAGCGAGTCAGCCCATCATTTCTGCTTACGGCAGCACAAGCCAGTGACGATGAACGGCCAAGATAGTGCCTTACCCAGGTAAGCTCTGCGTCGCATGGCATGCGATGATCCTTCTGCGGGAGTTGACACGGATATCTACTATCATTGGCCTATTTGACCTCCTTCAAGGTACTTTAATTCGGGTCGTGGTTATGTCATCACGCTGACTGACAGTTCAGAAGGACAGTTGACCCCTGGCGGTGCCCACCCCACCTTTGCAGGGCTGGGATGCCCGAGTGTTTCCCCAATGCAGTAGTGTTGCCGCAATCGATCGACCGGCACACTTCTGGCAGAGAAAATCTCCGAAGCCTACTTCTTTCTTCGAAGGACGGCGTTACTGGATCTTGTCTAATATCCTTGTACGTAAGCAGCCTCTCTGGCGGTCTGGTCAAACGTCGATCTTCAGCTTCGATTGCCCCTTGAGGTATCCCGGCCACGTACCACCCCGCACCGCCCGTTACCGATACAGTAAGAACTCTAGGCTGTGCTCGCGGGCTTGGCTATGCCTGCATGGAAAAGGGTCCAATGCCACCATCATCAAGGCTATTTTCGGCGTGGTCGATAGGCGAGAGAGCGTCATGGTTCGACGATTGCCGGTATGAGAACTTGACTACTGGGCAGCTTCCAAACTTGAAGTTGTTTCGTATCTCAACGTCTTTTTATCAACATCAGACCCATCAGCCCTACAGCCAGCCCTACGGCAAGCAGCAATAGTCTAGACTTGTCCGATCCGCGATTCCGGGGTCTGCAACTCCCAGATCAGTAAACAGGACCGTCCCGCTGGAACCAATGGAAACAAATCTGCTTCTCCGACCGCTGCGACCGGGAGGAACTTCCGGAACTGCAACCTCTTCCCCTGCGTCCATCTCCAACCTTTCAACCAAGCGTCAAACATGCCTACAATGCCGAATCCGAAAAGTGCGGTGCGACGGACAGCCGGCGTCCTGCAATAACTGTCAAAGGTTGGGGTTCGACTGTTCATTTAGTCAGACCGTCGTCCATAGCGCCGCAGCCCTCTCTCCAGCCCAGAACGGAGCAGCAACGGGGCTGCAGCTTCCCCGGGCGACGGCGTCGAACCAAGGCTTGCGTGCACTGTCGCACTCGCAAGACTCGATGCTTGGGAGAGAGTCCGGAGTGCTCCAACTGCATCAGAAAGGGTCTCGTCTGTACGTATCCTGTATCCTCCGCATCCAAGAGGCGACAGCAGACAACTGCTACCACAACCCCTTCCGACTCACCCGACAGCAGCCGCCTCAGCCGGACTGTTTCGCTGTCTCCCGCGGCAGCAGCCCAACGACATAGCAGTACCGAGAAAATAGCGCATCGAGGGGCGGCGACATCCTGGAACCCGCCAGTGCCTCCTCTTCGTTAACGGCAGCGTCGCTGGATCCAACCACCCTGAACGAACTCGTCGAGGACTACTTCGCGCACCTGCACCCGCTCCCATCGTACGCGTTCCTTCACAAGTCGACCGTACTGCAGCGGTGCCAAGATGAGACCATCGACGCCCCACTGAAGCTGGCCATCTGCGCCATCACGTCACTGCTCCTACAGCGCGCCTCCTACTGCCACGATCTCTGGGCCCAGCAAGCCGAGCGATTGCTCATGAGCCCCACCGCAATATGTCGCCCCTCCGTATTCCGCCTGCAAGCGCTCCTGCTGGTAATCCGGTACCGGATCGAGAGCGGCGACTTCCCCGCCGCCTTCATGCTGGCTTCCCTAGCTGCGCGCGCGGCGTTCGCGCTGAGGCTCAACTATGAGCGCTCCGACGCGGAGCTGGTCCCCTTGGCGCAGGAGGCACGTCGGCGGTTGTTTTGGTCCCTGTTCATACTGGACGATTTCTTCTCTGTGGGTTTGCGTGAGTTCGAGCTGTGTCCCCGGGAGGTCGTACACCTCCAGCTCCCTGGCGACGATGATGCGTTTCTGGCCGGCCGGTCGAGTAGGACAGGGCTGCTCGAACAGCAAAGCTCAGCGGCATCAACGGCGGATAATCCGGAGGGCATCGGGTTGCGCGGCGCTTTCTTGCGGCTGGTATCGACACGGAGAGAGGTTATGAGGTGAGTGCTCCCCTCTTTTAAGTTCCAGGGGAATCGGATCCATGTAGATTCATCAGACTGACCAACCCTGATAATCCCAGGCATATCCGACGCGTCGCCCTGGAGGAAGTCACCGCCGCCGACACAGCCCGCTCCGTCCGGACCTTCGAAAAGCAGCTAGACGCACTGCGCGCCGGCTTACGGCCCGAGGAGCAGTACTCGGCCGCGAACCTCCGGAAGTGCAGCAACAAGGCCCAGTTCGTAATGGTCCACGCCTCGTGGCACCAGTGCTATTGCGATCTGTACCGCGTGTACATGCCGCCAGGGTATACCGAGGCGGCGCCGTCGTCGGCCGTCCCGGGCGTGCATCCGGTGAAGCGCGGCGCGATGCAGCGGAGCTGCCGTGAACACGCTGAGGGTATATTGCAGATCGTCGCGGATTTCTGGAACCTGGAGCATGCCATGACCACCGAAGGCGCAGTGCCGCAGCCAATGCTGATCGAACGCGACGTCGCTGTCTGCGCTTTCGAGAGCGTGCGCATCGTCCTGTTCTGCTGCGCCAATGCGTCGCCGCCCGACGATGGGCTCCTGGAGGCTGCGCTTGCGAAGGCGCGGCTTTGTCTGGATATGGTCAAGCACCACTTTGCGTCATTGGCGTCGGTGCAAACATTGGTATGTGATGCATCTCGCTTTGTGTTTCCTCACTCCCGATTCCCCATTGCTCTTCAATTGGTATGACCCGAAGAGAACCAAGAGTACGACGAGTAGCTAACGCCTAGTAAAAAGCGGCTCAAGTTAGAACGCATAATCAACAGCTACTCGGCACGCCTGGCCCTGCAACATAAAGAAGCCCTCAATGAACCTGACCCGCCAGAGCCGCAGCCGACGTCCCGGCTGTCCGAGTTCGCCAAGTCGCGGCAGAAGCTGTCGGTGCAGAGCCTGCTGCTACAGTCCGACTTCGTGGACGACAGCGACGAGATCGCCGTGTCCCATCCTGGTAGTCCGCTTGGCCAGATTACCACCACCTTAATCACCGACGACGCCGCCGCAGAAGCAAGTCAACCTTCCTACATTGCTGCTGCCAATGATACCCTCGAGATACCGATCGTGACGGCGACCTCGGCGCCGGATCCTCCACCACCACCGCCGCCGCCGCCGCAACAACAACTCCTGGGCGATTTCGGGTCAGATCCGACCGACTTCTTGGCCATCGACAACAGTATCAATAACTTCGATTCAGGAATGAGCCAGGGAAGCGGGTCCGATATCACCGACGACGGTTTCGTCTTCAACCCGTGGATGGGCTTCCCGGAGGGCGGCAATGTCTACAGCGGGATGGGCATGTCGTGGGGTATTGGGCAGGAAGACTATTGACGCGGGGGCTTGTACGACTTACACTTCAACAATGATACCAACAGAAGAATAAGTAGTCAATGGGTTCCCATAGTGCGTGCGTAGGCATTCACCAAATCCTACCTGTCCCTCACCGCCTCCTCGCCGTACGCCGCCGACTCCGCGCCCGCCGTCGTGCCTGCCGCCGCCTCACTTCCTGCTCCTCGCGATGCCATGTAAAGAGTAACCTCAGGGCGATGATGGATCCCCCGATGAAGACGACAATCAGGATGGACGCGAGAGCGTTCCAGTAGCTGGTCGCCATGCTATCGAACCACTCCCTCCTCGGCCCGGGGTCATCAGCAGCAGCGATGTCTCTTTTGGTCGTCACCGTTTCCCGTATTATGCCTCCTCCCGTTGCTAAAGAGGGCGGCGGGATGCTCTGCTGCTGGGTTTGGTTCAGGATACTTATTATGCCCATGTCGTGGGCGAGGGGTTTGTGGGCAAACAGTCGTGCTGCTGCTGCCGTAGTAGTAGTAGTAGGTGTTGATGTGCTGTGGTTGTCGCCGTGTTTTGTTGCTTTGCTGGGTACTTACTTTGGTTGAGTCCCGAAAACAAGTTACGAAAGCAATGAATTAAAAAGGGAGCAGGAGCAGCAAATCAAATGCAAGCACGACATCTGTTCAATCAATGGAATTTCACAGCCATCCATCATTGGCGCATACCTGCTGGGTCCGACTAACTCATCTGCCGGGCGGCGGATCACGGAATGACTGCTGGCAAGCTTATTAGATAGCTAAGTATGCAGGAGAGAAAGAGAGAGAGAGAGAGTCTTTGCTTTCCATGGCGATCAGTCAGTCACGGTGCTGGCACGCGCGCGCTCTCGCTCACACGGGCTCCGGGCGGGTGCGTTGGTGGTGGTGGAGGCCAAAACAAAACCCACGCGCCCGCATACATTCAGAGCTTCCAGCACATCACTGCCAATTGCCGGTGCGATGGCCCAGTCATCACGGTAAGGGCGGCACATCGAGTCAAGACGAGTCAATTGGGAAGTCAACAAAGCGAGTCAAATAAATGACGGCCCCGATACCTCCTGCTGGGTGACAATCTTCAAGTTCTTTTTGATGTAGGGAGATAGATGGACGAAGCTTTTCATCTCAGTTCGACATGGCTGCACATTGGCACTGATGGATTCGCCCGCCCTTCTTCGATGTGGGTAGTTCGCTGGATAATAGCGTATCCTACATATACTACCGTATAGCTTATTTCTGGTACATACGACCATATCCTGCTGAATACTAGGGATCCCGTCCGCTCTCCCATATATAAGCAGCAGAGAGCCGAATTAGTACTAGGGTCGGTGACGACCTGGGAATCCTCGGTGTTGTATGTTTTTGATTTCTTTTTGTACCCGTCCCTTTTTGCTTTTTAATCTGAATACTAAAAAGGACGGCCAAATACCGCGCGACATAGAAACAAATCGGATACGGCCGTTTAAATAGCTATTTGCATCCCATTGAGCTTTCGCATGTCTGTTCCGATCGCACTTTGTCCGGCGTTGGTGGTTGATGGATGCACTGGGCAGCTTTTGGTAGGTACACTTGGCGGCGGTTCCTCAGATCATCGCCGGCGAGGATCAAGAAAGATGCATAAAAGTGTGTAAATCGAGACGCTACGTACGAGAAACTCAAAATGGGTATATGTATGAACAAATCATCATCCTCACCATGACACCAACTCCAACTCCCGCGACGAGATGGTCAATCATCATCCACAGCAAAATGTGCATTCCTTCTCGTAGTAGACTTGGCGGTCTGCGCGCCGCGAGATGCGTAGCCAGAAGTCGCTAGCTACCCAGAACACCGCGCTCCATGCTCGGATTGGCGTCTGAGGGTTCACGATGGTGAAGTCGAAACGTCGTAGTAGCTGTTCGAAAGATTGTCAGCAAGTCGGTGAGGTTGCGCGCGCAGAGCGGGAAAGACGTACCTCGACGAAGACCTTGTTGAGCTCCATCATCGCGATGGGCTTACCAAGGCATTGGTACTTGCCAAACCCAAACTCGAGCTCTACCAGGCTCGCCATGAATCGGTACTTCTCTTCACTGGCCTCCAACCACCTCTCAGGCCTGAAGACGTTGGCGTCGTAGCCCCACAGCTCCTTGGATCGCATGAGGCCGAAGTAGTTGGTCCCGATCTGGGTTCCCTCGGGCACCGGGCAGCCGTTGACGATGTCGCCACCTTTGGGGACTTGCTTGGATCCCAAGCCCGTGGTAGGCGGGTACATGCGCAATCCTTCCCGAATCACGGCTTGGAGGTAAGGCAGCCGCTTCGCTTCGGAGTCGCTTATCGGCGAGCTCAGCTTGCCAAGGTCGGCAGCATCATCGATCTCGCGCCGTAGCGCCATGTAAGCTGCAGGTGTCGTAATCAGGCAGAGCATGGTCATGCTGATGGCAGTTGCGGTGGTCATGGAGCCCGCAATACTGGGAATTGAAATCAGTCGACAATTCAAACTTTCGTTGTGGGGGGTCTAGAACGCTTACGTCTGGACGAACACCTGCTGTATCAGCTCGGCACGGGTCATGCCGCTGTTGATAAATGCCTGCATCATGTCCTTTTGTGGCTTGGCGCCAGGCTGTAGTCGCCGATCGACGAATGACTTGGCAAATCTGCCATATGACTGTCAGCGTACTAGTCCCTGCATGCCAACATTGATTGTGTGCCGTTTCTTACCCCATAAGACGGCCAAACCCAATCTGATCGTGTTCGTTGGGCATAAACTTGCTGAAGGGCCAGGCTTGGGCATATTTCGCCAACCAAGGCATGGTCGACATAATGTTCATGGCGGGTAACGACGAGTCGTGGATCTCGTGGTATCGATAGAGATCTTGGTCCTGGCTTAGGTAGCCGAAGGGTTCTCCGAACGAGATATCGCCAATCACGTCAAGTGTGAAGAAAGACACTTTCTCGAAGAATTGCAATGGACGGTACTCGGTTGCCGTAGAGCAGTACCTATCATTGATCAGGTTCATGAACAGGGTAACCTGTCGGTCAATGCCCGCGCCAAAGCCGAAGCCTTCATTCTCTCTGCCTCCGAACTAGGAGGCAGCGCGGGTCGAATCAGCACACTGCACATACCGGGTCCACGGTTCGGATACCAACTTACAGCGGAGGCCATCTTAGCCCGCAGAGCTTTGTGCTCAGCTTCATTGCGCTGCGAGACAACGTTATCCTCGCCGTGACAGATGCGACCGGTTTCGTAGAAATCTCCTTTGGTATAAGAAGAGCGGACAGCGGACATCATGCGGAGGACATCGGGATCCGTTGACAGTACCTCGTTGGGTCCAATACGGACGAGTGGGCCTGTGTCAGGGTCAGTTTTGGTCTTGTCCCACGGGCAAGCCCATCGGCCGAGAGGCAGCGAGACGTTGAGGGGGCAGGGATCTAAGCGAACCGTATTCCTCGGAGATGTCTCTGAGGTGTTCATGGAGCTTGCCGGTCAGGGCCTTCTGGACCATCCAAAACGAGGAGACGGATGCCCAAAAGGGACCGGGGATATGTCGCAACCGGTACCATGAGCGGAACTGTTGGACGATAATGACGACGAGCAGGGCGAGAAGGCAGGGGAGCACGACGGACTTCAGTAGGCCATGCTGTGCCGGCTGAGAAGCCGCTGTAAGAATAACCATGACCCGTTGGGTATGTGTGGATGTGCTGTTTAAGTCGTCACGACGATGGAAAGAGCCAGGGCGGCGGTGCCAGGGACGCAAAAAATGAGTTGACGGAACTGATGGGTGCAGCAGTTCCAGACTGTCGGTAACGAACCGGAGTGCGTAGATGCAGGTCTGAGGTTGTGTTAAAGTGAAACCAAGCCAGTGAAGGTTCTATGTACATGGGATCGTCGAAAGGGTGAAGTAGGTACGATATGATATTGAATGCAAACGAAGAAATGCTTGTCCAGGCGGGGGGATTCAAAAGCAGTAGCAAGAGCAAGTCGCAGAAAACAAATAACCACCGGGTATGGTGTTTGACACCGGATCCAGTCACCGGTTGACGAGTTGACTCAAGAGAACGTGCGATGACCAAAGGCGGAGAGAGAGAGGGCACCGTAGGCATACAAGGAGTGTGAGGGTGAGGGTGTATGGTCACTGAGGATCACGCATTTCCGTTACACCGACCGGCGTCCGCGAAAGCTTGTAGAATGGGTGACAGCAACCGGCATCCTCGACTGTCAAGGTGTGGGCGTTCGGTGTGTGGCAGGCAGTGGCTGACGGCGAGTGAGTCTGGGTGGTTTGAGTAAACACCGAGGTGTGAAGCCTGGTGGGTGGTGTGGACTTGTGCTGGCATCCAGTTTGGTCGATACCTGTCAAGTGGAATATATCCCAAGGAACTTTGTATGAGGTGAGGGCGGGGTATATCCAATCCAGCAGGAAACGGAGGGATTTTGGGCTTTCCGGAGGATCAGTTGAATGAATATCCACCCCTCGGATGCTATCCCCAAAAGTCCGGCGTCAAGGGAGATCAGGCTATGTATGGGCAAGCAATCAATTGATAGAAGTGAAGTGGTAGGGAAGGGGAAGCAGCAGCAGCACCACCACCACCAATTGCTGGCCTGGCCAACAGGGCGGAAAGAGTCTAATGGGAACTTTGGGAGCTAAGATGGCCTACATCATGGATTGGATGCAAGTTTAGGTCGGCATGTAGGTAGCGTATTCTTAGCACTCGAGGCCGACCGCACACCAGCCAGACCGACACCTCACACGGACAAGTAATAGAAGCAACACCAAGGCAGCGACTAATCAGATAGATGTGTACATGCATAACACATGCCCATCTACTCCAATGGTGGCGATAGTAATTAACTTGAATATCGGAAGGGTATGCATAATGCTGCTGTTATACATTATATCAATTGGCTTGACATGTAGATCTTGTCAGGCTACCTAACCTTGCGTGTTCACTGACCGGTAATTGATCCCGATGGAAAGGATTGGGAGGGATGCGTGCATAAGTGAGTGCGCTGGTGTCGTGCGTGGCGTGGTGGGATTGTTCAATTAGAACTGCACTTGCCTTTTAGTGCCAGCGCAGGACTGACTGGCACCTACTCTGCCGGCTGCTACTGGCCAGCTGCTGGGTGCTGGACCAGGCACCCCCGCACTCACGCACCCCGCCATCATCCCAATCGGTTGGTTGGAGAGCGTCAGAGTCCGGTGCTGGCAGTCTGGCCTGGTAAATGGAAACATTGTCGCCTTCCCACTCCACCTCCACAATCTCCCGCTCTCTACCTCATCCTCCCCGACTCCCGTCTCCTGGTATTTCGCTATTGCATTGCCTTGATGTTGTATAATTGCGGCAACATGGAGTACAACCGAGTGTAGTACCTGTCGCTTATACTTTATCTCACATCTCACCAACCTATCTACCACAACCAAACCTCAGCTTGACCTGGCGACCTGAGACGACTGCTTTTTCAGAGACAACACATTGCCACGTATCTGCTGAATGAAACCCTATTGGCAGAATCGTCCCTCAACAGTGTCTGGCCGTCTTAGACCCGCATATGCCGCTGCATTTTCTTCAACGGCTTGCCGCCCGACTTTGGGGCGGACCATGGACCGGTACACTATTGAAGCTGACATGTCATTCTCGTCGCCGGCCATTTTCACGATATCTGACGAGCGATAAGAAGCTTCAACTTTGTTTTTGGGGGCGCCTAACAGACACTATCCGATCCCTCCTAGGCAGGCAGCTGATATGGCTTGCTATTGGTGTAGCCACGCGTCTCGGCATATCCGCCATGCAATAAGCCGTTGGCCGGTTCCAATGCCTGCCACCTACCCTGCACGGGTCACGATCTACAGTAGCCAGCGCGTGTGGAAAGTCACCCCCATACTCCAGGGCTCTGTCCAGGGCACTGTCCCGAGCCTCCATCGTGTTACTCACTACCGAGGCCTGAAGCTGGATAGTGGCAGCTTATGCAGCGGTCGTGCATGGTGACAATGCCTGCGGTCGAGCCTGTGATTGCTCCCACGAGTTGCACGACGGACGGGGCTTGTCTCATTCCTTGCTTCGTTTTTGCGTTGGCAGCAGCTGCTCTTGGTCCACGACCGATTCAGCGAGGCCTGAGCAATTAGGTTTCTCTATTGGAAGCAGCTGAATATGTAAGTCAACTCATCTAACCTACCTGCCACCCAAGATTGTTTTTAGCTCGGCCGTCTCCCTCCCCTTTTGCTTTTCCCTCCCCCGTGTCCTAGGCGGCGAAGGTGGATGCCGTAGCTCCAACTAGCTTGCCGGTCCAGTCGATTCGATCGCGGGGACGGCAGACAACTACCCCCATTCACCACTAGTACGTACTACGTATTACCTACATCCTACTTACATATGAACCATGCCATGGCTAGCCCAGCTGCTTCTCTTCCTCTCACCGTGAAGCTTGAAGCTGTCGCACAGGAGAACAGCCTGCCAGTCCAAGGACAACCCATCGCGTCTGTCGCATCACCCTCCTCTGCTTTCGTTGCGCAAGTCCGGACGGTAGCTGCGGCTCTCTTTCTCGCCATGGGAGACGGCAAAGGTATGTATGTTTAAATAGCAAGCGCCATCCAACGGTGCTGAAATGAACGAACTTCAAGGGGCAAAGTTTGTCTCTTGATTGATTCGCCCCGCGACGCCACATTACTGGCCTATCTGCCCGGGACCCATTTCAAACCCCCCAAGCTGCGCAAGCGAGTCGCTCGATTGACCAATTTGTTTGCTCCTTTTCCCGCGAGACCGAGCCTATGCAATGTCTAACGGAGCCAAATGGCGTGCACGGGTGTAGATGAAAGCTCGAACCACTCAACGGTCTCGTTGCCAACGAACGCATCATGGTCCGAACCATCAGATACTTCCCAGTCGTCCATAGCACCGGGCTCACCTAGCACGATTGAAGACGACGAATTTGAGCCGGACGACTTCGAGCCGAGCGATTTTGATGCGGAGTCGCTTGACGACACTACCTCCGTCGGATCGAGTGTTTACGGCCACAGTTACCGCAATGGCCGACGCTATCACAAGGCACGTAATAACAGATCAGGCAAAAACGATTCTAGGGAGCGCGGCTCTGACCTATTTCTTTACTGGATAGTATCGACATGGACGGTACCCCATACCAAACGACGAAACCGAACAAAACCGGGAAGATATGTTGCATGCTATGATGATGGAAGTAACAAACGGCAAACTGTTCTATGCGCCAATCGACGATAATCCGCAAAAGATCATCGATCTAGGGACCGGAACCGGGATCTGGGCCATCGAAGGTAAGCGGCTACGTGAAGCACCGGTCCTTGCGACGAACACGTCTGCAAGTCTGCACGACACCCAGAGTTCCGACACTGACAAGAACTGTTCTTTTGCACAGTGGGCGATTTATATCCAAGTGCCGAGGTCACAGGACTGGACTTGAGCCCAATCCAACCAGTGTGGGTGCCGCCGAATGTGAAGTTTCTCGTGGACGATGTTGAGGATACTTGGTTGAATGGTGACAATATCGACTTTGTCCACTTGCGCAACATGGTGCCGATCCTATCGTCACCTGTGGCACTATTGAAGCAGGTGTTTGAGTACGTCCCTCCACGCATCGGCACTTTTCTGCCAGCAAAGTCGGAACTAACATCCTGTGCGTTCATAGCAACCTGAAGCCCGGTGGATGGGTTGAGCTGCAGGATGTGGACGGCGCGGTTCATTGCGACGACGGTACATTACCTTCAGATTGGCCTCTGGTACAGTTTTGCGACCTCATGATTGAGGCTTTCGCCAAGCTCGGGGAAGATCGCACGCCGCCATGTTCGGGGGTAATTACTTGCATGAAGCCGGATTCGTGAACATCCAACATCACACCGCCAAATTGCCATATGGCACGTGGCCCAAAGACAAGTCAGTACTGTCATGCCGTTCACCTCTTTTCGAGGTTTCGCCAATGGTTCGAAGACGCGGGATGCTGATTTCAAGCTCAACAGAACGATGAGACTGGTCGGACTGTACTATCGCACAGCTGCTGAGGAATTTTTCCCGGCCATGGGAGCCATACAGATGCCATTACTTGGGTGGTCCAAGGTATGACACCCAGATGCCAATCCAAGTTATGCGCCAGACGCTTACCCAAACTCTCGAATTTAGGAAGAGATGGAAGTGTTCTTCGCTCAATGCAGGAGCTGCATGAGAGACGAGGGCGTGCATGCATATGGCCTTATGCATTTTTGGAGCGGACAGAAGCCCGGGAGCAGCTGAAAACCATGACTGAATGCGTCCTCGTCGAGGAAGGGGGCAGATGCGCCGCTTTATAACGGGCATGACGGTCAAGGCTCGGTCTTTCTCCTTTCCTGGTTGCTGTCAAAACTCGGAAATTTTCAGCTTGACTCCAGTCTCTGAAAGAGGGATCGAGAAGAACCCAACCGGACCCAGGACCCAGTATGGACGGATGACGCCTGGCGGGATTCCAGCTGCCAAGCATCCGAATTTCCGTTGCGAACGATGGCGCAGGCTACAGCAACAGACGAGGGGCGAGACTGTTGTTTCATGCGCTGACAATGACCAAGGTCAAAAGCGCCGGCGAACATCTCGAAACACGACAGCAGCAGCCAAGGGAATAACGGGCGGCAATAATTACTAAGAATGATTCGGACGAAAGCGAGCTGATTGTCCGGGGTTGCCCAGGAACATCGGAACTAGGGTTGGGTTGGTAGGCATGAATGGGAAGAGAAAAAGGGTTGGTGGTGCCGTAAACCGGTCGAACCCAGACCTGGATGTTTGAAGGGGCTCCCTTCTCATCACAAGGTAGGATTTCTGGCTAGTAGGCGCCGACAGGGGCCGGGAGATGTTGCTCAAAAGAGCGCAGCGAGGGAAAAGGGAAACAAGGGGATTTAGCCCGTTTGGATTTGGGCTCCACGATTCCACATTTCAAGAAACGTCTTGGCGCGACAGATGCGCCGCAAGGAGCCAATGCGGTGGATGCGCGTGCAGGGGGTCGATCAGGGGTCTATCCCTTCATTCTGCTTAGTCCAATCTCTGACATGTCTGCCTGTCCAATTCCCGGCTCGCCTTAGACCGCCTAAACCAAATTCAAGCCATCCATCTCCATCGACAGAAGGTTGTTTCTCTTGTTCGTCTGGTCCTGGCAGGCCATCTCGGCAGCTGGCTTTCTTTTTCTGCGTGGGCGTAGCGGGCACGCGGACAGGCCAGGCGGGCTGACCCGACACGGCAGACTCCTAACCTAACCTAACCTACCTTAACCAGAATGTTTCCTTAACTAGGACTAGGGCGTTGCATTAATGGGCGCAGATCTGGTTCCGGCACGCTCGAGTTTGAAGTGTTTGATTGAACCGAACCAGCGCAAGTCGGCCGTTCATTCATTCATTCGAACCATTAAACAACTCAGGTTGTACGGGGCAGGCATGGCACGGCGCGGCAGAACAGAACAGAACAGAGCAAAACAGAACAGAACGAGAAGAACTGCCACGGACAGATAGATCTCAAGTGCAGATCAGCAAACAACAACCACCGATTCGAACGCCAATCATCCCATTCCATCTATAGAACACACATGCAAAAGCCCGAGCAAGCGTACTGATCATCGATGATCGATCTGGAGTAGACTGGGAGTGTATTGCTATGATACGGCCCCCAAACAACACCACTCTCGTTACGGCTGGTAGCGAGCGATGCTAGCGATGCTAGCGATGCACGCTCCGGCCAACCCACGATGTGTTGTTCCAATTAAAGGCGGGATGGGGCTTCCAGAAGCGGGCTAGCTGGGCCACAGCCTGGACATCGTACGTTGAACGGCCCCGGCCACTTGGCATGCTACTCTGCCATTCCTGCTTTGGGCTCTGGTGGTTTCTCGGCACTGCTTCTGCTTCAGAACTCGAAACCTTAGACGGGCCTGTCTCTTCACACCGTCCAACGCCCGCCTGCCTGCCTGCCCGCGCGCCCGCCTGCGGTGCTTGGGTGCCAGGCACTGGGAGTGCTGTGCTGGGCCGCTTGGAGCCTTGGCCCGACTGACTTCATTTTAAGAATTAACCAATCCCCAATATAGCCCTGTCCGCCTGCCCCTGCCGCAACCGTCGAGAACCATCTTCGGCTCCACATGCCTTCGCTTGGCTACTGCCTCAGATCCCGGCAGACAGGGTCCGACCTGATCCAGATTGAGGACCGGTGCTACCTCTCGAGCCTCCTGCCTTCGGTCTTCTTTCTTCTTCGCCCCTGTCCAGGCCGTTGAGGCATGCCGTCCCGTCCACTTCGGACGAGATGATGCTGGGGCGCTCAGGGTGCAAATTTCCAATTGAGTTAACCTCCTTGTATCGGATCCGCTCGTTGTTCTACTGCCGACCACACCTCCTCCATGTCCCTTTTCTCGTCGTCCTGGGACTTGGGGGCACTTGAGCCTCCTTGTGGAGTCGGCTAATCCTAACCCTCGCCGCCTGCCAGGGGCCTCGTCCACCAATGGCGTGTTGTGTCGTGGGAACCGCCTCGGGCCAGCTTGAGCCCCCATTGGCTGCCGCTCGGGTTCTGCGTGGGATGCAGCTCTGTTCATTTTCCGCTGGCCCCATGGCCGAACCCACCTCCATGCGACGGGAACTGTTGGAGATGGTCGTGTTTGATTGGGAGCACGCTACCAGCAACCCCGACCAGCCCTGGACGCTGGCCGTTCTCCACGCCGCTACCCGCCAGAGTTGCTCGGCATCCTGTCTCGACTAGCCCTCCAGCAACTACTGTGGTCCCACTCTGAAACCCGACAGCTCGTGAGAACTTGCGAGCAACGCGTATATAGCCGGTCATGCCTTACCACCATCGTCAGTTTTGTCCTTCTCGTTCTCCACGCCGATTCTCTTCATCTCTTAGCAGTTCACTTCTGTCCTTGTGCAATCCTGTGGATTAGCCTCGTCTACCTTCTATTCTTTCTTTTACATACTTACGCTGCTACTAGCCTTGTATTCACTAAACCCGTTCCGTCCCTCTTTTTTCGATTATTCCCCGGTGCCGGACACTCCTTCCGCTTATTTCCCCCAATCAAAACCAAACAGACAAGATGTCTTCCTTCAAAGTCCTCTCCTTGGCCGCCCTCGTGGCTGTTGCCCAAGCCCACTCCCAGCTGCTCAAGATCCAGGGCAAGGCTGGCTCGCCCGCCTCGACCGGTCTCGGTGTTGACCCCAACATTGCGCGTAACTGCACAACCATCAACCCCTGCCAGCAGGACTCGACCATCATCCGTGATGCCGAGATCAAGGCCAACATTGTCAACGAGTGCGGCCGCAACGAGATCATCGGCAACATCGACATTGGCGAGAACACCGAGAACGCCATTGCCGCCGGCGCCGTGACGGAGGCTGGCCCCGGTGAGAAGCTCACCGTCACCCTCCACCAGGTCAACGCCGACGGTGCCGGCCCCTACGCCTGCGACCTCATCGAGCAGGGCAACACTGGTATCATCACCCAGAACCTGACTGTCCAGAACAACGTCCCTGGTGCCAACGGCTTCTCCCAGGAGAAGTTCAAGGACTTTGAGATGACCGTCATCATGCCCCAGAAGTTCGACTGCACTGGTGGTAAGTAACACTTGCATTCTGATTCTGTCTGCTCTCACGTTTCTAACATGCTCAATAGCTTCCACTGGTAACATCTGCACTGTCCGCTGCCGCAACAACGCCCAGGCCGGTCCCTTCGGTGGCTGCTTCCCCGTCAAGCAGGCCAACAAGCAGGCCCAGACCAACAACGCCAAGACGATCCCCACCAAGTCCAACATCGCCGCCGTCACTGCCCAGCTCGCCGTTGACCAGAAGGACTTCGCCGATGCCGTCGCCGCCAACCAGAACGCCGGCACCGCCGAGGCCAAGAAGGCTGACCAGGCTGTCAAGGCCATGCTCGCCCCTGTCTCTTCTGGCACCTTCCCCACCCAGACCGTCCCCGTCGAGCTCGGTGCCGCTGCCACTGCCCCTGCCAACAACAACAACAACGGCAACAACAAGGGCAACTTCGGTGGCAACCGTGGCGGCAACAACGGCGGCTTCGGCGGCTTCCCCGGTGCCAACCGCAACAACAAGCAGCAGAAGCGTGACATTCTCCGTGCTCTCCGCATGGGCAACTAAGTGTTTCCTCTTTGCTTGGGTACAACGGGGTGTTGGTGGATTCACTGCCTGTCACGATAACGAGAAGGGGGCGCCAAGTGTTTGATTTTCATATATCTTGTCTGCTTGTGTGTGTGTGTGTGTGTTTGTACAATTTCGGATTTTTTTGTCAAGTCTTAACGAAAGAAGGGAAGATAGAGCGAACGAGGAAGAAGATGGGGAGAGATCGAATTTTAGTCCGACGCAAGTAACGCACACCCGGGAAATACCAGCAGGATTGGGAAAGTCGCTTTTTACATTTTCTTCTTAGATTATCAAGCGAGAAATCGATAAAAGAGATGATGGACGAACCTTTGCCAAGTTTTTTCCCTTAATTGCATTTTGCGAAGCGAGACGAAGAAAATGGGACAAATAGAAAGTGGTTTGCATAGCGTATAGAATTTGTTTTCATATTGTATTATAATCTCCTAACTGCATTATCATCAACCTTGCTGTCTTCTGCCACGAGTGAATACATCTACACAGAGATATGTGCAACGATAAGTCCCATGGTTTACTGCTCTGCGAACCAAGACCACCAACCGTCACTATTTTTCGCCGAGACGTCAATGTCAAGGCCGACCCTGGCCCCCATAAAACAAGCAAGAATGCAGGAGGGCATGAGAGATGGAATCTCACTGCATCTGCTCATCTGCTGTGCGTGTGCGTGCATGCAGCTTTAGCGCCGCCCGGGCAGGTCGAACGAACTTGGCTCTCAACCTGGCATCTGCGCAGACAAGTCCAGGCAATCAACCAACGAACCCCCTTTCGCCCATTCTGAATGGCACTCTCCACGGAAAGGTAACATTCCAGTTGCTTAACATCCATCGTGTGCATGCGTGCGTACGTCTGTGTCCGATCGTCATGACCGACCGACCGACCTAGAATGAATGAATGAATGGCACGCTCGCACACCCACATAATACATTCACTTCGGGCATGCGGTATGTTCGGGGCCTACCGACCTCCATTTCTCACTCTAACCCACACACATCATACAGACGATAGACATTGTATCCCAAACCAAAACTTGGGCGCCGTTTGAGCTTTCTGTGGAGAATTCGATTCGGCAGTTTTCTTCTTCGTCTTCTTGTTTCTTTGTTGCAGGTGGTGGTGGTCTTGCGACGTCCCGACTTGCGACATCGCGTAATTTGTGCTGCAATATCCGTACGTACATGCGCACACTCGCACTATTTTTGTTCCCTGCCACCCACCCCCGAAAATGGCTTCATCCCCTGCCATGCGCGGCAAGGCATGCGCATGCGGCCTTGGTTTGATGTGCATTATATGCATACTTATCCCGGCCGAACATCAGACGTGGCGGGCGGGCAGATCTGAAACAAAGAGCGCCCGTGGCGTTTTACATAAAATAGGCAGGGCGCGCGAGACGAGCGAGACGATCATCGTGCCAAGAAACGAACCATGATGGGCAGGACGCCGCCAAAACGGGAAAACAACGGCCAAAACTGCCAAAACGTTAGGCTCCCCTTTCCCTTGGGCCGGGCCAAGGCATTGTTTCTGCTTTTTTTCGATTCGTCCTGCCTTCCTTTCCTGGAAAAGATGAGACGGGGGGACGGGCAAGGGTTGGGGCGACGAGATGGGCGTTCGTGGGTGATGTGCCTTGGCCTTCGCTGCCCTGCTTGGCGGGCGCGTGTCAGGGACTGGCCTGGCTTGGAGGCTTTGCCAGGTTGGCGCATGAATCAGGTAGTGGGACCATTTCTGGCGGCGGCCTGCGATCGTTCGGTTCAGCGGTAGCGGCAGTTCAAGCGCAGGTGCGGCAGATGGCAATGGTCTGGGATGAGGGATTGAATTGATTGATTTCGCGGTCGCATCTACAGGGGGATGTTGGGGAGGGAGTGGTACAGACGGCAT
Source organism: Apiospora hydei (assembly GCF_038363865.1). NCBI lineage: Eukaryota > Fungi > Ascomycota > Sordariomycetes > Amphisphaeriales > Apiosporaceae > Apiospora > Apiospora hydei. Next base: position 3,827,677 of record NW_027117366.1, on the reverse strand, counting down.
GTGCCACCATCCCCCATGTACGTCATTTCGGGGATGGACACTGCTCATGTCCGCCGTCCGTCCAGAGAAGCAAGCGTCCGTGTCCAACGGCGACGGAGCAAAGTCCGGTCGGGGTTTCCAAGATCATGGACAGACACGAAGGCGCCTGTTTGCTTCCAAGTTGGGTAGGTGGCATTGTTTCTTGGCGTTCATTCAATTCTGGGTGTTGAAACCGTCCCTGGCTGAAATTGAAGCACGCTGTAGGTACGCACCCAACCCCAACTGGGCCAGCCTCTCTGGCCTGACTATCCCTCTTACACGTCTCTCCCCTCTACACCATGCCATCATCACCGTTATGGTGTTCAGATCAAAACATGTTCCGCCTGGTTATTCCAAATTGGCCAGCGATTAGTCCTAGCAAGCTTATGTAGTAGTTCGTTGATTGTACACCGACGTGGCTGCTAATCTTTCTTCTGTTTAAAGTAACGCGCAGAACTGCCATCCCATCAATTACAACCCGTCCGGCTAAAATCACACTCGCATTCGCGTATCACTGAGCTCAACATACATCGTGTACCGGATTGTTGGGATTTTTTTACTTACCTAGATTCCAGCTAGCATGCTGTGGGATTCGTGTAGATGGGCTCGATTGAATATGGAACGGTTGGTTTTCAACTCCAGCCAGCTTTCCGCCATGTCCCTGCATGTCATAGGCCGTGTGAATAAAATGGGATTTCGATGCAATCGTTGACCTATCCGGTCATACCACGCCGCCGCCGCCGCCCGCTGAACACGCATACGTCGATCGATCAATCCAAAGATCCAAGATGACACGACGAGAAGAAGAAAAAGAAGTTCAAGGCCATCGTCATCGGCGGCGGGCCCGTCGGCATGTACTTCACCCACGCCCTTCAAGAAACCGGCATCGACTACGTCCTGTGCGAGAAGCGCGACAGCATCCCGCCTCCGACGGCCTTCGGTCTTTTCCTCTGGCCCCACGGGCTCCGGCTGCTGCACCAGGTCGGTCTCATTGACCAGACCGAGGCCATCTCGTCTTCTCTGACCAAGATCATACACGTGGGACCAGAGGGTGACGTCGTCCGGGATTACAGTGACTTCGGATTCATTCAACTGGCGTAAGTACTTATCGATCGCACTTCCACGGGGATATCGAAATGTGTAGAAAAGCGTGACTGAAGGACATTCTTCAACGTATGATTAACCAAAGCATGCAGGCATGGCTACCCGGTTCGCATGTTCGACCGCGCCTCTCTGGGCAAGATGCTCTACGACACCCTGCGCGCACCCGAGGCGCACATCCGCACGAGAAAGCAGCTGATCGACATCGAGCGGCGGGCCGGCGGTGTCGCCGCCACCTTCGCCGACGGCACGCGCGAAGAGGGCTCCATCATCATCGGCGCCGACGGCATATGGAGCAAGGTCCGGGACCTCATGCGCCGCGACGCGCCCGAGGGCCTGTTTGCGGAGAATCCCTACGTCGCCGGCTACCGCGCCGTGTTCGGCCGAGCGCCCATTCCTCGCCACCAACGGGATACTTCTTCTACTAACCACCTTCTACAGCCCGAGCGACAGGTAGAGTTCTACCGCGACGGCGCGCTGCTCCAGCTCTTCACGTCGAAGCGCGAGGTGCATTTCATTAGCTACCTGAAGTTGGACCGGCCCCGCCGCGAACGCAGGGGGTTCAGCACGGACATCGACGCGACCGACGACGCGATCGCGCCGTGGCTTGACACCCGTGTCGCGCAAGACGTAACATTCCGCGACCTATGGCAGACCAAGGCCATAGCGGGAGGCGCGAACCTGGACGAAGGGGTGGTGCGGATGTGGCACTGGGGCCGCATGGTCCTAGTCGGCGACGCCGCGCACAAGGTCCTGCCGAACCAGGGCATGGGCGCCAACGGCGGGATCGAGTCGGCGGCGTCGCTCGTGAACCAACTTTCGGCGCTGCTGCGGCACGAACGCGAGCCGGGCGCGGCCGAGCTCCGGCAGGCATTCGCGGCGTATCAGGCTGAGCGCCAGGGGGTCATGGCGGCGTATCGGCGCATGGCGCGCGACGAACTGGACGGCTGGACCCGCAGTGGAGGAGCTGGAGGGCCCCTGCTCGACGCGCTGCGCGTGATGAACGGGCTGGTTAGTCCTATGGTCGCACGCGCCGTGAGGTTGGATGCGGTGCCGTTTCCTGAGGAGCGCAGCGGGTTCGCGCCTTGGGTGTACAAAGTGCCTGCGGAGGCGGCGATGGCGGCGGGGGTGGACCGAAATTGTGAGGAAGAGAGTAGGCGCCAATGGATAAACATCGCAGCCTGCTGCTCGTTGGTTATGCTGCCACGGTCATGGCCGCGATATTAGGTACATACATGGCAACAAAGCACCCGAAATAGATCTGGTGCATGTAGCTAGATGCACCTTGCACATAGGGCAACCACATAGACAACATCCCTAGAAGAGGAGTTATTATGATCCCGAAAAAGAAAACATGCAATCGGGGTGGCACCGATAGTCTTCAGTATTGTGTTCGTCGAGCTTTCGGCTCACTGGCCTGCTTTGGGTTAGGCCCCGTACGGGACTATCGAAATATGTGCTTCTGCCAGGCCGGAGCGAACCAATAGGCCCGCGGCGGCTCGGCTCGGCACGGTAGCACACGAGAAGCGATGACGTCTCTATGGGTTGCGTCTCTGCATGAGAGCTGAAAAAGCATCTCGTCTCGTTGTACGTTGACTCGGATGGATCTTTTGTCAAGAAGCGGCTTGACCGATCACCTGACGGTAAGCAGTAAGCGTTGCGATACCTACCCGCCTGACTAGATGTGGTTGATAGGCCTGGCTCCCCGTAGCGCCTCGTCGTGCATATGCCGGGGCTGGCATTACCTACCGCATGGGGAAAGCCTGCAGGGTAAATTATAGAACGTTGACACCTGCGACTGGACGCCACACACAGAGGCGGCAACCCCTCCCCCTGCTCCCCCTCCTCCCTCATTCTTTCACTTGGAGCGTTGCAACCCCCAGGCTGCAGGCTGACAGGGATCCTGGGGTTGCATTCTATCGAATAGTGCAGCCTTAGCTGGGCTCGTATTCCCAACCGCATTGCAGTAGACCAACGTCCCAACACCGACAGATAGGCTAATGCTGGTTTGGAATGTAGGCCAATAATAAGAAAGTCCTACGATGATGCCTTGGTGTATAAAGGGTCAGCAAATCTCACCTGTTTTCTCTCTTGAGGCTGGATGAGACATGCATCTTGTGTATTGACTTAATAATCCATCGCTATTCCGATATCATATTTCTCCAAGCCCTTGCCACTATCAAAAGTTTATTCTAAGAGTCCAAATATATACAACATGTTCTTCTCGGTTGTCTCGGCAGTTGTCTTCTCGGCCGGAGTCGCTCTCGGCTGCGAGATCCCGGCCGAGGCGCCCTCGAAGAGCATCTCCGGCGGCTTCTCGATCCAGATCCAGAGCCCGGATTTCCCGGCCGCCGACGGCCATTTTATGAACACCTGGCTTTGGGGAGGTAAGACGCGCACCACCTGATATGCCCGTACCTGGCTTTGGCCAATGAGCCTCAGAGCCAGCCGCTTTGAAGAACAGCCCATGGCCTCGTCCCGCCCTGTTAGTTTGATAGAATTGGGCAAACCCTCTTACTGATTTGGTTTCGAAATCGTAGGAGGCGACTTCCACCTCTTCGTGAGCCCGGCAGGCAACACCACCGACACCTTCACCCTAGTTGACGGCGTAATCACACTTCCACTGGACCCGGTCCGCCGCGCCGTCATCAACGGCGAGTATGAGGTAAGATCACTCACATAACGGTTTGTAGTATTGAGATATTGTAGTGCTGATGATCTTCCTATATCTTGTATCTGTCCAGCCCAAGGACAACACCACCAAGATGTTCATGACGGAGCGCGGCGACCCCCGCGGCGTCTTCGACGTCGCCTACGGCTGCAACCCGAGCGAAGACTCCCTCCAGCTCGAGCTCGTCACGCCGGAGCAGGGCACCACTGGAGTCAAGGGCAATATGGGCGTTCGGCCGTTCAATGGCGATTTGGATTTCCGCTGGCAGCCTATTGGGACCACGGGTACGTTTATTTTCTAGTGTTTCTGTCCTAATCTCAATTCCTGTCCGTTAAATGGTATGATCTTGACGGGACAAGCTTACTGATGCTGCATATAGTGTCTGATTCGGATCGGCCGTGGCACAAGGTGACGTTGGTTGTCCGGCCTGCTGCCTCTGCTTGAAGGGCGCCGACCGCCACAAAGGTTGGATAAGCAAGCCATATTTACCTAGGGCACTAGGATAAAAAAAAGGAAAAGAACTAGTTGGTATTGCGAAGTAGTGTAGCTGAGCAGGTTTGCAAAAAGGAGAAAAATAGCAAATCAAAAATGGGCAAAATGTTAGCATCTCTTGGTTTCGATCCAAGGACCTCCGGGTTATGAGCCCGGCGCGCTTCCCCCTGCGCCAAGATGCTTGTGATGTGTTTGGTGTGAATGATATGAAAATATTGACATTTATTGAGAGTTATGACCTTGAAGTGCTTATTGACAGAAGAATAGGATGGGCGGTTGCATCGTTGCCTCGGTATCTGGACCGTAGCTGCCTTGTTAGCTTATTGCCAAATCATGAGATCTTATTAGTACTGCCCCTAAGGACACCAGTCTCTAAAGGGCAGTGCCACAGAAACATGTGTGATGCAAATAAGGAAGTCATGGCCAGCTCCCATATTAGTAACCTGTTACGAAGAGAAAGAATGGTACAACCGAACACTGTCAGGGGATAGTGTTTTTATTTATATGGAGATATCTCACTGTAAAAACCTCTTGTAGTTTCGTTTCAGTATGAAAAGGGTGACAGATCCCTTTCTCTCACGACTAATCACCAGAGCCCATCACTTCAGAAGAACTCAAGAATCAAAGTCCGTGCTCGCAAGAACCGGCTCCCATTCCATCAGCAGCGCCAGCGTATCCTCGCACTTCTCCCGGACATCCGCGACCATGTCGACCCCAATCGGCAAGCGGAAGGGAACCTCCTTACCCGCGGCGCAGCCCTCGCGCCGGACCATGTCGGCGAGGATGCGGACCAGCTTGTCCGGGTCTCCCTGCTGCGCCTGGTCCTCCTCGGCGAGGTGTTTGATGAGCTCCTGAGACAATGCCGCGTACTCGGGAAACTTGGACGTCGCGGCCTGCATGTTGCCCGCCGACAGCAGCTTGGTCCGGAACCGGCCGGGCTCCACCAGGAGGGTCCGGAGGCCGAGGTGTTGGGTTTCGTTGTGGAGAGCCTCGGCGATACCTGGATGAGCATCGTATTAGTACTGATCCTTTAAAAGTGACGATGAGATGCGATCATGGAGTCTGAGCGCATGAAGCAGGCAGTTTGGTAATATTTTGCAGCTACCCCTGAAAAGGGGTAAAAGGGGTAGGTTGGTAGGAAAGACACTTACCACCAAGAGCAAACTTGGAACCGCAATACGGACTGACACCGCCATCCCCGATCCATCCCGCCCTAGAGCCGATGAAGACGACCGTACCGGACCGTCGTTCCCGCATGTGCGGCAGCAGGGCCTTGGTGACCTTAATGGCGCCAAAGACGTTGGTCTCGAACTGGACTAGGTAGTCCTTGTATCTGCAAGAAGAAGAAACGTTGTTAGCCCTAAAGAGAAATAAAGGACCATAGAATAAAAACGAATGAAAAGAAATTGCGTATAATAAAATGTAGCGAAAAGGAATTTCACGCCAAAAGGGGCAATTGCCGAACCTCTGGCCACACCCCCGAATTCAAAAGAGAAGAGAAAAAAGGGGAAATGTGGCGTACTCAAGATCCTCAAACATCCCCACAGCGAGAAACGCCGCATTATTCACCAGCACGTCGACACGGCCATGGACAGCAACCGCCGCGTCCGCGGCGGTCTGGATAACGGTCTGGTCGTCGGTGACGTCGAGCTCGAGCATGGACGCGCCCGCCCGCGCGAGGGCGCTCAGCTTGGTCGCGGCGTCGGGGCCGCGCGCGGTGGCGACGACGTGGTCGCGGCGGGCGAGCAGGTGCTGGGCCAGGCGCTCGCCGAGGCCGGAGGAGCAGCCGGTGATGAGCCAGACTAGGGGGGCGGTGGGAGGAGTAGGGGTGGTGGTGGTGGTGGTACTGGCCATGGTTTGTTACTTGTGTATGAGTGAGAGGATGAAGCCTCGGGTGTATTCAAGGTGTAATAGGCTTGGGGAGTGGTAGGTGAGATGTGGCGTGGGTTGAAAAGGGGGTGCAAGAATGGCCGGATAGGGAGCAGTGGCAGCGCATATATATACTTTTCAGGCTTTCTCAACAATCGTTACAAATGACTCATGTCATGCATACTTCATTTTCCAACTTGTTCCGAGTGTTTGGTGGCAGCGCGCTGAAGTCCGTCGTTGGCCGCTCGAATGTCCGCTCGGGGGCGGACATCTGCGCGGGCGAGAAGCGGACAAATCGGGCGCCACCTGGAGCGGGCCGGAATGCGCGCCAATACGGTCGTAATGCAGCGATCCGTCAATCTGCGGCTCACGCATAACGGCTTAAAGCCGTTGCAGGTGTTTCGGATATATGCTTACTTACCTATCTATTTCTTGATTGGGTAAGTAGGTAGTGGATGAGTCGACCTCAGAAAGGCAATTGCCAAGCTCTTATTTGGAAGTCGGCCCCTGCTACACATTGCAGCTTTGAATACATTACCCCAATTGCGTGTACGTAGGAAACGCCCCAGCGAAGTTGTGCCTAAAAGGGAGGCTGAAAGAAGTCAGACAGCAGAGGGTCATGGCATTCACGATTGGCCTGCGGGTACATATCCCGACACGATGTTCTGAAGTTTGGTATCATTCTATTATTCATAAACATTTGCCCCTTGGGGTCATCCGTAATCGTCTCTCTCTATATACACAACTCATCTCGACACCCAGTTGGTTCCCAGGGGTAAAGTACCCTATCCAAAGAACGCAGCCCCCGGCGTCCGCCGCGCGCCCACCACCGGCGTGCTGTCGTAGTCCCGGTTGTTGAACAGAGGCGACGCCGCCATCTCGTCCCGGCGGGCGCCCGCGAGGTCCTCGGGGCTCGGGCTCCGGTACTCGGTGTCCTGCTGCTGGAACGGCTGCTGCTTGGGCGTGGAGACCTGGATGTAGTTGCCGTTCGCGTGGGCGAACCCGGCCGCCTCGACGTCGCCGGCCTTCTCGTACTGGCCGCGGTCGCGGGCGGCGAGGCGCTGGTGGTGGGTGTACTTGGCGCTGACGCAGAGCTGGAGGAAGGGAAGGACACACAGGTTAGTATCGAAGTTTTTCGTGGAAGGATGCTGTCGTGATGCACGCATGGGACTTACCTGCACCAGGGCCGTGACCAGAAGCGCGAGCGACAGGATGAAGTTGGACCAGGGGAACCCGGCGTCCCGCCCGACGGCGACGACGTCGACGACGATCATGGCGGCCCAGCCGAGGGTCTTGAGGCAGGCGAAGGCGAGCACGACGGCCGGATTCAGGATGCGGGTCGCGTAGAGCACGATCTCGACGAGGCAGAACAGGAAGGTCAGGACGGAGAAGGCCAGGACGACAGCGCCCTCGGCCCGGGCCAGGGTGATCACGTCCTGCATGTCGTACCCGTAGAACGTGACCTCGCCGAGCTGCTCCGAGTAGGCCGCGGTGAGGAGCAGGAGAACGCCCGAGATGCCGAAGGCGATGGAGCCGCCCATCTGGATCATCCAGCAGGGCAGCAGCAGCCACTTGGACCAGAGGCCCTCAAATCTGGGTCTAGCCATTGTGTTCGAAGTGTAGTTGTGTAAACGAGATTTCTTTTTTTCTTCTTCCCGTTCTGGAGAGAACAGGTTCAGTTGGTCGATGGTTGAAGAGAAGAAAAGACGGGAGTTCTTCCTCCAGGATGCGAAACGAGCAGGGTGGTGGTGGGGGGTCGTGTAAGACTCGATGAGAAGGATGCCATCTCGACCTGACTTGTGGTGCGCTCGTCTCCTCATATATGCATGCTGAGTTGGTTCCTGTTGTTGGCACTTTGGCACTTTGGTCCAATGGGTTTCCACCCTGGTTTGCTGTGCCTTACAGCAACCATCGTCAAAGTCGCGCGTTTGCCCACGCCAAGCCGGCTGTGTCAGCGCCCTAGGACTGAAGCGACCGGGACGGTACCCTCATCTCGCCAAAATGGATCCGCGCCGCAAAGAGTCGTTTTTCTATTTCGGGCGCATTTACTGGCTGTCTTGGTAGAGATGATTGCGGCACAGAGAAAGAAGGCCCAAAAGCATGCTCCGACGCGGCGGTCTGAAAGGTTGGGTTTCTGGTAGTCGGTCTTGGCTCGTTTCCACCCGCCGTCGCACTTGTCGCCTAAAGACGTTGGAGCCATATGGGCGGGCCTCTCAGCCTCTAAAGAGGAGGGGAAAACAGCAGCTAAAGATCGTGAGCCCCGTTGCCTTACTATATGCTGACCGTCCGATTCCCATCTCCTGGTGGATACGGGCTTGACAACTGGAAGCGCTATCCCCAATTCGCATCGAGATGACAGTCTATACGCCGTATGCAGAGACTGCATCTTCACCCCCTCTTTATGCTGTGTTTTCCCCCATGTATCCCTGGCCGGGCCTGGAGGGCTGAGTGGGTGGACACTGAGCGAGCGGATCCTTCAACCGGAAGAGTTTGGCTTCAGCCACCTTGTGGTCCCAAGTTTGACCGATTTGGAAAAAGGTGATGGCTGTATCGATAACATGGCATTCTGCCATCCAAGCATCCGATTGATTGGAGAGAGTCGCTTGCAGAGCGATGAGCTGTGTTTACTTACTGAAGCTTGCTTGCACTTGCGGCACAGGCTTATGGGCCAATTTGCAGATATGCGGGCGGATTGGTAAGGGCGGCCACCGGCTATCATGTTCAAATGCTAATCAGCCCATTAACGGGCCCGGTCAATAAATGGGCAGGGAGCTCGACATTAGAATGTGCCAAATTTATTTCCTTAATTTTACTCAAAAAAACAAAACAAAAACAAAACAAAAACAAAACAAAAACAAGTTTAGATGAATAGTGTTTCAAGATGAGCCATCAGTCCTTGTATTTCTTCTGGGAAGGAAAACATCACTGGCAGCACCCTGGGTGCCAGAACGACCCGGCCAGTTGGTTCCCAATTGCCAGTGCATGGCAGGGTTCTAGTTCTAGGGCCACTGCTACTCTCCAAGCCTACCAGCTGACAAGTACTTAGAGACCCAGCAACGGCCTATGCTTGTCAAAACGCCAATCCCTTCAGCCACTGTTCCCTCGAACATATTGCTCAAGTAAGAATATCATGATGAGTGCCAGTTGGTGGTTTGCACGTGACGGATACCATTGTCCCAGCCGGCCAGTGGTGACCATCAAAGCTGGTTTTGTGAGGTTTTGGTGACTCACGCGCCTGTCTCTTTCTTCTGACCCATAAACAATTTGAGGCTGACAAGAAACACAGCCCCCTTTGCTGATTGAACACAACCGCTTTATCCAAGCTTTCTGCCAAGAAAGAGGCTAGATATATCTACTTACCTAGGTAAGATGTAGGCTGCTGCCTGCCTGGAGCTCAGCTTTTGCCTAGAATGATATGTTGATCTGCACTTTGGTTCAATTGTGTAACGTCATTCTTTACACAGAATTAGAGAAATAAAGACCAGCGTCGCATTTTGGTCCTGGTTCCAACAACTTATTCCTATTTACCTACGCAGCTCATCACAGCAACCTGGAAACATGGCCTCCTCCCCCAGCAACCGGTCAACCACGGCGGAGCTGATCGCCGCCGCCCGCCCCACCACCGCCAACTCCACCAGCAACTTCGACCCCCGCGTCATCGCCCAGGATGCCCAAGCCACCCGCATCGTCGTGCACCGGCGCTTCCCGCGCCTGGTCGAGGACTTCCTCGCGTTCAAGCGCGCGCACGGCAGCCGCGTCGAGAAGGCCCTGTACTCCTCGACGAACCAGGACGGGGGAGGGCTGGACGTGGCGGTGGCAGGTCGCCCGCCTCCTCGCGATGCGGCCCCTCGTCTTCATGGGCGGCGACGACTACACCGTCCTGCCCAACAACCTGGAGCTCCGCGGCGCCGCGGACGAGTGGGACCGCGTCGGCACCGACGCCGAGTCGCAGAACCGGTACTTGAAACTGCGCGACCACCTCAGCTACGACGAGATCATGCTGGGCTCGCTGCTGGGCGTCTCGGGCCCCAGCCACTTCATCAACGACGGCAGCCGCTACAACCGGGCCGAGCCCGACGAGCCGGGCACCTTCGAGCCCCGGGGCATCATCGCGGGCCTCGTCGGCGCCCGGTTCGAGCGCGAGGGGAAGATGGATCGCCAGCTCATCCTCCCAGGTCATAACAAGATCCCCCTCGAGCTCGAGGCCGCGTACGAGCGGTTCTTCGCCTGCCCGCTGTACACCGTACCTAGCGGCACCTTCGACTCGCGCCTGTACCGGGCCCGCATGTCCATCACCTTCGACATCCTGCTGCGCGAAGCCATCGACCGCGCCAAGACGGCGGGCCGCAAGGCCTACGTGTACGTCGTCGGTCTCGGCCTCGGTGTGTGGGAGTACGACAGCGAGCAGCCGGGCTGGTACGTCGACGAGTTCCACCGGACCCTGACCACGATCCCACGCGAAGAATTGCAGCACCTCGGCACCATCGAGATCGCGTGGATTGACACGTCGGACAAGATGCAGCGCACCCTCGCGAACTGGGGCGTGTCGATCGGGATTGATATCTTGTTCTCGCGCCGCAACCCGGCCGCCAAGCTGCCGCGGGAGAAGGAGGACCAGCTCCTCGTGCTGAGCTACGCGTGGGATGGCAACTCCTACCCGGGTAACGAGTACTGGGTCGGCAGTCTGGCTGGCTCGGGCGACCCGGCGGCGGCTTGCATGAGCACCATTAGCGAGCTGCATAACCCTGTACTCAATCCAGACTACCTAGGCCGCATCAAGGTTCTTGGTGAAGGAGAGCCCTAGATTGACTGGCTGTTTTCCAGCGGGAACAGGTAGCTTTTCCTTTTAAGACGATCAGCATAGCATTATGATACATGAATGAGCATGTGACTAGCAGGTAGTTAAAAATAATACACAATTACTGACCTCCTTACGCCTACCTAGGCAGGGGAGGCATGAAATTCTATCCACTGTACATTTACACCCAAGATCCCAATCAATAGAGCTAGATGCGCTTATGGTAAGTATGTCCCACCGCGATTGCCCCTGGAGAGGAGCATCCCTCCGCAACCTGCGGAACCTCCCGCAGAACTTCCCCTAACCAGTCGGAAACCAGAAACCCCCTCACACACCCTTGATCGCCGGGGGCCGGGTCGTCATGTACTCCGAATACTCCCCCAACGGACTCGGCCCCCACAGCCAAAACGCGACGCCGCATCCACCGAGCGCGGCGAGCAGGAGCGCCCGGAGCCGGCCCGGGTACCGCTGCCGGTACTGCGCGACCTGCAGCCGCGCGTCGGCGGCCATGGCCTGCATCTTCTCGGCACCGAGGCGGTAGTACACGAGCCCGCCCAGCGCGATGGCGTAGCCGAAGAACTGCTGCGCGGTGACGGGGTCGCGGAAGAGGGCCATGGACGCCATGACGAGCAGGATGTCTTTGAGGACGCCGGACATGGTGAGGACGACGGCGGAGGTTTTGCCGATCTGGGATGAATTGGTCAACAATGATACTTGGAAGGTACAGTGACTTGTGGATAGGGAGGGGAGGGGAGGGGGGCGAGACTGACCAGCAGTACCACAGCGACGTTCAGGAGGAACGCGACGAACGCGTTTGCCACGAGTACGGGCACGCCGACGGCCGAGATGTCGGCCCAGCCCATGCGCGGCAGCTCGACGAACGCGGTCAGGACGCCGTTGATGACGGCGCAGGCGGGGGCGTAGTAGTAGAGCGAGACCATCGGGTCCATCTTGAAGTCGGGCGAGCTCAGGAGCCGCTGCACCAGGACGAGGCGGAGAGCCTCGAAGACGATGCCGCCGATTTGATCTAGAAGTTTTGCTCACACGTTAACAGGGTGGTGTCCCGCGGCGAGGAGGAGGAGAAGAAGGTGGCAGTAGAGCGGTGCGCGTACAGATGAAGCCCAGCAGGTGGAACTTGATCTCCCCGAACGACGCGATCACGACGCCCAGGACGATGACGGACACGTTGGCCAGCACTTTCAGGTTGGGCGGCGCGATGCGGAAGAGCCAGGTGGTGAGCAGGGTGGCGACCGAGTTGGTGGCCTTGAGCATCTGGATGAACGAGACGCTCAGGTAGAGGTATGCGAGGTTGCCGCAGATCAGGCTCAGGCTGAAGAGGACGCCGATGGGCACGATGGCGCGGCGGTACGTCTCGGCGGTCATGGGGACCTTGTGGCGCGAGTCGAGCAGGCTGGTAAAGCGCGCCATGAGCTGGGTCATGGCGGTGGAGAAGACCATGTGCCAGGTGGTCAGGAACATGGCTGGGGAGATGCCGTTAGTGTCTGGTAGCGGCGAGCTCTCCGGCTGGAGGCGGATGGCGGGTTACTCACGGAAGTCTGGAAAGAAGCACGCCGGTCAGCATCTGGCATCAATGTGTTTTGAGGCGTTCGAAGGTCCTTGGTATGGGCCCGAGGACACTTACCGAACTTGGCTGAGGCGAGAACCCATTTGTTGAACAAGATGACGCTCGAACTCATGGCGATCCACAGGCTGCGGCGTTTAAGCAATTAGTCGCAAGGTCGGCTGTCGGAAGCAGATGCTAGATACGCACATGATGTAAAGCGCCGGGTGTAGCCCGCCATCCTTCTTCTGCTCGGCCGGGAGGGTCGCCGTGCCGGACTCGAGCTTCCGGTCGGCATCGTTTGAGTCCCGATTGACGGCCATCTTTCTAGATGCGTTGCGCAGTGCGGCTGTTTGGCAGTGACAGCCGAAAGGGTGAATGCTTGAAACACGGTCGGCGGTTTTCGAGGTCCTGTGTTGCTCGATTGGGTCGACTCTTTTGGAGTCGTGAGATGGGGCCGGGAGGAAAGAAATAAGAGAAAAAAATTTGCGATTGGGGTGTAGAAGATTGAAAGCCAGCGAGTCCGAACGAAATAATCCGATGTAAGTCCCTAGCAAACAAGTTGAGTTGTACGAAACATGAAAGCTACAGCTCGCTTGCCCTACACGCCGTGGACGAAGTCACTTGCTTTATTCGTCACTGTCAGCCCATTTCTTCCATCTTAAGGGAAACCGGAGAGTCAACCACCATGTGCTTCTATCTCGGCTAAGCTTGTGCATGCAGTCGCAATCCTCGCGGTTGGAGATATAAAACATCCGGATATGGTGCGCGGCGTTGGTTCCAGCGGCTTATCGACCAATTGGCATGACTAGATGTCGATTTGATAGCAGTGATGTTGCGCTGTACGCGTAATCCGCCCGCGCGCCGGAGAGGTGGGATCTGCACCGTCACACCTCAACCGCGAGACTGCATGCGCAGGTGGTTCGATTCTTGAAATGCCTTACCTACTTGAGTTACCTATTCTGTTGCTCACAGCACGCTGTTGCATCACTTATCAGCACGTGTACCTGCATACATTCCTGGCGGGGACTTACATCACTGATTGATCGTGCGCCCATGCATTCCAGTCATCTAACACCTGATAAGACGGCCGCAAATGCTTGTTTGGTCCACTCGGCCACGGACGGCGAAGAAACCATAAAAGGACAGCCGGGGGTCAATCCGAACACTCGTTGATGGATCGGCTTCCAGCTCGATGCGGCCACTCTCGGTCGGTTCCCCTCCACCACCCCAGCACATGAACTGCTGGTCCGGTCGCAATATTCAGACAGCGCTTCCCTGGACGGCGATTTGGTCATCTAGTACTGAAAAAGAAAGATGTTCCTGCTATATTGATCTCCCTCGACGAGCACCATTCCACATCTATCCTATCATCGATTATCTCACTGGCAGCTATGACACCGCCAAGTTATTCCAGCGTCAGAAATCTTGGAGAGCGGCGCCTCGGTAACAGGCGGCAATTCTCTGCTCCCTGCCGCTTGCCACTTTCCCCTGGATACCGAGATACTCCAAGTCATGCACGAGCATGGATGGGATGCAGAGCAGATCAACAAGGACATGTCAAGACACCTGATGGGTTTGTAAGTGGTTGATCCATCCTAGTCCACTTAAGACAAAGACTCACCTCGGGTGGACGACAGGGAGAAGGCCATGTGCAGTAAACCTTTTGCCGAGTGGCTGCTCGATCACGGAATGGACCCCAACCTGAAAGGTAAGAGGGGACCAAGCATGGTCAGCGGCGACATGACGCCCATGAATGCCGCCGCCCTGGATGGACGAAAAAGCGAGGCCGTCACCGAGACAATGGATTTGCTGCTTTCTCGCGGGGCCACGCTCGAGCCTGCGGTGCTGCTGAACGCCATAAGCTGGCGTAACCACGGAAACTTCTACCCCAAGGTGCTGCAGTGGCTGGTAGACCATGGGGCTGATGTTAATTGCACGACGAAGACAGGCGCCAGGATTTTGAAAGCCGCCATCTCGAAACGAAACGCGGCGCTGGTGCAGTTCCTACTTGACAACGGCGCGGAAACGGATCATCTTGGAGAAGAAGTGTTGCTGGACGATGATGAGCAGGAATGCGAGGGGTTTCGTGGTAGCGCACTTGAGTACGCGCGTGAGATTCAGGCTGACGAAATCTGTAATCTCCTCGAGAGCCATGCGTGTCAGACCCGCGAAAGTGTATAGTAAGGAGATGGACCACGCCCATTAACGAATGGCCGGGTGCAGCCGACACTCTACCGCACTGTAGTCTTCAACCCCTGGGCCTGGCCGACCTCGATCCCCGACGATAGGCCGGCCACGAACTGCCCGGAGGCCTGTCCGAGTTCCGGGGTAATGTTTTCTATAAGGATAAGGGCGTCCCGGCCCAATCCTATGCCGGGGTCGACAAGGACACTAAGGACGTGTTTGCTCTCGTCAGCCAGCTTAAATTATCGGCCGACGCACGTCCCTTTAAAGGGGTTAAAAGCATGCGTTCGGTAACGGCCCCTTTTTTTTATATATTAACCGAAACTTTAATAGTGCGTTTATCTAACCCTTTAATTAAAAAAGAAAAAACGACGATTAATTTCTAATATTTAAGCTTTAAAAAGCTATTTAATTAAGTATACGAATTTAATTAATTAAGATAGCTAGCCTTTTTTTAATTAATCAAGCTAATTTTTAGCTTTTTAAGGGCGTTATAAAACGTTATAAAGCGTAGAAGGCGTTATAAAGGGTATTATAATATTATTCGCGCTCGGCCTTCGATATACGCTTAATCTCTTAAAACGTTAATTTTTATTTCAACGGTAACACGAAAAAAGCCGATAATAATATTAATTGGTAAGCCGGCTAATAAGCCGGCTCGAAAAGCCGGTTGAAGGGGTGCATACGTCGGACTAAAAGTTTAGCTGGCTAACGAGACCAAACACGTCCTAAAAAGCCGCTGGAGAGGGGATGGTGAAGAGCCATGGCGACCAGGCGAAAAAGCTGGGCACAAGGACTCCGTGGCCCAGGCCCAAACATCCGCGAAATGCTACCTCGTCACCCTTATGTAAGGGCTAAAAAAAGCAACACCATGCGTCACCGAGGATTGGCAGGTCGTTATTAACCTTGGTACTGATTCGGCTCTGTCAGCTTTTATCCGGGGGCAGAGCAGACGCCGATCTTGTGCAATAAAGTGTCTCAGTAAGGAATAAAGTAGCACTGCTTCACGGATCATATTAATATTACATATTACTCGAAAAAGGAATAATAGTACTCTAGAAACTATAGTCCCGGTGGACTATATATAGCTATAGCCTTTCTCCACTGGCAGGAGCCAACCTTCAGCAGAGTTGGACAATAGTTGGCAATTCTACCAAACCATTCTCAAGGACATTCATTTACAATATGTCTAGTCAAGTACTAGATCGGAAAGCGCACCATCAGTCCTACCAGTGGGGGCTGATGACGACCAGATAGGTATCGACCCATTAGGGGAGTGTAGTTGGTCACTATGCTCCCAGCGTCTGTCTAGCGAGAACAGTTGCCTCCCTATGCCAACGTCAGCTGCTAACTAAATCGGCTTTCTTTATCGCTTTTATACATCACCCGCTAGCCAACCGCCCAAGTAGATATTGTCACATCTAGACGACGAAGAAATATTACAAGGTAGGTCAACCGTATTGTATATCTCTCTTCCGTCACCTTGGCTGATTACTTGTCAATCGTCACTATGATGCAGCAACGTCTATCTAGTTTGCCCAAAGCCCTGCCGTATCATACGATTCCTCTCAAGATAACACTAATCCTCCGAGGGGAAGCGCTAACTTTCTCCAAGACTTACTGCACGTTCGTTATGGGGTCCAGACTCTCCACCATGCCCAGCAGCGAAGGCGTCATCTTGTACCCGAGGAGAGCCTTCATCTTGTCACTCATCTTGAGCACCTGGCTTCGCGGGATCTTGAGGAACTGGTTCCCCTGCCGCAAGTACCCGCGGATAAAGAACAGTCCGTAAATGGTGCTGGAGCTGTCCGGTATCGAATGAGAGGCATGGGAATAGGGGGGAACTGTCAAGATGGCTAGAGAGAGACTGTGTTTGATTTCTCAGTGCAGACTAAAAGACGACTTTGGATTTGCAATCCCTTATTATAGTCATTTCGCAACAGCTTTTGCCGTCGACGGTGGTTGCTCTCCTTCCAAGTCACTGCCGCCGACCAAGGCCCTCTTTTGTCATTCCACTCCTCGGGCAGATCTCATCTGAACCCAGAGACATGCAGTTCCATAAATGCTGCGTCTATATTCAGGCCTTGCGAACCGGTGAAAACGCACTCGGGGAAATCACCAGTAGCCACTACCGTGCAACATATCTGAACACACCGAGACATGCAGTTTCCTAGGTGCCGTGTCTACAACAATTACCAGGGCCTTGCAAGTCTGGGAGAATGCACTCGGACACGTCACCAGCAGTCCTTGTCGCGCCACATGCTCTATAGATAAGCATTTCTCCTGGAACAATGCGGGTCTCCATTAACCCTGGCAATATTCGCTTGTCCTTCCTCGGACCAACTAGAAACTCCCTTATAATCGTGCCGCGTCTAGAGTTGACGGCCCCCTTTCATTTTGTTGAGTCTTACTATTCAATGTGATAAAGCGAGTGAACCTTGTTTTTAGTCAATCTCTTCCGCTGATAATGGCGGTCTGTCTGCCGTCCCGTGTTATGCGAAACGCCATCCACCCACGTCATCTTGGCTACGTGTCGTTTGGGGTCGTCTCTTCTTCACCAGTCGACGCAAAGCCTCTCGCTGTAGTTAATCCATCTTCGCTCCAACTTTATACATCAGGTCTACGACTGTGCAACGAGTGCCAAAGGTGGTGTTTACCTAGTGCCACAACAGCCCAATTATCGGACACGCCTTATTGCGACTACGCCAATGGAAAGCAACCCGGAAGTCATCCAGGATGGCTGCGTCACAGCCATCGGGCAAAGCCCACAAGCGATACCGGCTTTTCTCATCCATGACGGTGGCGGCACAACCTTCTCATACCACTGCTTAGAGCCCCTGGGCCGGTTCACGTACGGCATCTTCAATCCTTATTTCGGCAGCGGCGAGCGTTTCGAGGGCGGTATCCGCGGCATGGCGCGGCTCTACGCTGACATTATCCGACGAACGTGTCTCGAGGCGGAGTTTCCGGCCAAGCGCAATCCCGACGGGACGGCCAATGTGCTCGTCGGCGGCTGGAGCATGGGGGGCCTCCTGAGTCTCGAGGTCGCCAAGGTCCTGACGGGGGACTCCGACGTGAGGGTCGTGGGAGTCTTGATGGTGGACAGCATGTACACGGTCGATCCGCCCTCCGTCCGTCTCGAGTCGTGGGACAGCCTGGACCTGGGGCACTCCAAGAACGAGTTTCTCTCCCTGCAGGCCATGAAAGAGGCAGTGAGGGTCATCCACGAGTGGAAGCCGCCGGTTTGGTCGGGTCAACAAGCTGAACTGCGGCCTCGGATCTCGTTGGTGCGTGCCCTTGATGCGATCCCGACCAGTAATAGCGATCGCATACATTTTGCCGATGTATACCGACACGATCGGGCGCTGGGATGGGATCGGTACGAGAAGGACATGTTTGCGGAAGTCTTGGAGGTGCGAGGCGACCACTTCGAAATGTTCAACTTCAAGAATATTCCCGAGGTTTCCACGGCAATTCAGAGGTGCTTTGACCGGCTGGAGGTGATGGATGACTACCAAGGATTCCTTTGAAGAAGGAACCAAGCCTCGGTTATCTTGGAAATTGAGTGAGGGATTTAGTTGCTCGCTAGTTTGATAAACATGTTCACCATGGAACTGTGTTCTCCAGTATCGAACCGGATCTCTAGGAAATTGTTGTAAACGCATGAGAGTAGTATCCGTCGAAGCTGACGCCACGATGAAGAAATAATCAAAAATAGTGATTTCAAACATCTCAAGAAGACCTAATTTACTTAAACCGAGTATAAACTTGATCATTGCTACTAGGCGAGCCTTCACTAATAGGTGAATTTTCCTCAGTTGTAAACAAGCTGCATCATATGCTATGGGGATAGTTAAAACCGGCATGTAGCTACAGTGTTCCGCGGATGATGCGTTCCACCGCATTCAGCCCTGTCATCTCCTTCAAGGCAGCATCAGACCACCCGAAGGGATGCCATGTCCACCACCAAGCCGTCGATGAGCCAGCTTCTGTGGCGCCTTGAGCGGGATGAGCCGTGTGAATCACTCTCCAGAGTGACTTCTGATGGAAACCAGACAGACAGACGCCTGGAAAATGCAGGCATTGTCTTTCGGGCTCGATTGGGACTAGACACATTGTTTGTGGCTTGCGTTTCTTCCCATGGGCCGAGCCGTGTTTCATGGGCCAAGCCGTGCGCACTGGGCCGTCCCTCTACGGTCCTCCGAAGCCGCTCCGTGTGGCCAGGGATCAGGGTCATAAAACCTGATGACGTTCTTTATAGCATTGTATGCAATCGCGTCTTTCGATCGCCCACGTGCCCTAATGGAGCAGTTAGTTGGAAACTGCCGAAGATAACAGGTTCCTTCAACAAAGCCGTGCATGGGACAGATCATTAGTTAGCTCGATCTTTGGCTCGATCTGTACGTGCCGTAGAAAGCACCGATTACGCGCCGTGGCATCGGGGGAAACCGATTTACAAATGACGAGGGTGGACATGTGACCTCCTGATCCTGCATGTCTCGCTGTATGCTATTTAACATAACATGCCGCATAATGAAATGTAAGATAAGCGAGACGGGCAACATGTGAAGATGCATACATAGGCTCAACAAACTCAGCGGTGAGCCACTCATCGACGGGAAATGAATACTCCGCTGTGATCTCCAATCCCGCATGTCTCAATGCACGTAGCCACAGGCCCGATCAGACATCATGCATTCTCCAAAGCACGAGGTGATAATGAAACGCAAATGGTTGGAAGACGTAGGGATGGGACCAATGGCCGTCGCGTCCTCGGTGCGGCCTGCTAACTAACGTATAATGCGAGAGATCGTCCAGCAACAGCCGGCCAGTAAATATTATCACACTCCGAGCGCGAAAGTGATGTGATGAAGTGAAGCGTAGGGAAATCTAGTATCGATTCACTATTAAGACGACGAATTCCACAATATTTCACCCCTAAAACCTCAGACCCAGACCAACTTGGCATCAAGACTCGTATACTTTCACTCTTCTACAGCAACATATCGTCACTGCTCAGAACACATAGTTCAAAATCCGGTCTTCTTTGGCCCCGACACCATGTATGAACCCCTGGCCATTGTGGGAACAGCGTGCCGATTTCCTGGTTCGGCGCGGTCTCCTTCCAAGCTATGGGATCTCCTCCAAGCACCGAGAGATGTTCTGATGGAGTTCCCCCTGAGAGGCTTCGTGCCAAGAACTTCTATCACGAAAATGGAGAGATGCATGGTCGCACCAACGTTCGTCAAAAGTCGTATTTGTTGGACGAAGACGTTCGCCACTTTGATACCTCCTTTTTCCACATCAACCCCAAGGAGGCGGCCGACATGGACCCCCAACAGAGGATCCTGCTGGAGACGGTCTATGAAGCATTCGAGGCTGCCGGATGGCCCTTGAGTGCTGTGGACGGCTCACAGACCTCCGTTTATGTGGGAGAGATGACGGATGATTACACCAACATCCAAGCTCGAGACCCCGACTACCTGGGTAGCCACGCGGCCACCGGGGCATCGCGAGCCATCCTGTCCAACCGTGTGTCGTACGCCTACAACCTCCAAGGAGCCTCCCTTACGCTCGACACGGCTTGCTCGAGCTCTCTGGTAGCTCTCCACCCTAGCTGCCCAAGGCCTCCAGAGAGGGGAGGCCACCCAGGCGGTTGTGGCAGGCACCAACCTGCTCCTGGACACGTTCTTTTACATTATGGAGTCCTCTATGCACATGCTCTCCCCCGAATCTCGTTGCCGCATGTGGGACAAGGATGCCGACGGCTATGCCCGCGGCGAAGGATGTGCTGTTCTCGTGATAAAGACGCTGGAGCGCGCCATTCGAGACGGTGATCACATCGAATGCGTCATCCGAGGGACAGGGGTCAACTCCGATGGACATACCAAGGGGATCACCATGCCTTCTCCCTTGTCGCAAACCAGCCTGATCCGGCAGACCTACCAGGCTGCCGGCCTGGATCCGCTTACGGACCGGTGCCAATACTTCGAATGTCATGGCACCGGCACGCAGGCCGGCGATGTCGTGGAATGCCAAGCGATTCGAGACGCCTTCTTTCCGGAAGACCAACGAACAACAGCAGCCGACGACGACATCTTGTACTGCGGTTCGATCAAGACGGTGCTTGGTCACCTAGAAGGTTGCGCTGGACTGGCGGGCGTCATCAAAGCCTCGTTGGCAATCCAAAACAAGATGATCCCTCCCAACATGCATTTCAACCAGCTGAATCCCAAGCTGGAGCCCTTCTACCAGAACCTCGAGGTCCCCACCGCCCTTTTGCCATGGCCCGAGACGAACGGCGGTCCTTGCAGGGCCAGCGTCAACAGCTTCGGCTTTGGTGGCACCAACGCCCATGCGATATTGGAGAGCTACGACTCTTCCGGCAGCGGCACCACATCCCCCCTTTCGTCGTACGTGGACGCCGGCGGCAGCAGTGTGTGCCCCTCGCCGGCGAGAGGAGTCCGCTCCGGGCCCTTTGTATTCTCGGCCAAAACCCAGACTTCCCTGGTCGCTTGGCTCAAGCGATTCTTGACGTATCTTCGCGAGAACCCGACCGTTGACCTCGACTCCCTGAGCCATACCCTCCATGCGAGGCGTACTGTGCATTCCCATCGCGTGGCCATTCCCATGGCTTTGCATCGCAAAGATCTGGCGCAGAAGTTGGAGGACCAAATCAACGCTCTCGGCACTTCGGGGGCGGACCTGGAGCTCGACCAGCATCATCATCCACAGCGGACGAGCATCCGAGATTGCTGGGCATATTCACCGGCCAAGTACGTTTTCTTACCTAACTGTCTTTTCTTTGTTTCAATCATCCTTGTCCTTGCACATGATCCATGTGTTGCGGTGGATGGGTGCTGACCATATTTCACACACACAGGGAGCCCAGTCGGCACGAATGGGTTACGCCCTCCTACAACACTGTGGGCTCTTCAAGGAATTCATCGTAGAGTGCGAAAGGCACTTGAAATCTATTCCCCACCCTCCCACTTGGTCACTTGTCGAGGAGCTATCAGCCAATAACACGAACTCGCGCGTGTCAGAGGCTGAGTTCTCCCAACCGCTCTGTACGGCCATCCAGATCGGCCTGGTAGACCTCCTACATGCCAGCGGCGTCATGTTTTCCGACGTCGTCGGTCATTCGTCTGGTGAGATCGGTGCTGCCTACGCCGCCGGCCTGTTGACCAGGAAGGATGCAATGGGCATCGCCTACTACCGCGGTCACGTCGCTCATCTAGCCCGAGGGAAGGCCGGGGAGGCGGGACGTATGATGGCTGCGGCCATGTCCTTTGACACTGCTGCTGCTATTTGCGCCGAGAAGCGATTCGCGGGCCGGATCAATGTCGCGGCTAGCAACTCGCCTCTCAGCGTGACACTATCCGGGTCCGAAGATGCCATCGACGAGATGAAGTCACACTTGGACGACATCGACGTCCAGGCCCGCATGCTCAAGGTCGACGTCGCCTACCATTCACATCACATGCTGGCATGTACCGAGAGGTACTCGGCACTTCTCAAGCAACTGGACATCCAAGTCCAGACGCCAGCCCCCACGCAGGCCTGTCGCTGGTTCTCCAGCGTCAGGACCGGCACCAATATTCTCGACAATGCGCCAGGCGCCGGATTGGAGGGCCGGTACTGGCTCGACAACATGGTGCAGCCGGTCCTGTTTTCGCAAGCGGTCACGCTGGCAGTCCAGGCCAATGCTGCCACAAAGGTCACTGCCGTGATCGAGGTCGGCCCGCACCCTGCGCTTAAGGGCCCGGTGAACCAGACCCTTAAGCAGGCAACCGACTACTCGGCCCAGTACGCCGGTTGCCTCGGACGGGACAAGGATGCGATCGAGACCTTCTCCGAAGTGCTCACGACCATGTGGCACCTCGCCCCTCGCTCGCTCGATCTGGCGGGATGGCGTAAGGCCCTGGGGGGCATGCTGGCCGATGCGCCACTGGCACTCAAGGACCTTCCCTCTTACGCATGGGACCATACCCAGATCCATTGGAGGGAGTCGCGCGTGGGCCGTAACTATCGTCTTGGCGAGCATCTACCCCACGACATCCTCGGCCGCCTCTGGAGCGACTCCCAATACGAGCAGACCTGGCGTAACATCTTGCAGCTCCACGAAATGCCATGGGTCACCGGCCACGTCTTCCAAGGCCAGGTCCTGTTTCCCGCGACCGGCTACTTGTGCTTGGCCGTCGACGCCGCCAAGGCCTTCTTGAAGGCCCGCCCTATCAAGTTGGTCGAAGTGCGCAACCTCGAGATCCCCACCGCCCTGGTGATTGGCGAGGGAGACGAGGTCGAGATCCAGTTCTCGATCCGCAGCAGCGTCCTGCCCGAGAAGGCGGAGCCGGGCTCTGTCTTGGAAGCCGAGTTTGTCTGCTACAGCTTCCCCGACCAGCAAAATGCTAGCAAAACATGCCACGGCAAGCTGCTGATCCACGTTGGCGACTCCGACCCGGCCGACCTCCCGCCATCCTTCATCTCCAGTGTCGAGCTGACGCCCTTGAACGTCGACCGGTTTTATCACGCCGCGTCGGAGATCGGGTTTGGCTACCAGGGCCCCTTCCGCGCGTTGAAGTCGATCAACAGGTGCTGGGGCCATGCCAAGGCCGTGGCGTCGTGGCACCGCGAGGACCTCGACGTCGACTGCACCCTGCAGCCTGCGGTGCTGGACATTGCGCTCCAGACGGGCCTGTCCACCTTCATATCGACCGCCGAGGGGTCCATGCCCAGCGCCTTTCTCCCGGTCGGCATCCGCAGGGTTCTCATCAACCCCAACGAGGCCTTTTCGGCCGCGGTCGACGGATCGCTGGAGACGGAGATGGAGTCCTACATGACCAGTCCCGGCATGGGCAAGATGATGGAGACGGACATCAACGTGAACTTCAGAGCCGGGGCCCGGAACCACCCGTGCGCGGTCCAGATGGAAGGCGTCCGGTTCCAAGCCATCGCGGAGCCGCAGCCGTCGGAAGACCGGAACATCATTGCCAAAATTACCTGGGACGTTGACCCAGCATACGGCTTGACCGACCGCCACGTCGTGCCCCAGGACCAACGGAGACAGTCACCGCCGCCCATGTACTCGGCGGAAGAGTACGAACGCGTGGCGTTGTTCCATTTGCAATCATTCAGCCAGAAGCTCAAGCGCGACTCCCCGTCGGGAGATCTCGATTCTCGCCATCAGGCGTTGATCTGTTACGTTGACGCGACCGTGGCGCTTATTCGAGAAGACAAGCATGCCATCCCGCTGAAGGAGTGGTTACACGACGATGCGGACACCATCGCGAATCTCGTGCGCCGTTATCCGAACGACGCGGGGATGACGGAACTGACGAAATCGAATGGAGTAAACGGCCACAGCAGCACTTGTTGCGCTCAGCAGACGGCCCGGCTCATGCTCCAGATAAGCCACAAGTTTCCCAGGACCCGTATTCTTGAGATCAGCTCTGGCATTAACAGCAACACCACCGCGACCGTCCTGGGTGCCATCGGCGATGCGTATGAGTACTACACCTGCACTGGTGCGTCTGAAGCCATTGTCAATGCTCTGAAAGAGAAGAACAATTTCGCGAGCACCAAAGATTTCGCCTTCAAGGTGCTGGACCTGGAGAGCGACGTGGCTTCGCAGGGATTCGAGACTGCTGCTTACGACGTCATCATCGCGCCCAATGGCTTACGTGCCAGCCCGGACTTCGCAGAGACTGCCGTGAAGCTGCGCCACCTTCTCCGCCCTGGTGGATTCTTGGTCGCGACGGAGCTGACAGGCGACTCCCTTCGACCCACCGCTTCCATGATGGGTTCGGACACCTGGTGGCTTGGTCCGGGTCCGGGTGCCGCCACGTGCAAGGCCCGTCCCGGACTCGGGCTGGGAGAGTGGGACAAGCTCCTCGTACGGAGCGGCTTCTCGGGCATCGACTGCGCCCTCTACGACCGCCCCGACACGAAACTGCACGGCTTCTCCGTCTTCGTCACGCAAGCCATGGACGAGCGTCTCGAGATCCTGCGCGACCCCCTCACGTCCCTGGACCTGATCGCGCCGGCGCCGCTGGTGCTGATCGGCGGCGAGACGAGCCAGGTGTCCCAGCTCGTTCGCAGGTCGGTACGGATGTTGCGCGGCTGGGCCCTGGGGAGATCCAAGAGTACAGCTCGTTTGACCACGTCGACCGGTCCCGGCTTCCTCCGGACGCCTGCGTCATCAGCTTCCAAGACCTGGACAGGCCCTTTTTCTCGTCGCCGCCGGCGGCCCACGAGCTGAAGAACTTCAACGAGGTCGTGGAGAGCGCGCGCAACATCCTGTGGGTGACGGCCCGCCGCCTCGTCGACGACCCCTACGCCAACATCATGATCGGCATCGGGCGCGCGCTGAGGATCGAGGTTCCCCATGTCAATTTCCATTTCCTCGACTTCGACGAGGGCGAGCCGTGGGATATACAAGCGGTCGTGGCCAAGTTTCTCCGTCTGGTGTATTCCTCGTCCCACGGCGTCACGGATGGCATTCTTTGGGCAGACGATCCAGAGGTGGTCATCCGGAACGCGCAGCCGATGGTCGCCCGCGTCGTGCAGGACCAGGTCGCTAACCAGATTTACAATGCGAAGCGCCGCAAGGTCACCAAGCTGGTCGGCCCTGCGGAGCCCATCGAGATTTCCCAGGATGCCGGATTCTCGCAACCCACCCTCATTTGCAGCCGGCCTGTGGTTCCCCTGCAAGATCAATGGCCAGTCCACGTGGAGCTTTCGGTCGCAATACACAGTAGACGTGACGGGCCCCGTTGCTTCCTCTGCTACGGCTTCTTGAAGGATCAAGACGATGCGGCGGTGCTGACACTGTCCAAGGTTGAATCTTCGGTAGTTATTGTGGCCAAAGATATCGAGTTCACTTCCAAGGCCACTGGGGGTTGCGACGCAGAGGCACTGGTCAACATCGCAAGCCTCCTCATCGCCGCGTCTGTCGTGGCAAAGATGCCGAGCAGCGGAACAACCCTTGTTTGCGGGGCCTCTGAGGGGCTTGCCGATAGGATAACATTTGTGGCCTTGGCTGCTGGCCGCAAGGTCACCTTCATTGCCATTACCACCACAATAATGCCCAAGGAGCGGGATGGATGGGTATATGTTCATCCCAAGAGCACTGCCTACAGCGTCAACCAAATCATTTCCCTGGATTCCATCGCCAATGTTCTGGATCTATCACAGAAGGATGCCGATGTCATCTCGCCATGGCTACCTCCCGGATGTACTATCCAAACTTTCGATGTCAACGCTCTGTCGCAACATTCCGTTCAGGAGGCTCTCGATGCCAACCGGAAATCTCAAGGGGACCGCACTTGGAAAAACCTCGAGCCCGTGCTTGTCAACGTTGACGAGATCTCCCAAGCACGCAGCTCTAACCCGGGGCACCTGTCTACTGTAACGAACTGGAAGCGCGACAAGCCGGTTGCGGCCATCGTGTCCGGTCTCGAACCAACCGCGCTATTATCCTCCAACAAAACATACTTCCTCGTGGGCATGGCAAGTGAGCTGGGCCAGTCCTTGACGTACTTCATGATCCGTGGCGGCGCTCGCCACATTGTCTTGTCGAGCCGGAACCCCAAAGAAGACCAGCAGTGGATCCACGCTCTCCGGCGTGCGGGCGTCAACATCCGCCTGGTCAAGATGGACGTCACCATTCGCTCCCAGGTCCGCGACACGGTGGCCGAGCTGCGCCGCACCATGCCCGCGATCGGCGGCGTGACCAACGCCGCGCTCGTGCTGGACCCGGGCGTCTTCGCCAACCTGTCGGCCGAGAGCATCGCCCGGCAGCTCCGGCCCAAGGTCACCGGCACGGCCAACCTCGACGACGAGTTCCGGACGGACGCGCTGGACTTCTTCATGACCTTTGGCTCGCTGCTGACCGTGTGCGGCAACGCGGGCCAGCCGATCTACCACGCCGGTAACGCCTACATGGCGAGTCTGGTGCAGAACCGGCGGCGGCGCGGTCTTGCCGCCTCGGTCTTGAACTTCGGCATGCTTGTCGATGTCGGGTACGTGGCCCGGTCGGACCGTGCCGCGGATTCCCACGTGGAAGAGTGGCTTCGCAGCGAGACCCGCACGCCCCTCTCCGAGGCTGACTTCCACCACGTCATCCTCCAGGGCATCGTGGAGGGCAAGCCCGGGTCCGGGAGCGGCGAGGTCATCATGGGGCTGGAGACGTTCTTCGACCAGGGGCAGAGCTCCCGGCCGGCCTGGGCCGACTCGGCCCTGTGTTCGCACATGGTGCGTGTTTCCAAGGGCCCGCCGACGGGGCCGAGGCGGACGGTGATGCGCCTTCTTCGGCCCAGCAATGGAAACAGAAACTGGAAGCGGCAACCACGGCCGAGCAGGCAACCCAGCCCATCACCGAGCTCTTGTCCAAGAAGATCGAGGCCATGATCCATGTGTCGCTGCACTCGATTCACCTTGATGAGCCCATGCTGCATCTCGGCATCGATTCCATCAACGCAATCGGGATCCGAAAATGGTTCCGAGAGACGCTGGGCGTCGACGTCTCTATGCTCAAGATTCTTGGCCGAGACTCGGTCGCATCTATTCTCAAGACCGTGGCCGAACAGTATGTAGCCAAGAAGCCAGCGCAGAGTGGCGTGTCCAAACCAAAGGCGACAACTGCCGCGGCTCCTAAACCGGCGAAAGCCGCAGCGTCCGCCGCGCACACGGCAAGTCCCAAGATGCCTGGTCGATCGACCGACCCTGTTCGGCCCAATGGCCACCGTGAAACTAACGATGTTACCGACCGGACTGTGCGGTCAGGGCAGTCAACCGAGCAAGCATCTCAGCAGGTATCCAACCAATCATTCGAGCAAGCATCCGAGCAGTTATCCTACGCCCAGGCTGGTTTCTATTATCTGAGTACCATCTCCGAAAGTCCGACTTCGTTCAACATTACCGTCAAATTCAGTATTTCCGGTCATCTGAACGCCGAGAAATTCTGCCGGGCTTTCCAGAAATCCATGCTCCATCATGATGCGTTCCGGTCCGCCTTTGTAGTCGATCCCGAGAGTTCCGACGTCAGGCAATGCGTCACCACGAGTAGCAACTTTCAAATCACCCAGGTCCAATCCAGCAAGGACACGGCGGAAGAGGATTCTTCCAAGGCCTTCAGCCAAACCCAAACCCACGAATACGCACTTGCCAAAGGCGACGCATTGCAAGCCACCTTGGTGTGCCACGATGCGCAGTGGCATACTCTGGTCGTAGGATTCCACAATATCGCGATTGATGCCATCTCCGTCAACTACCTTCTTGTCGACGTCGACCGCGCGTATCAGTTCCGCCCCTTGACTCCCAATCCGACCTCCTACTTGGACTTCACCCGCCAACAGACCGAAGATGTCCGGGCCGGGCGAATGGACCAGAGCATCGCCTTCTGGAAAGGTCTCCTGGACCCCCTTCCGGAAGCCCTTCCCCTGCTACCCATGGCCAAGGTCAAGACCCGCGAGATTCCCTGTGCCTACGCCCACCACCGTGTCGAGAAGGAAGTGAGCAGCGACCTTGTGCAGCGTGTGAAGCAGATCTGCCAGGCCAACGGCGCCACTCTCGTGCACTTCTATCTGGCGGCCATGCAGGTAGTTCTTGGCCGCTTGCTGAGCGTTGATGATATGTGCATTGGCATCATGCACACGGGTCGCAACCCGGACAGCGAGTTTGCGCAAACGGTCGGCCACTTGGCCAACATCCTCCCGGTTCGATTCAGGGGCTTTATGCAAAAGTCGCTACCAGACATCTTGGCCAACACATCCAGGACTCTCCTGGATTGCCTCGACAACGCCAATGTACCTTTCGCTGTCATATCCGATCGTGTCCGAGGCGGAGCTGGCGATTCCGGTCAGCCCCTGATCCGAGTGGCTTACAACTACCGAGCCGGGGAGATTGATAGCATGCCTATGGGCAAGTGTACTGTTACCCGCGGAGAGGTCGATTTCACCACTCTCTACGACTTGACTATAGACGTGCTGCAGTCCGAGTCCAACGGGACGGTGCTGACCGTGAGATGCAGCGATGACTTCTACAATCTTTCCACCGCCGAATTCATCACCGACACCTTCGTCAACCTCCTCGAGTCTATGGTCGGGGCCCCATCGGCTCTGGTGAAGGACCTCGGACTGTTCAACAAGGCGCAACTTCATCAGGGAACTATCGTGGCACGTGGCCCTGACACCCAGCACGAATGGCCGCAGGACCTTTCCGCAAGGTTCGAGCAGGTCGCTGCCGAATTCCCCGACTCGGCTGCCGTCAAGGACAGCCACGAGACGGTCACGTATAGACAGCTGAGACAACGCGTCGGTACTTACGCAGGCATCTTGCTCGAGGCGAAAGTCAAACCTGGAGCCCGCGTCGCCGTCTTGTGCGAACCGAGCGTGGATCTCTACGCTACCATGCTGGCCGTGTTCCACATCGGGGCAGTCTTCGTCCCGCTCGACGTGAGTGTGCCGCCGCAAAGACGCAAAGCCATGATGGATGCGTGCAAGCCCGATGTCCTGGCCTTCCATGCCCCTACTGCCACCCGTGCCAGCGAAGAGCAGGTCGACGTCCGGCTGCTGTTGAACATGACCTCGCTGGCGCAGGAGTGGTCGCATGATCCCGAGCGGACAGTAATGGACCCCAGAGCAGACAGCTACATTGTATTTACCAGTGGATCTACCGGCGTGCCCAAGGGGATCAGGCTGCACCAGCAAGGCATGATGAACTATGCCGCCTACACCAGCCAAGCCTACGGATTCGGGCAAGTCAACGTCCTGCAACAGACATCCATCGGCTTCGATCTGGCCTTTGGGCAAATCTACAACGCCTTCACCAACGGAGGAACGCTGATCGCGGCGTCAGTGGAAGCCCGGGGCGATCCCGACGCGCTTTCGCGACTGATACACGATGAGAAGGTCGAGTATACCCTCGCCACCCCCTCCGAGTACAGCCTGCTCCTGAACTACGCCTCGGACGTCTTGAAGCGATGCGACGCCTGGCGCTGCGCCCACACGGCGGGCGAGGTGCTCCCAACCGGCTGATTGAGGGCATGAGAGACCTAAAGCTTCCCCGCTTGACCCTGACCGACGCCTACGGGCCCGCCGAGGCCTTCATCGTCACCAACCGCGACATCCCCGTCCACGCCGGCGCCGCTCCTTCTTCCCCAAACGCCGAGGACGACGCGGACAAGCCGAAGAAGAGCAACAGCACCAAAGCCGACGGCACGAACATCGGCCGCGTCCTCCCCAACACGTCCGTCTACATCGTCGACGAGGACGACGGCCGCAGCCCGCTCCCCGTCGGCGTGCCGGGCGAGCTCTGCATCGCGGGCGCCGGCGTGGCCAACGGCTACCTGGACGCCGCCCTGAGCGCGGCCAAGTTCGTGCCGAACCCGCACGCGACGGAGGCGGCGGCGGCGCACTACTACCACAAGCGGCGCTGGGCGGCCATGTACCGGTCCGGGGACCGCGCGGTGCTGCGCGCGGACGGGTCCGTCGTGTTCCTGGGTCGGACGCAGGGCGGGCGCGCCGTCGTCAAGCTGCGGGGGCTGCGCATCGACCTGGGCGAGGTCGCGGGCGCGGTGCTGGCCGCGGCGCCACGCGACCACCTCGCCGACGCGGCCGTCACGGTCCGGGCGCGCGCCGACGACCCGGAGCAGCAGTTCCTCGTGTGCTACGTCGTGCTCCGGCCCGGCCGCCGGCTCGAGGCGGGGCAGCTCGAGGCGCTGGTGGAGAAGCTGAGTGGCGACGGCAGTGCGTTGCCGCGCTACATGGTCCCGTCCGTCATCGTCCCGCTCGACCGCCTGCCGGTCACGCCCAACGGCAAGCTCGACTACCGGGTGCTGGACGCGCTGCCGCTGCCGGATGTATCCTCCTCCTCCTCCTCCGCGACGCCAACTGCGCCTGTGAATGGAGACGGGGAGCAAAAGGAGGAGCAGCAGCTTGAGCTCACGGAGATGGAGAAAAAGCTCCGCGCCATCTGGATCGATGTGGTGGGGCCGGCGGCGCGCGCGGTGGACATTGGTCCGCGCTCGAGCTTCTTCGCGGTGGGTGGGAGTTCGCTGCTCTTGGTGCACCTGCTGCATACGGTCAACCGGCTGTTCGCGGCCAAGGTGCATCTGCGGGACTTGCGGGCGGCTCAGGATTTGAGGGGTATGGCGGTGGCGATTGCTGGCGTGAGCAGCAACGGAGAATGCACGGGACTGTAAGTGACACAGTAGTTGCGTAGCATATGAAGCAAGGGGCACTGAGAGTAGCATAGTAACTTGGCAAATACTGCAAGTTTACATCAGTTACATGAGATTGATTAATCCTTTCCACTCGAAATGATACCTTGGGGCGCATCCTCATCGCATTTGTCGAGTGTCTCATTAGGGAAGTGCGCTACGCCCAGCAAATTAGGCGCACCAAGTACGGCGTCGTATTAACACTAACCACAATTTTAACACACGCCGCGTGGTGATCCCACAGATATTAACTCCTAGCTAAACAGCCAATCACTGCTGGAGTCGGCTTGATGTTCAATCTCATCGAAATCGCATTACAGCAGTCTCCCTTGGTCCACGCCTGACGCCTCAGCCCTATCTCTGACATTCTGAAAAGTCCTTGCCCTTCTGACCAACTAAGCCCTAGCAGAGATTAGTCTCATCATCAGCCGAGGTTTCACAAAGAACCCATAGGCAAGTAAATCCCTATCGAAGTCGACCTGGTTGCTTGGGGCTCTGGCGATATCAAACTTCCAAATCAACTTGGCAAGGAAGAGTCTTCCTTGTGACCATGCCATTTGCTTCCCAGGGCAGCCCCTCGGACCGAGGCTAAACGGAAAGAATGCATTCAAGTTGTCATCGGAGAACCATTTATCGTAGAGAGAGTGGTCCGCGAGCAGCCATCGCTGAGGTCGAAAGCTGGTGAGGTCGCGAAAGTACTTGTCGCTTCGGTGTGTCGCAAAGAAGGAGGTCTGGCAATACACCTATAAGGCACCATTTGATTAGCTGGATACATGTGAATCACCGTTGAGTGCGCAGACTGACCCTTTGGGGTAAATACACGCCATCTACCACAGCCCCCGGGCTTTTCCGCGGGAATCCTGTGTTGCTGCTTGGATACAGCCGAAGTGACTCTAAGAGACACGCCTCCAAATACTTCAACGACAAAACAGAGGCGGCGGTGATGTCGCCATATCTGCGGAATGTGGACCTGATCTCTTTGGCCAAGGTATTTTGAGTCTTAGTCTCCCTTCCTAGGAAATACAAGGTGACGTAGTACCAAGTTGAAAGCGCCTCGTATTGCCCAAAGAGAAGCTGCATTACCAGTTGTCCTAGGTTACGCATCTCCCTCAGTTGGGTAGCCTCAGCAGCATCGTAAGGCATGAACTGCTCGAAGTAGTCGCGACTGTCTGATCCGAGTTTTGCGTTCAGGCGATTCTGGATCTCAACCCTGCTAGTTCTCCTCACTTCAGGGACGGAGGACATTGTGGAGAAGGGGAGTATGAGGTATTTGAACCAACTCATGAGAGGAATCGCTTGGCGACCTGGGAGATGGTGGTATAGCGATTAAAACCGAGTATGATGTTCAGAAATGCCGAGCTCTTTCCTTCACGTGAGTCCGCGTTAGACATTGGAACGTAGGGCGAGGTGGAAAAGGGGGAGAAGAGTCAACGCACTGTCTCTCATCTGGTTCATCTTCCTACTGTATGTCAGATCTGCCGACATATCCATGGTCAACCAGTTGGTCCAGTCCGTCATATCGACGTCTTCCGAGTTCTCCCCGAGGACTTCCATCTGGCTAATAAAGAAGTCCATGTGGTCGTGCAAGATTGGTTCTTTGGCAGCGATTGACCGTGCACTAAAAGCTGGTGACACCTTTTTGGCAACGTGCCGGTGCCGCTCGGGGTCCTGTTCGAAGGCTAGGCCTCCATGATCGTCGCCGAAATCGCTGATTTCTGTTTTGACGAACGTCTCGAGATTCTTGTTGCTGGTGGCGTACATGTCTGAAGAAGGTCCTTGTTAGATGTTGGGCATATAGAAGAAACGGGTTGCGACGCCATTACCATGGTATGCTTGCGGAGCGATGAACACAAACTCGTTTTGTGCGATACGCACAGCATGGCCTGGAAGAATGCATAGGATCAGCTTGCCGTTCGAAAGATGTTTTATATACGGGTATTTATTGCACCGTACCATACTTTCTCAAGGCATCCTTTACGGCCCATGGATACCGGCCTGTGAGCCTATTGCTATGATCAGCCTATGTATGACCTCCTTCGGTTGGGAATCGCTTCTCTACCAGTGATAGCCATACCATACGTTGGATATGGCGGCAATCCTTGGTCCAGGAATGTTGGCGAGAGGGTGGAAATACACGGCATAGATGTATTTCGCTAGACCATAACACAAAATCTGGCGGGAGAGTGAGTGTAGTTCCGGCCTCGGATGGTAGACTGGCATACCAATGCGAGTCCAGCAGTCAATATCGGCTGGGATGCGAATGCTTCCATGCCTAAGACCATGTTGGAAACGAATACCGATGCGAAGTTGACTTGGCGTGATAATTCTTATGAGGTTTAGCCTGTGCAACACAACTCAAGTGAAATCCAAGATCCTCCATAGAGATTGAAGCGGCCAATTTGGTATAAATTTATGTACCAGTAAACGAGCTTGCGATAAGAAGAGCCCGGCATCACGTCTCGTTCTCGGAATAAGGGGGTGTTGTTACATTAAACCAAGTGGCTGTCCCCACATTTACAGGCGGCATTCCGAAGTAAGGGGGATACTGACCTTTTTTTGGTTTGCTTTTCGACTAATACCAGCGCAGGCCAGCAGAAGCAAGTGACTTGAGAAGTAAGGGGGTTACGTCGATTTGGAAAAGGTGCTCCAACACTATCCTTCCCCGCACAGGATCTACAGGATCTTACAGCTAACACGGTGGGCATAACTTGGATTTCCATTGAGTGGACTTAGAGTTAGGCTAATGGTGATGTGATGTAGGCGATAGCACTGTGTATGACATGTATCCCCTTAGCTGCGAAAGCGCTGCTTTCCGTATAATACTTTTAATAAATAATTAATACGGCCGTGCATGCCGAACAAGGGCAGTTTAGCTAATCAGATCTCGCATTAAGCGTGGCGAACGTTTAAAACCTTAAGTCGATCATACTAAATTATACCTAATACGTATAGTACCTAGTCGTTTAGTGAAAAGCAGCGCTTTCACAGCTAAGGGTATATCCTTAGATAGTCGCAGCAAAGGACAGGTTTCGCGAACATGGCGTAGCATATATCTAAAGATGAACTGTTGGTTGATCTATTCTGCCGTCATGGGTCTCTATGAGAAAACGCCTGCTGGTGAAGTAGACTACATCCATATCATCCTCTTCTGCGTCTCACCTCGGTGATCTCGTATGTTGGACAAGTCGTGCAAGGGATGACACGTACCTCGGCCCCATGAAGCCCAAACACATCGAGGTTATGTACCTATGTTACCCACACCACGTCCTAAGCTATGGCCATGCGATCTTAGCCATGATTCGAGTTTAGACTGTTTTCCTCATTCTTATACCTGGAAGATCTCAAGCGTGAGAGCCTGACTTTGGAGGCCAGCCGGCACCAAAATCCAGAGTCAGGCCAAATCGTTCTGTAAGCGGGCGCGCAGCAGCAGACGATGGAAACAGCCATTTGAACCACGCCCCAAGTTCCAAGGACGGGGAACACATCTGCTCGGACGTTAGTATGGCTGCGGATCGACTCCTATACTAAGGTAAGTCATCGCTTGTGGTATACTTACCGTAAGTGTCCAGGGAATACTGGAAGATAACCTTCATGATGCCGATCACTCCAACACTGAAATAATGTCAGTCTGTAATCATTATGGCCAACGCCCGCGTCAG
This sequence comes from Apiospora hydei, assembly GCF_038363865.1. Taxonomy (NCBI): domain Eukaryota; kingdom Fungi; phylum Ascomycota; class Sordariomycetes; order Amphisphaeriales; family Apiosporaceae; genus Apiospora; species Apiospora hydei. The sequence goes on along the minus strand of NW_027117366.1, from coordinate 3,793,099 downwards.
GGGCGAGCTCACAAAGTTCCCAGTCCAAACAAGAACCTCAGTTTCCACTTGGTAGTTGCCTTCATCTGAATTTGACCAACCATGACCATGGCCAATGCAACGAGAGCAAAGTCAAGACCGGAGCTTATGATCTCGGAGGCGATGACCTGTGACCCTGTTGCAATACAGTATCCGGGCATGAGTGGTCTCCAGAACTTGGCCAAAGGCTGACATTGGGCAGCATAGAGCACACTGAGACCCAGAGCCCAGGCTATGTGAACGGAGCCCAGTGCGATGATCCACCGACTGAAGAGCCTGTTGATGCTGAATACCCGATAATACAATGCCATGATGCTTAACTTGAAGAAGAACACCTGGACGAGATAGATGTATAGCAAGGTGAACGTTTTCTGTGAGTTTAACCGATAGTGATTGTCAGCGCCAAAATCTTGAACTTAGTGGAAGGATACCTGGGCAGCGTGACGGAATACCTTGCGCCCTATCTCGAAAAGGGCAGGATTTTCTAACGCAATACTTGCCGGGCTTCGATTATGAGCACGGATCAGTGCTATTGGCAGGTTAATGACCTTGAGATTTGTTCATAGCAGAGTATGTTCAGACGTAGTTGGATGAGCGCACTGATACAGATTAAGGAAAGCTTACAGGCAGTAGCCAAGGCTACATGAGCGAGGAAGGCTATCAAGGATAGGAAAGCGGACCAGTCCTCAAAGGCCGGTCTTCGTCCTGATCGCCACGTGGCTAGGAACCGAAGAACTACGGCTATTATGGAAATGGGTATTGCCACCAGCGTGACAATCAACATGGTCCCTGTGTCAGAACGAGGATCGGGTTTGAACGTCATATTGTCTAGATATTGGGTTAGCTCCCACTGTTAGGCATATGTAATCACCAAGATGGCAAATCGAGGGGAGTAGCCGGCATATGAATGACACGAACAGCTTGGGCGAGGAATATGAGCGACTGATGGGAAAGAATACACACAATGTGACTGGATCCTCCTATCGAAACCGAGGAGTCTGCTGAATTACACTCAAATATACGACAAAAGACGCGCCTCAAGAGTTGGAGGTCATGGAGAAGCCGTCTTTATCTAAGGATCTAAGCCGGCCTTGCGCGTCTTTTCCTACCACACATCGACCGTTATGCAGTCAGCTGGGCCAAAGCTCCGTTGGATCTAGGACGCCGTGGTCTTTATGTACAGCCTGGCATAGCCAACAATATTAGCTCCGAATAGATCCCTCGACGAACAGATTGTAGGGTAAGTATAGTGTGACCCAAAGGTGCAGGAGGTAACCGATCGCAGCCCTAGCCGCAGATGTAGAATGGTCGCCCTATCACAAATTGATGTATAGTCTCAAAAGAAGATGCGCTAACTGGCGCCACCCAGGGGGACCGCTTATTGGATGTATGTACGCGCTTCTAAATATGCGGTTGGTCACCCCCTAGCCGGTTGGGAGTAGTATTTCATAAAGTAACATCAAGCCAGGCAACCCTCTTGCAGATCTGACGATCACGGATCTGTTCCAGCTTTAAGTGCTTCATGCGGCCCCTACTTCATACAGAAATCACCCCTTCAAGAATGACTTAGATTTTTACAGGCCTGATTGAAGCGATTGGACAGCTGTTGGCGCAGGACATGTCGGGTGAGAAGCCCAGGATTAAGCCGGCGGGGTGGCTGAGTGGCCATCGTGCTGCGGAACACCACGGTCCAACAGTAGCTTCTACTCGTGGCGCGACCTCTTCACTGTTGCAATGGCTCGCAGTCCAAATAGACAGAAAAAGAAATCGCCATATTCCACATGCAGAGATGCTAGATACGAATGGACAGCAGGATTGCAAAAAGAAACAGTCAAAAAGCAAAACATACAACACCGAGGATTCCCAGGTCGTCACCGACCCTAGTACTAATTCGGCTCTCTGCTGCTTATATATGGGAGAGCGGACGGGATCCCTAGTATTCAGCAGGATATGGTCGTATGTGACAGACAAGTTTGCCAACGGTCCTTATAAAGCAACTCGTAGCTCAATTCTGGCTCGGTCGGCAGTCAGGAAGAGGTGCGACTTGAATTGTTGAATGCTGGGGCCAAGAGTCTGGCACCAATGGGAATCAAATCTTGAAAGCGACAGATCGATCAGCAGCAACCAAAGCGATAATTATCCATTTCAAATCAACAACGGCAGGAAACACGATAATAATCGTCTCATGCCCAACAGCCCTCAATTATATTATTCAATTGAGCGCGCTATGCGAATAAGCTGATTTACTTCCGTTGCCTGACTGGCGCTCTCTACCAATTTATGATGCTGTTCCCGATTGACCAGGATGCACCCCAAGGTATCATTCGGAGTAAGAGGGATTCATCCATCCCTTACATCAACACTGCCTTGATTGGGATTGGTCTCTACCCCGGCCGTCGCGGTCGGTAATATAGAAACATGACAACTTTCGGCATCGGTGATTTCGCTTGAAGTATTTTAGGACTTTCCTTGCTCGTCATGACAGTAACAGCAACAATGACCTCACGAGCGCCCATTGAATCCTACGTCGCCGTCGTCCCGGCACCAACTTTAGGTCCCGACACCTACGTGAACGAAAGGTCAGCAATTTACTTTTCCCTCACACACGGCTTCGGACCCTAGGCTGTGTGAGCGCTGACTTGTCGTTCGCAGGCCCCTGGCCGAACAAGACGGGCGCGGCTCCGTCTTTGGCGGCTTACTTCTCGCCCAGGCGATCTCGGCCGCGAGTTCGACCGTGCCGGACCCGGACTTCTACGCCTACACGTCGTCTTCCTCGTTCATCCGCCCCGTCGCCCAGACCAAGAAAATCAGATACCGCGTTGAGCGTGTTTCGGACGGGCGCAACTTCGCGACACGCATCGTACGCGCTAGTGTTGACGACAGCAACGGTAATGCCGTGACAGTCTACGTTGCGACCATCTCTTTTCAGAAGCGGCAGGACGCAACAGCGAGTAGAGCGCAGGCTTACGCCGAAGCACCACCTGATCTCGGAGGTGCGAGGCTGGAAGACATCGCCAAAGGAAGCGGGAGACAGCAGGTTGAGAGCAACCGAACCGGCTTGCTCCAGCCCTTCACGCCCGAGGATGAACCCTTCGACTGGCGTCCGGCAGCCATGGAGCTCGGTGATCTACCGCCGGAATCCCGTCTTGCAGGCTTCTCCTGTTCGGTGGCACCCCTCTCGACAGGCTGCACCACCGCCACGAACCTAGCGGCCCTGGCCTACATGTCGGACGAGATGCTGATCGCCGTCGCCATCTTCGCCAACCCGGACGCCGTCGGCCCCCGGAGCCTCAACGTGGCCATGGCCGTCACGCTGAACCACCACCTCTGGTTCCACGACCCGGGTGTCCGGGTCGACCGGTGGATGGTGGGCGAGCGGCGGACGTCCTGCGGCGCGGACGGGCGCGTGCTTATACATCAGAAGGTCTGGGATCACGAGACGGGACGGTTGGTCATGACGTGCGCGCAGGAGGCGCTGATCCGGCTGAAGGGGCCGAGCCTTTGAGCTTAGTTGGATTGGGTCAAATATTCAGGTATCCATGTTTATTCATGTTCGTTCGTCTACCTGACAATAGCATAACCGGTTATTACACATCATACCAATTTACCGTTCCATCTCGGTCGCGCGGCTGGCACCCTCCACCAATGTATGATGCTGTCCCCCAATGGGAGCTCTGCACTCTGGACAGAGAGCGAGCTCCATCGGCATTCCGCATTCACCGATTGCAAACTGTAAACAAGCAATAGCATCAGTCGCTAATCATCAGTTGATTTCAGGGCATTTGAAATCCCGACTTCGTCAATTCGTCGCGGTAGGGAAGGGGGTGGGGGGATAACTTACAATATGTCCATTGCGGCACTTGTACCAATGCCCCGAATGCGTGGCAATGCCGCCGCGCCCACTCACCATGGCCGCCTTGATGGATGCCAGCTCGTCTGGCGTGACAATCTCGTACCTCTCCTTCTCAAACAGGCGCTGCAGATCCTTCACGGCAACAAGCAGCTCCGCGGCGCTCTCGAAATCGGCCTCGCACATCTGCGCCGCGTCGTCCAGGAGCTTTCGGGCCTTTTCCACATTGCCGTTTCCGCTGCGACCTTCTTTCGCATTGGCTTTTCCTTTTCCTTTATCGCTTGCTTCACCCTTTGGAGTATTGGCACCGGGGCCAATACGAGGCCCATTCGAAGTATTGCCGAGATACCCGACAATGCGTGCAAAGGCGATACTAGCCTGGACGGCGAGTCGCGGGAGACGGGAGGCCTGGCAATCGTCGATAAAGGACCCGCTCTCCCGAAGGAAGAGACGGGCCAAATGAGTCGGGTCGCGCCCTTTTGGCCAGACGATGCCACCTGAACGCCCTGCGCCCACCAGTCGTAGCTGGTCGCGAATCATGACGTCGTCGATCCTCAGCTGCGCCATCCGGGCACCCAGCGTGATCTGCTGGTTAAAGGCTGGCGCTGATAGCTCTGTATCTCCCAGGTGCAGCTGCTCCATGTCCTCGTCTAGCGACGTCGATCCCTGGCTTCTGCGAAGCTTTCTCGAGTGCAAAATGGCATCCGCTAACTTCTTGGCCGGCTGCTGTTCATTGCTCGCCTCCTTGCAGAACCCTTGTATCTCCTTCCTCAGCTCTGTGCATCTGCCGTATCTGGAAAGGTAGGAGAGGAGAGCGCCCGCGGCCTTGAAGAAAACGATGTTGCCATCGGGACATTGTTTGTCTTCCAGGGAGGTCTCGACGGCATCGGTGGCCTCTTCCAGCTTCTTGAGCTTTGCTTCGCCCTTCATCTGGAACTTCTTCGAGGTCTCGTCCATGACGGCCATGTTGATGATGCGGTTATACCACTGCGTCGCGAACTGCCGGATCGGCTGCTTGCAGTCAGGACAGCTGGGCAAGGCCAAGACTTCGGAAGGTTCTTTGATGCCATTGTACTTTCCCGTCTTGTCAACTGTGTAGACTGCTGCTATATTGACGAGGCCATCGAGAGACTCGGCCGTGAAGAAGTGCCCACAGCTCAGTGCCACGACTGGAGATTCGTCAAGATCGATTTCTCCGTAGGTGCGGAACTCTAGCAGGTCGACGCGAATGTCTAGCTTCTGCTTGCATACCTGGCAATGGCCCTCGAGGCACGTTTCGCCGCAAAGGCCAGGGCATTGGTGTGCGCATTTGAGCTTTTTCTTACATCTCTCATCACAGGGGAGCCGATCGCAAGGCGCGGCGCATGGCATTGAACAGGCCCCCTGGTGGGAGCAGGACCAGGCACAATTCTCAATGCAGGGCGGACATGGATCTTGGCAGAGGAGGGAACATCGAGAGTGCGCGCATCGAACCTGTAAGTTTCATAGTCAGCATAAGTCTAACACGGCCAAATAGTTCTAAAAGGTGTGGGAGATTCCTCACCTCGCAGCGACTCTCGCAAGGGCCGCAAGAGTTGCCCGGGTGACAGCGTCTACGGCAGATGTGCCCGCAAGTGTTGCGCGGTCGCTTGCAAAGCACCTTACACGACAGGTGCACGACTTTGACTTTTCCATCCTTCTCCTTTCTGCACTCCCCACACGTCCCGGAACATCTGTGGCCGCAATCGGGGAGCAATGCATCACATTTCGCGGGGCAGTGATAGTTTTCGGCGTTGACGTCGATGGAACAGAGGACCTTGACAACGTGTTGACAGCTAGCTACCTTCTTCTCTACCTCGACGCGGCAGGTGATCTTGGAAGGCTGCTGGGCTTGGTGGCAGGGGATGTCGTCGGCGAAGTGCCCGCATGGAAGCAGCACATTGCGCACCGGCACCATACATTTCCCACAATCTTCGCCGCATAGCTTGTCGCACCCATGGCCGCATGGGCTATGGCGACGTGGACAGGGCTGTGGGCAGAGGAAGGCCTCGTGCATGGTCTCCGATCGAGCTGATAGTCCTGCCCGCGGTTGCTCTCGAGGCTCAAGGTGGTCCAGTTGTTGATGGTGGGCCGGAGCTGCTGGTGGTCCCCGATCTGGATGAAGTGCTCGACGCTGGGGAGGAGGGCGGATACGACATGGGCCTCGAGCACCTCGCCGGCCTCTTCGCAGAGGACGACCTTGGAGCGCAGGCCACGGAGCAAGGACACGTCTCTGGCCATTCCGGTCGTCGTGATGCCGATCACGTCCGCATCCGCGAGCGTGCGTCGGTTCACCTCGTTGTGGACGGCGTTGATCTCGTTACGCTTAGACTCCGTCTCCACGATACTCTCGTGCAGGAGCTCAATCCGGTCTTGTTTCAGTTGGCTGAGCCAGAGGTTGACCAACCGGTGGCGGTCTCGCGAAAGGATGGAGTCCACGCTACGCTCTGCTTGGCCAAGGAGCGCCCTCGATCCCGCTTCATCCATGATCTCAGGGGCTGATGCAGATGCACCATATCGCGCAGTACCGAGCCACGATCCAATTGGATCTTTACCGACTATTTTGAAACCCTCGGCATCTTCATCAAAGAATTTTGCATATATCTTAGGGTGTTTGCGGCGGAGAAATTGGGCAAGAGCTGACACCGGACTCTTCCGCAGCTGGTGGAAAGTCGCCAGGTTCGCCCCCATCGTCTTCATTTCCTCTTCCAGGGACGAATAGGTGCTTCCGAGTATGTAACTCTCGGTTTTGGTCTTTGCGACGCCCGCGCTGACTTTCCGCAGATTGTGCTCGTCGATCTGCGAGGTGCGGCTTTGCCCGCCGATGCGAATGAACTTGGTGATGCCGACCTGCTTGAGATGTACGAGAAACTGGTCCAAGGCATGGTTCGTAAAGCAGACGATGATGATGGGTCCTAGCTTCGCTTTCTTCTTGCAGGCTAGCAGGACTCGGATGAGTTGGACCCCGAGATACGACTTTCCTGTACCCGGCGGGCCCTGGATGAGGGAAAACTCTTGCGTGAGGGCGGCCACGAGGGCCCGGCACTGGCCGCGATCAAGAGTCAGCCGAGACTCGAGACCATCGATGAGCGAAGTGTCATCCGGAGAGCTGGTAGCGCTCAAAGAAAGTGGTGGCCCATCACCAGATGCGATCGGGTCCAAGGAGAAGCTGAAGCCTGCGTCGCGAGCATAGCGTGGGGACTCAAGACTGCGGGAGCGACCGTTAGACTCTTCAGGTTTCGGGATGATCCATTCTTGGAAAGGAAGGTCGCCCAGCTTGGTCATTCGCTAAAGGTTCTCCAAGACAGGAGAGAACGTAGCAGGTATGAGCCCAGGCAACTCCACGAGAACCCCTTTGCTCTTCTCGGTGTACATCCGTAGCGCATTACCAACATCGGTCGCACCCTGCATCGCCAACTTGGCCTTGAAAACTGGCGAGGTGGCAGACAGCAAGCTGTGCTCCAAGGGACCATCCAATGTCTTGTTGCTGACGATGAGGGGCAATAGCATGACAGATTCGTCCGCTGGGAAAACAAAGTAAAGAAGACTGCCCACTTCCAGCCTCTTTGCCGCGCTCCACCACTGCTGGCGCTCTTTCGCGGTTTTCTTGTGCAGCTGTTTCAGGGGCGTGAAAGTGACATGAAGTTCGAATCCCCGTCTGTCATCCACTGAGACATGACTGATGCTGGACTTGTAGTACAGGTGTACATTCGCATCGAGGTGCAACTTGGACAGTGTATCATTGCGAGCAATAGATGGGATCAGGGCACCAAGAACCTCTTTCAGGGGACCAAAGACATCATAACGAAGCAGGCGGAAATGGGTATCGAGATATCTTTGAACCGGATCGTCAAGAAAGTGGGGTTGGCGGAAATCGGTTGACGGCAAGAATTCATCCTGGTCGCTCAGGAGCTCGCCGGCTGTTGGCAAGATGCTGATATGGGCAATGTTCAGATGGTCGTTGTCGTGTCTCGTGCCAGGCAGCTTGAGCTCTCGGGGATATACCGACGGAAGATTGGCAGCCGATCCAGAGGGTCGTGCCTGATCACCGGTGGTCGATGTGGCGATACGGCCGGTTGACAGTCGGGCTATCTTTCTGAGGATGCTTAGTCTGTCGGTCTTCATCTGAAGGTCATTCTCGGTGTCCAGAAAAGGGATCACCGAGTCCAGCTGATCGAACAGAGCGGATAGGTGTTCGCAGAATGCCACTCGCTTCTCACGACTAAGAAGCTCATGGGTTGCGTCAAGCACCAATTGCACATAGTCTGTCAAGTCTTTGGGGATGCCGTGGCGGCGACAGCCACGCTCCAAATTGGAACAGAATGACTTCAAGAATGGAATGGCACGGTTCCCGTTGGAGCCACTGATGACGCTGTACATGGTCCCGACCGGAGTATCAATCGACAGGCAATCCAAGAGCTTGGGGTGTGTGATCAGTTGCAACATATCACGGGTGATCACAAGAGCTTCGTCCCATTGAGCGTCAATGCTCATCCCCAGAGTCTGGATCAGATAGAGGCAGCCATGAAACTGATCGTCGGTGAGATCTTTGACCAGCATCTGGTACTGGTCGGCCGCTGACGACTCGACGATAGCAAGAGCTTGGCTCCAGAAGCTCTTGAGTGCAGCTCTGTTGTCGACAGGTGGTGGTTGTCGCCGCAGCAGGCGTTTCCACTCGCGATAGTTATTGCGCTCATCTTCGGTCTCAATGCTCGCAGCTGCTCTCATAGCAGCTTGAGACGAACGGGGCCCGGTACTAGTGGTGGAAGTAGTCGAACCTCTCTCGTGAGAGAATCTACAGCCTGAGCCATAGCGACAGTTACCCGTTCGGAGGAAGAGGTGGCAAGGGTTCGGGGTTTGTGGCTTCGAGGAACGGTTGCTGTTCACGACGTTCAGTGGCCCGCCTCTCTGGAGATTTGACGGGCGCCGCCCGCTTCGCTGGTGCGAAGAATACATGTTGCCCTGTTCTTAATTCAAGGAAGGGCCAGAGCGTGGAAGGTGATGAGTATATGAGGTAAGGTTGTTCATATGTTGTGGTGTGTAAGAGGAGGGAAGTTGGCAAAGATGAGAGAGAAGAATGCTCTTCGACAATCACAGGCAGCAGGCCACCTATCAAGTCACCCTGACAACGTAATCCAATGAATGTACAACACGTTATCCAAGGTATGAGAGCTACTTAGATTATCTGGCAACCATGCAGCTTCGCGTTGACATCATGTGCCTTGACTGGTGCAAACAGCTGCGCGGTTCGGCAGTCGACAGCTTTGGTAGGCATTCATAGTGCTTTAGTACTAATGGAGTACAGACCGAGATGTCGACCTTATTACAGTATCCGGTTGAAGGTGGGATAGTCACGGACAGACGCGTTAATCAGCAATGGAATAGCTGGTGAGTCAACCGGTAGAACCAAAGGTTAGGGATGGCTGACCAGGCATCATGGCAACCGGAGAACCTGCGCCTAGAACAATTGGTCCAGGTATCATTTTGGATAAGAAACTGGTGCGCTGTTGCCTGAGATGAAGGTCGAACTCGTGGAGCGCAAACGCCTCAGCGACCATCCTGCGGTGGTGGGCCTCCCGCTTATAGAAGGGTAACACAGCATAAACCCCAATCCCATTGGTTGATGTCTTATTCTTCCCCCAATTCTTGTTTGCTGTCGAGGCAGCCCCGAAACCAGAGAAACAAACGACATAACTTTCAAGTCGACGCACAAAGCCAGACTGAGCCAGTCGCTGGACTCTATGCATTGCCTGCGTTGTTGTCAATGTTGAAGATTGCCTGCCTATGTCCCGCCTCAAATTCTTCTTTTAGAAAGTGTAGTCCAGAAAGCGCTGTTGCATCTCCCGGGTTTAGTCCCCCTTTCATTTATTTTTCTAATTCAGTTGCCCCCTGACGAAGGTAAGCTACCCCCGCCTCGGGGTGGTCCGAAGCTCCCCGCGTTCCTTCCATGGGAGGACGGACATCCGGTTTCGCAGTCTTGATCAAGGTCGACTGCCGTTAACAGGGCACGCGTATAACAGTAAAGCAAGCGTATATACCTGTAGTTTACACGGCAAGTTACGGACTTCAATACCACTCTTGTTTCCTAGCGTCACGCCCCGCCTTCGCCGGCCGATACGCCCCTCTCTTGGCCGTCCCGAGCCCCTCCCGCACCAGCGCGGTCAGGAACTGCACGCCCACGGCCACGCCGTCCACCACCATGACCTGCCTCTCCGCCGTGCCCAGCGCCTCCTCGCAGGCCTCCCGGACGCCCGTCATGCCCGCGCACCCCAGGCACACGGCGTCGGCCCCGCGCTGCTCGACCAGCTCCTTGGCCGCGCCCACCACCCCCGCGTACACCACCTCCTTCGGCTGGCTCTCGAGGCCGAGCACGGAGATCCGCGACGCCGCGCACCCGGCCGAGTAGGGCGCGAAGCCGTACCCGGCGATGGCGAGCTCGTGGTTGACGGCGGAGCGCTCGCTCGTCGTGACGACGCCGAGCCGGCTGCCGCACATGCGCGACGCGTAGAGGGCCGACTCCATGATGCCCAGCACCGGCTGGTGCGGGACCTCCTCGCGCAGCGCGTCGACGAGGGGATGGTGGCTGAAGCAGCAGACGAGGAAGGCGTCGAAGCGGTCCTGGATCGGCACGATGGCGCGCAGACACTCGGCCGCCGAGAGCACGCCGTCGGCGCGGCCTTCGATGGCGCTCGGGGCCGGCCGCGGCGCCGTGAAGCCGTGCACCGTCACGCCGGCGGGGATCTTGCCCGCGATGCTCTTCAGGCAGTTGTCGGTCATGTGCGGAGACGAGTTGGGGTTGATGAGGAGGATGGAGATGGGGGCCGCATTGTGTCCTGTTACTGATGGTAGCGGGCTGTCCATTGTACTAAAACGCCCCTTGGGTCTTCTCTTTCGTCTTAATCGTATCTTTGAGGTGTAGTGTGTGGTGTTGATAGTAGCAAAGTAGCCTGCAGCAAATGAAAGCAAGGGTCGTTATCATAACTGGGTATGTTTTTATTGTACTCCAAAATGGGATCCCACGCTTGCCTAATCTGGACCCCTGAACAGCCCTTTCTACTTTTGGCCTGTATGAATCAAACAGTCTGACAAATACTAGACAAATTGGCCCGAGGTTTGCTCCGTTGTACACACTGCAAATACTTACCAAGTATCGTCAGACAATAAGGGGGGATTATGCCATTGCTAATCTAACGACTAAGCCTTCCCTGCCTGAAAATTCTGTCCCCTTGTGTATGCATTTCATAATGCATTATGTCATGCTCCCATAACCACCCAAGGCATCTTTCTAACGCTTTTCCCTTGTAAAAGGTAACCTCAAACCGACCGTTTGTAGAGTCGATGATCGGGTTTCGGTTCTCCTCCAAGATGAAAACCTGGCTAGCATCACACTTCGAGAGGTCCCTGTCCTTGGCCGCCTGACTAAATCCGTCGCCCGTGATGCGCTTCAGAGCGGGAGTGCCGGTATCCTTGTTCTGAAGTGCATTTGCAGGAGCGCCGCTTAGCATGTCTACCATGCAGCCCTTGGTGATCCCGCGGCCGTCGTTCGAAACCATCTTAGCACCACCGTCGCAGCCCTGGAGGAACGAGATGTCTCCGCTCATCACTCCGTTGGTGACAGCCGCCTCGAACCAGGTACCCAGGTTATGCACATTGCCGTCCGTGTTGACCTTGGGTGTGCCGCGCACGATACGGCCTTGCCACGAGCCACAGACTTGGACAAATCGACGGGCACCGGCGGGGACCTAGTTGTACTGTTAATATAAGACTAGGCCAAACTTCCACCGTAGGAAGACCTTGGACAATTTAACTTACATGGAAGTACTTCCAGGGATGCTGGTCACGGCTGTTCTCGACCAAGAAGAAGTTCTCGCCCGATGTGTCCTGGTTCGTAACGTAGAAGCCGGGACCGGTCTCAGGGTCACCCTCTGGTGAAATAATCAGCAGCTGTGAGGCAAGAGTAACCATGCAGTTCTAAAGAGAAGAGAATTTACCCGTCAAGAACGTGGCCTTGCCAAGATCACCGCAGTAGTCGATGTTCGTCTTGTTGTCCGTTCCGCCAAGGGACCCGTCGGGTGAGGGGGGACCATCACATCCAAAGAGGGGCGCAGTAGGGAAAGCAGAAGCCGAGACAAGCCAGAAGGGGAGGAGCATCAGAATGAGGGCGAACATGTTGGCCATCTTGCCAGACATTGTGTTGCGTTGGTAAGTATGTCTTGGTGATGGGTAACGATTTTGTCCGTAAGAATAGAAAGGCTCTGGGTATTGGACTGTGATGGAGTCGAAGAGAAAAGGATATGTGCGGTAACACTGCGGTCGAGGGATAGTAACTATCGTAAGTTGATGATGAGAAAGGAAGGGAAGTCCTAGAACTCAGAAGATAGGGACGCATTTATAGGGTTTCAGAAGGCAGGGTGCCTCAAGCGAAGGCATCACTCTGATAGGATTCAATGCATCGTAGGTGAATACAATGCTCGCCCCTTATACTCCTCCAGTGGGGTCCCATGATTCAACTCACTTCACGGCAGCGTCACCATGTTTATATTAACATCCTACCACCATGCATGGCTTGCTTCACTCTCAATTGATACCTCCTTGCATTCAATCGCAGTATGGCAAACAGAGCGGGATACGATGGCTGCACTATCATGTTTGATCATGCCGTTCTGTTAGATGGGCTACAGCTTGAAATGCAATGGCCAATTACAGGTCAGAAACGTGTTTCCACTCGCTGATTTGCTCGCGGTTTGCTGAGTGCGCCATCACGTCCCTATCTGACAAGAAATCCCTCATCTCCTTCAGAGATATGTATTATTATTCGAAGGGAGACCTCGTTCTACCTGACGCCCCCACAAAGCCCACGGATATTGCCCGCACCCCCTACGGGACTAGATATCCCATCGGAATGTTACAAAACTACAGACTGCTCGTAGCATACGCTCAAGTGGACGCAAGGGTAAGCATCTCGGTGTTAAACATACCTGAGCTCTAGAAAGTCAAGAGCAAGGGGTCACTCAGAATGCAAGGGACTTGGCTTTCAAAGTAAGTTTTACAAGTACATTTTATATGCACTAAAAATGTCGACTTACAATAAATGCAGTTTAACCTCATGCGTAAGAGGACCTTACAAGCCCATGGAGAGCTACGCCAAGCTCCAAGGGTCCTTTCCAATTCTAGAATCCCTATCTTTGCTGGAGGATGTCTGCGAGCCGATCAGACTGATAAAGGCGTGGTGTGATGAGTGGGAGGACCCGGGTATACCGGGCAGGTCGGTTGTGAGGTACCTCAAGGGAAGGGGATCAGCAAGGCCGTCATAGGGTGCAGCAGCACCTTGTCCTGGACACAGGGGCTGGAAACACACCTCCGGGCGGCGCATCCCCGCTACCCGCCGCCGTCCCGGCGCCACGACGAGTCGGTATCTACCGTGGCGGCGAGCCCATTTGTCGTGACGGACTTCGTCGATAGGGGCAAATGCGTCCTCGTCTCGCCGCACATGTACCGTTGCCCCCTGTGTCATATCAGTCTGCGGAACTTGGGGCAACTTCGTCGGTCATGTTGGGGATCATCTCGAAGTTATAGCATTTATTAGTGTCCGTTAGGGCCAATATTAATATACTCGTGTCTCGAGCTTGTCTTGCTGTTGTGTTTTCCTATCTGAAAAGGGGCTTCTACAACTGAGGCCTTCCTGCCTTCCCGTCCCGGAACTGAACCCACGAATTCGTCGGCTAGGTGTTGGTGTCTCCCCTGGCCATGAAGATGGCTTAACCGCCTCCGGCATGAATTCCTCGAGCCGCTGGAAGGAATCTTCGAGCGAGACCACGCCAAACGGCTCGGGCAGCTGCACGAGCAGGCCCCTCTCGCCGCGGGCCTCGGCCGCCTCGAACTTGGCCTGTCGCGCCGATCGGATCACGGGGTCCGTCGAGCAGCGATCCATAGCCTTGCCGAAGATCTCCTTGGCGGCCTCGCCGACGCCCTCGCGCGCCCCGAGGAGCCGGCGCGCCTCCTCCTTTCCGGGGAAATCGTTATTGGCGTCGGTTACGTTGAATATCTCCCGGACCTCCATGAACTGCGCAACCAGCAATTCCAGCGCGTCGAGGGTAAGAGAATCCACCGAGCACGACGCCTGCCGGACCTTGTCGAGCAGCTACCGGGGCGTGCTCGCTTCGCCCCCCGTAGCGTCGTGGATAGCTTGGTGCAGCTGCTCCGGCGGCGGCCAGCCAAGCACATTGTACCTCTCGGCCAAACTCAGCGAGCCGGGGTGGGCTAGGGCTCTGCCCACAATGTCGCCACGGGTTAAGAAGCGGGCGCGCTACGATATCCAGATCAGTATCATATCGTGGCAAATATCTGTATATTGCGCTCTTCAATAGACTGTAACCTACCTCGTCATCGCTTAGCTCCTCATTCTGCGTCTCGGCTTTTAAATAGAGAGCTTGGGATATGTTTAGCCCTTCTCTGGGCCCGCGAAGCAGTAACTTTTGCCACCGGTACGGACTGCAACCTTCGGGAAAGTATTCGCAGATGGTGTGCGGCGGCCTCGTCAATGCCATCCTAGCGTGGCCTATCTGGTGGGGGCTGCTGCTGTGTGCACAGTGGTGTAGGTAAGAGGGTGCGCGTTAACACAAGGACGAAAAGGAAGAGGGGAGACCGATCGTGGTTATATGGTTAATTGAACGAGGCGATTCACCGCCCACCTCGCTTCCACCTTGCAGGACGTCGGACGATCGCCCAAAACGTACGCAAAGTACCTAACCGTGCGCACCCCTCAAAAAAACACCCCTCGCGAAACGCCGAAAACGGTTTATTTAAGTAATTAAATTATGTATATTAAGAAATTCGTAAAGGAAACAACATGTAAAAGGCTTGTAAACATGCAGATGGAAATTGTCAGCCCAGCTCAACCGCGGTGTAGAATACCCCCGACATCCCAAACAACTCTAAGCTCCTCTTTGGATTGACAGACACTGAATTTTGAAGCAAGTTCCCACTGACAAACGAGATCGTTCCTATTACCAACATCGAATGCGCACCAAATCAGACAATTCTGAACTCTGTCCGCTCAAAGTCACTTTGCAACTCCCCTTCTCCCATCATCAGGCCGTTCACGTACGACTCGCCTATGTTGATGAACGACTGACCCTTCTCCCGAAGTATGATGGGTGCCTGACAGCCATCCAAGATAGTCACAACGTCCCCCCTTTTCGCCTCTTCTGGAAAGAGACCGAAGCGACCTTTCCCTGTGACCCCCATCCTTCTGCCATGAGAAGGGAAGCAGGCGGCATAGAACAGCCGCAGCTCGGGGTAGGCTCCGCCCCTTCGCTGTTGAGGAACTCGATGAACTCACGAGCCCCCTCGACATTCGACGATTCATCCGCCAATGCGCTGGGTGCCCAGATGGTGTTGCAGCCCTTCGCCTGTACCGTTTCCACAAATTGGACTAGGGCATCTACCTCTGTGGCTCTTCTTCCTTTCCGTCTATCGATCCTATCTTTCACAAACTCGAACCATTCGTCGAATATCAAGATGTTGACATCACCGACGTTGTAATGGTCGCAATGACGTCTTGGCGGTAGACAGCAGGCTATTTCGGCGAGGAGGTCCACGGAAGATCCGGCAACAAGTAGTGTTCCGGGTGAATCGAGGTCCGCTCTGACAGTGGTGGCTGGTCTTGAGGATGCACAAAAACTGCTCTTGCGGTGGCTTAGAAGCAAGCGCACCTGGCTGGATTTCCAGTCTGGAGCCCACGATGGCAGATCGGGATCCTGTTTTGGTGTCCACCTTGCCAAAGAGAGGCAGACATGTCCAAGCTCTAGTGCAGCTCGAGTATAGGTTGAGCAAGTGGGTTCCGAGAAATCAATATTGATGTTGATTCCCGACGTGTCAGGACTTAGGATCCCAACCCCGAACATACTCAGGGGGGCGCAAATCAAATCCTTGGAGATTGCCGCTGAGACGTTCATAACAGTCTGTTCTGCTATCATGAAATCCTTGAACTTAGACAGTGTGTTATTGTTTCCCCTGAAATGGTTTGCCACAGAAATGTTGGCAGCTATAGGAGACATCGAATGTCGATATGAAAACAACAGCCCTGCTTCGACCGCAGAACATAGAGTTTCCCATGTGACACCATTGGCTGGAGTTTTGATGACAAGGCTTTTCGAGCATACAAGATCTTGTATGATCCAAATTCTAGATGGTACAATACACGTTAATAGACAGCTCAAGCATCGCGGCGGAAAGTTTGGTGGTACCTTGAAAAGTAAACATCTTGTATGAAGCTGTTGAGGTGTTGCCATGCTTCTGTATCTTGAGGCCAGTTTGCTTTGGCGGAGTCTTCAAGTATCTTGGCAGTAATCATGTAATCCGAATGGTATATATCTGAGGTTGTGATGCAAGATCTTTGATTTGACAATCTGTTTCGGATTTCCTCAAGATCTTCCAAAAGACCTGCAGCTTGCTGGCTCAGAGGAGATGTAATCCAGCAAACTGTTCGCCTTGCGCTGGCATAAATCAATGGCATCTGAGATACCATGTGGCTTCTTTCTTCTACATTTTGCTGGTTGATACAGATCGCGTCTACCCATAGCGTTATTTCGTTTTTGGTGTCCCGTAGTCCAAGGAGCGCATTGAATAAATTTGGTGTAACACGGATGGGCACTCCATTACACTGAATGGTCTGGTGTTCTTCTGGGTTGCCCCATGTATAGGATAATGCCTCATAATCCGTCGCATCCTCAAGTCTGTGAGTGATCAACTTGGCGGTCACAATATCGTTCGGGTTTCCTGGCTTCAGCTCCAGCAGTCTGATGTGTCTGTCCGAACGCGGTAGAGGCTCGTATAACAGACCTGGAGATACTTGTTCATCAAGCTTGGGCTTGAGCCGAGTTGCAAGGGATCTTAGTATTGGCGCCATGGGAGCGAATGCAAGACTATATTATGTGATCAGTGAACGGTAATCTTGAGTTACGAGTATATATGATATCGAGTTTGTAGAATTGAGACTACCAGCCCAGCGTGCTGCGGGGTTAGGCATCAAGAGACTGATGCCTAAAGTCACCACTTGCTTTTGTTGCTGACATGCAGGTCGTCTGACATGCAGAGGCTGGGAGCGGGGGAAATCGTGCTGTCCGAGCCTTCCTGGACAGTAATCTTCCTTTCGACACGGCCTTCCGTTACTAGACGGCATTCCAGAGAGCACGTAACTCGTCCCTGAGAGACAATCAACAGTCCCGAAAAGATTCAGAGACGCCAATCCCGACAATGGAAGCGTTAGCTGCCTTGAGCTTGGCAGGTAACATCTTGCAATTTGTGGATACCACGAAGAAGCTCATATCAACGACGAGGCAGATCTCCAATCTAGGCGCTCGGGAGGAGAACATTGAGCTTGCGAGTCTTGCCAGAGAGCTGCAGGCATGGATTCAGCGGGTGACGCCTCCTGAAGTCGAACAAGGCGCTCAGCTCAGTGACGAGGAGAAGTCCATTCGGTCCCTTGGCGCACAATGCAATGAAGTTGCCAATCAGTTGTTGGGTGTCCTGGAAAAGCTAGAGCCAAAGAGCAGCGGTGCTCTAGGTCAGGTGGAAGTCTTCCATAAAGCTCTGCTGACAGAATGGAAGAAGGGGGAGGTCGAGGCCTTGCAAGCGCGCCTGGAGCGGATTGGGAGCAACGTGCAGAGGCTCTTGGCATCATACGATGCCAGGAGAATTTCTGAACAACTATCCCAATTGGAGAAGGAGAATGCCCGACTGCAAGCCCATCGCGGTAAAGAGATTGAAGGCTTGGGCAAGCAGTTTGGCATAATTTTTACGACATGGGGAGGAAGCTGGAGGACGAAAGATCGCGACAGCAGACCATGATGGCTTTGCTCGGCGCAGCAAGTAAAGGCTCACGATTTGCAGCCGAGCAGATGATACTGGAGCAACTGTGGTTCAGTGCGATCAACTACCGTCATAACGGCATCCGAGATGCCCATAGGAATACTATGGAATGGGTGTTCGAAACCAGCAAGCAGCGCAGCCCAGCAACCTTCAACGAGTGGCTAACGTCCGACGACAAGGTGTATTGGATCTCAGGAAAACCAGGATCCGGAAAGTCGACACTGATGAAGTTCCTGTGTGACAACCCGCAAACCCTGGAAAGACTTTCTACTTGGGCACAATCGGACCGACTGGTTCATGCCTCTTACTTTTTCTGGAATGCTGGAAGTCAGGAGTTGCAGAAATCGCATGAAGGACTTCTTCGATCTCTTGTCTATCAGGTCCTCAGAACACGCCCCGACTTGATCCCTCGGGTGTACCCAGACATATGGCTGCTGTACTTCCCTAGTGAAGATGGTAGTACGAAGCGCGACCCCAAACATGCTAACACTGGAAACACGATATCTTCAACCGTGGACGCTCTTCTGGTAGTGTTGGCAGATATATGTGCAGCTGTTGTCGACTCAGGGTCCAAGATCTGCTTTTTCATCGACGGTTTGGATGAGTACTATGGTGAACCAACCGATATGGTTGAGCTTATCAGGAAGCTCAGGTCCCTTCCTGGTGTTAAGATGTGTCTTTCCAGCCGAGAATGGAACGAATTCGAGTTTGAATTCGGCAAAGACGGAACGCGGAAGCTGTATATGCAGGATTTCAACCGAGGAGATATCATCACCTATGTCCATGATACTCTCGCCAACGACGAAAACTACCAAGACCTGGAAGACAGAGATACCGCTGGCAAAGAACTTCTAGATGAGATTGTCGAGGCTGCGAATGGTGTTTTTCTATGGGTGTTTCTGGTTGTACGTTCTTTCCAAGAGGGGCTCCTGAACGGAGACAGCATCGCCAGCCTGAAAAGGAGACTTGATACGCTTCCCAGGGATCTCAACCAGTACTTTGAGCGCATCATACTCACAGATGTGGCCGAGTTCTACCGCGGACAGTGTGCTGAACTGTTTTCAGTCACGCTGGAGGGGGCAGAGGACATCCCACTCATTGCGTACTGGTTCATGGGAGAAGAAGATCCGGACTATGCCCTGAAGCTGGAGTCCAAGCCCTTGACTCCGCAGCAGACCAATACGCGCTTCAAGGCGATCAAAAAGCGTCTCATCGCATGCTGCAAGGGCATGCTGGAAGTCCAACATGTGGCTTCTAATAGCGACGAGACGTCGTACCCGTCCAGTATCCTGTTCAGCTGGAAGGTGAACTTCCTACACCGCACCGTGCGCGACTTTCTCCTGCTGGACGAGACTCAGGACATTCTCCGACGCTGGTACAGCCCAGCTTTCAACCCCCACGAATGCATTTGTCGGGCAGCTTTGGCGCAAATCAAGATTTCCCCGGAAGAGCCCGAGTACTGGGCCGCCAACCACTCACCTATCGCACAGCTCCGCAGACTCTTCGATCATCACTGTAGCATTCTCAAAGCCCAAGGACAGCGTCATTCTTGTCAGGCCATGCGCCAAAGCCTGGGTGAAACGTTTGCGCTTCGGGGTGCGCAACTGCCTCTGGTAATCGAAGCAAAAGACCCCGTTGACTCACCTTCAGACGAACAGGATGTAGGAGGCAAAGACAAATTGGGGAGATTGGACCGGTTTTTGGGGAAGTTTAGCGGCAGCAGATGGTCAAGGAATAAGGCCACCTAGGCCACATGTGATGCCAATAAATTAAGCCTATAAAGCGTTGCGTAATCTGGAGTAGTCAGTTACATGTTAACGGAATAGTGACGGAATAGCTGCCAGTTGTCCGTACACCAGGATGGCACTTGTGTAAACAGTTATAATTGATCCAGATGAATACGACGGTTTTTGAGGGAGCATCACTTCCATCATGAACAACTCACTTCACCTAGCTTCTACACGCTGCCGCGGCAATCTATCCTCCAATATCATGCTACTCCCCTTCTCCGCAATCGCGTAAACCGTCGCCTGCAGATGGGCACTGATCTGCAGCGGTATGACACTAGCATCGACGACCCGGAGCCGCTGGACCCCGTATACGCGCAGCCGCTCATCCACCACGCCCGCCTCGATGCCTCGGTGGCCGCCCATGGCACAGGTCCCCACCGGATGCCAGTCCGAGATGGTGTTCTCGCGCAGCCACTGCCGCCAAGTTTCGTCGTCCTCGATCTGGTCTGCTTCGTCTTTGGTTGATGGTGTAGTAGAAGCAGGAGGCGAGGCACGGGCGCGAATGATACTGGCTAGTGGCTGTGTGCTGCAGATCTTGTTGGCGAACCGGACACAGTGCACCATCAGCTCCAGATCCAGTTCTCCGTGCTCTCCAACGAAGTACTGCGGGTCGATGACAGGGGCCTCCAAGATGCCACGGCCTTGAGAACCGAGCGTAGCCGGTTTGATGTGAATGCTCCCTCTGGAGAATGGGCTCTGCAAGATCTGGAGTATCGTCCCATATTTCCTTCCGCTCAGGGGTTCTGGTTTGAAGATCGGGTTCCAGTTTCCGAGGTCGAAAATGCACTCGATCTGCCCAAGTCGAGTCTGCGGGTCAAACCTCTGATTGCGAATTTTGCGTTCTTCCGATGAGTATCTTTCCATCCTGCCTATCTTGTCTTTGGCGGCCGAGAGGGTCTCAGGCGGCACGAAGTGCTGGAACGGTATGTAGCATATGGAGCAGGGAAGCACAGTCAGGGGCCCCGTCTGTGACTTCGCATACAATTCCAGGGCCGCAACCTTAGCATCTGCGCTGGCCATCAGATCGTCTGGGTTCTCCAGACGGGGGGTCAACTTCGAAGATCATGGCTGTCACTGTTTGTACCGAGTAAGCTTCGATCCTTTCAACTTGACAGAAAAGGCTTACTGAAGTGGTCCTGTAGATTCTCTCCCACGCATGGGCTTTTCAACTTTGTCTGGATACCAGCTCGAGACAAAATATCGGGGCTTCCTACCCCGGAAAGCTCCAATAGCTGCGGTGACTGAACACTGCCCGCTGACAGAATTACCTCTCGTAGCGCCGGTACAGAGTTCTGCGCATTCCCATTCTTGATTCTTACGCCACATGCGATCCATTCATGCCCTTCTTGCCGCAGCTCAATCTTTTCTACGATCGTCTCGCATAGTAACAAAGGTTCGGGCGCGAGGCGCGAGGCTCATAGTATGCATTTTTCGAATAACTTCTCTCGCATGTCGCAGGATTCACGGCGTTGATGTTCGTCCACACCCCGACATTCGACCCGGAAAGGTGCTGCTTGTTTGTCTCTACCCCTAGCGCGTTCAGGGTTGCATGCCATAATTTGTGGGATGCTGAGTATTGCCTGGCATGGGAAATCTGCACCGGACCGTCGGTACCCAGTGCTTCTTGGTCGTAGTGTTCTTGATACTCATCTTGCGGCCTCGTCTGTGTTGGATGAAAGTGCTCCGTCTTCTTGAAGAAGGGCCTGGCGAGAAGTCTAAGCTGTGGTGATCTCGGTGAAGTTTTTACCTGGATACTCACATCAGGTCGTCCCACCCCCATCCCGGGTTTCCGAGCTCCTCCCAGGCATCATAGTCCTCCCGATTGCCCCGATTCCAGGTCATGAAGTTCAACGCACTTGTCCCACCGAGGACTTTACCCCGTGGCCATTTCAACACTCGTCCATCGAGGCCGGGCTGCGAAGTTGTCTGGAACTGCCAGTCGAGGTCGGTGCCTAGGGATTCGCCATAACAACCCGGGATGTTGACAGCAACATTATCTGAGACGGCAGGCCCGGCTTCCAGAATGCCAACTGTGATATCCGGATCCTCCGACAAGCGCGCCGCGACCGCAAGACCGGCTGTGCCTCCTCCAACGATGAGGTAGTCGAACTCTCTTTCCAAAAACTCTGCAGATGTGACAATGGGCATCTTGTATCTTCTGTCGTGATCATGCTATAATTCTGGCATGCCGGTCGGCGCCGGGTCGTATGTCGTGGCTGCGAGCAATGAGACCTGAAAATCCCTGACTCTTTATCGGCGATGGTACATCATGAGCAACCCAGACGAATCCCCAGGAAACAAAGCCAAGATAAGCATTGGGGTAGCTTGCCCTACCCGGCTTCTCCAAATGTCGCTGAGGTGTGGTACAAAGCCCGGCAGCCATTGGCCAAATTTCATCCCGTGTATATGCATGGAACATTCGATGACCCGAATGACTTGTACCCCCGTTCCGAAACACAGGATTTCGAAATGAAGATCCTGGGCCGGTAGTCATCACTCATCCTCCTTCTGATACCCCATGCCGATCCTCCACCAATTGCCCAATCCCTTCTCCTCCATCACGCGCCCAAACTCGGTCGTCGTCTCCAGCTCCTTGAAGGACGGAGACTGAGCTGCCTTTCCACTAGCTCCCAGAAGAACAGGCTGCAATGCAGGCTTGCGCACGCACTGGAAGTCCTTGTAGCGCAGGTCATGGACCGACGCGACCCACGCGGCGAGGGGGCTCTCTTCGGGCGCTTCGGCATACATGATACCCGGCGGCGCGCCGCCACTGCGGACTAACACGAATGGTAGTTCATGCTGCAGCGCGGACTTTTTGACGCGTTGCAGCTTCTTGCGGCTGGTGATGTGGTGCGTGCGGATCAGGGCCGTGTAGAGGAGACGCGATGACGTTGAAGACATGATGCGTCTGTGCAGGCGTTGTGCTCACGGGACTAGTGCCCACATCGCAGCAAAAGGAGTAGCGAATGATGCCCTGATACACAAAAACTGCAGACTTCGAGATTACTCACTGTCTGCTCGGAGTAAGGAATCAATTGCGTTGTTGACGTTGATGTGCCGTGGCGTAGCGTGGCATGGTTCAGTAAAGTTGTTAAAAGTGAGTGACTGCGACTCAGTCTGTGGCGGGTCATTTGTGGCTTATTGACTGCCGCCTCAAATGAGTGCACTAGACATTTTCAGGGGTAGAACCTAGAACATCTGAT